>NC_089866.1:4205000-4805000 GCF_036373705.1 Amia ocellicauda
CCGACAGCGCACAAGTAAATGAAGTACCCTAGATTTGTAGTCCCCATCTCCACACACGGCAGCTCTGAGGAGCACTTTGAGCTGCTGAGCCAGAGGAAGCACTGGCTACTCTGAACGCCACCTGCTGTTCAGCCCAGCTGCGGGGAGGGAGAGCGAGAGAGAGAGCAAGCGCGAGAGAGAGAGAGAGAGAGAGGAGGGGGGTCAGAGAGAGAGAGACACACACAGAAAGAAAGAGAGAGGGACAGAGAGATAGAGGCAAGAGAGGGAGCCACCCATAGGCAGCAAATTATAAAACCTTTTTCATGTCTCCTCCTGATACTGCTACTGTTTTTGACAGTGTTGGCCCCCCCCCACACACACACTCTCTCTCTATCTCACTATTCTCTCATCATCCATAGAAACTTACCCAAAGCAGAAGTCTTCCTGCCAAGTGTTCCCATTAATGAGGGCCCAGTTCACCCCTTTCCAAAAATCGGACTTCTGTTGTTTTTTGTTGTCAAGTTCTGCAATTCAGTGTCTCGGCTTGTCCGGACCAGGAAGTGCTTTGTGGTTTGTCCACCGGTGACAATTTTTCAGACAGTGGCTGCTGCCTGTTCAGCTTACAAATCAAATACCTGTGAGGAGATGATGTATTAAATGATTGAAACGCTCCCGACTGACAGAGCAGTGGCAAGAGCTGAACCGCCCCCCCCCCCCAGCCTCCCTCTTGCCCTTGTTTTCTGTTCAGGAGGATATTTTCAGCATCTCTCTCAAGTCCTTTTCTGTTTCTCGGGAGACCAAGGGTAGTAAGTCGCTTGCTGCTATTAGAAAGCTAGTTTTATTGGGTTGTTTATTTCACAAGCTGGGTTTGTGTGGGCCTCTTTGTCACGGTGCTGTGTGTAAGGGGACATTAAAATCCCCTCCCCTCCCCACAAATACAGCCTAGTTGTAATGCAGCACAGGCTTTGTTTAGTAGTCTGTAAACATGTGTGTTTGGCTGTGGGGATCAATGTCTGGAATACCATATTCAAGTGCTGAAAATCATGATGGATGATTTTATCAATAAAAGACCCCTTAGGAAATGTCCGTGATGGTGAACCATGAATACGGTTTCCTGTCACTGCGCTCGGTGATATTTGCAGTGTGACCCGATCTGCGACCTTTGCTCTTGTTGTGTGCCCTGCGCTGCGTTTGCTTCATCTTCCTTCTTGTTTTCTAGTTGTAGATTTGGTGACTCGGCTGTACAAAGTCTGTGTTTGTTGGTTGGAGGTGGTTGTTCTCTTCACATAATTTCCTTCCCTCATTTCCTCTTGCTCTCTCGGGTTGAGGTTACAACTGTGAGATGCACGGTCAGGCAAGACTTTAAATTAGCTCTTGCATTCCTTCCTAATGAGTCTATGTATTGGAAAAAGGGACTTGGGGTGTAGGCATGGCATTGGTTGTATAGCTAGGATGTGGCAAGTATTATAGTGTTAAAGAGAAGACCAACCGATCTGTCTGAAGGTATCTTCTCTAGGAAGTGAGTGTGATGGCTGATTAGCTGATGCTACATCTCTGAGATGTTCTGCAGGGGCTCCATGTAATTTGATCACACCGGGCTGCATCCCATTGATTTCAGGGATAACCGCTCATGCATGCAGAAAACATGATTAAACGTGCATGAAGTTTCTGACCACATGTTGATCCTAAAAGCCCAGTCAGTAATATTGTGGGCTCGTGACAACCGTTTTTATACAGGAAGACAAGGTGTTCTAGTGGAACCAGCTGTGATGCAAGCCTCGTCTGCAGGGGGTGTGTGGGTGTCGGGACCCTGTCAGAGCAGCAAAGCCAGGGCTCCATATTTGGTGTCAATGCCGCCCTGCTAATCCTGTGAACGCCTCAGTGTGGTCTTTTGCACCCCAGCGTTGGTTGTTTCTCCCTTAGAGGTTAGGTAATCTGGTCGGACGTTGTGCTGATTGGGTTTAGGTAGTGTCTTGTGGGATGTGCTATCTTTCCTCTCCTGATTGAGGAATCGCAGACCTCTGCTTCAGAGAGAAACCTCAGTAAAGCAAGGATTGCCTGTGTGTAATACCTAACTGTCTTTTTGGAAAGGAATGAAAGACTGGGCGTGTTTCTGAAGTAGGATCTGGCAGCTCAGAGCCCTGCAAAGTGAAGTCCATTTTGAGAAACTGAAGGAACTGAAAAAAACAACTTTCATAGCCCCCTTTTCAGTTTTTTAGTATATATATATATATTTTTTAGAAAGATTACAACAATGAAATGATATCCTGGCTCTTGGACTCTACCCTGGGGACTTTGGCTGATCATGCCAATTCATATATAACGAATCATTAATCTAATTTGTATTTATTTTCACAATGAAAGATTGCTTGTTCCAAATCTGGATCATCTCTGCAGTCATTCCCGCAGAGGGGCGGTGTGAAATTGTGCAGCCCTGCCAGCCCCGGCCTGCCACACCGCTCCCCGTCATCCTGGTTTAAATCAGAGCCTTCATCGGGCTCAGACGACACACCAGCGCTGGCCTCCAAGACCCACGGGAAAAACACTCGACACGGAATCATTACTGCCTGTCGCCGCCATTGATCACCGATATCCAAACTTTTAAATCTTCTACAAATTGATTTAAAAATGACGGAAGTATAACGGTTACTGTGGGTCACTAAGGCTCACTGGGCGTTGTTTTTATTCTGAAAGGGGCTCTTGTGCTCATTAATTCAGGGCTGCATCTGCCTGTAGCCCTGTTGTGTTCAGGGCCACAGAGTAATAACTTTATTTCATTTTTGATTTGCAGACCGAGGTGAAAATGGCTGCAAACTGTGTTATTTTATTTATTACCTGTTTTATATTGTGGAGAACAAGGGTGGCTCATTCACAGAGGAAGTGGGGGGGGGGGGTAGTAATTGAATGTCAGTTAAATACAAAGGACGGAAATATTGTTTACAGCTGAGGCAAGCGAAAAATGCAGTCATAGCTCGGCAGTGATTATTTTATATGAATTTGACTTATTTAATGTGTTTGTGTATATAATCTCCAATTAAAAGAGAATAAATATCAGCGGACTGGTCAAATGCTGTAGGAGGGAGGGTGGGACAACGACACGTGTGGGATTGAAAATGCGAGCACAGTCTGTTCCCGAATGAAGACGGTGACAGAACGCAGCCTGGCCCTTTCAGTCCGGTGGGCAGACGTCCCGCTCGGAGCCGGGAGATGCCAGCCTTGCCCTGCCTTGCTTCCAGGTGACGTGTTTTTGGCACCCACAGCAGGCCGAGCTCGTGATGAAGCCCATACACACTCTCTGCCTTCGCCGGGGTCACCGGGCCTTCTCACTGTTTGTACAACCCTGTGTTTTGATTACGTTCTCGTTCCTGGCGGAGCGAGGCGTGGAGGGCTCTGTGGAGGGGATGTGGCCAGGCCCTTGCTGATGTACGCCTGGTGCTTGTGTCTTTTCCAAGCATGGATTAGAAGCGCCGATGTTCTCAGGGTGAACCGGCCCAGCGAGAGAACTTCATACTGAAGAAAACCCGTGCAGCATGTGTGTTTGAATATATGTATACACACACACGCGGAGCCCTTTTCTTCACGTACGTTCGTTTACTATCATGGTCAGATTTGTGTGTATTATTTTATTGTGCCAGACGTACCTCCCCTTTTGTTGAAAGCAATGTTTGTTTGTTTGTTTGTTTTTGAGCAAAGCACTTGGCGTAGGAACGGGCGTGCCGTTATATAAGAAAGCAACTGCAATGCCCGCTCCTCTGGATGTCTGTGTGATCCTGAATTGCTTGTACAGCAGGGCAGAGGTACACAGTCATTTCTTCACAGCTGTTCTTGTTGGTTGCTTTTTTTTTTTTCTTCTCACCTTTATTGTGCTACCAGCAGGGTGGCAAACAGCTTCCACACAAGACCACATAAACACTTGTTGGTAAAAGAGGGACACATGGCTCATAACAACTAATGGAATTACAGCTTTTCGTACTTATTTATTTATTTATTGATTTATGCTCCAGTCCTTCTGTGAAATTGCCGTGATCTCTCACCTGCCTGCCGCCCTGCCTTCCTGTTCGCCTCCCTGCATCTAATCAGCCGTGTTCACCTCGCAGCAGATGGGAGTGGGCGGGGGGCACGGACGGTGGGGCGGACAGAAGCCGTGAATGACAGTGAATCCTGTTTTGTTGAGTGTAATTCTAGAGTTCCTTTCCTGTGTTCTTTGCTTTTGTAGTCTTTCTCTCTGCGTCTCTGCTTTTTTCCTTGCAAGTAATGATGATCTTCAAAGCCCCTATACTCAGAGTTTACAGGATGCAGTGTAAAAAGGGGTGGCGGGGGGGATTAAAGTGGCTTAAGTGCATGCTGTAGCTGAACTGTTTATTATTTTAGTTGCTGTCATTTCACTAGGAATTCATTTTTTCCGTTTCACCCATTTCCTGATTGTTGGCATGTGTTGATGTTGCCTGCACGAGGAAAGGAGCAGTTTTTGTGATTGCCTCATCACGTATGAACCGCACTAGAGAAAGCAGAAAACAACAACAAATGGAAAAAAATAAAACCTAAAACAGCTGCTTGTCTAGAACACTCAAACTCTTTTTCAATATGCAATACTGAGACTCACTGCCCTGGAAAAATGATGCCAGCAGCAGTTACACTGAGCACGGCAAATAAACAGCCACTTCCAGTGCAGTATGGGCCAGACGTGCCCTGGCATTGCTCTCACGGTGGATCATTAACTATCCTCTGTCTCAGTCAGGTACATAATACAGCCAGTCCTGCAGGGGGAGGAGCTGACATCACCCTGCGTAGGGACTGTGTATGAGACTCGGCTCTCTAAGGGGAGCGTGTGATCGTGTCTCGAGTATGTGGGTTTGTGTATATGGTGAACCATTTTTTATAGTGCCTTTCCCTGCCACTTGAAGGCTGAAGGCTTGTGTGCAGTGATTATAAACACAGAGAATACAATTTGTGGGGACCTGGGAGCTGCAGGTATGCTTGTCCTCCCTGTTAGATCTGAAAGGGATTCTCTTTGTTGTTCGTAGGGCTCTCTGGTCTGGGTTCAGCACAGCTCTGTCATCAGAGAACTTGTTCCAGACTGCAGGGTTCTTCTAATGGGGAAAAAATAATACAAGCTGACAGGTCTTACCCTCCTCATGAGGTCCAATATAACTGGTCAAGTCTTGGTGAATGGTTCTCCCGAGAAGGAGATGCACCGGCTGTTCGTGCCTAGCCTCGGATTGGTGCCTAGTTTACTAGGTTTTGATAAATAGGCCAGCCTCCCAAAGTGGTGATACTCAGTTCGACTGGTCCGGGCTGCTATCTGTCCATGGCAGCATAGGAGGATCTTGATGACGTGAAGTATGGAAGAGCAGTTTCATCGGTGGCTGAAGATACTGCCAGTCTGGGGCTCTTGGCCTGCTGTGGACACGATTCCCGTAGCGGTCGTCCCTGCCCCTCTCCTTCAGCTGTTCAGTGACGCGTCTCTGACTCTACTGGACACGAACTGCTGTTCTGAAGTACTCGAACTGTAAATGTTTTGAAAAAGGTAAAAAAATATATATAAATATTATGTTATGAAAAATCTGGCCCTTCTAGGGGAAGAACAATCTTGCTCTCCTGGCAACTTATCTTAAATGTCTTCTCCTGACAAACGATCTCGCCGTAATTTTGCTTTCTACAGATTTGATGATATCGGGCCCTAATCTTCGCTGGCTCTGAGAAACCGTTTAACGAGGCCCCGTGAAAGAATCATTGGCTATGTTGCCCTGGGAACAGCTGATTGTCCTGCTCATATCTTTGTTTCCCACAGCGTCTGATTCCAGTTCTCGACCGCTTTATTTCCGCAGAATTACCTCGTACCTCTCCAGCAGTTTCCCCTCTCGGTTACCTGTTTACAGGGAGTGATGTTTGGACCTTTGGTAGAGCCAACATGAACGGGGACGGCGTGCTCTGTATCGAGGCTTGTCCGCGTCCTGCTTTGCTACGTGGATTCTGTCAGCGAACATTTTTTATTTTCCTCCATCTACGCTTTCATCAGACATTTACAGAGAACAGACACAGGAATCAGGAGCTGCATCTGCCGTCCTTGATTCAATTTGCTTTGGACTGGTTGCCATTCTACACCCAAGGCAGCTTCCAGATTTTCCAAGACGCTATGTATATTTTTAACAATACGATTTGTATAAAAGAGCGAAGAATACATTATGGAAGTCCCGACTTAAAACACATTTACAGAAAATGAGTCTGAGCCGCAGAGATTGTGAATCGCATGCAGTCGGAAATGTTTTCTCGCCAGACACAAGCCACACCGCTCCCTGATTTCATTCGCCGTGTTCCTGCTGGCTGTCATTTCAAGCCACAGCATTGCATTGGAGGTGTGGAAGAAAAGACGATGTGAGCAACAAGGGCCATGGAATATCTCCAGTGGATGTTTATTGCAGACCCTACATGGAGCTCTGTGTTCTGGGCCAGGCGGACCAGATGCACCTAATACAATTGAGGACTAAAAAGCCTTGCAAGTTGCCATGTATCGGCTAATTGAAGAGCTCTGGGGCCCGGGATCATGACAGTTTTCCAAACAAATCCGTGTCCAGACCTTACGTTTGCCCCCCCACTGCCCCACTCTCCCTCTTGTTGCGTTTAAACACTTCCTGTGGATCTACCCACTGTGCTGTGCCTGTACGTCAGAAGAGCTTTATTTTTTTCCTGTCTTTGTTGTCTCTTGTGAATGGTGCTGGGGGTCATCTATTTTATATATAGTTCACCACACTGGCAGCTGATGAATTAATAAACGGCTGAGTTTACTTTCAAAATAAACCATATGCCTCCGACACCCGAAACGACCCCCGATAGCGAGGGAAACTGCCATTCGCAGGGTGGCAAATGAGCTCTCGGAGGCGGCCGAGCAGACATCCGTTCCCTGGTGGTGTTTATCCTGAAGTATGGGTCCAGTAATGATGAGTGATAAACAGCTTTGCTTATATGAAGCAGATGGATTATGTGGTAGGTGTCAGCTTATCGGACTATAAACTGTTTCAGACGTCCAGAGCAGGGCAGTAGAAACAAATTAAAACACAACTTCCATTAGCAGGGCTTTCCCTAAAACCAGAGGAACACAGTCATCCCAGAGTAAAAAAGGAGCAGATGATTCCAGCTCTCCTGTCGTGTATGGTCTTACTCTATGAAGTGTGTCCGTGCACTGTAACGGTCGTGTCCTTGTGGGAATCAAAACCCTTGCTGTGCCTTGTAAATCACCATTTAAAATATTGGTGCTTGGGTCAGGGACTTCAGATATTACAGGAACAGCCCAGCAGTGTTTCTGGACAGCTAAGCATTTAAGTGGTTGGAGAAAGTGTTTTTAAATGGATGTTTTTGTGAATGAATTCCACCCCCCCCCCCCACAACTTGCTGTTCATGAATCTGCTCCTATAGAAGTCGTGCAGTTTAGTGCGAAAACTGACTGAGGAAGGGGTAGTGAATAGGGAAGGTTGAAACCTAGCCAATACTGTGTTCAGAGGGAGGCAGTGTTGTTTTTTCACTAAATCAATACATCTTTGCTTGTTACTGTATTCGAGTGCTGAGGGGGGATGAGAGAGAGAGAGAGAGAGAGAGTGGGGGTGGGGGTGGCTTGGACGTGACCAGGTGTTGGTGGCTCACGGCGCACTGGATCAGCCCACAGCCAAGGACACCAACCTACATCGCTGCACAAATGTAAATAAAACAACCATTAGGCCCTGTTGTCGGCAACGCTTCCGCTCACCACCACGCCGGCGCTCAATTAATTATTCATGATTAATTCTTGTTTTCTGTGGTCCAGTAGCGTGCGCCTCTGCATTGCTTTACCCCTCCTCTCCTTCGCATGAACAACAGAAGGAAAACCGTGAACGAGACACCGAGAACACAATTGAGCTGGACGTGGCTTTCTGTGAGCAGCCCGGTTTTCATATCGGCTCAGTTTTTTTTTCAGGAACAGTAACAATAAAAGGACGATGTTGAAAGAGTTAAAGAAATTAATAAAATAAAAGGCGGCTAATTTCACAATGGATTGAAGTGGATGTATGCACATAATAATGATTGCCATGGCGACCAAATTACGGGGCGAGACGTGCTTTTATTTTCACCGTCTTTTTCAGCACAGCTTATCAAACGAGGCCATTAAGGCTGCCGATAGCTGAGATTCTGCTGCACTGTAAGTGGGTGTCTGTCCACAAATCCTCTTCCTTCCAGTTGAGAACAAATCGATTACTCAACAAACTGGAATACCGTTTTATTTGATTGTTCTCAGAGCTGCTACAAGGCTGCGCTCCATCCAGGGAGTCAGGAGAGATCTTCCCGAACCATTTAGCTTTTCAAAAATTACCCAGTTACCAGTTAAAACCTAAGATGATTATTCATTAACTTCACATTTAAATATGTTTCACAGTCATGACTCCAAGCTGTGATATTTCATTGCTTTGCCAAATGCAATGCCTTGAAGCTGTGCACCAACTCCCTTAAAGGCTTAAAGTCGAGCCCTAATGGAAATCAGTTATTTGCCGTGAGATTGGTCAGCAAGAACCAGGCCTTTTTGTTTGAGAAGAGTTTATTAATAACAGTTTGATAGTAGGGAAAAAGACAAATAGACAATTATAGCTGTTTCACTGTAAACTTCAAATGATTTATCTGTTGGTCCTGCTCAATAAATCTGAGGGGGTGAATAAAGTACGATGGGTGGTTCTGCTAACTTTCATTGCTAAATAAATAAAGTTCCTGCCCTGAGGTATAAAACCAAACCCTGCCCCTCAATATTAAAGCTAAACAGAGATTGCACAATGAATGAAGACTAATGACACTTAAGTCAAGGCTGTAAAATGATAGTCAAAAGTTTGAATTGAACTAAGACACAGATTTAAACTGCAACAAAATAATTTAAACAAGCGAAAATAAAGCAACATGACTGATATAAACAAACATAATTTAAGATTAGCTGTGATGAGAGACAGAGAGGAATGGCTAACTTGACCCTTGACCTCGTTTTCTACTTCAGGTGATTGTGTCCAGAGAGGAGGTGTTAACTTTTCCCCAAACCTTTCCTGAAGTTCAGACCCTGAAATGTCATGTTATACTCCCTCCGCACAGCAGGGGGCTCCCTTGCTCTTCCTGAGCACATCCCTCCCACTACGGTGTATCAAAATGAGGAATAATTTGGTAAAGGGTTTATCAAATATCTTTGTAGTACCAAAATCCAACCTATAATTATTATATTCTATTTAGCTCCTGCCATTTTCACCGGTTTGCTTTCAAATGAGATGGATTGAAGCGGTTTCTATTTTCATGTTGGACTGCTTATCTTTCTTTTTTTTTTATTATGCTATGGTCACATTTATTTTGCAGACACAGAAGACTCCTGTAATTATTTTTTAATGTATAAACCACCTACGGGAGACGCTTACAAGAGTGCGATAAGAAGGGTAAATAATCCTGCGTCTGTGTCACAGGGGGAGGTCAACTGCTTATCGGAAAGGCCTGTTGGGATTGTCACCACGATGTGATGGGCACAAGTGGAGCGGCTGCGCAGCTGGCAGGGACACGGATGCGAACGGCCCCATGCGACAAATGGTCGTCTCCTTTCGAGAGGGGCCGAAATGAAGGACACATGGAGGCGGCTACCGATTCCGAGAAGTAAATGAGCCGATGTGGCCGGGAAGCACGGTGCTCTAATCGGCTCCTGCGGTGGCTGAGCGTCCGCACCCCCGCTTTGCTTTAACCTTATTAAAGCGATGAGATCCAGAGTGGGGCCTGTGGGCCGATGGAGACTGCAGGCCAACCCAGGCCAGGAGCCCCCTCTCAGTACCTTTGATAGCCTGCCATTGATGAGCGATTCTCTGTGAAGACAAAGGATTTGTGTCTCCTGACCTCAATAGACCTCATGGCCTAGTAACATTTACTGAACAAAGAACCAATGTCTTCAATAGGGAACCAAACGCGTCCCTCTGAATTTTAAAATGCATGGAGCTTCAGTGCAAATTATATTTGAAATGTATGGAATTCTCCTTTTTTTTTTCTCTTTCAGTTGCTCTGAGGGCAGAGGCTTGTGTTGTCACATATATTGTTTATTTGTTTGGTTAAAAAAAAGCAAAATGTATTGTAATGTGGCAAGACTGTCCCAAAGGATAAGACAGATATTAACGATTCTACTTTGAGTCAAGTCAAGACTGTATAGTGCAGAACATCATGTCGTAGGGGGTAGTTCGCTTGTAAAACCCCAGAAACTGTCTTTGCTCCCCAAGGAAGAGCACAGGTTGCTAATGTCTGTGTAAGGCAGGTCATTCCCTTGACTATGCATCAGCTTTTGCATTTTAAGAGTCAAGTCAAGCGGTGGAAGCGCCTCCTGTCTGACCCTCTTGCGGATCCAAGTCGAGCGCCTCGTCCATGTCTGCGATCTCGATGTGCGGCGTCATGATGTTCCTGTTGGCTTCGCGGCCGCGCAGCCGGTGGCAGCAGTCTCTCAGCTGGACCTGCAGCCTGTCCCGGCAGGGCTCGTAAAGGAAGACGACGAGCACCAGGTCCAGGCAGCTGCCGGAGAAGAGCACGAACTCGGCGACGTTCATCAGGGCCTCCTGCTGGGGCGAGCCGCTCTCCCAGCCGTACTTCTGGCTGGTCCGATGGAGCAGGACGCAGTAGTAGAACAGCCGGCAGAGCAGCGTCAGCAGGGATACGGCCAGAGACGCGGGACAGGCCTTCAGCTTGGACCATGCGCTGCCCCCCGACCTCGTGCAGGCGACGAAGCACGTGAGGAGGAGGACAACTTGGGGGATCGCAAATGCGATGCAGAACTTGGTGATGTCGTACGCCCGCACGGCCTGTAGGGGGTCCAGCTGGCAGTGGAGGTTGTTGTGGAGTAGGTCCTGAAAGCCCAGAAGCCCTGCCAGCAGCATGGAGAAGAGGGCGGCCATGGCGGCGGTCAGTGCCGCGCACGCCGGCCCGCTGTCCAGCAGCCTCCTCACCAGAGTTGGTCCCTGGGGGATTTCATCGTACATCACGAAGGACACCGCCAGCACCTGGAGGAACTGGGAGCTGAGGTGGGCCACATTGAAAAAGAAGGACAGGATGGCACAGCCCAGGCCCGTGGTCTCCAAGTATTTGGGCCGGTGCGCCACCGCCGATAAGGAGTAGAGGATGACAAAGAGGTCAGAAATGCAAAGGGCACCGAAGAAAGAGTCCACTTTGCTCAGGGCCCGTCTCGTTCTGTAGGCGTGCAGGAAGGTGTAGAAGATGAAGACAGTGGCGCACAGGCCGGCCAAGATGAAGAACATGTAGCAGTAGTTCGCTCTCGAGGTGATGTCTGACGCTGCAGTGAGGTCGCTGATGTTGGCTTTCTGTTGCATGCTGGGATACTGCAGGATGGATGCCGGGTGGTGGGCCGTGGAGCTGTAGGTCGTGGAGCTATAGGCCGTGGAGCTGTAGTCCGTAGAGGTGCTGACTGTGGGGTCGGTGCTCGTCATTGTACTTGATTCGGTGGTGGTCATTGTGGTTGATTCAGCTTGGCTCGACTTGGGGAAAGAAAAAAATGATACAAATTAAATGTTATGAACCCCAGCCAGTCACAGTGAAAGAGAAGGATTATTCTTTGCGACTCTGGGGCAGCGTCTACCTGTTGAATTCTTCCAGTGTGAGAGCCACATCGTTGGTACAATAGTGCCACCTAATGCTGCTTTTCTGATGCCTTCTATCGGCGCCTGCCTGGGCTGCTTAAACCAAGAAATGTTCTCAACACCGCCGCATGAGTGCTGTGTGGATGAAACTGTGTAAAGTGATGCCCTAGAAACATGGAGCTGGTGGAGCTGACTGACTGGCCTTCACAGATGCCCTGGACATCTCCGAGAGGATGAGGGCTGCTGAGGAATGGGAGGGTGTGGGTAGATAATTCAGTCATTTGGAATCTGACACATCTACAGTAAGCTAAAAGAGGGAAGTGAAAGCATCATTGCCCCTGGTTAAGGTTACTCTCCTGCCTCCTGGAGTGAGCAACTTGACGGGCTGCTTCCTGCCTCTATCGTATCTTACAGCTTCGATTCTTGACCTCAGGGTGCTGGGGTGACTGTGTTGGGTGTGTCATCTGTGCTATGAGTGCAGGGATCGCAGCAGTGAAACGCCTTGGATTAACAACTGTCAAACTCAAGATTCCCCCAAGAATAATAACAGTATGTGTATATTGTATATATAAGAGCAGAGACGTGCTCAGCTGCTCGTGGTGCATCAGCTCGCTGTGTTGAAATGGTGGTTTTGGGGGGGGGACGGGGACGCTGCCTACAGGAAAGAGGCTCTGTATGATGTCACCTGGCCAGTGTATAATTAACTGCTAGGCCACAGACATTTGAGCAATAGAACAGTCTGGAAAAAGTAAAAAACTTTCCATATAGCCTTCCGAAATTACCTGCTAGATACCCGATTAATTTATAAACAACAACAACAACCAACAAACATTTTCTAACAAAACAGAGAGAATGAGGTGAAAACATTTGATAACTTGCAGGCATCCTGTTAAACAAAGAGCCACATTTCTGCCATTTACAGCCATGTTAAAGACGGCCCATCCTGGTACAGACCTGTCTTTAAGTCATTCCTTCAATCTCTGCAAAATGTCTCTTCTTTTTCTACCAATCTTCTTGTAAGCTTGATTTCTAACAGCCCTTTTCAGAAGATGCAACTAGAACATGAGAGAATGTTAACATTTGAAAAGAGAAAAAACGGTCTTTCTCTGAAACTGGCAGTGCGGAGGAATGAGCCAACAGACTCGCTGTGTTGCCTCCTGTAATGGAAAGCTGGCCCGTCTGCTCTCAATTAACATACTGTCTGGCTCCCCACCCCCTCACACAAGGACTTTACAGTTTATACAAAATGAAACACCTACTTACCATTTTAATTCTGTTTGCCTTAGTGTTGCTTTTCGGTTTTGTTTTGGTCGTGTTGTGCTTGGCGCGGCAGGACAGAGTGACGGTGTTTGTTCTCCACACGCAATGAAGAGTCAGAGATTCGCAGATGCTGCTGCAGGAGTCGAGCTGAAGTGTTTTGAAACAGCAGCCAGACCACATACTTTCGGATTGCTTTTGTTGCCCACGTGACCTCTCTGTGTGTGTGTGTGTTGTTTTGTGTGTGTATATGAGTTAATCTGGAAGCTGTCAGGGCGTTTGAAAAATGAAAGCCGCTTCAATTCCTCATTTCACTGCGTTGTAAGCAGAAATGAGAGAACTTCAGATTCTCTCTGCTGTTCAGAGATGGATGTCTGACTGCTGGGAGCAGAACTCAGTAAAGCAGTGAAGTTTCTGATTCTGAGTGGGGGGATGTTTTAGAAAGTATATGCTCCTCTTCTTTTCTTTGCCATCACAATGTTTTCAGTCTTCCTAAAGATGACATCGTATTGGTACCACCAGGAGTAGTTTTGGTTATATTCTTGTGGAAATGAGCTGCATGGTTCTTGCATTGGGTCTTCTGCAGGTTAATTAAAGCCCGCTCTTTTTGACCCAGTGATGGAGGGCAAAGTGCATAGGCCTACCACGCTTGGGGAGTTTTGCTGTTCTGTGCACGAGTATGAGCTGAGTTTCTGCAGCGGTCTGGTTCAGCGAGCCCTCAGTCTGCCTCTGCGCTGTTTGTGGACCTGCTGCTGGGCTGTCTGAGGCAGTGCGTGCTAATTTTAGCTGTGGTTTCGCCTTTGCATTTCCTCCCTCTTCCCTAGGTCTTCTTGTAAAGCTCAGCGCTGTGCAGACAGCTCTTTCACATTTTGCGTCACCATAAACCCTCCCAACTTGTATGTTATAGCTGTGCTTGAACCACCCTAGTCTGCAAATAACGGTTCCCTCTGTCAGGCTTTCAGCAGAGCCCTTCATCGGCAGCTGAATTCAGTGAGGACATTGAAAGTATTACGGCTGACAAATGTAATGCCTACACCACATTGGTGATGGGCTTCATTTAATGTTGCATAAAATGTTTATAAAACTTTATAATCTGTGGCTGTTCGTGGTTATTGCACACTGATTTAAGATAGGATGGCACCGACATAAACCAACACACTCAGTGTAATCCTTCCTCTCAGTGCAGGAAGAGGATGTGGCCGTGCAGTATTGAGCTCTTGCTTCCTTGAACTCTCCTCTCCCCCGCCAGACCTCCCACCCTTCCTGTAGCGGTGTGGGCCGGGCGTGCCGGGCGGGGCCCTCCGTACAGCAAGTTCAGGGTGGGTGTGTTATGGCCCTGCGGCCCACACTGCCCGCGTACGGGGTCTACAGGCCGGTGCTTCCCAGCCAGCATGCTGTGGCTCGCCGCTGCACCTTCAGCTGTGAACAAGAGACACTACAGAATTTCTCATACAGTGAGGGGAAAAAAGTATTTGATCCCCTGCTGATTTTGTACGTTTGCCCACTGACAAAGAAATGATCAGTCTATAATTTTAATGGTAGGTGTATTATAACAGTGAGAGACAGAATAACAACAAAAAAATCCAGAAAAACGCTTTTCAAAAAAGTTATAAATTGATTTGCATGTTAATGAGTGAAATAAGTATTTGACCCCCTATCAATCAGCAAGATTTCTGGCTCCCAGGTGTCTTTTATACAGGTAACGAGCTGAGATTAGGAGCACTCTCTTAAAGGGACTCTCCTAATCTCAGCTCGTTACCTGTATAAAAGACACCTGTCCACAGAAGCAATCAATCAATCAGATTCCAAACTCTCCACCATGGCCAAGACCAAAGAGCTGTCCAAGGATGTCAGGGACAAGATTGTAGACCTACACAAGGCTGGAATGGGCTACAAGACCATCGCCAAGCAGCTTGGTGAGAAGGTGACAACAGTTGGTGCGATTATTCGCAAATGGAAGAAACACAAAATAACTGTCAGTCTCCCTCGGTCTGGGGCTCCATGCGAGATCTCACCTCGCGGAGTTTCAATGATCATGAGAACGGTGAGGAATCAGCCCAGAACTACACGGGAGGATCTTGTTAATGATCTCAAGGCAGCTGGGACCATAGTCACCAAGAAAACAATTGGTAACACACTATGCCGTGAAGGACTGAAATCCTGCAGCGCCCGCAAGGCCCCCTGCTCAAGAAAGCACATGTACAGGCCCGTCTGAAGTTTGCCAATGAACATCTGAATGATTCAGAGGAGAACTGGGTGAAAGTGTTGTGGTCAGATGAGACCAAAATCGAGCTCTTTGGCATCAACTCAACTCGCCGTGTTTGGAGGAGGAGGAATGACCCCAAGAACACCATCCCCACCGTCAAACATGGAGGTGGAAACATTATGCTTTGGGGGTGTTTTTCTGCTAAGGGGACAGGACAACTGCACCACATCCAAGGGACGATGGACGGGGCCATGTACCGTCAAATCTTAGGTGAGAACCTCCTTCCCTCAGCCAGGGCATTGAAAATGGGTCGTGGATGGGTATTCCAGCATGACAATGACCCAAAACACACAGCCAATGCAACAAAGGAGTGGCTCAAGAAGAAGCACAGTCTCCAGACCTTAATCCCATAGAAAATCTGTGGAGGGAGCTGAAGGTTCGAGTTGCCAAACGTCAGCCTCGAAACCTTAATGACTTGGAGAGGATCTGCAAAGAGGAGTGGGACAAAATCCCTCCTGAGATGTGTGCAAACCTGGTGGCCAACTATAAGAAACGTCTGACCTCTGTGATCGCCAACAATTGCTTTTTTTCTGTTTTTTTTTCTGTTATTCTGTCTCTCACTGTTAAAATACACCTGCCATTAAAATTATAGACTGGTCATTTCTTTGTCAGTGGGCAAACGTACAAAATCAGCAGGGGATCAAATACTTTTTTCCCTCACTGTATGCCGCACGTGAGAAAAACGCGTAAGTGGGAATAATTTTAATATAATCACTTCCTGACAATTAAACTGAGATCAATGTGTCACAAAATATTTTAAGTGAAGTAGGAGTCATCAGTAGGCTATCTAACTTCCTGAAACATGGAAAACTTCACTTCGTATAGGGATACGGATTAATGAATCTAATACCTAAATAATCATTAGCAACTTCCTGTACTGCGACACTGCATTGCGATGGCACACTAGCCAACACCAAATGTTCAAGCTAGACCCCTACAAAGCTGTGCATGATTCAGGTAAGTCGGGTAGAAAAGCAACCCCAACATTAATTAAATTACTTTTCTGGGGTCTCTAACCCTAGTGTGGACCAAAATGTAATGCTAGGTTTTTTATCTAAATTTAATTAACCTACATATGACCGTAGACCATTGCAACCTTAATCTGCCCATCCCTAATGTAAGATTAGCTGGGGCGCATTTCCTAATTTAGGATGTTCCCAAAATCCTAAGACCACACACAAGAGCTCGGCAAAACCACGGTTCTGTACGGAAAACTGCAGAGATTTAGATCTGGTAACTGTGGCACGTGGCCTGCTCTCTGCGGTTTCTGAAAACCCACACTGGACAATTACCAATTCTGGGGAATTGGTTCACGCATTCGTTCCTTTTTGTAACTGAAGCCGAGTTGGAAAGAATAATGTGAACAGGTAGCACTGGGTTTAGGGCAGCCTGATTCAATGGCCGGACTTCCCTGTGGCCACCAGATGGCAGGCCTGTGTCACTCACCAGGGTCTGTGCGTTCTGTGCCGTTAGAGGCAACAAATTCCTGAGTCTTCGAGCCAGAGTCTAAACTGATCTTTCTCTTGACATTAAGTGACACTCTGTCTTCAATGTGCTTTTTTCTTTGCTCACCTGCGGGTTCAGAGGGCACTGACCTCAGGCAGCGCAGATCAGAGGGAGTGTCTGGGGTCTTTGTAACAGGACTACAAGCCCCGGTGTTTTATATTAGCTGGTTTGATGCCAGAGTTGTCCAGGGTGCACCGAGCACTTCTGTCTTTATTTATTACGTTGCCAGAATGCACTCGAGTGTGTCTGTGTGCCAGAGGGCCCGCCCCTCTGACCTTCCCCTCGACTCCAGAGCTTCCCAACATCCTCCCTCCTCTCATGAACAGATTCCTCTAATTCTGTGTCACGGTGCACAGTAAGCTTGTTAGACGGACACTAGTGTGTGTTTCAGTCCGGCGCGGTCACAATGAGAGCCACAGAGCTCTCGGAACAAACGGAGCAGGCGTTACATAATCTCATTTTGCAAAGGAGCGCGGTCATCTACTCAACAAGATCGCTGCCAGACTATTGTATAATAGGCCTGTCGCTGAGATTATCTGCAGTGAGTTAATGTATCCAAAGTAATAAATCATCTAACACCACTCAATCTGGATGCGCTGCAGCCAGACGTTTCTTTTTGGGGGTTGTCGTAGTCCGGTCCTACTTCTGTCCTGGATGCCATAAAAAGAGGTCACCTACGCTGAGACCCTACCATTGAAACTGTAGTGGAATGTGATCCCACATACACAAATGTGATTTAATTTCTCACTTAGTCTTAAAAACTACAACAACAACAAAAAAATCTGACACGCAGGGGGAAAATAAAAAGCCACAGCTAATGAATTCTCCCAGCAGCTTGCTGAGTCAGTTCTGATATGTGTAAATTTGCAGGATTTAAATGTTTTTCTAAGGGGGGAGGTCACAGGGTTCCTGTGTGTGGTTTCGGAGATGCTTTGTGTGGTCTTCGGCTGTCGTGGAATCGACAAATTGAAGCGATTGTCCAACGAGTGGAGAGCGGCAGCTGTAGTGTTACAGCTCTTTCATCTGATTTCCATCGGTTAACCACAGAGGGGGGGATAGGAGGCTGAACGAGGGGACTGACTCTGGTACATTTTGTTTTTGCTGACACAGCTATTGTTTTTTTTCCCTCTTTGTCTAGATTTGTAAAAAGAAAAACGAAATGTAGCTGGCACACTGTGGGAGGTAGATTGGGTTTCACACATCTGCTGGGCCTGATTTCCTCTCTGCAGGCAGGAGGGCCTGTTTTTGTTATTTGTGGCGGTTTGACAATGGAGCCCGTCACGATACGTTCGTTATTGATGATCAGAGAGAGCGAGGAAGTGGGCAGCGTGGCTTTTCACACTGCCGACTTACACCTGTAGTAGGACTGGAAGCACTGGAGGTCAGCTGTTCTGGTCGAGTCCAGGGGCCGTTCTGAATTGGCTCTGTTTAGTCTGTCAGGGACCCTCAGTTTGACTGTCTAAATGGGATTCTGTGATTGGCTGGCTGAGCTCCGTGCTGCTTGGAACTGTGGGTAGCTTGTGGTGATATTTTAGGCTGACGTGCGCCTGTGAGGAGCTGCCACCGGAGCCGAGCAAATCATCTTGGTGCCCGGTCTGGTGCGAGTCTAAGTCAAACTGCCTCCTCCACAGCAGTCGTTGCTGCTCGGTTGAGCTGAACCTGTTCTAATGACTTGATGCAAGGCACCGCTTCCTCCCGCTCCCTATCCAACTATCCAACAAGTTGACATGAAGCCGGCTGTCCTTCCTCCTCGCGCTGCAGCTCTTGGCCCTGGCCGTGGTGTTGTTCTGTGTTTCCAGAGGATGTGTGGGATTTAAAATGAAGGATGTCGGTGACGGCCAAGCTAAATATTTAACATACGATCAGCAAAGCGAGTGCGACAGCGGCCGGATCGCTGCTACGGTGGTCTTGTGTAACGCCAGCGCTTGAAGCGTTTCCCTTCACTGTAATGTCTTGACCGTGCTGAAAATGCACACGGTCAGACTTCAGTACTGATTTATATGATATGCTGCCGTTTTTATTTTTTACTTTTTTTTTTTTTAACAGAGATGGCTGGCTACGTTGTTGATTTGAGTGGGGGGATGAAATGCTAAACATGGCAAGACGTTCTCGAATGTTCTCAAAGCTGTCGTCTTCCAAGCGGCTCTCGGCCAAGATATAATTTGCGGCTTCTTCTGCACAGGCAGTTGTAGCTGAGACGCCACAAATAAAAAGCTACACTGTAGAAACGCAGCTCGAATGTGTGTGACGAGGGAGAGAGAAGGCGAGCTTGAGCTGCTTAATTGTCTGTAATGGTACCTTACCTCTTTAATTACATGATTATTTGGGATGTCTTCATATTTGTGTAGTGTCTGTGTGCTTGAATCACTGGGATTGAGATATATTGTTCCTAAAAAAATAAATCCTAGTATAATTGTATTCATAGGAACATTTTATGTTATGGCCTTGTCAAATGACCTGAATTTATTGCTGTCGTTGTCGCATCCACATTTTGCGCTGCTGCACGCAGATTGCAGCTAGTGGCACAGAAGGGCTTTTTTCATGTCTCAGGGATGCGGAGAGGAGTCGCTGAAAACCCAGTGACTGCGAGGTATGCTGGGAGATAGCAATAGCGATGTACACCGAAAGCTACGGAGCATCCATTAGTGAATTGTGGGAGAGCAGTAACAGCTGATTATGAAATGCTTTTTTTTTGCGAGTAGACTCTCCTAAAAGCAGATTAAAAGACTGCCCTCGATGCACTAATGCTTTCTTCTGGTTGGGCTTAAATTTCATCCGTTCTAAAGTAATTACAAATCTGGACTGAGGCAGTTTCAGACGAGGATGTAGTGAAATTAAATGGATACAGGACCACAGTGTGGGCCTGAGTCTAACACAATCTACAATCATAGTTTATCATTTAAAAATCATGTGGAAGTACTTCTTTTATGCAATGCTTTATTTTGGCGTGACGTCTCTGTCCCCCAACAGAGGTCTTCTGTCTGTGTGGGGCCAGCGTGGGTGTTTCTCAGCTGATTATTGTTGAGCAACAAGTTCCACTGTGACGTGTCTGACGTCTGAACGATTCCCAGAATGCCTGGAGTGCATTGTCACGGATGAAGGACAGTCCTCCCCACCCCACATTCACTTCAGAAACTGGTGACTGACTCGCCCTGTCCCTGTCCCTCAGTGCTGCCGAGCTGCAGGGCGCATCCCCTCGTTATAACAGCCATGGGAACAAACCTCAGGGATGGCGGAGCCCCGATCTAAATTTGGGAGCGCGTGCGGTCGTGTCGGCGCAGCAGATGGGCAACGAGGCCTAATTAAGCAGCGAGGGAATGCTTTGTGTGGTTTTTCGTCTATAATGTTGGCACCATTCGAAGGCTTTGTGCCGGTACTGGAGAGAGAGAAAAAAAAAAAAAAAAAAAGCTCGGCATCAATTGAACAAACATTTTTTTGAAAAACGTTTCCCTCAGGAATTTCCGTTTGTCAGATGTATTATGTGACCGGTGTGGGGCACTAGCTCTCACAGCACCGTGCGTATTAGTTACAGTTTAGCAGATCAGCAACTAGAATCTAGTATTCGGCAGAAATGGGGGGTGAATGTATAATATCAGAGCTTCTGCTGCTTTAGGAGTTGTGCAACATCAATCAGTGTATATTGTTTATAAAATGATTGAAGTTGTAGGCCGCACACCTGAATTAAACATCTGACGTGTTTATCAGACTGTTTGATCGGTATTAAAAGTGCAAAGCCATTTCCATCTGAGATCAAACTCAGACTTAAATACAGTATTCACACAGGCTTGGCAGTCATGTAACAGTGCTCAGAAACAGCCCGGGCACACTGCTGCTTTTGCATCATATTTACAACCGTCATTGAAAGTGCTGGAGAAAATTAACCAAAAAAGCAAAACAAAACAAAAATAATCCTTTCAGCAACTCATGCCTCTGTGAATGGAGCCCATTACGCCCGTCTTGTATTATTTAAAATAACATTTTCAATGGCTACTGTTTTAACACAGAGGGCTGACCCTATTCAAACTCTCCAACTCAGCCACTGACGGTAATCTCCAGAGGATCTGTCCGGGACTGGCTTCCTGTTGTACTCGGTGAAAATTTGACGCCCATGAAGCTTTCCTTTTCCCATCCGGGTCTGTGCGGTGGCCTGCCAACCTGCAGGGGGGAAAATGTAGACCTCTGGCAACTGCCAAAAATGGAAAGTGCACCATTAAAATAGTTTTTCGTGGACTTTTGGAATTGGACACTTATGTTTATTTTCATATGCTCTCATTGTACCATAGAAATGCTATATATCACGATACAGAATTATCAAATGTCATGATACAGAATGATTGTATATCATGGAGAGATGGGAACAGAACAGAATGGAGGGAAAAATCAGTGTAGCAAAGAAAACCCAGATAAAAGCACAGTGTTAAATATTCCTGTTAGTTTATTGGTTTGACAGTCTTGGACTCAGTATAGGTTTAGTATATCATCAATACTAAGGTATCTAAATAGATCTCTGTGAGAAAATAATACTGTAGTTTTGAAGGTCGTTCTCTCGTAAGTTTCTAAGGTACAATATATACAGACACTTAATATTGTATATTCACACAATAGCCTTTACATTTTTTTATTATTACATTAGAAGGTAGCTTAACTTCATAAAAATTAAATAAATTCTAAACTCTGCTGACATAAGTGGGTTTAAAATACTATTTGTTTTATTCATACACACATATACAGTACTTTTTGTTTTAATAATAAAAAATATAGATCTATATATTTTGGTACAAATATCGTGTAAATTTATATTGGCTCACACATCATAAACGCGGAAGACGGTGTTGCCGTCTGCGGTGCTCGGGATCAAAGATGGGCTGTACCATGTGTGGATTTCGGCAGGGTGGCACTTGTCGGGGGTACCAGGTCGTAGAATCCAGAGCTCCGAAAGTTCAAAGGCCAGAGCTGAGCGGATGAAAACAAATAGTAGCCCAGATTTCTTTATAGAAGCACTGGTTATGATTATGGCATTGCATACGACCAGACATTATTGATCATTGACATTAATCTACTGGGACTCTACACACGACCTGGGGTGCTTGGAAGCATCTGTGGCTGTGAATCGTATGGGACTTGTCTTTTCGATCGTATCACAAAGGCAGTCCATAAACGAGTGATGTTAAAATAGACTCTTCAAAGCAACGTGCTTTTATATATCATACCGGAGATGCTGCACACTGCACACAATGTTTTACTTCAAGTGATCCTGATCAAACGCATGTCACACTCAAGGTGTTATCCCACAGTGTGTTGCCCTGAGCTATTGGACCCCTTTACCAAAACCTCACTGTAATGGCAGGATATTCGTTCCCCAGTCAAAGTGTTCTGCTGTCATCTGCAGGACTTTGATCTCAGGTGAAGCAATGATTAACAAGGCGGGGTGTCTCCTTCGAGCGGTGGCCCGTGTTAAAATATTCAGTCTGTGTTTTATGCGCTACTGTGAAGCCTTCGAAAAGATTTCACCACAGGCAGCTTTCCGTGCAGCTGTGTGAGAAGAGGCTGCCGATTATTTCAAGTTATATTGAGGGGATTGTGGTTGATGCATAAATGAACACATACAGGTGGCCCTCTTCTAGAAAGAACAGATGAGGTGTATAGTTGTTATTTTATATCATTATTTCATGGTATCTTTACATTTTCTCCTGGATCGAACGACTTAATGATTAAAATCTGACCTTAAAGCACAGAAGTTCCTCTGGCGTAGACGGAGGAGAAGAACGCTACCAAAATCTGAGTACTGTATATTTAAATGACTTCACAGCGCTATAAATACATGGAGGTTCATATTGTGCAGAGAACAATAGATCAGAGAACAGATCGCAAGACCGCAAACGGGCAGGTTTTACACCTCCTCGAGGCCTCTTGGCAGCAAATAATAACAAATCTACACCTCAGACTTCTTTCAGGAAGAGTACACCTATGCCAATCCAGACACTTGATGAAAGTGTATTTGTTGTGCGAGGTGGTATTTAATATCAGGAAACACAGGCTACTACTTTTGCTGCTGTTCAGCCAAAACACACTTTAGCTTGTAAGAATATTCCTGGGACACTGAGAAAATCCTACATAAATCCCTTGGGTAGAAACTGAGGTAAATGCACGACCCACTTGAGACACCAACAGGTGTGGTGTTTATCTTCTCCAAGACTTGATTGTATGAGGGCGGGACACAGTAGGGCAGGAGACCAGTGACCAGATATCAGTACAACAGCGAGTGGGGAATCGATTGCTTCTTAAAAGCATGCATGGACATGGCTTTAAGTGATCAATACAACCGGTCCTTCTTGAGTCGCCACCTCAGACACAAACACAAACAGAGACGGTAAAGTTATAATGCCCAAAGTCGTGCATCAAACACGCCACTGATCACGAGAAACCTGTTGACGCGATACTGGTCCCAGATTCTCCTTAGGAGCCTAGAAGACGCTTTTTGATTTTAATCGCAGACACTCCCTCTCCAGTCTGACGAGCAGCTGTGAGGGCCGGCCTTACGTGACCACCTGCTGAACCACGGACCGCTCGTGGGAGCAGCCCCGGTCCCCACAGTGCAGCTTCTTGAGGAGCCGCTGGAGCTTGTGCGAGAAGTTCTTGTTCATCCGCCAGTACATGAGCGGCATGGCGAAGCTGCTTGAGAATGCCAGCAGCTCGGACAGATACCTCACGAAGTAATAGGTGGTGATCTGCGGCCTGTTGAGGTACTTCCCTTGCACCCCGGACAGCGTGTGCACCAGCAGGGTCGTGTAGTACGGGGTCCAGAGCACGAACTGCACGCAGACCGAGGTCAGCAGCAGCCGGTGGATGGACGGGTCCAGCCGCCCCGAGTCCTGGTCCAGAGGGGTGGACTCCTTCCGAATGCGCAGGATGAGCACGAAGGCGTAGAAGACCGCGATGGCCGGCACCACGTAGCCGATGAACATCATGATGGCGTCGGCTGCCTCCTTGTTCTGCATCTTGGAGCACTCGATGATCTTGTTGGACACGTGGTTGCACACGTAGAAGAGCAGCGAGGAGAAGCTGGTGAGCACCGCGCCGCCCCAGATGAAGCCGCACACATGCTTGGTATTGTAGACGCTGGACATGTATGTCCGTGGCAGCGCCCGCTCAATGTAGTAGTCTAGGCTGAGCAGCGTGGTGGAGTACATGATGACTAGGGAGGAGATGTTGAACAGGATCAGCAGGGTGATGTAGATTTCATTGTTGTATTCCCACATGGGCCAGCGGGTGTAGCTGGGGCCCAGCAGCTCAATGGGGGCCACGATGTTGAGCACCAGCCCGGCAATGGCGATGTTGACGAAGTAGACATCCGGCATGGTCATGGACACCTTGTTGTACAGGTTCACCACCACCAGCAGGGCGTTGTAGCACAGGCCCACGGGGAAGCAGATGATGAGGTAGATGAGGGAGAAGACCGACAGGACGAGGCCAAAGTCCTGGCAGAGCTTGTGGTCCAAACTGTCATCTGTCTCGTTGTAAAGCATGCAGCTCCACATAGCGATCCTCCTTCGGGGCTCGGGTTCTGGTCACTGGTTCAGCTGGAACGAGACGGGGGACACAGGGTTAAACTTCAGTACGACTATGAAGATCAGACTTATGCTCCACGATAAATGGCCATCCATAGTTGCTGTCAGTAACAGTTGCCGTCTGGAAATTTCTTTATCTACAGTATTTTTCAGTTTAGTTTGTATATAATTTATTGCCAGCTACATGTCAAGGCGCTTCCCTTTTAATTTTTTAAAAAGAGAAGGTGGGAAGAGAAATCGGCTGGCAGAACTTTCCACTTGGCTTTCAGAAATCCTGCAGAAAAACGGAAACCAGGACTTTAATGGCTTCAGTGTGTGCATGATAAAAACCAATCTGACTGTCTTGACAACAGTGCCAGCAGACCTGCAGACAGTGTTATACGATCTGCCCTCTCACAGTAATTACAAGCAGTCAATTTCATAAACTCCGCAACAGCATAAGGTCCTGTATCTACATGCTGAAAAAACAGTAGAACATTTATTTTTATTATATATATTTTAGTTTTGTTAGGAAGTTTCCCCCCACAGAGAGGTGCTCCATTAAACCTACACCTTGTGCTGACGTTCACCTACAAGAGGATCAAATAAAATCCTGCACGCGCCCTCACTCTTTTAACTGCCTCTGGACAGAAGAGACATTATGCTTACCATAATTAACATCATTCTACCTCTGAAATGTAAAAGTGTGTGTGTGAAACAATGTACTGAACACCTCTCATTGGACATGCCTCTCCTGTTGTGTGCTCTACTGCTAACCCCCGACACAACGCAAGGGGCTTGTTCATGGCACTGCCGCACTAAAACCCAGTCCCGCCCCTCACTTTCCGTCTGCCTCTGAGGGGGCACAGCGTGGGGCTTTCTGGGAGGCGCTGCACTTGTTTTTCCCGGCAGTTAAGGAGTCATACTATATTGCATTTTCTCTTTCGTGCTTGGCTTGGCAAGGGTTTTCTGGCCGTTCCTCTCACAGCGAGTCCAGCCAGCTTTAGCGCCACTGGAGAAGCCACGCCCCCCTGTGCTCTCCTTCAGAGCAGGGCTGTGGAATCCAGTGGCTGATTTCGTTGTTGTTCTGATTTATAGCAAAGGAACTTAAAACTCTGCTTGGGATCAATGATGAGTGAACGCATGCTGGAGTTCACCAGGAGGTCATGGAGGGAGTGGGGGGCTGAGGGGAGCCAGTGGTTTGCCAGTGGTGTGATACAGTGCTCCAGCAATGACCCCTCTTAGGCTTAAGCAGATAAGATCATATCTGTAGAGCATTCATTAAGAAAATAAATCTGCGTTGGGTTTTTGAATCGTCTGACTAGAAAACCGTACAGGAGGTCACTTCTAACTGCCCGCTTGTGTCTTTTGTTTTGGTTGAATTTAAGTAGCTCTGTGGCTTCCCGCCCCCCTTCCTTCCACTGCAGTGATTCGTTCTCAGAGCCTCGGCTTGGGAATTGTCAGTGTTCATTAAGGAAAACCGGACCCCACTGAGCAGCATTACAAACACGCGAGTTGATGCGACGTGTGTAATGTTTACCCCTCGGTGTCCGTTAACCATGGCGTGGTAGCAATCGATTTCTGTGTATCGCTTCCTCCCACGTTCCCGGCTGTACACAGACCGATGGCTATAATTCCGTAACGGCCCCTGGTCTGCGGTTGGCCCTGGGTAGCAGTCGGCAGCGGGAAGATGCTTCCGTTTGGTTTCACGGCGGAGCCCTTTGGCAACGCGCTGCTCAGACTGCACTCAAAACACACACAGCACTTGGCCGACAACAGCTTGGAGTCTGTGCTCTTTTGGAAGCTGATTTGGACGCTGATGTGAAGGGATTTGGGGGCCTGGAGGGGAGAAAGGGAAGGGGAGGCGGGGTATTTAATTACCCTTTCAAAACAGTCCCCGCCCTCAATCCCTGAGACAGGTGTAAAGGCCTGGCCTCTGCAGGCATTGCCAGGTGAGACGTCGTGGTGCTTGCGTTTGAAAAGGAAGCAGGCAGATGTCAAGGAGAAGGATGGTCACATGCTCCTCCACTTTGTCGCGGGGTGGGTGTGGAGGGGGTCGTTAGTGCGTGTCTGCATTGAGGTACAAGGCTTGACTTTTTATTTTAGTCTTTTCATTTCAAAATACCATGACAAAACATCATGCAAGTCTGAATATTAAAGTCTTCCTGAGAATTTAGAGCTGCAACGCCCACCGCTTGCAGATGCAGGCACTTTCTACTGTACATTTACACATATTGCACTTCCTATAGATATAGATAGATAGATTAGATATGTATATAAGATTGTAACTGGTCAAATTCAAGCTGGAACTGGAGTCGAGTGGTAGGAACTATCCAGGAATCTACATTGTTTGGCTCAAATCTACTGCGGTAAAACTGTGGCTACTGCAGTATTCCTGGACAGAAACTCTGCAGATGTTTTCTTCTCGGCATCTGTGTCCTATGATCTCTATCGTTTTCCATGTGATCAAGGTTTTTCTCTCCATAATCAGACAGTGCAGGCGGGATGTTACACTGCCACAGAAATGCTTACATTCAAATATCTCTGCAAAGTAACCAGGCCTCGACAATCGTGAAATTAAAACGCAAAGGGGGATGGAATGAAACGAGAGTGCAACTAGATTCTAGATTCGGGGGTTAAACCCTGCCGCCACACCTACGTCCTTTTAACCATGGTGACTTTAATGGAGCTGGAAGTCGCCACCCACGAGGCCCGCTCCCGACATTCGCAGCGAGATGTCAAACGAGATATAGTCGTCAGTTTTCTTCTCCTGCACAACGAACCATCTCAGTGTAACCCACGAGTGGCCTTGAAGTAATTCTGCGGCCGCTGTATTGCTGCAACTGAGGGTAATACAACTGGAAAAACAATCCTTTGTTTTCCTTTTGATAAAGGAATGCTCAGTCAGCCTTTAAAAAAAAAAAAAAAAAATCTGGGAAAGGTAATTGCTAGATTTGCTAAATATTTATTCTTCTAAATTTAGAATGTGTCAGGGTTGGGTTTCTATGTACAGTGCTATATTATGGTATAATTATCTAATTAAGGTGGGAGGAGACATTCTTTATTTTAACCCGTAATGGAAAATCACCATTAACAGGTAAGGAGTCATAGCCACATTAGATAATACCCATTTTCCAAAGAAGGCGCTGCACTTAAATGACTTTACACCAACCATTGCCCAAAATACAGCCTTAATTTGCGGTCGGCTCCAACTATTTAGCAAAAGTAGCTGGTCTTCCTCAAGACATTTTCTCGGCGTTACAGGAACTGTTCATTTGTGCATGCCGTGCGCTTATAAAAACTGCATATTTAGTTTTGTGATGAACGTTTTGGTGTAGCTTTTAATTGTTATTTTTAGGCCAGACAAAAGTGTTGTACTTGAGTAAAGAATTTCACAATAACAGGAATCTGAGAAACCGTCCTGGGTTTTTAGAGAAAATATTTAGGGAATCCTCTTCAGAAGAGCCTTTAACTGTATATATATATTTTTTTTTACTTGTCTTAAGCCTCAATTTAGTTTTGTTTGTTTTAAAGAGTCTGTTAATGTATGTTTAAGTATAACTGCTCCTTGAAAAAACATTTAAATTATTACCTATAAAATTACAATAGATTTTTTTTTTTACCAGTCAAGACTTTTACTGCAACACTTGCAGGGATTTCCATTTAGCTCCTTACCCCCGAAGCATCCTTTAAGGCAAAGTACCGCCCATTGTGTCCACAGCTCTTTTTAACACAAAAACTAATTAATCTGTAAACTGACCGCAGAACCCTTAGAGCTTTCTGCTCTCACTGCAGCAAAACCCATGAAGAAGCTGGGCTCTGGAGCATTACTGAAGCGGACAGGTTTGCACACACCTGGGATATCCGGCCCTCTGTGCGATTCACTGGCTTACGGTCACAAAAGGTGCACTGGAGGCCGATCACACGAGGGCATTCCGGCAGTGAGGGACCTCTCCGTCTCCGAGGTGTTTTCCTACAGAATCTCTCTATAGTACTGGGTCATCCCAGCGCTCTCCCCGTGTGCTCTGTCACACAGTACATACAACAGGTGTCTCTAGCACACACCCACGCTGAGTCCTGCTACATAAAGAATGACCATTTGCTGGAACGGGGGTCCTTCGCTGGTTTAGCTATTGGAACGTCTAATCGGAGGAATTCCGGAGAATCGGCAGAACATTGAGCACGCCCAGTTTGCACATTCTAGCACAAGTGGACTGTTTGATTCCTTGTTGGGTTTTTTCTTCTGCTCTTTCAACGAGCTACACCACAAGTCCCCACACACAAGCTGGAGAAATGAAATCTGCTGTAAAGCACTGCAGGCAGGGATTATATTGACATGGACATTATTCTTCACAGTTTCAATGGCAGCATCAAAACTTACATTAACCGAGGAAGGCCTAAGGCATGGGTGGTCAGACCCGGGCTGCCATCCTCTTTCTTTTGCTTCCCCCAGACGCCACACTGGGGCTCCGGTGATGTTAATGCTACCCTGCTGCAGGGCGGCTTATTTCAAAATAAGCAGCTCTGCGGAGAACGCCTTGACGGGGCTCTTGATGCACTCCTGCACAATGTGTGTGTCTTTTCAAAGACGGAGGAGAACCAGATTCTTACAAATCCAGCCTGAAGGTATTTTAGAAATCTTTTAAAGGTTCAAAAGACTGTTTCATGTTCTGTCTTCAGAGAGGGTGTTTGAAGTCTTGGATGTGAAAGAGTCGTCGTCTCTCTTACTAATAGGGACCAAAAAGAACTGCATTTGAAATGTATTCTGTGATTCTAAATATAGCTATGTAATAGTTACTCCTCCTCAGACTGGCAGGTATCGTAATTATTTTTCTCGGGTGCCTCCATTGTGTTGGTTTTGGAGCGGATTCCTCTCAATGACGGCCTGTCGCCACACGTCTACTGTCCTCAGAGAAACTGAGACAGCTCTGTCTCAATGAGTAATATCCTGATATTGAGAAATGCCAAACAAGCACACAAGCGTGCTCTCCACATTACTGGCACTCTTCTTATTTGGAATTGAATTGGGGGGGGGGGGAACGAGGGCTCTGCCCTTACCCGGATGCTGTGATGTTCTGTAGACATGAATGTGGTCACGTTCTCCTCTACAGTTACAGTTGATGCTAACAAAGTTGCAACCTTAGACTCTACCTGTGATTATAACATGTAGGCATAGGAGGTGCCTTTTCAGAAACAAACATTTTGACCTATTAATATAACCTGTGAACAATATACACTGATGCATATTGCTCGTGCTGCCTGTGAAGTGCTTGCCTGGTCTTAAATAAACCCACGAGAGAGACCTTGGTGGGTTTTAGCGTGTAAGGGATTACATGTGAAGTTATCTTCCTATAATTATGACTGTAATGTGATCTCACCCATATTTTAAATGTCACTAAATGCACAGACATGGGTTTAAAACCCAGTTATTTAGATACTCTGCCTCTGCTTGTGGTGGGGAATCTGCAGGTGTGCCAGAAGATGCACTGAAAGGCTTAATTGTACAGCAAACAAGGATGTACTGAAGAAAGTAGTAAACAGGGCAGGAATGCAGGCATAGGGCGATGTATTTAAAGATGGCCTTTTAACTCCGAAAATGTGCAATTATGCAGTCATTTTACATATGTTTTGTATGGCAAAATCAGGATTGCTTTGTATTGATAGATCAGGCTGAGGATTATATCAAGGACAGTCTATATCAAGACACACCCCTCATCACACACTACTGTTTACTTTATCTGTAAAATCTATTACAGACTTTGTTCCATAGTTTCCCAGTAAATCCCCACCCTGTAAAACCCCATACATCACTGGAGATTCTGTTGTTCATTCAGTGTTTCCCCTTTTGCCACATTTATAACATTTAGCACCCAAGTTTCATTTGCATTTTCATTTCTCTAGACCGTAGCTGACTATTGTCTTTTGTTTCCCTGGATCACAAGCCCTTGGAACACTGCTTGCTCAACCCGCAGTATATTATGTTCAAATTTGATTTTATAATCACGGTTAAGTCTGAGATGAGACAACATTATCTTCTCGTTGGGTGCCAAATGTCTGGCTCAAATCAGAGGGTGAACTGATCAAAGCAAAAAGATGTTGACTATTTAATGGGAAAATGAGATAATATGCTATTTATGTAATCCAGTATACCCAGATTCTTTACCACGCTTTGATATGAATCCCAGTGTAAGAATTGGGCTTGAACAGCATGTTATGCACTACTTTCATATCACCTTACATTAATGCAGAGCCCTGTGTTAAAGGAGGCTCTGTGATCACTGTCCTTTTGTAAACAGTGCTCTGAAGGGAACGCAACCCTAGTCTCTTTGTGTGTGTGATATTGTGGAGTTGTATGGCCCTGCATTCACTTCAGAGCAGAATATGTCAATAACACATTTTCCTGAAATTAATCTTGCCCTGTCACAACACAGATTTATGTTGCACTTTATAGCCAGTCGGTAAGCAATCCCTCACGTGCGGTGCAGTGTAGAGTATGCTATAGAGGCACACAAAACCAGAGAGAAAGTCTTTAGGGTAGGGTGGAAGGAACCCGTCAGCCCATAGGCGTTTCCAACTGCATTGTCCTCCATTTCGGTTTCGGAACAGGCTTGTTTTGGTGCACAGGTTGAGCAGATGAAAATGTAATTTTCTCTTTGTGTGAATCTATATGTAGTCATGTTTCTATAGCATTTAAGTCTGCATTGTGCTGCAATTTCACACAGTAGATTACTGGTATTAATAATGAATCCAACAAATTATTTAAATTAAAAATAATAAATAAGTATTATATTCCACTGGGGAGAAATGGTTTTAACAAGCTTCAGATGATGATGATGATGATTATTATTATTATTATTATTATTATTATTATTGACGTACCTAAACCAAACGGGTATTTCCCTATATTAATGATCTTTGGTGGACTTAATTACATCTTTTCTTTTTGGGAGGGGTGAGACCTGGTGAAAATCGTGAGCCATGGAGTGTTTTGAAAGCATGTTCCCTAATGCTGAACAGCGCCAGTTTACTACACAGTGACGTCACAGGCAGAGTTTACGGTCACGGGTGACCACATGTTTTTACTGCATGTTAGACACACACACACGATGTGAAAGTTTGTTTTGCTCCTGCCATGGTTCTGACTTATACTATTTATCTACATTAGGGAGCAGGAGTGTGACTTTTGTAGCTCATGATACTTTGCCTCCCCCCGCCCTGCTCGGACTTTTCTCCGGACTTTTCCTTCTATTATTTAAGACTTTTAACCGCATTGAAATGAAACCTGATCGCATATGCCAAAACCACCCCACTCAGCAACAATGCGGGATACAGTCCCCGATCCCCTTCATCGGTGGTATTAAATGGCACTTCGGCCATCGGAGAGTACCCAGTTCTCCGTGCCAGGGACGGGCTGGCTAACTCGATACATGTATCTTTTCAGATGAAAGCCCTTGATACAGTATGGGAGACAGTCACAAAGAAATGGGGAAAGGTGTTAACAAAAAGAGATGTGTGAAGTTTACATTGTCACTACTAGATCAGAAACGGACTGTGTGAATGGTTACAGTGCTTCAGAGATCTTATTGCAGATAGATGGCATTGTATGCACCGTGCAACTGTTTCCAATCTGCTCAAAGCCCTCAAATGTCAATCCACTGATATATATCGGCGATCAGGATCAAAAGATAAACCCCCGGCACCGACTATTGATCTGACGCAGCTGCCGACCGCGCACCTGTCCGGAGCAGCGGACAATCTGTAGTCCAGCACTGAATACACGAATCACATTTTTCATGAAATATTAATGTTTAAAACTGTTAAGTGCTATTGTAGCAGTATGAGTGTTTTCCACTGGAGCTGAATCAATGGGACTGTATGCCCCGTAGCCTTGGACTGGCTCGTTCTGGGGCTCCTTTAGAAAGCGGATCACTGCGCCGCCGATATGTGACACATCGGAATCGCGTTTTTGGACGAGTCTGGAGCCCGTCCGGCAGCATCGCCGGGAAAAAGCAACACAAACCCACCTGGCGAGACGCGGCGCTCCTCGCAGCAGCCCGGCCCGGCGTGGGGGTCGCACCCAAGTCCGGCGACATCGCCCGCAGTCCTCTTCCGAGGCGTGAAAAGTCCCACTTCCCTCAGCCTTCCCAGAAGCGCATCCCAGGACCGAGCGGGAGTGTGTGTGCGGCGCGGCGTCTCGGTGCCGCTGAACTCGCTGTGTGTACACATGTGACCCTCCCCACCCCCACGTCACCGCGCCGGGGCCCCTCTCGCGTGTGATTGGACGAGGCGGCGAGGGGGCGGGCCCTACAGCTGCCGTTTGTGTGTTTGGCAGCGACCCCCCATGCCCACCGCGGGCCCGGGGCTGAGTGGCCTGAGCGGGGGTCGGGGGGCATGGCTCCCCAGGGCTGCACGCCCGCTCCGGGGATGGGAAAGAGATGCTGCTGCTGCTGCTGTTAGTGTTTTTTTCTTCTTCAATGAAGTTGCTTTCTCTGTGCAGTCAGTATGGCATTGGTTTAGCTCCCACACCCGCAGCTTGTTTTAAATGCATCGCATACCCCACTGTGCAGATATGCATCCCCCCAAATATTGAATCATAGGTTTGTATTCTCTTACTTGATGGGGAGCTGTAATTGTAATATTTAAACACAGCTCCTCAGTTAATTAAGTATATATTTTACAGTAGTTTACCTCTAACGCTGATACAGTATTATAGTTGCTTGGCTGGTGGTATTATTATTATTATTATTATTATTAATACTATTTATGTATTAGAAGACGCCCTGGATAAGTTGCAGTTTACACAAGAAACGGTTTCAAAGTTTAGTTTAGTAAACTGGGACACTCGGAATCTTTTGATTATATAGTCTAGTGTCATAGAAAGTCATCTTTATGCTTTCTTCTTCACTGCATTCACAAGAATAAGTTCAAACCTGGTCAGTTTGCAATCCAAAATCAGACGCTTTCAACAGTAAACACGGGAGAATGTCTGTGACATTTTATAAAGGCTTGGGGGAAGTTCTTTAAATAAATGTTTTTTTAATCAATCAAATTCTTTGTCCAGTTAAATATCAGTTTTCTGCGTCAAAGCAGCAGAAAAAGCGTGATTTAGTTTTAAAAGTGAGAGAGAAGTGCAAGTGCACTGAGCTGGACATGGACCAAATCCAGCGATGAAATGTTTGACAATTTGAACGTAACAGATGTCTTATACTGAACACGACTAAATGAGAAAGTCTGTAATAATGTGTGCTGATTACCAAACTTATTTTGTTGTCGGACACTCCTTATGTAATGAAATAACATGTAGGAATGTTTTTATCTTGTGAAGAGATATCCCCCCCAACACACTCACACTTGAGTGAGCCTGGTTGTGTAAGCCGACCTAGATGAGAATGATGTCTGTTTTGACAAGGAGTGCAGAGTGTGTGGTGATGCGGTCTCACCCACCCACGGAAATGATTACTGTCCTGCTCTGAACAATATGAGGGCAAGTCAGGAAAACGTCTCCTCTTTAAATTAACAAAACACACGACAGATGCTTAATAAAGTGACTCCACATTTTGCTAAGAAGATTAAGGATGAAGGATGCTCAACAGTAAACACTTCACAGTTTTTGACCTACTTGTAACAGTCTGGCCTGTTTTTTTAATATGCAAACTGTTATAAACATTAGGTACCCTGTAATTGGACTTCATGCTTAATCAGCAAAATAAAAACTGGAACAAACATGTTCTGGCCACTACTAGAAGGATTTGTATCCTAAATATGCCACCGTACCCTCTTCAGTTCCTGTACGTGTGTAATGAGTTTCTGACCTAAATCGGGTTTTAAAATTGCTTGGCAACCTACTTTTAAAAGTGTTTTAAATTATTTTTTTGTTTATTGGAACCTTAAAAATCTGCTGCTGTGCTTTCTGTCTGTCCACTTAATCTTGATAACAGTGGAATATATATTATACATGTCCTGAAATATCCAGATCACCCTAGATTGAAAATTCCAGTTAGACCGTAGATTATTCAGAGTGTCTGTGTACTGGTCTGATCAACATTTGTTCAACAGATTGGCCTGGTTTTCTTAACTGAACTTCAGAATACTACTCTAAAGAGATATTGATTTAATCTGTTGCCAAAATGGTCTGTGCTTATTCTCCATGACTTCGATTAACTTTTCGATACAATTAATCTGATTCGGACAGTCGATACAGCTTTCGGCCAGTTTCAATTATCAGCTTTTTCATACTAATAAAGACTTCCTGTTATTCAGTGGAGACGGGGTGTTATTCATACAAAAGTGTTTTTTTTTTTGTTTTTTTCAAGCAAGTTGATTTTCATTTGTTTTTGCAAAAGATGCCAATGTTTATAGTTCAGTGTTTTATTAGGTAGCCTCGTGCAGCATGAGTCTCTCTCCGCAAAGGACTGAACCCGGGCTGAGATTGAACACGTTTAGCGGTTTTGACTCTGTTAAACAAACTTAATGAAATAGAAGGCCTCCCCCTCTCGTAAAGCCTCGTGTCGCGGTGGCGTCATCGGGTCTGCATTATCACACTGCCCCTGTGCAGCGAGTCTGCGGTGTTTGTGTATTTTTATCTGGTTTTAATAAAGAGGGGGGCTTAGGAACTTGCTATGTAATTTCCTGCTGTTCGTATCAGTGACGTAGGTGCGAGGACATCAAGAGGCATCAGGCAAGCAAGGAGCCGCTCTCTGCAGTCTCTGCACAATACCTGAGAGGGCTCTGCTGCTGCTGCTGGTGGTGGTGGAGACTGGGGGGGGCACTGCCCTCTGTACGTGGACTTTGGTAGTCCCGAAAAATCCTTCTCCAGCCAGGAGCCAAGCAGCTGTTGTCTTGCATGAACCATAAGACATTGAGGCATCTGCTTGAGTCACATTCCTAAAGTTGATGAGCAGTTTATGATTAGAAGGGGAGCAGAGAGGCAGGGAGTTGGGGGGGGGGGTGTTTAATTGATTTCTGTCTAGCTGCTGTTTACAGTCTGCTCTGGTGTTTTCAGAGTAAGCTGATTAAAGCTGACAGTCTGCACGAGAAAAAAACGCCAAAGAATTGAAGGCGGTTTAGTTGTGTGTGCGTGTCTATGCGTGTGTATGTGCACGGCAGTAAATTAAACGTAGTCCCGAGCAGGAGCCCACTGAGATCTCCAGTTGAGAGGTGAGGCCCATTAGCAGGGTACTGTCCTGCCGAATCCAGAGCAGGGCCGGAGAGGAGTCCTCCCTCTCCCTGCATTGGGACAGACCATATTGGTCATTGATCTGGGCTCTGTAAGAACAGTATGCATTCTGTTAATTACTTACTGATTTCCATCTCCCGTTGAGACTGTTTGTGGTATCGAGACCCAAAGCGGGGCACGACGCTGTGAGCTCACAATGGATATGCCACTTTGTCTTGTTGGGATATAGTCATCCCTTTTAAATAAGCGACTGCCTGCTCCCCAGCTCGGGCCGCTCTCTCTGCCGCTCGGGTTCGCATTAGTGCCGTCGAATTTCTCCGCAGGATTAAGTGTGGTTGTTACGCTATGTGGTATAAAAAAATACAAAAAAAAACAGAGGGCCTAAGCACACTGGGATTTTTGTGGTATGTACAAAAGGACCAGCTTAGTGTTGAGCCTTCTTAAAACATGAATAGGCTGTTCTATGGAGAAATACCGCAAAATAATTACGGGGCACGGTGGCGGTGCTAGTGTGGTTTAGGAAAAAAACAAAAACGGAAGAAAAGGGACACTTCCAGAAGGTGGTAATTTAAAATATTCTGTACGGCCAATAATTCAAAACACTCAGCTGTGAAAACCTTCCAGTGACTCTTAAATGCTTTAAAAAAATTGAATGCGTTTTTGAAAATACACGTTCAGCCAATACACGGCTTCCTCTCGTTTCTTCGCACCCACACCCACAAGACTGCGGAGCCCTGTATGAATATGCAACACAGACCTCACAGGCAGGCTTTGGTGTCGGTACTGTACAGTGTATTTCGCAGAGGTGATTGTCGAAGAGATAATGACAAACGGCCGTCCTCGGGAAAAGGAACCACGTCAGACCTGATGGCTGAGGGAGGCGATCGCACATTTAAAGCACGATTTCACTAATTTACTTATGCCGGATCTGTAATCTAACCCGTGTGTCTGGGAGGGTTCAATAGCAGGTCAAAGGAACCGGGCTATTTGCATGTCATGAGCGCATTGATTTGAATTGGAAAAATGCAAACTGAAGATCTGCCAGACCTTCCGCAGACCGAGGGAGTCCAGCTGGCTGTGCACATGTCTCAGAGTTGCAAAGCAGGCCAGAGTGGTTCTTGTCTAACGTGTAGCTTCTTGTCTAACCTGTGTTGTTTGGGGACCCTCATTAAAGATTATACTTCCCTTCACAGCATATTAAATGGGTTCACACCACGAGCCCGAGGGCAGTCAGTCTTGAACTACAAAGTTAAGGAAGCTTTACACGCCTCAGAGACGGCTGCTGATGAATTTCCAACCTGTTGAGAGGTTTTTGTTGTCTGTAACGAGAACGCGTTCCCCTCCCAGTAGGAATTCCTGTCATTCTAAGGTGTGAGCTGCGGTTTGTTATGACGGAAGGGGAGAGGGCCAAACCGCTCGGGCCAAAAATGGAAACCGAATGACATAAATGTGACACAAGACCGTACATCGATTCGAGCTGTCTTCGTGGAACAGTATGTCTGGCAGAGATGAGACTGCAGGGTTCCAGGAAGCAGAGAGTCAAGTGAAAACAAAACAACAACTCGTAGAGAAATGGTGGACGGGGTGGGAAACTGTGTCGCGGCCAAAACCTTATTTTACAAATGTCATGCTTGGGCTGTCTTTAGTTTTGCTGTAAATTTGGACATGGAATCGGTTTCTGACCAGGCCGAGGCAGGGCCTGTCCCATCATCAGACCCGTTCGATGGTGGAGTCCCTCTGTGATTTCACGTGGGCACTTCTCATATGTGCTTGTGTTCATTTAACACACTGCCTTTCTATGACCTCCATTGCAAGGAAGATATATGTTTTTAGAGAGGCAAAACCTTAAGATTTTTTTTTTTTTTTTTTTAAACTTCCCCTCCCTACATGTCTTCAACATGACAGATCTCAATAGGCATTATTTAGCATCCGGGGCCTCTTATCAGTGCGGCGTGTTGATAAGGGCAGAGACGCATGAGGGTGCGCTCAGAGCCCGGAGCGGAAATATGTCTGCGGCCGCTGTAGGAAGGGAGAGTTTATTTTAGTTCCCGTGTGCCCTTTCCCTGCAGCATCTGAGAGAGAGACGGATTAATGCGTGGGCCCGGCCTGTAATGCGCCCTTTATCCCCCAGCCTGCCATGAAATCTGTCCTATTCCTGGAAGCCACAGTCACTGTGCTATAATGCGGTGGCCTACTGCCACCTTATCTAAAGTCACTGGAGACTGTGGACGTGTGGTAATGGCGAGATCACAATCCGAGATGCATGAAGATGTCAACTTGTCCTGCTGCAATATTGCCAAGCGCCCGCAGCAGGTGAAGTTGACTTCTTGTCTGGGCTCTTTGATGCTGTCCGCTGGGCTTCCTGACATGCAAGTCATTCCCAGCCTGCCTCTTGTCTGCACATAGCTGTGTAAGTTCTCCTTTAATTTCCAGTTTTCCGAAGGCACGGCAGCTTCTGATGCTCATTGTGTGACACCTTGGAAACCACATTCAACGCTGTGCTTCTGTTGACAGCAGCGTCCACAAAGGATCAAGAGCAGACAAGGAGAATTGTTTGTCCAGGTGTCACAATGCAGGTCCGGATGTTACAAAGCCGACAGACTGGCAGCGCTCCGCCCCAGCCCTGACGCTCGGGCTTACTCTTGGGTGGGGTGCCGCTGCCTGCAGTGTTCTGTTGTTGTGCGTTTAACTCATAGGGATGCTCACATTTCTGTCTTCTCAATCTTCTCAAGCTAAGCCGCCGTGATTGAAAGACGTTCCTGTCATCCCTCTCGCAGCTGCGGTGACGGCAGTTCCTGGCATGCACGAAACCTTTTCCTTTTTTTTTTTTTTCTCTCTTTCATTCCTCCGTTTTCTTTAGAAGCGTTTGTCTGGAAGCCTGTCAGAAATCAACCGGTGTGGTGGAAGCCGATATGCATCTCAATTTAAACGCTCCTGCCCTCATTTCAAGGCAGATGTTGATGTGCCCGGAGATCCAGGAGAGCAGGTTTCACTTCGGTGACGATGCAAACCTGGCCAGAACAAAACCCTGTCAGGGGGCCTTCAATTCAGAGATGTCTCAAACTCATGGCAAAGTCTTGCAGCTCTGGTAATCAATAGAAAAGGGGTTCAAAAGTCATGCAGAGGCACAGTGATCTTTTCTGCAGATGCATGCGAAAACACCAGCAAGGAAATGTGATCCTTGGTAAAATTACAAGTTATTGCTAGTGCCCAACCACCACTGCTGCTGCCCCCCGCCCCCCCAGCCCAGATGGGTGGCCTATACCCCCTCTCTCGTCATCCTACTTGGCAGGGGGGTTTGCTTTATTGCACTGAAAATGCCTTCGTGAAACAAATGTTTGAATTTGTTTCTGGCATCGAAACCACCAAGGGATCCTGAGGTTTAGGTTTTTTTGGCGCAAACTACAACCTTCAGAAAAGCTGCTGTGTGTGTGTGTGTTCCTTGTTTTCGTGTAGGATGCCCTTATTCAGCCAAGCATACAGGCAGTGGCTAGGCGATACCGGAGCAGTGATAATTCATCATTAATAACATCATCATTTGGACAGAGTGTGGTATTCAGTGCACTTCTCTGCAATGGCTTCAGTCCTCTCACAGTCGGGCCTCTCGCGGTGAAAGCAGCCCAACACCCTGAATAAGGTCACATGGTTATGTCACTCATGTGGCCATTGTGTTGGTCCAGCTTTGAACCTTTCCCAGAACTCGGGGGAAGGAGAAAGTAGTGAACACTAATCTATTCAGCCGGCCGGCCGGGAGCCGCCGCAGTCCTGTCACACAGCTGACGCGCGTAAGGAGCTTTAGCGATGCAATTTAGAGGCCTGCACTGGATTTACATTCCTTGCTCTTTGATTGGAATCGAGGCAGCGCTGCGGATGTAGTTTGCTTTATATAATTCCAACATGTGAAAAAATAGAGATGTGTGTGTGTATAATATAGCACTGCGAATACAGTACAGCAATGTATGTCCGTGCAGTTACCACATCTTCAAATGCAGATGCTCTTCCCTCTCAGCTCTTGGCAGATTTCATGACGGGCTGAGCGAGGCTTCGGGAGGCCTGTGTGTATCTGGTGGGATTTGTGACAAATTGGGGGAACCGTACTCCACCCAGTATCATGTTGCCTGGTGCACACATATGGCAGGGCCTGCTCTGGCAGAAGCCATCTGCATCATAATGCTCCCATCAAGACCATATTATAAGCAGTCGGTCTAGATCTGTACATTGTGGTTTATTCTGTTTTTTTTTTTTTCCTTATGTTATGTTTTTAATATCTTTTAGCCCGCTCTGACCCTGGCTGATGTTCAAACTTCGCATTTTACTTCTCCAAAACATGAATTGCGTTAGTCTCGAAACATTATGTATGTTTAATTCTGTGTCACCGGTCGAGTAAGCTGCGAGGAAAGGATGTGTGCGGTGATATTACAAAATGTCGCCTGTGAATTATCCGTCACATTAGATGTATTGGAACAGGGCCGAAGGGGAAATGACGATTCTATTTCAGACTAGTGTCTGCCACGAAGTGAGTTTTTAAAAATGATCTCTAAAATCGGATTATAATACTTTAAACAGAGCTGGGATATATAGCTCCACACGAGAGTCTCTGGCATTCGAACCCTTGCAATAACAGGAAGGGGCTCATTTTGAGTGAAACTACACCGTGAACGTCCTGTGAATGGGTTCCATTCTCCTCTGGATCGGACCCACGTCAGATCAAGACTGTTTTGTTGTTCTAGGACATCATAGGTCCCCTTCTGACAGAGTGCTCCGTTCTGTGCATAGGAAGGATGTGGGCCTGACTGATGTAGCCCTTCAGGTACAGCCCCAAAGGAATAGGCAGTCATGGAACAGGAAACCCCTTCTATCCCGGGTAATTACAGCATGTTCTGGGGATCGGGGCCCGCGTGTTCTCCTGTGTAAATATTCTCCCGAGCACACAGATCCAGCCCGGTTGCTCTGGTGTAGATAATCCAAAGCAAATATTGAGGAGGGGAGCTCCACACGTTCGCAAATAGTTACCATATGCAAAGCACATTTTAGGTGCGTGGTTTGAAGTGGAGATGAATGAAAGGGCGGAGGTCCCAGGGCCCGTTTCACAAGAGTGATTTACGGGGCCGTGCCAGACCAGTGGCAAGGGCTTCGTGAAACTTTCTGCAGGCCGGTGACATTGCATGATTGTTTCCCTTCGAGCCGGGAAAGCTTGGCAAGCGCACGGGCAAGGACCGAATTTAATTGCGGAGGTTTATTCTCAGTGTTAACATCTCATAATCCGTTCTGCAGATGATGCTGTGCTTGCTACAATTTCACGAACAAACGAGCAGGATCATGGATGCATTATTTTTAAGTGTGTGCATTGCTGATCCAGAAGGAGGGGTACCTGCAGCCCTACAGTCGGTCAGATAATCATTATGACCACACAAGTGCTGTAAGTTTCATTTTGAAGATGCTTCTACTGGCATTCGTACATTTAAAGGCTCATACCAGAGGGCATGTCTTGGGTTGGAGTTTCCCATTTGAATGTTTCAGATTCTGAGAAGTCGGCGCAATGAGTCCGGCAACATGCCAACACATGATCTTAATTCTTTGATGGAGATGACATACATTCCTACTGTAAATCACTGGCACCTCATCTTAAACGGCAAGGAGCTTCCAGAAAATGAAAGCTAGATGACGTGACTCTCCGTGTGTCGTAGCAATTGTCCATCGGTCAAGGCCGTTCATCCTTGCAGATGCTTCCTGTCTGATGTCATTGCATTACTCTGTGGTTGTGCAGCCCTGCTTCTTGCTCTTTTAGATGGCAGACCCTTGCTGTCTTAAGCCCCAGGACCTCAGGAGTCATTGATCTTCCTTCCTCACTCGCAGGCCACAAATGGTGTGCCAGCTGTCGTTGTGTCCCGCAGTGCTCAAGAGCCCCTCTCGCCCGGGACCAGGCAGACGTGACCTAGAAATGGCCGGTGCTCCAGCCTTGGCAGGAGTAAACAAACACGATTGTAGTGTTTCATTTCGGCAGATTCGGCATCTGCACGCACTCGGGCTGGGGGAGGGGGCCGGGGGTGTGTGAACCGGTGAGAAAATGCATTAGTCTGTAGGCTGGAGACCAGTATCGCTACAGCTAGATTAGTCTGCGTTTCATAACTTCCCTGTGTTATGAAGAGCTGTGTCCCCCCCCCCCCCATATCGGACGGATCCCTTGCCTGTGTCCTGTGAGGATTTTCTGTTTTATTAACCATTCTGCAACTGTTAGAATTATTCCCTGGAATAACGTTCTGTAGCTAAGGATCTGTCATTGCTGTTGTTTAACATGACAGAGGGAGACTTCATATCAGTACAGAAGCTGCTGACTGTTGAGTGAATAACAAAACACAATATACACACACTTCCTCTGAGTGAAACCATTATAAAACACAATCCAGAACCAGTGACCAGCTGTACCTTCAGTGTCAGCTCCTTTTTGTCCAGAAGATATTGTACTCAGACTAATGATTAAAATACAGATTCTCAAATGAACAAGTGTTGAAAATATTGTAAATAATAATAGTGATACATATTTATTGCTTAACCACAACCCCAACCCAAACCCAAATGTGATCTTTAGCTCAAGCTGCCGATCAATTTTTTTACATAATACCCATTTACAAAGCAACCCTAACACTCGCAATTAGCTGAGCTTTAATGGGAGCTCTGACTCTCACCCTAGCTTGGCCCCGACCCTCAACCCGATCTCAATGCTCTCTGAACCCGAACTTTCCTTGTGGTCCAAACCTCAACTTGAAATGCTTCAGTATTGCTCCACAGCAGCCCAAATATAATACAGAGACCAATTACCCTCCTGAAGTATAAACACAAATAGGAACATATCAGTTCAATAATAAAATAGAACCTCTCTTTATGAAACCCACCCTGTGAACGATGAGCTGTACAGAATCTCATCACGGCAGACCCTCTTACCTGGACCTGCCTGTTCTCAGTGGCACCGCTCCGCCGCCAGCTGGTGTCTGAAGGGGAGTGCGTCGGCGGTGCCGGTGGTAGAGCAGAAATCTGCGCCGTGCGTCCGAGCTCTATCCTGTGTGTGCGGGAGGCTGCCTGTTGGCTGGAGATGGTCCATGTTTGCTTCCTCCTCCTTTCACCCTCGCACTGCCCTTTCCTGGGAACTTCATCACTTCTGAGAAGCCTGCAGCCATGCACTTGTCACACGTCTTACCAGCCCTCCCCCCGCCCCCAACCTCGTACGAGGCCCACGCAAAACCAAAAATTGAACAATGCGACAACCAGACTCAGACCTGCCAGACGGAGTCCTGCAGGAAACACTCGGCACTGTCGTGTTCTGAGCTTCAGCCGTTCTTGTTTGTGTTTTTTTTTTTTTTTTTTTTGGTGGGGGAGGGGGAGGGGAAGAGGTTTCAACTGGAAAAACACAAACTCGGTGCTTTTGAATGTCCCCCCACACTCTCTCTCCCCCTGCCTGTCCGGCGCAGTGCTCTGTGTTGATGGTGATTCCTCCGGGCGGGCGGGCTGCAGTAACAGTGTGTAATGTGTTCTTGCCTGGCTTTCATTAAGCGCACAATGCAGCGTGGCCACAACGCTCTGGCTCCCTGGCCCAGTGCCCACTCCCCGCGGTACTCTTTTTCACTGGAGGAACTGTGTGTGTGTGTGTGTTTCTGTATTCTATAGGCTGTGTGTGTTTGAGTGTTTCTATAGGCTGTGTGTGTTTGAGTGTTGTCGTATAAGGGCGTGTGTGTGTGTTTGTTTTTTGGGTGATTCTTCAGTAGAGATATTCAAATATTCCTCTTCACAATTTCTTCTCTGCTGTGTTGCCCTTGTACCACTGAACGAGTGAAATCTGCCCTTGCTATTTCTGGTGGTTGTTTGTCTTGTGTAACAGTATCCACATCTTCAGCAGTGCTGACGGCTAACTGAGGTGGACTGTGACCGGGTGGCTAGGGTTGGCCTGTTTAGAGGAAGCTCTTTGTCATCATTTGGTCAATAGGCTTTTCACAAGACCGTGGTCCATGTGACGGCGCTGTGATATGATCAATCCCCCTGGGACACTGTGTGCGGAGATTTGCAGTCTGACGCAAACCACGCTGACGTGTTAAATTGCGTCTTTTTCCTGTTTTGTCTTCTCTCACTTAATAACATGTTATTTTTCACAAGTGGTGATTCAGTGCTACTTTCTAATATTCATAACAGATTTTTTTAGAAGTATTTCTTTACGTTCGTCTGAGTAAATCTTCTTGGACAATAGGTGGTGATGAGCTGTTTTATTGAATAACTGAGTGACTGACTGGGTGATATTCTTCCATTACTGGGAAAAACAAAAACAAACAAAAACGATCCAGCAATATGAATGATTGATTGTACTATTTTGTGAAGTGTCCTGTTAGAGTTAAAGCTGCACAAGGTTTGATTTGAAAACTAGGTATCATATAGGCAAATGAGACCCAGGACCGAGCAGCTGAAGAGTGACCACTGGATTATTGCCCAGCAGCCAAAAGCCAGCAACAGTGTCAATCGAGTGAACGACGTCTGTATGAATGGTGACTCGCTTGGCACTCTGGGAGAGATTTCTTATTGCTACTGAACTCACCCACAGATCTTTCTCCAAATGGCTGGTGATTAAGAGGTTCGAGTTTATGTAATGATAGTTTACCTTGTCTAATTGACTCCTTGTGCCGGCTCTTTGCGAGTGGTAACCTAAACAAACTAGTCTTCCTTTCACGGCATTACCTCCTTCAACCTGCATTGGCCCCCTTCAATGCAGACAGTGCTATTTTTCTCTTCTTCAATGGCTCTGAACTCAAATGCCTCACAAATTCCCCATCAAGAGCGACCATTTTTAAGGACTTTCTTTGGTTAAGTGTTTTTTGCTGAGATCAACAGTCTGCTGGAACAGCTTGTCAAGCATAGTTGTGGTCATTGCCTGAGAATATAAGACGGACAAAACAACAGCCATGTTTGGGTTTTATCCATTGTTCTAAGGACATAGTTTCTTTGTGTGGATGAAAGTCCTTTTTATGAGGCCTATAAAGGGTATATTGTATATGTATTCCGGTCCACAATTCATTCGTATTTTATACACTCTGCATTATTATTATTAGTTTTTAAATTTGTATTCTTAACATCCTAACAAGTCTTGAATAAAGGAGACCGGATGAAAGTGGACCTTGGCAGAGACTGAGGAAGTGCACAAGAGTCTTTTGTAGTTGAAAGATTTTAACTAAGGCCGGGGGAATTGGAGAACTTGTGCCTTTTGAACTTGACCGAACCAAGTTAACTTTTGCAATAACTAATTAGGTTAATATGAAAGCCCAACTCTGTCTTTTACAATACTGGAGAGTCTGGGGTGAGATTAAGAGGGGGGGGAGGAGGAACAAGCCAACTAGTATGTCCTGATTACTCAATTGGACCAGCTGTGTGAACATTAGACATTCAGGGGGCCCTGGACCGGGCTCCTTCAGCCAGCCAGGCCCCCGATAACGCTTGGCCACTCACGGAGAATCCCGGGAACGCCTGTTGTTTCTGTTGAAGTGCTTCTGGCGAAAGGTTTGTGTGAGATTTCCAGTCATGCTAATCTTCCCGGGACATCTGAGTAAGGCAGTCTTTCAGCAAAGCTTAACTTTAAAAGATCGGTGAATTGGTTCCAGTGATGCAGAACTCAACACAAACAGAAGGTGGGCATTATTTTACAGCTTTGGGGCTGAAGCTGTTGTGTTGGGTTGTTTTTTTTGGTACAGAACTGTAACGTTAAGACACAAAAGGAAGGAAATCTAACACCCTGTCCCTTTTCCCCAAATGCAAACCATAAATAAGTAAGATGGTCTCTGTGCAAGACTACCTGCCATGGCTGCAGTGAGAGCTCATCTTTCGATGCGGTGTATCTGTCCAGGTTGTGTCACTGGCACCTCCGGTCTTGTCGTTTTTGTTTCGAAAGGCACAACAGAGCTGCTGACGGAGTCCTTACCTGACGGGTTTGGGACACACAAGGCCGTTCTGTTTCCAGAATGGTCTTCCTGCAGGTCTTGTTTGTTTTGGGATTTCTCCAGCTTCATTGAAGTCAGCGAAAAAAAAAAAAAAGACTTCCAGTTTGTAAAGGAGATTAAAGCAGCGAGTCGCCTTTTAAACAGGTTTGCTTGGTTTCTGCTCAGCTTGGTGACTCAAATAGAGTATTTATACACCCGGTTCACAAGTGCATGTTGGAGACGCTGCTTTTTGTTTTTGCATTTGATGTATTTCTCCATCATCATATTTTCATTTTGTAGTTTGTGTTTAAGGAGCTTCTTAACCATAGGATTGAAGCTTACATGATTTGACATTAAAGTTGAAGAGGGTTGTTGCTTTATTTGGAGCAGTGATCCAACCATAACAGATTATCAGACGGGCCATCCCTGTTGGCCCAGTCAAGTCTTATTGTAACACCTTTTCTACCCCCTATTCATTAGGTTTTTCTCTCTCTCCTTATTTGGAAGTCCCCTTATTCTTTCTTTTAGTATTATTGCCCCCTCACTCATGCCCGTGTGTTTCTGTGTTTTAAGTCAGGTTTTTGGGCTCTGTAATGTAAGATAAAAGGCTTGGGGGATGGTGGGGAGGTGGGGAGAGAGAGAAAAAAAATCCCCCTGAAGTCAAGGAGCAGTCGGGGGCCTCCCTCAGCTTTCCGCTAATGATGCAATGCCGCTCCGCCCCCCCCCCCCTTCTCAACGCCGCCCTCCGGCCTTGTGATCTGATGGGCCCCTTCATCAGATAACTGCAACAGTAGGAGTCCCTGTTCCGACTCGGGCCGAGCACAAGAGTTCGAGACAGGAACCCAGATCTACTCCCCCCACCCCGCCTTCATCTGACAGTGTAGATAGTGCTGCACACAGGAAGGAGGCCCCCCCTCGCTCGGGGACTGCAGCTTACAGGCTTGTGTGTCTCAACATGTTTTCCCCACAAAATAGAATCCAAAAAATAACTGTTGTTTTTTACTTTTCTTTCAAATCTTTCTTACATAAATTAGCAACAACTCTGTATTGTCTGTGAAAGCCATGTTGCCCGTCTCCTCACAGTGCTGTCTCTGCGCCTCTCTTTCTCCCTGTAGGAAGTGAGATCGGGGAAGCGGTCAAGGGCCGTGCTTTGGCCTGGGGCGGATTGGGGGCGGGGGGGTTGTTATGTAAGTGAGCCGTGTCCAGCACAGCGGGAGCTGTCAGGGGCTGATTCCCCTCGCTGGGCTGATGTATGAGTTATTGGACGTCCACACACGGCCCCTCTAATGAACTCTGGAAAACGCACAGACCCCCAAGTCTTCAAAGAGAGGCTTGCGCTGTTTGTTTTGCCGAGGGGTGCTGGGGGGGGGGTGTGGAACGGACTGGATATGAGATTTGGTTGACCATGGCAAAGATCAGGCCCAACGAGGCCTGTGTTTTCACTCTGATTGTTCGTTGTAAAGAGGTTCTTATGACCGTGTTTTGAATTTGCTCCCGAAATTACTTACTAAAATTGAGCTTTTACCATAAATCGATGGTATTTTTATGATAACCATATGGTAATGTTTATGGTACCATAAATACCATATTGTTTCATTTTTCATATTTTATTTAATATTTTATTCATTTTTGTTCTTGGCCATCTACATATTCAGGATTCCCCCCCCCCAACTATAAGTTTTTTCACCTAGGATTATCATTTAAATGACCAAACTTTTTTTTAATCAAGCTCTGAAGTCTGTGAAAGCCCATAAATGCCCACATTTCACACAGTTCCATAAAAATAAAATGCAAATCCTTTAAATAAAATAAAACGCACATTGTTGTGAGAGTGAAAGGATCTGCGCTGCTGATGTTTTGGATATTCAAATGTATACAAACAGGGATGCGCTCATGTGATGTCGAGTTTGCCGAAGCAAGATGATTCTCAGAAAGGGCACAGAAGCCGCCCTCGAAGGCGAAACTCTGCACCTCGGCCCCCAGGCACCCTCCGTTCATGGGACCGGCTTTAAGTGTAATTCATTTACATAAACCTGGATAAATTAAGGGGTAGCTGTCCTGTGACGAATTAATGATCAATGCCCGAATAGAGCGGATCGAACAGGCTTGTAAACCCCCCGTCACTTTCACAATCGCCCCAGTGTTCTGGATGGTCTTCGAACTGTAGAGGTTCATACACTGGGGGAAAAAGTATTTGATCCCCTGCCGATTTTGTACGTTTGCCCACTGACAAATTATTTCTCTCATTAACATGCAAATCAATTTATAACTTTTTTGAAATGTGTTTTTCTGGATTTTTTTGTTGTTATTCTGTCTCTCACTGTTAAAATACACGTACCATTAAAATTATAGGCTGATCATTTCTTTGTCAGTGGGCAAACGTACAAAATCAGCAGGGGATCAAATACTTTTTTCCCTCACTGTATCTCCCCTTTAATGACCCTTTCTCTAACTTGGTGGGTTTTTTGTTGTTGACAATTGTTCTTGGTATTGATTTCAGTCCCTGGTTCGAAGGCGCCAAAGCAGATCACTGCGTCTTTTATTCAGCCAGACGCTCCCCGATGCTGGAGTGGAAACCTGTCTGGGCCGCGTGTGCCGCTGTGCCTAGCGTTTCCTTCGCCAGTCACTTTTCACCCATCTTACATCTGCTGTTTTTCATTAACCTTTATTTGGCTTCCAATCAAAGGATTTTTTGTTTATGGTCGTTTTCCTTGTTTAAAAAAACATGATTATTATTTTATTCACTGCTTCACCTAGACCTTTTCCAGTCAATCCTTTACAGCACTTGTACACGACTGCCTTTTGATTTGTTTTTATTTTTCCAGTGGTGCCAGTTCAATTTAAAATTGTATGTTCAGGCCAAAAAAACACAGCCTAGCAGAGCTATGACAGGATTGTTTCATCAGAATGTACAGCTCACAGGAGCAAAGGTTGCATAAGTCTTCCTTTGAATAAACCCAGTTGCTCAATTACTACCTTGAAGGGAAAGATATTCTTGTAAACTCTGAACAATTAAAACATTTCCAGAATGCAGGGAATCTCCTCTTCTCTCTTATAGGAATGTGCAATGTACTTCCCAGAAATTAATGAAACGCCGAATTGAGTCATCGCTGTTCAGTAGTGAAGTCTGCCTCAGCCAGCATGCCAGCAGTAAAGTGTACAGCGAGTCTGACAGTGTGTGAGAACATGTAGGTGTATGGAGGGAGACATGGGGCTCAGTGGGCTGCCGCTGGTCAGGATGCACAGTGTTGGCAGTGTGTGTGTCGAGGCAGGGTGTGTTTACCCTCTGGAGTGGGTTTGTTGGGCTGCGCTTGACCCCTGGGCGGCAGGAGAACGTGTGGGCGGCGGAGGTTCGGGAACGTACACAATTCACAGGGAAAGTACAGAACGGGGTGGGATGAGGTAATCGAGCGTGGGGGAACGGATTGCCCTGCTTCCACCCCGCCAGCACCGAGAGTTACGCAGCTGGACTCGGGCCGGGCTCTCTGGGATATCTCTCTCAGCTCTGAGGCGGGCCGGGGGGCGGGGAGAGCCAGGCGCGCACTAAGCCCTATCAGGTGCTCAGTATGTGAGCTCAGCACAGAAGGGTGCGCGTTTTTGAAAGCGTTAATCTGTGCGCACTGACGAGGCAAGATTGAATCCAGCCTTCTCTCTGTCCCTCGCTGGCTGCGGCACTCGAGCAGTGAGAGGAGGGCAGATATTGTGACCCATGTTGGAAAGTTGTATATTTTTCAGCCCCTCTGATCCCTGGTTCCAGTTACATTTTTCCAGTGTGCTTTGGATGCCATAAAGGTCTGAACTGCAGTGAACTGGAAATGAGCCGGACAGCCAATCAGCGCTGTGTTTCGGGGTATTTCCTGCCTGACTGGAAGCTTCTTCACATTAGATGAGTGTGGAGTCGCAGTCAGGGCTCTGGACTCTGGAGTGGAGGGTTGTGGGTTCAGTCCCAGGTCGGGGGTGCTGCTGTTGTATCCTTCATACACTGTGTCGTCTGCACCCCCGGCCCACCTCACTTTCTTGTTTCCATTCGTGAGGGCAGTTTGCAACCTGAGCGCTTAAAACATAAACTAAAATGACTGCTGGGTTGTTTTCCCTGCCTTCAGTCGTAGTCTTCTGCATTCCTGCTGTGTGCGTCGCGCTCCCTCCGTGGGCCCCACCTCTGCGGGAGCGTGGCTAATCCCCATTGTCCCGGGTTCGCTGCCTCGTATGAAGCGTCTCTGCAGAGCAGCAACAGAGCAGCCCTCCATCCCTCCAGCAGCCGGGGTTTGTACACAAACACACACGCCACCCCCGATTCCCAGGGGAAATAACGGCCGAGTTGTTTCTCATTTATTTCTGCATTCTACTCTCCACCACAACAAGATGTTGTTTTTATTTTGTAATGCACATGAATTCCATAACTCAGTGGTGATATAATCCACACAACACTGTTTATGTAGTACATAGACTTGCAGGGGGTGGGGGGACAGTGTTTACAGCAAGAGGAATGAAACTGAAGAACGCAAGAGTGAGTTAAATTAAATGTTTTTGTCTCTGAGCTGTGGGGTTTGCAGGCCACAGTCTCCAGGAGCTTGGCCATGGAAGCGAATCGGACGGTTTGTGTTATTTCTCTTTGTTTTCCGTGGTAGAACCTTTCCCCAGCCTCACGTGGTGCCGAGCGAGGGGGCTGAACCGCACAAAAGTCTCTGCTTTAGTTCCCACCCGTATATCACACCGCCGCCTCACTCCACTGCACCGGCGCGGTGTGTTGGAAAGTGCTGAGAGCCCAGTGTTTCCAGGAGGGCTGAGCAGTCAAATGAGCTTGTCTCTGGTTCAAGGATGTGAGGCAGGCACTGTGGGCTGCGTCTCTCTTCTGTCTGTCTGTCTGTTTAAGTCTAGGCCGTCTCACCTTGCCACAGAACTTACAGCAGTCTAGGGTGGTGGATGCGTGTGTCACTGGCTGTGACCCTCAGATCTGGGTTGAACTCAGCCCTTGTGTCAGGAGAAAGGCTCAAAGGAGCAGTGGGTAAAGTCGCCTGGTCTTGATGCACACATCACCATATCTTGGAACAAGCCTGGGAGTGGCTGTGCTGTTCGCTGTGTCCAGTGAGAGCTTGGGTTCTTAGGAGAGCAGAGTGGGATGGCTACCGGGAGTGAGGCCATCGTACGGATCTTCTGATCAGCTGTGCCGATGGGGTGGGAGTGGGGGTGGCTCCGGCTCTGGCAGGGATAGATCTATATATACTGTATATATGGTCCTGACAACACAAAGTGATCCACAGCTTCAGGGGGGGCAGACGTTCATGCAATTGGCAGCTTGGAATCCCACAAACGACTGTGGTGGAGAGACACTGCCAGTGGGGTAGAGTGAGTGTGTGTGTATGTGGGGGTTCTCTTGGGAGGGGTACAACTATGAGGGGAAACCAAAATTAGAGGCACATTACTCCAGTAATGGCTTCAGACTAAGAGTAATGTATTTTTAGAATTCGCCAAACTCATTCTCCCAGAAAGGCAGCAGTTTTAAAAATGTATTGATTTATTATGTTTATTAGTGGGCTCCGCTCAGTTTTTAATATGCATTACCACACAGCTCCATGTATGGCATTCTCTAATCGTGCTAAACTTCTACGCATGTGTTGAATCTGGGAGTATTCCTGGATTAAGACGCTAGCATCATCATCACTCTCTCAGATGTGTCACATCCACTGTTTAGATTGTGAATCTTAAAGGAGTTATTATAATAATACTCCACATATTACTTGCCATATTTCCAGGGAGTTTACATCTAACTGCATAGTGTTATCCACTTCTGTAGACTGGAATTCAAAAGGGCTGCGTAGGGGGAAGATGCTTTTAAAAAGTGAATGCTTTAAACACTGAGATACAGCATCGATTGCGATTGAGTTACAGGTTAAGAGAAATATTAATTAACGCCTCACTTTTTAAAAGACTGCTCTGTAGTGGCTGATGTTCAATTTCAGAGACACAGCTAAAAGTCTCCCTCACAGCTCTAGAACTCTCCCCCGCAGCTGTAGAACACTCCCTCATGGCTCTAGAACATTCCCTTGCAGTTCTAGAATCTCCCTTGTAGCTCTAGAATTCTACACCCCGGCTCTAGAACTCTCACTTTGCAGCTCTAGAATTCTTCACCGTGACTCTAGAACTCTCCCCCACAGCTCCAGAACTGAGTACTGGTCATCTGACCAGCCAACCACTGTCAAGGAGTGAGAAAGCTGTATCCTGCAAGGATGAACTGCTGCCGCCTGGGATGCCAGTGTTGTGACAGTGTTCAGAAAAGCAGAGGGAAACCCAGAAGAAGAAAAAGGAGGAGAATGAGAGGAGCTGCTTGGGGATTCATGCGTCCCTGGTTTCTAAACAAGGAGGCCTTTTGTTTGCCAGGTTTATCTGTGCATTACAGTTGATTTAGAATGGGGAAGGCTGTTTATTGCATAGCTTGGTTTTTCCCTGCTAGCGCTAATTGGATCACATAGGAAGGGGATGTGATTAAACCCCACATCTTCACTAATGAACTGAACTCCCCTGAAGCACACGGACCACCCAGCTGCGCCACAGCCAGGGTCGTTTGGCAGAGAATTGGGAAGAACAATTGAATCTCATCAAGTGCTCTTTCCAGAGGAATTAACAAGTATGGGGGGGATGGAAATTCATCAATTTAATTCTCCTCCAGTTTAAAGTGTTGCTCTGTTGGAAGTGTCCGTGTCTGGTTGCTATGCCGAGTAACAGTCCGGCGATTGTGCAGGACTCAGGTGGGGTCGTCTGCAGGGATGCAGTCGGGACAATCAGCCTGAGGCTCGACCAGGGCGGTTCCAGTGTTATTAATTTTCATTACGACAGGAATGCCCAGATATGTCATGAATCAAATCCAGGCAGTTACAAATAGGCAAGGGATAATCTGGCACTTTCAGGTGAATTCCAGGCCTAACTTTCAGCAACAACAAAAAAAACTACACACAAAAACACAAGAATAAAACTAGGCCAGACCTCTCCTAACTGAGAGTAATGGCACTGTTTATCTCTCCATCTGTTTACCCCCATTCGTGTGCTTTTTTTATCTTTTGTTTTATTTTTGACTGCGTTCCAAAGCCTCGTTCACGTCACGCTGCTCTCCACGGAGAGGGTCTCCTTGCGGCGCCTGTCTTTGTGTTTCGATGTGCAGCTGCACTGCCATCCCGGGGCTGTGGGTCTCTTCCGTCGCAGGTGAAGACTGACTTGTGGTGTCAGTTCGCTGATGCGAGTCGTTTCAGCACCAGCGGTCCTGATTGACGACAGAATGTGTTACGTCTTGTTGGTGGTTTAAAGTTACCCAGTGCTATTATTTATCTCATTAGGCCCTTTACGCTGTCGGATTTCAGTTTTCTTTGATGCAGACGCACAGGGGGAGCAGCACAGAATAGTTATTTTAAGCGGTTATTTTTAATCTATAATTGGGTCATGTTTGTGTTTGTCATGAGTACGTCCCTCCCACTGCTATCTTCCCACTGCAGTAAACTGACAGCTTGCTGCTTGTTCATCATGGTCTTGTGATATAAACAATCCTGTGGGAGTCAAGAAAACAAAGTTCAATGACTCCTTCCTACAGCCAATCACTGCCCTTGTTCACAGTGCTGTTCATACCCTCGTACCCAACGACAGCCATAGCGAACTGCAGGCTCTCACACAGATTGTACCAATGAAGCTTATTATGTAATTCTATTCACAGGAACCAGAGGTGAGAGTGACAGAAGATGAGGAGGAAGAGGAGAAGGAGCTGGAGGAGGAGGAGGAGTTAAGCCCAGAGGAGATGAGAGTTCTGGAAAGAAAAATGAAGAAGGAGAGAAAGAAGGAGGAGAAGAGGAAGCTGAAAGAGTCCGGGATGAGTGTGAAGAAGACCGAGCCTGCCAAGCCCACCGCGGCCCAGCTCGCCCTGGACTATCTCAACTGGTGAGAGATAGCGGCACTGCACAGACATCCTGTCACGGCACTGAGACACACACGCGCGCACACACACACACACACACACACACTGAGACAGACAGACAGACACAAACCACCGCCTCGCATTCTCTCACATTCTGTCTCTCTCTCACACACACACACACACACACACAGGTAGAACTCCCCCTAGCAGCTCTAGAACTCTCCCTCACAGCTTTAGAACACACACACACACACACCGAATTCTTTCAGTTTGACTCCTCAGTGCCAGGTTGGCTCGACACATGTATTTTGTCTTGTGTTTTGTATGCATCGACTGGAGGATGAAAGTGTGCTTACAGAACACGTCTGCTTAACAGAGAACATCTTGACATCGTGAAGGCAGCCCCGGGGGAATCAGGAACTGGACTCGCTCCAGCGCGGAAAAAACGTGTCTGATATTAATTATTATTCAGAATTCTTCCAATCCTCAGTAAGACTTATTATGATTAATGCTCGTCACGCTGAAAAACAGCTCTCTCTCGCCAGCATGCTCGGCTCAGTTATTCCAGGTGTTTGCGTGGAAGCGGATCTCCGGTGACACATTTACAGCACTGCTCTGTGCATCAAAGCTCACCTGTGTTGGGTCGTGAAAAGAGACCCCTTACTTGGTCCACATACCAGTCATCGTGTTGCCATTGTTTGAATTCTTAGAAACGCAGGTAAACGAGGCAAAAAACACAAACCGAATTCCACAGATCGGCGCTTTCATAAACATGCCTCGGGCCAAAAAGCTGCCGAAATCTGTATCACTCGTGAGTTCAGGAGGAGATTTCCTTTCTTCCAGCTGAAGTGTGACAAAACCCTCTGACACAATTAACTCGGAGCAGGTTGGCCGTACAGTAACATCCCCTCAGAGCCAGGAGGATATACGGCTCTGACTTGTTTTGCGTTTGGCGAGCGTCCGCTACACAGTTGTATTTCCAGTGCCAAGAATACGCAGATAAATGAAATTGAAACTTGGCTCGCTCAAGGAACATGAACATGCTTCCAAGAATGGTTAATGTTTTGCAGGGATTTTCGCCGGGGGGTGGCTTGGCCGGCTCCCTCTGCTTTCACTCGGGCCGTTACTAGAAAAGCAAATAAATGTCGGAAGCTTGAATGAAAAGTTTCTGTCACCTCACAACATGTGTTTTTTTTCCAGGAACACTTTCGAAATGGATGTTAAAAAGATAGGATGCTCGAAGCTATCGGTTTAGTTTCAGTCGTGACTCGTGGCCAGCTTGCGTCCCGGACAGACATCCCCAAATGTTCACTAGCTTTCCTCCAGGGAACGTCAGAGATGTTTGGATCTGCTGGCCATTGCTCGTTGTCTAAGAGCTTTGCAGGCTGCCTTCCCTCCTTTTCAAGAGAGGGTGGCGTGGGGAGAGAGGAGGAATGATAATCGTGACACAAAGCACATGCAGGGTACTTCATCAAAAGCCACGTGAGGATGGCCTCGGAGTGCAGCTGTTTTTAAGAACATTAGAAAGTGTCCAATTGAGAGGAGCCCATTCGCCCCATCGTGCTCATTTGGTGTCCATTAATAACTAAGTGATCAAGGATCCTATCCAGTCTGTTTTTGAATGTTCCCAAATTGTCTCTTCAGCCACATCGCTGGGGAGTTTGTTCAGATTGTGACGCCTCTCTGTGTGAAGAAGTGTCTCCTGTTTTTTTGTCATAACAATTGTGAATGGCTCAACAGAATTAGTATTTATCTGTTATTTCTGCAAACCGTACCTGAGCGATGGAGGTCAGGGGCCAGTTTCCTGCTGTCTGGGCCCCCGGGCAGTTCCTCTCGTCACACAGAGAGAGAGCAGTCCCCCCGCCCCAGGTGTGTCAGAGGTACAGGAGAGCAGCTGTGTGGTGTCAGGACGGCCTGGCGCGCAGGCAGGACTGAGCTGATGTTGTCAATTAACTGACATCTGGATCGAGTTGTGTTCTCCGCTGGGCTCCATTTTCAGCGAGCGCTCGGCAAACAAACATTTCGCTTTTGATTGGAACCATACAGTGATTTTTGTGTTTGTTACCCCCCCCCCCCACATGTGTATTCTGACAGATTGTTTTAGTTTTTTGTTTTTTACACACGTATATAATTTGTGCTTTCAGGTTAGGTGCTGTTGTTTTCTTTCCTTTGTAATCCTGCTGGCTTTGTTCAATGAGAGTCTTGTTAGTCTAGCCTTGATTTTGTTTACAACCTACTGAAACTAAGATGGAGAGGAAGATCAGGCATCTAAACTTGGACAGCCTTCACATCCTTAGGTAGTTTGACAAGATCCCAACTGTTGAACTGTGCGTAGAGATTTTCCAGCTGTAGCTGTGAGGGAAGACCGTGACTTCAGTGTGTTGCGGCAAATCCGGAATGGTGCGGTTATTTACTCAATTATCTTGCTCGGATATTATTGTGGAACGTCCACATATATGAGATAAATCCATGGCAAGACTTCTGTCGCAGTGATGTTTGATCAGTGACCATATGGTGTTTACTGAGGTTGGAATTAATTTCACAAACACACACTCTCTTATCTGAGGACAAAATCAAAACAGTGTTCCTGTGTTCGTATATGTGTGCCCCGATGTTCAGAAACTGAACTCTATTGATTATCAACACGAGTGCTGCTTTATACCACAAACACAAGCAAGGAAGTCTTAAAGGAAACGTGCAATGGCCCACGATCCAAACACTGCCACATTGTGTTTCCTGACATGTTTGTATTTTCCCTTCTGAACTCAACCTAAGGCGCTATCCAGTGGACACTAAAATAAATATAGCTTTATGGATCATCACATGTTGTTTCAGCTGTTTGAGTACTGTGACTGTCATTTATTTTCCCATTGCTCAGACCCCAACTAGCTTTTAAATGTATCAGTCTAACGCTGCGTTTTGTGGAAGGAAGCCTGTCCCCCTGGAGGCTCCTTGTCTGAAGTCATTTGACACACTGCCATATTCAGAACAATGGCAACAGAGTCAGAACCTGATACTTAAACTCGCCCGGGTGTTACACGATGACAGGAAAACTACTGGGACGTCACTTATTTAAGGGTGTTTAATCACAGCTGAAGACGATTTGGAGCTGTATTAGACTATGTATCTATGTATAGTCGATTCAGACGCACTTAAATGCCTTCCTAAGGATTTTGAGCTTTGTTCGGTTCACTGTGTCTTTACATGGTTTAGCTGAGAAGATCTCATGCAGTCAGTCATTGAGGCTCTGCTGAAGCACTGCAGGGGTTGAGTTGGTCATGCCCTAAACCATTTCTGACCCCCTGACCCCCTGATCCCAGCATGCACTGCACACAATGTGCGCTTTCAGGCAGGTAAGACAGGGAGCGCCAAGCTGTACGACATAATTCAATAAGGAAGGGTCCTGGCAAAAGCCTTACAATAATAACAGCCTCTGCGGGGCCTGTGTTTGTTTCTGCCCAGAGAAAGCACTCAGTCATACCTCGGGGAGATGAGAGGCAATAACACCGGCGCCTGACTGCGAGGTGGAGGCACGTAATGCTTTCCCTCTGTTCTGTTTCGCGGAAGGATATTTGGAAATTCTTTCTTTGTTTTCAAAATCCCGCCGTTTTTATCTCTCTAGTGTAACTTTGTAACCGAGCACCGTGCCCACGGTCCCCCTCCTGCAGCGCTGGCGGTTTCACCTTGATGGAGAGCCTCTCGGTGGGCCCTTTCAAGCATGTCTTGGCCTGCGTCGCCGTGACTGCACGTACGACACGGACACAGGCCCTGCTTCGACTGGGGACATGTGTTTCCAGTTGAAGTGTAGCGCAACAGATAGAAGAAAGAAAAAAGGTTCTGAAATTTCATACGAATTTCAAAGGAGTTAACATAGCAGTGCAGCAGCTGCTCCGCTTCGTCAACGGAGACCCTCGCACGCGCTCCCTGGAGCTGCCCTCGGAGCCGGGGCTGAGACGCTGACCCTCGGAGAAGTTGCTTGGCTCGCCAGGCAGATCCCGGGGTCAGAAAAATAAATGTGCTGCGGCCCTCTCGTGGTTTGGTGAGGATGCAGAGAGAGAGAGAGAGACAGAGCCCTCCTGAAGAACACCCCCCACACGCTCTGACTGCGAGCCCCGGAGGAGTGTGTTCCTCTCTCACATGGCCTGTGACTTTCCAGTGGGAAGAGATGCAAGGAGCATTCCCACATTTTACAAAAATAGACTCATAATGAAGCGGCCATAAAGGGGGGTAGGGATTTATGACTCTTCTGTTCCTGTTTCATCTTCTTCATCTTTGACTTCTTGTTAATATCCATCAAGCAGTGATGAGCTCTTCTGAAATCCTTGCCTGTGTTTCTTGGCTCTGGGAATCTCTCTCCTGGGGGGGATGTTACTGCCCTCAACTCCTAATTGGTCCATCTCATTTACTCATTTAACTCGTGAGGAATCGCCTCCCTGCAACCTTCCCACAGACGGCTTCGGTGTTTAGCGATCCCATCTACTTTTGTTTTGCGTGTTCAGCCGAGCGAAGTGGCTGTCCCACCGTTTCGGCGCTGCTTTCTCTGTGTGTCGGACGCCCGTTCTGAGCGGCTCAAATGCGTGTGTACGTTCTCTCTGCTTGATGGCCCGCCGTCCACCTGAAACATGCGACGGTGACGATACTTCGTTGGGTTGGAAGTATTGCCAACAATCCGGCGTCTATCAAAATATCGTGTTCGGTGCCATGATAGATGCCCGTAACTTGACTCTCGGAGCATTTCTGTCTCTCTCGTGTTCCTGGTGGTTGTGTGTGAAAAACAATGTGACTCCAATATTAATTTCCTTCCAGCTTCCGAGTCATATGAATTCGCCTTACGTCAGTTGATAGGAATTTCCTGTCGGGGGGGGACATGTACGTTTTCTGGACCGACTGGGCCCTGACCGTTGGGCAGGAGGAGGCAAACAAACATGGCAACGCACAGGACTTCAGTGTGGGCAGTGACTGTGGGCAATCAGAGGCCATTCATGAGAAAATACTTAATCAAAAGTATGGCTTATCTAATCAGACACTTTGTTTCTAATCATACGGTTTTATTTTGGTCCCTGCTTTCTAAGATAAATTGAGATCAAGTGCCAGATTATAATAAAGAGAAGAGACAAATATTCAGAGAACTGAGCATCGGCCTCTTCAGTGGATCAGCTGAACAGCTAAAGGTCCGTCAAGAGGCCAGGTACTGTGTCGCCCCCGCCGCTGAGCAGCCCCAGGGCATGCTGGGAATCCGGAATGCATTCGGCCCCCGTTTGATTTAGAAGTTCTGTTCACTGACCTTTTGATGACCCAGGCGATTATATCCTTTATTCTTTAGCTTTTGTATATGGCCGCCATGGAAACAGCGCCCCGTGTCACTCGCCGGTCACGGGAGATCAAAGACAGGGTGGGTACCGGGCCCCTTGACATTGGGCTGAAGACGGGGCAGACTCGCTGCAACTGTCGGAAAACGTCAGCAGATCTGAGAGAAAATAGTGAAGGGAAACCTAATCCTTAAAACTGAACTTTCTAAAGCAAGGGACGATTTCATTCGATTTCAGGTCTGGATGTTTCAAGTTCTGGATGCGATTCTTCAGTCATCTTTCTGCGGCAGAAATTGTCTCAGAAATAGCCACTCTAGGCAAGAAGAATCGCGAACCGTGTGATCTGAAATCAGCATCGGTGCTCCTTAATGAGAGGGTGGTGATGGAGGATTGTGATTGAGATTTGTTTCGCACCTGGACGGAAAACACAAATAAAAAAGGGTTTTAATTTTGTTGCACCACGGAACCGTAACACATTCATTTAGAACGTTCAACACGTCAACAAGGAAACGTCAAACGTTAAATCGAACCAGGATGTTTTCAAGAGGATCAAACCCCTCGATCTTTGTCACATCAGTGGCACGGACAGGGTGGTTTGTCCCGTCGTTACCACAATATCTGAGTCGGTATTCATTCATTATAGCATTGAAAATGGACTGTGAGAACGGCATGGTGGAGACTGTGCTCCCCAGACTTTGTCCTGTCGCTCCTCTCAAGAGAGCCCCAGTTGGCGGCGTTCGCTCCCCCGAGGAGGCAGTTCTGGGCCTCACAATACCGAGGGAAGGAGGCCGGACAGAGAGCAGTGATTCAGCGGGGCTGGCAGCTCGCACTGAAGAGGGAGACAAGGGGCTGAATAAAGCGCTGGGACGGCACTGTGTTTTAACGGCCGCGGAGGCTCTTGGCTGCGGTACAGAGGCATTTCAGCTGCATTCCTCGGGGGAGGACTTTAATATCATTTCGGTTCTCATGACAAAGAATTCCAAGGCCACAAAGGATATGCTGTGTAAGCCTCCCCGCCCGCGCCTGCAAACACAGCGGCCCCCCAGCGCACCAATCACTTTCCGAGCAAGTCAGCATTAAGACACCTCGCACTGGGGCGGAAAGCAGGACCCCCCCACCGACAGGACCATAAAACGACCGTAACCTCATCAAGTGCAATCCAGGCTTTTGTTCCAGGCCCAGTTGGGGAATCCATTAGTGGCCAGTATGTATATTATGGGCTGTTGATCACTCGCTCTTATCACATCCATCCTCTACTGCAGGGCAGCGGGTTGCGTTCTAGAGAATGTGTGGGCGAAATGCGATTGAGAAGTGTCAGATATTTCTGTGTGTGTGTGTGTGTGTGTATTCTCTTGATATGTTTCTGATGAATATTGTCCTTCTCTGGAATGCCTCCCATTATCGTGGAACAACAGGTCCAGTCCTTTTTCGGCCACGTGACATAATCACCCGACTTCCTGCCAGCAGGGAAAGGTCGGTGTCTGCAGATTTGCACAGCTGCTCGCATTAACCCTTCGGTCACTGTGCTGTTTGTTCACAGCTGGTCTGAGGACCGCGCGGCCTGGAAGTTCCAGAAGACGAGGCAGACGTGGCTCCTGCAGCACATGTACGACCGAGAGAAGGTGAGAGGAAAGAGATCCCCTGACACCTGAGGGCCACAGGTCTGCACGACTGGGGGATTGTCTTCTTTCTTGTTCTAGATAATTCTATACAGCAAAGCCTAATGATGCAGCTGTGTAGATAAAGCTGCAACACCTTGATCCAGCTATTACATTTAGCTCAATCCATCCTGGTGCTGTAATGATTACATGATGTACATTTCTATAAAACACTCTCACTCACACACAGAGAGACCCTTTCTCTCTCACACAATTTCTCTCTCTCTCTCTCTCTCTCTCTCTCTCTCTCTCTCTCACACACTCACACACACACTGTCTGGGGGAGAGCGGATTATGACATGGTAGGTATGTTGGTGGCACCGGTCCCATTCCCTAATCTTTAGCTGTCTGCCTGCTGAATAACAGATCTCCCGGGGGAATTACGGCTCTGCCGGGGGAGATAAGAGATTGTGAGATCACAGGCTGTTAAATGTGCCCAGCTTTGCCAGCTGTTGAACACCAACCACTCCTGCTGCACGAGGAGCGCCCCGCGTCCCGGGCAGGGGCGTTAAATCCGGTTACGCACTCATTCGTTCCGCGCTGCCCAGTGAGACTTCAGCGGTGCGTCCACTTCAGAGCTGATGTGTCTGGGGAAATAAAAGGGCACCCCATCCAATTTTGCTCACATCTGGTTCCTCGTGCCGGGTTTGAGTCTCAGTCTGTGCTGAGAATGAGAAGAGGAGGATTGAGGTGCTGAGCTTAAATAAATACCCTCCCCAGGGTACCAGGCAGGGCCACCCAGAGATGATAGATTTCAGTCTCAGATGGGCAGCTGACTGGACCCACAATCCTCTGCTGACCGCCGTCTTCCCTGGTTATGTGTCTGTGGCCGGGGGGGTTGCGTAAGGTGTGTGTAAAACACTCGACAGTGAGCAGCTGTTCGATGGTAATTCATGTTTGGGTCAGGGAAGCGATCGGGGTAGGGATGAATACACGCCGACGTCACGTGCGTCCAGGGCGGGAAATCGTGCGACGCCTCCTGTGTGATTGTGTTGGATCTCGAGGCAAGCTTGTGACACGCGTGTGTATGTGTGTGTGTGTGTGTGTCGTGTTTCTCGCAGGTCCCGGACGAAAGCTTTGCCGTGCTGCTGGAGTACCTGGAGGGGCTGCAGGGTGCGGCGAGGGACGCCACCGTGGAGCAGGCCGAGAAGCTCGTGAGGGAGCAGGACGGGGCGGCCGACGCGTCTCGGAGGGGCAGGGAGGTCGTACAGCTGCTGTCCTGACCCCCGATCCGCGGCCGCTCAGCAGGAGGGATCTAATTTTTTTTTTTCTTTTTCTTTTCCCTTCCCCTCACCTTATGGGCATTTCCAAAATGTTATGACTTTATTTGATGTTTTCAATAAAAAATCTGGAAGATGGATGTGTTCCCTGGGTTCTGAAGCCTCCTCTGATCGAGCCGTCCGCGGCGGTTTGGAGTGACCCAGATCAGTTGAGCTCACCCGACCGATTTTTTTAATATTCGTTTTCCTTTACCTCACCGAGATGAACGGCTCCCTCTTCCCTCCGTCTGACAGATGTGAGACGCGAGCGCGGGCCGCCACGGGCTGACATCAAAGGCCCCATTCGGAAAATAAACCCCCAGTCCTTCTCTCGCTCTTTCCTTTTCTGTGGTTTGAATTTAAGAAACGTCTCATGTCTCGCCAAATGACAGAGGGATACTGGGCTTCAGACCCACAGCCTGTGGTTGAAGGAACAGAAAATTGACAATTCACATTTACAATTATCACATTTTGAAGTGCAGGGAACCCAACCCCACATCTATTGCATGAACTACAGGCTCCTTCATGTTTAAATTAGGAACTGCGCCTCTCAGAGCCGCCCCTTAATTAACGCAGCGAACCGGGGGCAGGTTTTTGCATTTAGATTGACAAACCTTGAGATCTGAAACCTGTCACATGAGCTCAGAGAAGCGATGCCCCGTGCCAACTGATGTAACGCTCGTTAGAGTTTTGAAGGATTATTCAATAACCGCCGTGCTTAGAAAAGAGAAATGGAGACCAGCTCTTAAAAATAAATAAATCCAAGTTTGTTTGTTTTGGACCTTATTTAGGAGTTTGTCGTTGGTTCGTATGTTTGTGTTTAAGGCCGGCGTGAATAGAGAGAGAGTTTAATCAGGTATGCCAATTTTTTTTAGGGCTTGTAAACCATATTGGGGGAGCTTTCAGATCAAACTAACACATGTACATGCTTTTTATATTTAAAGTATAATAATGAAATAAATGAACCAATGTGTGTTGTTTTTGTATCCATTTCCATCAACTGTGTGATTATGTGACCCTGAATGAATGCGTCTGTAAGAACTGAACAGCTACAATAGCAAGATTTTCTCTAAAGTCCCTGTAATGCACATGTTTGCACAGAAGACCTCTGGAAGACGGAGAACAATGAAGATGATTGAATGTCATTAAAAGCCTCTTTGAAGCCACAGATCCTCGACTCGACTCGACTGCTTTACCTGCGTATGATTTATGACTGGTGTGAATGGGAGCGATCACTGGCAGACTCTTACTGTAATCTGGGGAGTGTATCCATGTTCAGGAGAGGATTAGCCATGCTTTAAAGAGTGGGGGGGAGCGCAGGCATGATAAGGGCTGTTCGGGACACGCAACTCCTGCGCAAGAGCTAGGCGTCTTCTTCCATAGCGTTGAGATTGGGCCCCTGACGCGAGTTGTGTTTCTCCCGCAGCGTCTTCAGAGACCTCGTTCCTGCTCACAATCCCATTCTTTATTTAATCTACAGGAGATTTAAAAAAAAAGTGGGTGTCTCTCTCTCCCAGGCGTGTGGTGTTTGAGACGGTGTGCTCACTTTCTGACGTGGAACAACATCCAGCCGGGCATTTATCCTCCTGAATCACAGATAGATGAAGTGTGAATCCCTTTCATGTGTCTGTCTATGTTGTATTTAGTTCTATATCAAGAAATTCTCCCTAACCATCTCAAAAGTGTTTTAATCGCCGGGGTCCTGAATTTCTCCGTATCGGAGGAAGATGTTTCAGCGTTTCATACCAACACGGTGCAACAGATGTAACCTGGAAGTCCCGAGTCCCACAGCGACCCCAGGGCCATGTTGGTGCGTTAGATTTCATCTCTTCAGATTTCTTTCCCTCAAACACTTAAAGGTCAAGTTCTTTCAAAACAAGAGACACACACACACACGAGAACTCTGAGGAACTAAATGAGATCTTATTCTTCTATTTGTCATTTGTAAATCAAGCACACTCCCTCCTTTCCCCATCCCCTTCAACGCTGTGGCAAAGCGCCTGGGCACACGGGGAGATTCTGGCCCAACAGGAGCTCAATTCAGGAGGAATGTTCTCGAGTGCTGTATCTATAGATGTTCTCACGGGAGAAGATTCACATGGATTTGATACCATTCTTCATAGTACATGATTGAGTGGAACATTCCCGTCATGTACAAAACGTTGCTTATCTGTATGCGTATACAGACAGCTTGACTATATGTTTGTGCGGTGCCTTTGTGGCAAGTGTGTGGCAAAGTGTAGACAAGCTGATCTGTCCGCATAGCCTGTCCAACATGGTGATGCTCAATCAAAGTGGCAAGGTGTGTATCTGGTCACTGAATCATGGAGAAGACGTCTCAATCAGGAATAAGACTAAAGTAGGACTCCCTTCTCTTGCCAGTGACACGAGGAGTGTGCAGGGCTGATGGGACACGGCAGGCTGGCGTTTCAGAGCCGGGCAGACACTCATGTGCCCCGACACTCGATATGGCTGGAAACTGGAAGGGAATTCAGCAGTTTCAAGGACCACCTTGAAATCACCCGAGCCAGCCCCGAGTTAATATCAGCCAGCCATTCAAGTGGGATGTCCCATGTTTCTGATGAGTTTTTTCTGTGTATTTTTCTTCTTAATGTGAGTAAACGTTTCAGTTTTTGTGGTGGGCAAAGGGATCCAGAAAGCTGGGTCCGATTTCCCCATGCAGTGCCCGAGCCTGGGGCCGCCCCACACCGGGCAGCCACTCTGTTTCCCATTACCGCGCCTCGGAGGAGAGAGCTCGTAGATGTGAGCCAGCGTGTTGTGGGCTTGTCTGTTTAAGCTTAAAGCTTCACAAAAACACAAGAAAAGCTGTAAGGACCACCCTCCCGTGTGAGCGGTGGCCGAGATTGGTCTCTCCCCGCATTAGCAAAATCATTAGCGCGATCCTGGCTTTCATGTGTCATTATCTGTGAGCGCAGGTGAATGATTCACAGACTGGAGCACAACCAGGCTGCTTGTTTAAACCCACGGTGGCTCCCGGCCGTGTTTGTCTTCCAGGTAGACAGACACTCACTGGTGCCAGTGCACTGGGGACTGAAGACCACAGAGGAAAGCACTAAACCAACAAGCATGTAGAAATAGTTTTGTGTTTGTGTCTGTGTGTGATTCTTAAAGAAGCTCTGTGCTGTAGACACTAGCTTGTTTATATGTGTGTTTTTGTATTCATATATAAACAGAATGTGTAATAATGTTCCTTTTACACATTTCCATGTTGTTTCATTTGGGTGGGTGGGCCGGTGCCTTCTTGTCGTCATTATCCTGTTGATGTAGACGTGAGGCTCAGTGTGCTGAGCAGATGGACAGTCTAACAGTTCTGCTCTTTCCTTTGCCTTAAACGTAGGGCTGACAGTGGCCTTCTGTTGCAAAGACAATGTCGCGAGGTCTAAGTCTGCAGACACAGAGGCACATATTGTCCTCATTCCAGGCCCAATGACCTCTACGAGCGCCTGTCCTGTTCTTCTGGGCACCGATCCCTTCACACAGATGCAGTGTGAGCTTAGTGAGTTTCTAAGAGTGTTTTGTGGCTTCCAGCTCTATAATCCACAAAGCATAATGATTACCAGGAGTGACCACCAGCACAAAACCACATGAAACACTCCGGCTCGCTGGAAAGCTGCGAGGGGCCGGAGACACGGCAGCTTTCTTCTGGAGTGATGGCCAGGGAGCTGGCGCTTTGATCCCACCGTGAATAGAGACCTCTGTGTGGCTCTGACTCCTGCGTGTCTGTTTAGGTGCTTTTTTGGTGTCGAGCTTTGGCACGAAGATTCAATCCAGGGTTTGAGAATTGATCTTAGGAAATCGGCGAGACTGTCCCTTTTAGTGTAGAAGAACATTGTGCCGGGAACATTTGAACAATATTCTTTTCTTTCCAGAGATGTTTGTAAGTGTTGATTACAAAGTGCTGAGACTGATGAATGGCGTCGCGTCGCCCTGCCATTGTTCCCCCGGCGTTCATGTGTGCAGGAGGTGTCAGGCAACAGACCCAGAAAGACAAGGAGCCACACAAGTAGCTGATCTGGTTCGTTTTCAACAAGTGTGGTCGGATTAGGATGTGAAAGCCTCACCACTCGCGCTTTGTTGAATAAATAAATTGTGGTTTCTGTTTTTCTTTTTTTTTTACAGTACCATACACAATGAATTGGCAGCCTCTCTGCCCGTCTCGGAAGCGTTCCCTGCGAGAGCTGGCTTACATTTGCATCATTAACGCCTTTGTGTTGAGACGTGCTTGAAGCCAGGCTGTAGTGGGAGCATGCCTACTTACAGCTTTTACTACGCCGAAGACTGAGCGAGGGGTTTTAGGAAAATATAGCGTTGTGCGGCAGCACCCGTTATTTCAGCAGTTAAAGTAGCCAAGAATTCACCTTTTCATCGAGTGCATCCCTGATGGACTCTTAAACACAAGGTGAAGGTGTCTCCCAGCATGCCGTCTGTCTGTGTCTCTCAGACCCTCTGGACAAATTGGACCCTACAGGCCCTTCCGTATCATCCACAGCCTGGAGAGCCCGACTGAAGCCAACATCTGAACATGGGCTGCGTTAGAGATTGTACGAGTGTGAATGACAAGACACAACAACCGGCACCACAGAACTGCACATGTGCTGTTCCTCTCGCCCCGCGCCTCCTGTGGCCACAGCTCTCCGGGTCCGAACAGCGAGAGGCTTCAGTTGGGTCTCAGGCCCTGAGGCCACAGTGTTGCACAAAGGGCTCTTATGAACAGGTCTCCACCTCTCTCATTAACCTTTCTTTGAAGGATTCTGTCGCCAGGGCCCCTGGGCGACCTCCGCGACTCCGTGGAGGAGCAAAGGGAACATCTGTGAGTGTCCACAGCCGCGCACGTTTGTTTGTCCAGGCAGCGGGCGGCAGCAGCAGGAGTCTCGTTTGCGTAGTCGCGTGTTCGTTTTTGTTTTTGTTCTCAGTCCTGTGTAAACAGTCTCCTTTCCTTGGAGCGTAATTAATTTGGTGGTGTTTTGTTGTTGACACAGAGGGAGGCCAGTGTGTTCCCGTGTCTCTGGCAGAATTATCCCCCAGGTTCAGAGTTAGCAGGTGATAAATCTGAGACGATCCTAATGAGCCACGATCCTCCTCTCAAACACAGCTGCGCTCTGTTGTGTTGCTGTGTTGCGTTACTCTGTGCTGCCCCCTACTGCCCATTGTGGGTCATTCAGCCCCCAGCTTGTGAAGCAGTGTCGAGTGGCTCTATTTATTTTTTTCAAACGCAGATCTCAGAACATGACAAATGGATTAAATATAAGGTCACGTAATTGGTCAGTTGTTTTAAGTTTCAACCAATCTGTGTTTGTCAGAGAGCAGCCGTAGTGCGGCCATCGAGTCCGAGTCTAAAGTAAAAGGTGTATCTTGATGGAGGCGATTTTATGAAACGGTCATTAACGGTCAACTAATAAGTGTTAGTCTGGGAGCAAATTCAGTTTAATTTTAATAAGTTGTTATCCCATGTAAGATTTAAGGATGAGTCACAGCGTGTAAAGACTGATTTTTAAGACATACACAACCTGTTGCTGGGCTTCAATAGGCCTCTTGCCACACTGTACCCTGGCACAGCATGCAAAATGAGTTTCTGACAGGGAAGTTTATAAAATAGGTGTGCTTCATCATCAGCTTTCTAGAATAACACAACCCATAACAAACCCCCGAATACGCAGAGCGAACACGGACCTCTACAAAACAGTATCCCTTGCTTGGGGTGCTCTTCCATAAGTCAGGGCTAGTCTGAGAGCATTGAATTACATTACCAATGGCAAACTCTGGGGTGGAAAGATTGAAACCTCTTGACCTGTCAGACAGATGTGTCGCTGATTATGAATCCTGTATTGGATTCCCACACATCAATCCATGTGATCCCTAAATCCAAAGGGCACTGGAGTTGTGTCAGAGGCTTGCTGCCCTCTGGGGTGTTGAAAATGGTCAGTTTAAGATGACAAATAAAGACAAGTTAAAAAGGGTTAAGATGAATAACAGATTGGTAAACGTTACCACTCTATAGAATCAACGAGAAGTATAGTTTAATGAATACCTTTTAAGTAAATAATTCAATAAATAACACTGTTTCCTGTGAATAAGTTTGACTACAACTGTGTTTTACGTATATACAAAGACCGAAGCACATTTACAAGCATACTTTGCCACATTAAGTGGACGCTGGCAGAGCGGAACTGATCTCCGCTGGGTCCCCGGCTGCGGGGGACCTAAAACCAGGACGGACCGCCCGACATGTGAGGCTGTGCTGGACGGGATTTCTTCCATCTCTTAATCCACTGTGTTAATGTTGTGACGGCAGCTACGAGGGAAAGTTAAAAGCAGCAGGTAATGTATCTGTGTCGCTGTAGGGAAATGCACTGAGCTTTCCTTCGTTTAGCTCGTCTGGAAACCGACAAAACAAACAGTTTATCCGCGCTGATGTGGTTGAGAATTAAAATCTCTATCTGTTGTTGCGTGCGGTTAACCATCTTTTAATACAAATGCAATGGCTTAGATACAATAACTAATACTGATGATGAAAATGTAATATGCAGATTTAATGGCGTCTTCGGTTGATTTTTGAACGTTGCAGTTTGTCAGCAAGATGAGGCTCAAAGTAAATGATGCACTGTTCACTGTTTTTGACTTGCGTTGAGTTGGTTTGAATGCATGTCTTTGTGCGCAGGAACCCGGGAATGCGCGTCTGGCCCGCGGACTCCAATCTGTGATGGAAGAGGTAACTTCATCATGACGTCACTCAGCTGTGGTCTTGTATGATTGGATCATTGCAGTGGATGATACTGCGTCATAAGCCAGTACTGGAGCAGTTCCTGTGTTTTGACGTTTGCGCTCTTGTTCCAGGCTCCTTGGGGGACCTTCCAGGATGAGCTTGACTGGTGTATCCGGCAGCTGGAGACCGACTTACTGAGGGGCGACCCCAGCCCAGTGCAAGGTCAGCGCCGCTTTTCTTTCCTCCAGTAATGAGTTGGGGTTAAAGTGAGGCTGTGGTCACCTGAGGTTTAAGACTCCAGTCCTGGGGGGCCGCAGTGTCTGCTGGGTTTCCTTCCAGCCCAGCTCTTGGCTCCTTAATTGGTCTAATTAAGCAATTAACTGGATGAATTGGAACACTTCTCTCAAGACTCTGACATGTTTTGTGGGTTCGATGTGGGTTTTGAGTCATCTACAAGTAGTCAGGTATCCGCTATAAAAATAAAATAACCCCATCTTATTTATTGAGTAAGTGGGATCTGTTGGAACAAAAAACAAGACACTGTGGCCCCCCAGGACTGGAAACCTTTTGGTGTTTGCTGTGTTTGCCTTTGAATCTGGGTCTGTTGGGCAAAGTGCCAGCATGGCTGTTGGCCTGTACTGAGCACCTCTCTCTCTCTCTCTCTCTCTCTCTCTCTCTCTCTCTCTCTCCACAGTGGAGGACGCGAGGCACGTGCTCAGTGTGCTGCAGTCTCAGAACGCCCCTGTCACAAGGAAACGCAAGGTGATGCACCGGGCATTTGGGGACTACAGGCACAGGATGACCGCGGAGCACAGGGAACAGGAGGCCGCAGGTAGCACGGGCTCCTGAGGTGCGAGACGCGTCTCGTGCTGGTTTGTGGTTTGCGTGTGAAGTCTGTGTGCTGTGTGCGTTTGAAAGAACACTTTTGAGAGTCAACATGTGACAGAAACACTGAGAAACTGTTCTATACAAAGTATCCATGCCAAAGCGTGTGTGTTCCTGTGTGTGTGCTGTGCTGTGCAGGGGCTGCGCAGCAGGGGGCCGGTGCGGCGCTCAGGAGGCAGGCGGGCGATGGGGGCAGCTTCACCCGCACCGACAACTCCTTCACATTCAACTTCTTCCCAGACGGCTCGGCGGCAGGAGCCCGGGAAGAGGCAGAGACCCCCGCCGCCCCCATGCTGACGGACACCGCAGCGCCCGGCCCCAGCCTCCTGCCGGGAACGGGTCCCGGCTTCGCCTTCGACTTCCGGATCCCTGCCGAGGAGCAGGACGCCCCCAGGACTCTGGGGGACGTTCAGGAGGGAGAAGACCCCAAAGAGGGCAACTCGGCGGCCGCACAGGACACCAACCCCGCCTCTGAACCGCCGCCCTCCAAATCGCAGAAAAAGAAGAAGAAGAAGAAGAAAGCTGGCGACAAGATCCCGGCGGAGGGCAGCGAGAGCCAGGCGAAGCAGCCGGCCGCCTTGCAGGGGCCCCGGCCCACCCCCTCGGGGGAACCCGCGGCGCCGGTAAGCACAGCTCTCTAGGGGAACCCGTCTCCCCCGCGCCTCTGTGTCTGATCACACCCTCCCCGTCTGTTGCAGTCCTCCGATCAGCAGCTGGCGCGAGAGCTGGACTGGTGCATCGAGCAGCTGGAGCTGGGCCTTCACACACAGAAGTCCAATCCGAAACAGGGTGAGGGACCCCGTCGCTTCGTCCTCATCCCATTAAAACCCCCTCCTGTCCGTGGGAGAGTCCGGTGGCGCTGCAGCAGTGTCATTACTGTAAGTGAAGACTAGGCCGGTGGTGTGTCTGAGGCCGTGCTCTCCTTGCCCCCCCGCAGTGGAGGAGGCCACTCGGGCCCTGAGGACCCTGCGCAGCAGCAAAGCCCCGCTGGTGAAGAAGAGGCAGGTGATGAGGGCCACGCTGGGCGACTACAGGAAGAAGATGGAGGAGGAGAAAGCCAAGCAAGCTAAACTCCTACAGGCGGGTGAGATCTGTGGTTTTGCTTCCATTGGTTTTTATTCAGCCCTTTTATGCATCCGAATAAAGCGCCTAAAGCATCCGTTAAGCATAAACAGCCTTTAGACTTAAAGTTTGTGAACCAAAACCGAAGCTTTAAAGAAGGCCAGTGCATTCTGGGTTGCTCTGCTCGGTGCCGCTGTGGTTTAGCCCTGTCCTGTCCTGTCCCTGCAGCTGTGAAGTCGGCCCGTGTCACCGCCGTGTCCGAGCCCCTCAAGAAGCCCGTGTTCCACAGGAGGGCGGAGCGCCGGCCGCAGTCTGGACCCCTCGACCGCCCGGACGCCCCGGACCCCGGCGTGGGCGGGTTCGTCTACACCCCGGCGCAGGACGAGTTCAGGTTCAACTTCTTCTGAGCGCGGCGCGGCTCCGGGACGCTGTGTGGAGAGGGGTCTGTGTGTTTTGTGTGTGTGTGTAACATCTGTAGTCTGAGAGAAGACCCGTTATGTATTCACCAGCTGATTCTCTAGGACCTTTAGCTGGCTGACACATTTCTTACCTCATTCCAGATTCATGAATTGTCTGATTTGGTGCCAATATTTAAATAAATGAGTGGGTAAGAATAAATGAGTGGCTTCTCATTTAACAGATCTAGCTGCTATAGCTGGAGTGATTATATACATTTGTATTAATGCAGGTTCATGTCTTACTGCATATTCCCATGTCATGGTGGATACAAACACTATTACCTAATGAATTTGTGTGAACCTCTTAATATATTACTTTATTTTAATATACATGTGCACTTAGAGAACAGAAGTGGGCGGCTGTCCAGGGTATGGCTCGTGTCCTTGGCTTCTGGAAGCCTCCGCGGCCCTGGAGCCCAGGCGGGGGGGCAGTGGCTCGATGCCGTGCTGGCTGGCTGGAGACAAGGCGGGGAACAGGGAGTGCAGCAGCGCCGCCTGGAGAGATGTTAACTGTTAGACAAACGGCACTTCAGGAGTTTATTCACTGTGGGCTTGGAGGTCAGGGCAGGGACCAGTTTTTATGGTCCTTTAAAAGCGCTCTGAGCGTGGAACTTGCCTGTCTCTCGCTGTGGGGGAACAGCAGGCTCTGCCTCGCCTCCTGCAGCTCGGGCCGCTCCCAGCAGACACTGCAACAGAGCAGACTGTGAGTCGACCTGCTCCGGGGCGGGGGGGCGGCTGTGGATATTCATCTCACCTGTCCAGCACTGAAGCGAAGCAGGTGACCGTGTTGTCTCCCTCCAGCGCCAGGATGAGACAGGGCCCTTCAGACAGCGCGGCGCTCTGCGGGGGACACGGAGGGTCAGCAGTACCGCTCCCCGGCCCCCAGCGGCATACGAGATGCTGTTTTTGTAACTGTGGTCCGACTGCGTGATCACGGCGAGCTTCAGAGACGCCACTCACCACTGCGCCGCTCTCCCAGGACGGCTGCAGCGCCTCCCCGACGCGCTGACGCTGCTGTCTGTCCAGGGCGCACAGTCGCCCCCCCACCAGGCGGCAGGCTCTCTGTGCCAGCTGATCCAGCAGCTCGGCCCACGGGGCGGGGGGGCATGCCTGCAGGAGCCGGGAGGGGACCAGCAGACAGGCGGTCTGACGGAGAGCACTGCACCCTGAGGGCCCTGCCGCACAGACACACAGTCACAGGACCGTCACGGCCCCGTCTGCACTGCAGGGGGCCACAGCCGGCCACGCTCACATTGCAACATACATGTACAATGTCTATGGCACGTGAGATTTAGAGTTCTGACATGCATTGAGAGATATCTTTAAACCATTTACAGATGTCTAATTAAGGTGCTTTTGAAAGATATCTCTAAATGATTTGTAGATCTCTTTAAATTATCTTCAAATTACTTCCTGTTTCCTCATTCCTCATTTACATAGACATTAATGAAGACGTGAACAGGAAGTGATAATCGTGGGCTACATACAGGAAGTCATTTGCAGATATCTCAAAATGATTTAAAGATCTCTAAACCAGTGGTTCTTTATCCTGGTCCTAGAGGGCCCCCTACCCTGCTGGTTTTTGTTCCAACTGAGCTCTCAATTACTTAATTGAACCCTTAATTTACTAAATCAGAGCCTTTTAATTATTTTTAACAGTAGGGGTTTTAAGTTAAGTAACATTGTATAAGGAAATTATCTTATTAAGGAACCAACTTTTTATCAGTTACACAATTTAAAGATTAAAATGTAATCAAATTACTTCAATTAAGGGTTCAATTAAGTAATTGAGAGCCCGGTTGGAACTAAAACCAGCAGGGTGGGGGACTCTACGTGTACTTTTAAATAAGATAACTTAGATTTAGAGAGAGCTTGAAATATTTGAAGATAAAGAAGATTAAAAAATAAAGCCTCTCTCACGTGCGAGCGGTGTGCGGGGGCTGGGGACTGTGGTCCTGTGGGCGAGCCGGTGGCTGTTCATTGGCTGCATGCTGGCGCTGTGGTCAGAGGTCATACAGGGTATCTGAGAACAGAGGGGCAGGGCTTCACACACACATCTGACTGACTGAACCCCTGTAGTGACGCTGCTGCAGCTGTGAGGGATGGAGAGCCAGCGATACCAGATGCTCTGTATATCTGAGCAGTAAAACGAGCAGGTACCAGGTAACAAACCGGTTTAGCATATTATTGCCCTTCATTACTGCTTCTGTTGATAACAATACTACGCCCTGCAGACTGACCCATGCTCGGCCCCACCGGCTTCATCAAAACCCACCTGCTCTCGTGCCATCAGTGCGGTTTCTCTGCAGCACAGACCCTCTGGAAACAGCATCCTGGCGTCCCGCACGGCGCTCCGGTAGGACCGGGACCCTGCGGCACAGGGAGCACAGAGGTGTGAGTCGGGGAAAGCTAGAGCCTGACCTTTCCCTGATGAGTATACAGCGCCGTGCGATCGTATCGGTTCCCCGAGCCATGCCATCAGTCGTGTTGCCCACCGTAGACGCCGTTGTGCAGCAGGTCGGTGCCGTAGTGAGCTCTCCACAGACACGGGTCCTGGGCCCGGGCCACAAGGGGGTCCTCAGGCCCCAGCAGGTCCAGCAGCCTCTTCACTGCGTTCTCTCTCTGGAGACACAGAGCCAGCGAGGGGCCGGACGTCAGGTACTGCACATGGGCGGCCACGGCTCCAGGCTCCTGCTGGGATGGAGAGGGTTACGCTGAGCAGGAACACGTGCTTTACCGCCCGCACCACCGACAGGCCGAACACGGCGGGGGCTCAGAACACGCAGCCTCTGACACGGGCCAGTTAACTCAGAGTGCCTACAGCCGCTCCAGCCTCTCGGCCTCCCGGGCAGCACTGGTGACGTCACAGAGCAGGTCTGACTGAGCCCATGGAGTGAAAGGCTGACGCACCTGGCGCTCGGCTCCGGACACCAGTGCTGCCGCCGCCTGCGGCCCCAGGACCAGCAGGGCCAGACCTACGATGCAGAAGCCGGCCTGTTGGACGCTGCTGAGGATCTTCCCTGGGGAGCTGCGCCACACGCCAGGCTTGAACAGCACCACCGTCACAAGGGGCTCGGGGCCTGAAGGACACAGGAGCAGCGGCTCTAAAGATGCATTTCACTATTCTACTACTGTTTTCAATTAAAGATATATGTATTATATACACACAGATATAAAAATAAATACACACTTTCTACCATGCAACTGAAGACGGACTGTGCCGGGTCAGGACACGGCTGCTTCGCTGAAATGAAGGGAAATGGGCAATTAAAGTGGGGACAGTATTGTAACAGTTCCTTTCAGGCACTGATATATAGATAGATATATATTATCCAGTAAAATCTTTACCACATTGAAAAGGGGAAACCGTTCCGGTGATAGCAGAGGGAGAAGTTAAGACTAATAGACAACTAGCAATTTCTAGAAGCGTAGGGCAGCATCAGAGAAATAAACGGCACTCACCGGGGGGGCGGCTGCTCCTGCTGGGAGGCGGGAGGAACCGTAGCAAGGGACGGGCGCTGTGATCTAGAGAGAACAACACACTGAAGCAGGGGCACAAACACGGGCACTGCCAACCCACCAGCGGGAACACAAGACACGTGCGTTGACCTCTCTGAATTCATCACCCGTGCAGTTCAATCAGGAAATAAATGACCCCTCAGTACCTGGTATCAGCTCCCTGCTGGAGAAGAAGTGGGCCGCCTGCCGGAAGGCCAGCTGCGGTGTGGGCGACATCACTGCCAGGCCAGCGCCGCAGTCCTGCAGGAGGCGGTACAGGAAGGCGAAGGCGTCGACCCTCCGCAGAGCGCAGACCAGGGCGGGCGCGGACGCCAGGGCCGCCAAGCTGCCCCGCCACTGCTGGTCCCCCACCTCGAAGGGGCTGACCTCACAGGCCTGGGGGTCCGACAACACGGGGAGCCACTTCAGCGCCAGCAGCTCGAACCCTTCTTTCACGGCACCTGCGGGGGGTGGGGTGGGGGGTTGGGCGTATCGCAGAGTCACACCTGGCCCAACTCAGCACAGCGCTCTCTGGGGGAGCCGAGCGTTTATCTGATGAGGTGCTTTATTATGTCATGCTTTTGACAAGTGTGTGGTTGGGACAACTGTCCGTCCCCTCGAGGGGCTCAGACATTAATAATAATAATAATAATAATAATAATAATAATAAAGTGAGGTACCCGCTGTGCCTCCGAGCTGGGCGGCCTCCCCTCTCAGCACCCTGCGCAGGACGGCTGCTCCAGGTCCCTCGATGTCGGCCCCGGTCAGAGTCAGGACCACCACCTGCTCCACTTCCGGGTTGGAGGGAAAGCTACGAGTGGACCGCAGGCTGTGGTAGACGCTGTCGCAGTCCGGCACCAACCACATGGACCTGCCTACAGAGGGACGCCACGTCAGCATCGACCCACACAGCGGCTGGGGGGCGGGCACATTTCAGACAGCACAGGAAGATATTATACGAGAGCAGGAAAGAACCTGCTGCCCTACCCAGGCTGTGCAGGAGGCGGTCGCTGTAGGGCAGTGCGTGGAAGCAGCTGCCGGTCTCCAGCCGGACGTTGAGGGGCAGCCTGCGGTTCACTGGGCCCGTCAGACCCTGCTCTGCAAACTCGCTCATGAGACCTGGAGGAGCGGGGCGGAACGGGACCGTTATCACAGCGTCAGATGACGACCCGCGCGCTCGACGCCGTGGAGCGGGGCGCACCTGTCAGCAGGCCGGCACAGTGGTGCAGGGCGTTCTCCCTCCGCAGCAGGACCGCCAGGCAGTGCGAGGGCAGCGCGACGGGTGGCTCGTCCTCCGCTGAGAGGCCATACGGAGGGGGCGGAGAGCAGTAGACGGGGATCTGACAGTCAGTCACCAAAGTTGGAGAGACGAGGGATCAAAGGTCATTCACGTGCTTTTAAACCCCCATTAAGGCAGAATAAAAACACACAGACAATTAAAACAGCCATCCGTTTTCTTCGGTCATCTTAGGCCGATAATGTAACCGTCTCTGTCGATTAGGTATGATGTCATTGGTCTTCCACCTCAGTCACAGACCTGCCGGCTCGTCAGACCCAGGCCCTGGGCTCGTCTGGGGGAGAGCTGCAGCCGCTGGAGACCCCGAAGGCTGAAGCCTCGCTTACAGCACACCGACAGCACATCTCCAAAGCAACAGGGGGGCACGGCCGGGGACACCAGCAGGAAGATATCCGCTGCAGGGAGGGGGAGGAGAGCAAGACATCAGAAAAGGAACGGATGCACACACGGCATTGAAGACAGGGCCAGAGACGGAGGCGGACCCGGCGTTTCAGAAAGGGTTCTCACCTGCGACTGTCGCACTGAGAGCCGCGGGGAGGCAGGCCGAGTCCCGGGGGCTGGGGCCTTGGTCGCCACGCTTACTGTCCTCTCTGAGGGACAGGGATGGCGCCACGGGGACAGACCTGTGAGGGACAATCACTGCTTCTGTGTTTCATGATCCTACGTTCTGTACAGCAGTCAGAAGAGGGAGAGTCTAAACACAGGCAGGTGGAGGAAATCCTCTCTAACCAGGCCGTGTGTCACAGGGTGGAATACAACAGCCACACGCCCTTTGCTGCTGCTGCTCTAGATTAATGTCTACCTGTCCGTGGGTGCGGGACCGCAGCTCTGTGGGCCAACAGGAACCACTCCCTCCTTGGGGGCCCTCCCCCCAAACCAGACGCAGAGCTCCCGCTGGATGCGGACGGCCGGGCGGGGGGAGTAGAACAGGGGCAGGTCTCGGCTGTGGCAGTGCAGGGCGTTGATGGAGTTGGGGTCGGTCACCCTGGCCAGCTCTGGGTCCAAAGGGCCTGTGAGGTCCTGCCACACACAGCTGGCCCTGGGGCCTCTGAACGCCAAGGCCAGCACAGGCAGGGGGCCGCAATCCCGTTCGCAGGCAGGGGGCAGACCACCTGAGGCACAGGCACATTGCTCTGTCACCGGCCGGCACGCAACACAGCAAATGGTAGACGGTCTAGAACAGGGGTTCTTACCCCTGATCCTGGAGGACCCCCTGCCCTGCTGGTTTTTGTTCCAACCGAGCTCTCAATCACCTAATTGGAGTAATTTCCTAAATCAGAGCCTTTTAATTATTTTAAACAGTAGGGGTTTTCAGTTAAGTATAAAATTGTATACGGAACTTATATTATGAATGAACCAACTTTTTACCAGTTACACAATTTAAAACGTAAAATATAAGCCAATTAGCATTTCAATTAAGGGTTCAATTAAGTAATTGAGAGCTCTTTTGGAACTAAAACCAGCAGGGTGGGGGGGTCCCTGGTCTAGAACAAAATCTTTTCTGTTAAAAAAGCTAGAAAAAAAAGTTAAAGTACTGGTTACCTTTAGATTTTTTTTCAGGTTTTCTTTCTTGCCCACTTCATGTGATACAATCAGAAAATTAATGTTTTTATCCATGAGTGGTCCGTGTCAGGCGTGTCGCAAGAGCATCCTCTATCTACCCAAGCAGCTCAGCGATTTCCTGGCCGCACCAGGGGGCCCGTACCTGTGCTGGCGCTCAGCAGACCGGGTGGTGGGAAGAGCAGGCGCAGTCCACACACGTCCAGGCTGGCGTCGAGGAGCAGCTGGAGGGTGTGGTGAGTCACCAGGGGGTCCTGCCACAGCATCCGGTAGGCCAGAGCCATCGCCACCTGGGATCGACACGCAGTTTCGGGTTTTTGAGCCTTTGAGACTTACATGGAATAAGTTTCTTCATTTTTTTTAGGCATGTTGTAAAAACAGTGGGCATCTAACCTGATGCTATACATTCTAATAAAAATATTTCTGAATCATATAATATAAGAGGTAAAGAGGACAAACAGGCTTTTTATTCATTTATGACCAGCAGTCCTTCTGTCATGAGGGGTGGTCCCTGCTGATGCCCGTGCGGCGGTACCTCGGGGTTGGTGTGGGGCGTGCTTGTGGGGTCCCCTGCGCTCTCACAGGCCTGGTCCTCCGTCTCCAGTGTCCGCCAGTAGAATCCAAGTCTCGCTCCGAAGACCTTCTCCAGCGCCTGAAACACAGGTGACACGGCACACACTGATTCTGACGGGAAACGCATCTCTTTGACACAGGCACTTTAAATCACAGAGCTACGGCACAGATCACAAACCAGGTGTCCTCAGGGACCTCGTTTGAGTCACGGCCCCCCATAGTTCATTTTAAAGACTGACTTTAAATGTCTGTCTTTAAAATGTAAAGTGTAAATGTCCTTTAAGAAAAATTAAATATAAAATTTCAGTACGCCTGCGTTTTTATTTGATGGATTCTATTCCAACCTGCTGAAAAAGACATTTGTTTTGTACAGATCATCACCCTGCCGGCAGCTGTACCTCCTTCTCGGGGTTGACGGAGACAAAGCTGTCGAGGCGGGTGGCGGGCGGCCTGAAGTGCGGGGGATGGGCCTGCCTGCTCAGCAACCAGCTGAGCTGTGGTGCCCAGTGGACGACGGCGCTCAGAGCCGTCTGGGACAGGAACCGGCCCACACGCTGGGGGAACAGGGCGCTGCTCCGCTCCTCTTGCCGCTGCAAAGACAAGGCTTCTGATTCACTGCTTCACCACGCAGCACAAACTATATACATGGGACTCTTATTGTGTCATAACAGCATTTATTATAATTGATTACAAATACTATTTTGTGGTACAAGTCAAAGATATATATATAAAACTAATATATTAGATTGCAGCTTTCAAGAGCTCATCATGTAGAAAGGAATATATACATACAGGTGACAAATTAAGGAAAAACCTGAATAAATGAGTGGAGGAAAATAATGAATACCGACGCCTCCAAACTGCATGATACAATTAATCAATTAACATCCTATCCTGCTCTGTGGCATGTATACAAATGCTGAGCTGGCCCAGCTGACCTCGGTTTTGGATCAAGATGGCAAGAGGAAAGGATCTCAGTGACTGTGAAAGAGGGGTCATTATTGGGGCATTATTGGGGCACGAATGGCAGGAGCTTCAGTCACACAGACGCTCAACTGGCTCGTGTTCTGGACAAGTGGGCGAGTGCATGTGTGGGACACCAAGAGAACGGGACAGGCCTGACTGCTGGACCCCTACAGTGAGGGGGTCCGGAGCCTCTGTTATGCTGTGGGGTCATTTTCCTGGCATGGTTTGAGTCCACTTGTCCCCTTAGAGAAGGGTCACTGCAAATCATGACAGAGTGATTCTGAGTGATCACCTTTATCCTATGGTGACACATTTCTGTCCTGATGGGAGTGGTCTCTTCCAGGATGACAATGCCCCCATCCACAGGGCACGAGGGTCACTGAATGGTGTGATGAGTATGAAAATGATGTGAATCATATGCTATGGCCTTCACAGTCACCAGATCTCAACCCAATTGAACACCTATGGGAGATTCTGGACTGACGTGTTAGACAGCGCTCTCCACCACCATCATCAAAACCCCAAATGAGGGAATATCTTTTGGAAGAATGGAGTTCATCCCTCCAGTAGAGTCCAGAGACTCGTACAATCTGTGCCAAGAGCATTGAAGCTGTTCTGGGGTTCGTGGTGCCCAACACTTTACTGAGACACTGCATGTTGGTCTTTCTTTTAATTTGTCACCCGTCTGTATGTATAATTTAGTTTATTTAAAACAAAAAAAAAACTGTTTGTGAAGCCGGTGACACTAAACGAAGAAACAAAACCAGCGGGTTGTCAGTGAGTGCGAACGGTGACTGTGTCGTATTCATCATTTTGCTGAGACTATTTCACCAGGGAGTCGCAGTGAGATTGAAATGCTCACTCTGTGTCTCCTGGTGCGCGGGGGCCCCTCCTCGTACGAAGTGGCGCACACATACAGCGCCAGGCCGCCCCCCCCGCACAGCTGCTGCAGCCCCGCCACCCAGAACGGTGGCCGTCCGTCTGCGCCGGCACTCTCCTCGCAGCTGTGGGGGTCCGGACCCACCTGCAATGCAATGCAGAGACGCAGGAGAAATGAAGACAACAGACACCCGTCCCAACAGAGAGAAAGGCTTTTCTCTTTGTAATGTCGTTCTATCGTTTTCATCTTCACCTATCTTAAAATGTCAAATACTCACCAAGGACAGAAACCAGGCCACCAGGCAGTTATACACAGTAGCCCCCGTTACTGCCGAGCTGAGGGTCGGTCCGTTGGCCTGAGTACCTGCGGTCACCTGGCCAGGACTGGACAGACGCACGGTCAGCAGGACAGTCTCTCTGTTTGCACTCTCTGGACACAGAGGGCTAACTGACGGGAGATAGGAGGCCTCCTGACAGAGCAAAACAAAAGTCATTGTTTAATCCAACTCCAATGTACTCAGGCCCCAGTCTTCTAATATAATAATGTATAAAATAATGTAACTCTTCCCAGGGTGTACTGCACATGAACCAAAGTGGGCCTCTGTCCTCACCACGTCGTACAGCACAGAAGTGGCCGGGGCGGTGGGCTGCCTGCCCGGGGCCAAGCGCTGGGGTTTGAAGGCCTCCAGGTGCTCGTGGAGCTGCTGTCGCCGGGCCGCCTCCTTCTGCTGCTGCTCCCTGCGCTCTGGATCCCGAGACGCCTCGGCCCTGCGGAGAGAAGTGTCGCAGACTGGAGAGTGTTATAATAACACAGGCCCTGATTCCATGAATCCGAATAAGAACCAGTCGCTCAGTGTTTTCCGATACACTAAGAAATGGGGCGACATCGTACCTCCGGTTTGCGAGGATCTCTTCGTCCTTCTTGCCGACGGTGGTGGTCTGCTCCGGGTGGACGCTCTCCCCGGGGCCTGTCCCTCCTTCCTGGGGCCTGTCCGGCTGGCTCTGCGTCTCAGGTGCGGGGGGTTTCACGCCCGGCCCTGCAAGCTGTGTCTCTCCACCAATCCCGCTCGGGGTTGGGCTGCGAAGTTTCTTCCTCCTCTTGGCTGATCCGGTCCGGTGTCGCTTCACAGCACCGGCTGTCCCTGTGTCCCCCCGGTTCGCTTCTCGCAGCTTTTGGAGCAACAAGCTCTTCCCAGTCAGTTCACTGCGAGGACGTGAAGCACAGGTTAGAGCTCGGATCCCAGCACGGCTGCCCTGAGGAATGAGCTTTAATGGGACGCTTTTAAAGGCTTTTCACATTGGAGACAGTGTTTCTAAACCGTTAAACAGATAATGTCAGAGGTTTTCACTCATTCACTGAGCTCAGTCCCTCTTCCTTTAATAAACAGTTCCCACATCTGCTAATAAACTGGGAGCAGACACCTGTGGTTTCTGGGTTCTGTGGGTCCGGTGCTCTGCTCCAGTGTTTCTGCCGTGGGGGGGTGTCTGGGGGGCTCAGGGTCGCGCAGGTCGATGTGGACTGTAGGAGCTTCGGCTCTTCGGTCCCTTGGTAGCTCTGATTCCACTCCCTTAAGGAGCCAGCGTCCATTCCTGACTCAGAGAAGCAAATCGTAAGGAATCAGCCCAGGGCGGCCATTCGTCAGGTTTTATACCGGAGGGTCCATTTCTCAGCTGGTCTGTCCCCTGTCTGGTATGGATATTGTATTGTTTGTTTCCATTGGTCTTTTTTACTTTCTTAGTTACATCAGTCGTCTTAATGGATGCAAAGATGGTTTCTATTTGATCTGAATCGGCACGATTTGTCGGCAAATCACACATTGCACAGTCAGGGGGGTCTGGTCGAAGGTTATAGGTTGGGAAGCGCAGACTGAAAAGATTTGTTCATTCATAAAGTGTGTGGGGGGTGTCCTGTTACATCAGTGGCCACCCTAAATCAGCCCCTATTCTAAAACTGTATGTGTTACATTTCAGTCACATCTTGCAAAGTCTATTTTAAACGTGTATTATTAAATACAGCATACAGACATACAGAGCATATCTCCAGTACCTGAGATCTTGGGCATGAAGTGAAGAGACAGTATTGAGCCCCGAGTCTGGAGCAGCAGGCAGGGTGTCTTCCTTATCTTCCACTCTCTCTATGGCCTGCTTCACACACAGGGCAGTCAACCTCTCCATCAGACCGGCCTCAGCCCTCCCCCTGGCCCGGTCTGGTGATAAGAAATAACTGATTTTAACATTTCCAGTGACACACGGCATTAAAAAGAAAAATGACAGTAAACGCATTGCGCAATTGTTTGGTGAAATGGCTGTCATAGACTGGCTGATAATACGTTCTTCAATAAGACAGTAATCTGGGGAACAGTATAATCTCTTACAGTAGGAATCCTACCATTAAATAATATTTAGATATAACTCTCCTTATATGGTAATAATGACAACAACAACAACAATACTGTATAACAAAATAAACATTATACAGTATTTGTATTCTCCTGACTGAAAGGTGGAATGACAGTAATTTAAATGAAAAATTCAATGTTCTCGGCAATAAGGAACACAAATAATGACATTATGATATAAAAAAACATTACGTAGTTTAAATTAAAAATACATAAATACAGTTTCATTGTAATTAAAGTCAATGATACATTTTTGAGGTAAATTCAGAAACCACTAAGATTTGCCGTGTGATAAACGACAGCCATTAATTCTTCTGCAGACACGAGATTTTATACACAACTGCACTGAAAACAGCCTAATGAGGTGTGACACACGAGCAGCGTCTTCACTGCTGATACTCGCTAATTGAATCTCAGACGCACCGCCAAACATTTAGATTAATCAGCCTGAGTTTTGCCTTAATCTCCTGTGACAAACATGGATGTTTGTTTTCCTCCACAACAGCTTAATTGAATATCTCAAGAACAAATCCCTTTGCTTTTTGCAATTGGATCAACTGGTTTAATGATTTTCTTCCAGGCAGGTCTTTAATTATGTCAGAATTAGTGCGCTGATAATGGCCTGTCCTTACTCGTTTTAAACGGTTTTTTTGCGACACTGAAATGAAACACTTTATTTAACAATAGCTGAGTTATTGAATTGGGTCCATCCACTTCCATGTCCTTCCAGGGAACTCAGATGTAAGCAGCCCGGCGTCAATGTGCCGTACCAGTGTGTGCGGCTATAGGCGCCGGGTCCTCAGCAGTGGCCGTGTCCCCCCTGTGCATCAGGGTCTGCAGAGCTTCATCCAGGTCCCACTGCTCCAGCAGCTAAGGCAACATAGGACAGCCAAATCAAACCTCTTATTAGATGCATACCATTTCATTTAAAAGATAAATAGATCTATGAATTATTTAAAATATCCCAAATCTTGCAAGTCTCTTCAAAGACACTTATTATTTTGGCAAATGTAACTTGCTTTGTATTTATTTTTTCTCCAACTGACAGATACTCCAACCTACCTGCAGAGAAAGCCCGTTTGATTGGACTTTCTCAGGCTTTTCTCGCAGCTCCTCCTGGGATTGGGAACGCAGCAGCTCCCTGAGGCCGACTGTTCTCCCATGAGCCTCGGCATCTAAATCCTCCTCAGGACCGTCTCCATTGGCAGATGAGGTTCTCTCTCCTCTGGCTGCATCAGCAGAGACGCATGACAGGGGGAAGGCAAGGTCATCCGAAATGCTCCGATCACTGGATTTCCCCTCAGTCCAACACTGCCTTGGTTTCCTCCCTCTAAGTTGTTCCTAGAATATAAAAAGAAGATTAAATTAAAGATGCAAAAAGTTGTCAAAAGCATGACACAATACATGACACAATATATTACATATGTAAAACAAATATTTGCAAAGGTTTAATTCTGTTTTGTCAACTTGCTGATACATTTGTTAAAAATGAAAGTGTTCACACCAGTATAAGAATACAAAGGGCTATCATATAATGCAATTTAAAAGCCCCTTTAATCAAGCCAGAATGCACTTTAAGTCACCTATAATTCTGATGATGTTTTTAAAAAAATTAGTTACATTAAGCAAAACAAAAACATCTGTGAAACCACAAGGTTTCCACCAAGCTGAACCATATCTTTATATACATTAATTAACTAATTTACCTCGAGCTCTGGGTCCTCGAAGAATAAGTAGTGGGACTCCTCTGACGATCCTGGGAGCAGGGGAGCTGGGTCTCGGTTAGAGACCAACAGCTCCTCCTCACCGTCGGACTGCGGAGAGGGACGGGACAGGACAGGACGGGACAGGATGGGACAGGGCTGACATTGAATCCCTGCTGGCCGATTGAACTTCTCCCAGTCAGGGTCAGTTCTGGTCCTGGTGTAGCAGTGGTTCTGCTAATTGAACTAGTGAATTACATTATTCGTCAAAACTAATACTGTGCAGTGTATTGAAACATCCCCTTGAAAGCAGAGTGACTGTAGTTCTACCCAGTTTTACACCAAGACCATAGCATCAATGGGATCACTGTGGACACTACTGTCCCGGCCAGAGTCTCTGAAAGATCAGGCCATTACTAATATATCTGTTAAGACACACACACTGAAATGCGAGACACTGTCCACAACGGGGCTTACTGTGCCGCAGGAGGCGTCCGAGTCCAGGGCCGGGATGCAGGCCGGCACACGGGCGAGCATGGAGCGGCAGTCCGAGCTCATTCTCACCCAGACTGCAACAGACAGTAAGACAGTGAGGAATTATGAATTGACCATTGGAAAGCTCTCCATACACCCGATAACAATCACTAATGACGGCACACCTGGATTTCCTATAGGCCCCCACAGGCCCCCACAGGCCCGCAAAGCATCTCTGGCTACTACGGTCTTTCACCTCGACTAACTAAATAACTAGACATTAAGAAGCCATACCTTGCGGATGTGTATAACGTCCAATTGCACATAAAAAGGCGAAACTTTAAAAACAAAACGGACTTTTTTGGCCGCCGTCTCGAGCTCTTACAGTTGGGCAGTTTGGCGGTTACCAGGGCAACGCGGTGCCGCAGCTGGTCCTGGGACCGGAAGTGATCACGACCCCCCCCCCACACGTCATAAACGCGCACAGATATCAGTTATTACATTAAAACATGTTTTAAAATAACCTTCATTCCGTAATAATGCAAATCTCTCCGAAGTCTGTAGCGAACATAACAAGCGAGATGCTACCCGTCACATAGGTGAGAGGGCCGGTCAATGTGTGTTTGGTGTTTTTTTTTTAAATATGTATAATATTTTTTTAAAGCTGTAACAACTACTTATCGACTATTTTGCCGCTGTTAAAAAGTTTCACCACTGTTTTATGACGTATTTACTCATAATATATCCCTTAAAGGAAACTTAATCTCACACATCCCGCAGACGAACATTAAGGGTTTACTTTCAATTGGCCAACAGACTCTGGTGGATCCCGAGTCGCAGCCTCAGCCCGGTGCACCACGGGAAATGTAGTTCAGCGCGGGAGACTGGGACTCGGGAATCCTGCAGGCTGGGAGAAGGCGACAGACTACACATCCCATGTTTTAAAAGAGCGATTTCCTGGAGCGAAGGTGCAAATACAAGCAACTCGTAGCTTGGTTTTATTTATTGAGGTAGCGAAACTTTAAACGTCTTTGCCCACAAACACAAAAAAGGACTCCAACAGGTTAGATCATGCTTTTTAATAAACACTTTCTTGTGTTTTGAATTGCATCACTTTCACTTTTTAGGTGTGACCTGCTTCTTGTGTTATTTGACCGACTGCAGCGGCTGTGGGACTCAATCGTTTAAAAGTCCACTTGTTCTGAGGTTTAATGCTAAACTATATAACTAACTGGAGGTTAATGGGCAATACTGTGATTGCAAAATATTAGGCTAAGTTTAGATCACAGTTGTTTAGGAATTATATTCAGCTAGGAGCAAAACGCAACAGGCGCTACTGCGTTTGTTTGTTTCTAATAACTATTGCAATATTTTCGTATTTGATGGTTGTGCGTCTCTGCTGCACTAATCTGTGCGATGCATGTTGAATGAATTGTTGATTTACAGTAAAGAATGGATGTAAACATTCAGCCTTGAAAAGGACGCGCTTCAATTGCTACCAGATTTATTTTCCAGTGTAACACGTTGATATTGATGTGCACTAGTGTTGATTATAGAAAATGAAATCATCCAAATTACTACCAATCAATTACTATTTTTAGCAGTGTTTATGAAGAGTCACCCTTAGTGAACCCCACACCCCCCAACCCACTCCTTGTTCTGATCCACAGACTGGTCACCTGGCCTTCCTTTCTGCTGTGCGTTGGGTTTCTGTTGTGTGTGTGTGTGTGTGTGTGTGTGTTGTGTTTGGGCAGGAGGAGCAGCATGTCGGAGCTGAGCGATGAGGCCAGCGAGTCGGAGCAGCTGGGGGCCAGCCTGTCGGTGTGGCTGGGAGCCGGACAGCTGGTTCGGCCCGAGGAACTGAACGTGCCCCTGGACCTGCACACCGCCTGCTCCATCGGGCAGTACGACGTGGTGGCCGAGTGCATCCGCAGGTGGGTGAAGGTGGGGGGGCTGCACTTCTGGGATCATGTCGGGCAGAGGGGGGGAAATCCCCGTTCTTGTGGGTCATGTTTTTTGTCCAGATTTATGTTTGATTGACTAATTGATTGATTGATTTGATCCCCCCCCACCCCGCTCAGGAAGGAGGTGGACGTGAATGGGAAGAACGTGGGCGGATGGACTCCCCTGATGTACGCGGCCTACATCGGGCACGACAACATCGCCAACCTGCTGCTGGAGGCCGGGGTCAGCGTCAACGCCCTCACCCCCGCGGGACAGACGCCGCTGATGCTGGCCGCCAGCTGCGGGAACGAGAGCATCGCCTACTTCCTCCTGCAGGTCAGGACCTCCGCCGTGCCGCCGAGAAGCACCTAGCAGGATGACACGAGAGAGAGAAGAGCGAGGGAATGAGAGGAGGTGCTGCTTGTGTGCAGGAAAGGTCAGGAAAGGGTGATGACAGTGCCTGAAGGCCTCTTGTTTTGTCTCCCGAAAGCAAGGTGCTGAGCTGGAGCAGAAGGACAAGAGAGGATGGACGGCCCTGTTCCACTGCACCAGCACTGGACATCAGCAGGTGGTCAAATTCCTCCTGGACAATAATGCGGATGCCAACGTCAAGTGAGTCAACTTGGCACACACAGGTGGCATGTAGTGAAAGGCATTTGATTGATTATAGGTTATGAGTGGTAAAAGGGCACATCTGACCCCTTTCCTCTTGGCTTTGTTCAGAGGGTAGGTTTGTGGCGATTCAAATACTTATCTTCAACTCCTTGTTGTTCTTTTTGTTGGCCTCTTATTCATACGCGTTTGCTAATTGTCATACTGTGTAACCAACGATCGCTCACCCAATCGCAGGGAACCCAAATCCGGCTTCACTCCCCTCATGGAAGCTGCTGCGTCGGGCCACGAGATCATCGTACAGTATCTCCTGCAGCACGTGAGTGTAGTCCAGCCGCAGTGTAGAATAAAGGGCTGTGGGAAGGCTCTGGTCCCGCCTGTGTGGGGGTTGCTATTTTTGTGACTCTCTCGAGGCACAACGCTGTGTGTTTCAGGGGGTGAAGATGGACGAGAGGAACAGCAAGGGAGAAACGGCTCGGGCCCTGGCCATGCTGTATGGACACACTAAGGTCGCCGGCCTCATCGACGTGCACACGGTGGCCACTCTCCCCAAACCAGGTACCATCGTGGTGCGGGGGGGAGGCCCAGCTAGTGCGGTTCGGTGACCGAGGAACATCAGTGTTTGTCAGTTGCATTTGCCAAATAATTGTGGCACAGCGGTGAGTTTTACCCACCGCTGTGCCACACTCCAGGTGGTGAAATGATTGTCCCTCTCTGTTCTCCGTGCGGCAGGTCACTATGAAGACCTCAGCTCGTCTGAAGACTCGGACAGCGCCCCCCGGAGGCCACGCCCCACCCGCAGCAAGGTCAAAGGGCCCAGCATCCACGACGGCCCCCAGGCCATCGCCAAGTTCAGGGTCGGGGGAGCCAGCCGGCACTGCGGTAACTGTCCCCCCTCTCAGGGCTCTCCCTCTCTCTCTCTCCTGCTACTTGTTATAGCTGCAACAACATGGCCTAGATACACTGGGGGGAAAAAAACGATAAGCCAAAACATCATAGTTATTTTCCTCAGCCTACAAATTAGTTCCAAATATATCAGCATAAAAGATTCGGGAAGCTATTTTTTATGTTCTTTAAAAGCTTTTTTAAAGTCACGCAGAGAGCTTTGGCTCACTAGGAGGTATAGCCACTGTACAGAGTGTGGAGGTCTCCTACCCAGGGGCTCCTCTGCGGGGGGTGACTGAAACGACATCGTGTCCTTGTGACTGTGAGCAGCCGATCATTGTTTAACCCCACGTGTTCCAGAGCCCACCGTGGCACCGCCGGGGTACGTGACATTTCGGAACGAGGGGGAGCAGAGCGAGGGGATCTGTAACCGGGACGTCACCTCGCCCATCAATGAGCTGGATGTGCAGAGCACCAGCAGCAGAGGTACGACCCCCCCAGGTCCTTTTTGCAACAGGGAATGCAAAGGGGAAAGCGGTTTGAAGTTGTTTCACAGGACTGGTGCCAGGTCGTGCCGGCGCTCTGCCTCTCTGTTCCCCGGTGTCTGACGGCAGCATGTGCGACGTATTCCCTTCCCCAGACGAGAGCCCCTTCTTCGACAACGACACGCTCACCATCCGGAGCAGCAGCAGCAGCAGCGAGGGGCTCCCGCGCATGCTCGGGATCAGCCGCGACGGCTCCCTGGAAAGCAACGAGGTCAGGATGCTTGAATGTTAATGTCTTAGATTAATATTGCTTATCATGCCCAGATATCAATGTGTTTTTTTAAATATAAAAGGTTAAATGTCCATTTTAAACAATTATTTGGCAAATGGACATTTTCCACACTGATGTGCAGTTTATCACGTAAATTATCACGACAATCAGGAACCTGGGGAGGATTTCTTCGGATTTCAGCCTTATTTGCCCAACATAGGGTTTAAACATCTAAAATGTCATACTTTTCTTGATGGGCTAGCCAGATAATGTGTGCGCTGGACACAGAAGTCCATTGCGCGGGTCTCCTGTGTCATATCCACTCTCACCCGCACCTCCCTCCCCAGGACTCAGACCAGGCCAAGAGGAGCTCAGCTCGGCGGCTGAACAAAGGCCACCACCACAAAAGCAAGAGTCGCCACGGCAGCAGTGAGAGTCCGCAGCCCAGCAGCACCGGGAATTGTGGGATGCGCAGACCGGCCAGCCCACCCCCAGCATACGCCGGTCCCAAGGCACGTGTCACCGTGGGCAGATTCCCGGCCTAGTTTCGGCCACATGTTTTCTGGGTGCCACTCCCGCTGCCTCTTTTAATGGGATTAATTCCAGCCTCACCCAGTTCTGACGCCTCTCCCATTGATTTTCATTCCCAAACGTGTCTCTCTCTCTCTCTCTCTCTCTCTCAGGACCTGGCCGAGTTCCTGGAGCAGATTGGCTTCTCCAAATACCTCCCCCTGCTGGAGGAGCAGGACATCGACCTGCGCATCTTCCTCACCCTCACAGAGAACGACCTGAAGGAAGTGGGCGTCACGTGAGTCAGATTTCCAAGGCCTTCAAGCCGCAGTCTGCAAAGCCAGGCTCGGGTTATTTCAAGCAGCTTTCTGTATTCTGAGTAAGCCTGCAGTCTGTAGTCTGAAATAAGTTCAAACTTTATTAACCGTATTAAGAGTTCTCTGCTTAATCGATACAATTAGGTCAATAGCTGGCAGCCTGTAAAATCAATCTGCTGCACAGAGGGAGCCACTTGTTTGCCTGCCTGCACAGCTTTCTTTTCCCAAGCTGTCATTGCACATGAAAATCACATTCTCTGTGCAATGAAGTGAAGGTTATGACGGCCCGGCTGGTCCCCCGGGGGTCCCTTGTCAGGATTGGATTTCCCTGAGCATGTATCCAGTCTCCGCTGACTAAAGAATGATCCTGAAGTAATGGACGAGATTTACTCCAGGCAAGAACAAAAGGCACACAAAAGCCTCCCGGTCCGCTGAAACACAGGCTATAATGGAGAGCGGTCTGCTGCGGACTCTGGGCAGCTGGCAGTTAGTTTGACGCGTCTTGTGAAAGGCAGCGGGTTTCAGAGACCTGTAGGCCTGTGAGGTGGACGGGTCATCCCTGCCCCAGTGTGCGTCTCCAAATGAGTCAGAAGTGGGGTTGAGGCACTGAGATGGATCTTGCTGCCCATGACTCTGCTCTCCCCTCCCCAGGCTTTTTGGGCCCAAGCGGAAGATGACGTCGGCGATCGCACGGTGGCACAGCAGCACCCGGCCGCCCAGCGACGCCCTGGAGCAGGCCTACGCAGACCAGCTGGAGGCGGAGATGCAGGAGATGGCCATCCAGCTGCACAAGGTACCGATGCTGGCGTTCGCCTCATGACTGCAGTGGCTCAGCGGAGGGGCGGGGTTGAAATATGAGCCAGTCCTGCTGACGGGCATCGCAGAGGAACTCCTCACACAGGGGGGAGATGACCAACCGTCCTCTCTTTCTCCTTCTCTCTCTCCCCCCCGTGCAGAAGTGCGAGGAGGCGGAGGCGCTGCGGGGCCAGGTGTCCCAGGAGAGGGAGCTGCGCACCGTGATGGAGAGCTGCCTGATGGAGGACAAGATGGCCTGGAAGAGGGTGCACCAGGAGCTCGTGGAGGCGCACAGGCTGGCGCAGGAGACGGGGAGGGCGCTGGAGAGAGTGCGGTGTGTCTAGGGGGGAAGAGGGTGGAAGGGAGGGGGAGTTATGGTGGTGAATATGGCTCAAAGACGCCTCCCAACACTGTAACAGCATCCCTGTACCGTGGCTGTCCACAGGGCCTGCCAGGCGGAGATGTGTGCCAGGATGCGGAGTGATAGTGTCATTGCGCGCCGCCCCGAGGCCAGAGCCAGGCTGAAGGGGGAGGCTGGAGGCAAAGGTGAGTGAAACCTCTGATCTTTGACAAAAAAATAAATAAAAAGTAAGTACAATAAATGGCATAAGGTGCCACCCTAAACACACAGGGCAGGAATGCAGAGACTATAGTAATTAATTAGGATCAAATATCTGAAACGTATAAAATATATTTATATTTAAATCCCAGTGTGCTTCCCACAGCTCTCCAATAGCCTGTGTGTTTTGGCTCAGTGTGTATGTGCGCTTTACAGGTGCTGACACGTGGAAAGAGGGCCTGACGTCCCTCAGCCTGTCAGAGCTGACCTCGAAGCTGGAAGCGTACCAGGAGGAAATGGGTAAGGGCAGGCGGGGTTTTTTTTTTAAATTATTGTTGCACCACCAAACCATTTCACTCCCCAGGCCAGCTATTCCCTATAGGGCTCCCGCTCACCTGCGTGTCTCTGTTGTTGCTCCCCAGGGAAGGCATTGCTTTTGGTCACCAAGAGTCTGGAGGGGCTGAGTGACCCAGAGAAAGGGGCTGGGGTCGGGGCCGAGTCCTAGGCCACACCGGTGAGTGTCCACGGTGCAGGTATCCTCATTCCCCCCCTCCCCGTCTCTCAGCATGGTCCGTGCTGAAGCAATCGCTCTTTAGCGGCCTGGCACGGTCACCAGGTGTTTGCCAAGAACTGTTTGTCCTGTTGTGTGAGCCCTGCTGATCCCTGGACTCTCTGGCACCGATCTTTTCAGGTGATAAAGTGGTCGCTGACGGAGGGTGACTGTGCCACCCTGGACAAGCTTTGCCACAAGAGGCGTGGCCTTGGCAGCGCTGGGCTCGCCAGGGATCAGACAAGCGGGCGGCAGGGCAGATGCCCCATCAGCCTGTGCTACGGACACTTGGCGACGAGAGGCCGTGATTTCTGCCCTAAGTGGCCCTCCCCACCTGGTGGAGAATGATTGACTGAGCCACAGAACTCCAGGGCCAATAGGGATGTCACTTATGAAGAATCCCCCATAATGCACCATTCTGTGGTGACTCCTTTTCCAGTGAACACAGAATGTATGAAGACCTTCATTTGACTTTAAAAAAGGGCCAACATAATTCAGTATAGTTTACTACTGAGGTAGAAACAGACAATGGAGATGTCATCAATGTATTGTTCTTTAAAACAATGGCCTATTATACTGGTTGCCTTTTATCTGAGGATATCAAGGATATTTTAACTCAGGTTTGATTAAAAATGTATACAGTATTGTGCGAATATTTTAGGCAGGTCTGTCAATGCTGTGAAGTAAGAATGCTTTCAGAAATAGACATGTTAATAGATTATATTTATCACTTAACAAAATGCAAAATGCTGTTTTGAAGGCAAAGGGTGGTCACACCAAATATTGATTTTATGTAGATTTTTCTTCTGTTCAGTCACTTTGCATTTAGTTAATTGATAAATATAATCTACTAACATGTCTATTTTTGAAAGCATTCTTACTTCACAGCATTGACAGACCTGCCTAAAACGTTTGCACAGTACTGTATATATTTTACATCTGGTGGCAAATTCTGACCATTTGCAATCTGGCTTGATAGCAAATGAAACCATAATTGTGGCAGCAACATATTTTGTAGCATTTTTAGAAATCTGTTTCACAATCATTCCAGCAGACAGTAATGATGTCCTATTGCTCAGAAAAACAATTAGTTAATGCTTTGTTAGGAAATAAGGGATTTACTGCATTAAAATGCTATATAACTGATGCAAACAAACACCTTTTTTAAAAATATATACATTTCTGATAGCATTCCCTTTGATGACAGAATAGGGGTGTTTTGAATTTTCAGGCTAGGACAGACCAATGAACTGTGCAACTGTAAGTCTTACAACTTAGTCAGTGTTGGGCTTCATTAACAGATTTACTGAGGTGCCTTTGGTACATTTTTATACTGCAACCAAAGGGTGAGACCGAAACGGTTCACAGCCAGTAACCGAGCGAGACCGGAGTCAGGTCTGCTTCAGTATGGGACCTGAAACTCTTCAACAAACACGTGTACCTCACTTTTATAACTCTACTGTATGTTCTCTGTATTAGTTATTTGTGTGTTTTTAAATATTTTTTGGTCATTCTTTTCTGTACAATAGCCATGTAAAGTAGCTTATTAAAAAGTCTCAAACATCTCTGCATTCGCTGTTTTAATTTTTAAGTTTGACGGACAAGAGCTGAACTCTTATTGACCCAAATGCCTGGAAATGGATGCAAGATCCTGAACTTAAATACACATACATCTTGCTTCCACGGTTTATTTCACAGTTGCTGAGCGAACGTGGGTCAGACTACATGTTCTGGGGTAGAACTGTGTGGCACACTGTTCAGCACTGAGCGCTATTACAGCTGACTGCGCTGGGCACAAAGTACCATATCTTATCAGTGCCAGCATCTTATCTCCCTGCTCTGCCTTTGCTTTTTGGAAACAGATATCCTTTCCCATCGTTATCAGTTGTAAAAGTCAATATTTATTTTATCCTATTTCCAACCAGATCACATTGAACTCTCTCCTCTCCGTGGGCTTCATTCAAAGGGTCAAGCACCAAATCCTACCTTTCCTTTTCCTCGCTGCGCTCAAAGGCCTGGTCCAGTGGCTCTCTGTGACTGAACAGGGTTCCTTACAGACACACACACATGGAAAAGATACAGCTTATGGTGCAAGATTGTATATTTATGTCAGAATTGCATTGTGACAGAGAAAGTTTTAACCTTAACCTTATAAGATCGCTGAATGAAAAAAACCCAAACAGTATATTTTCTATGCAGATCATGAATACAATTGTAACAATCATCCCAGCACAGCACTGACACAAAGCGATTGACGCAGTCATTAACGGCAGAAAGTGAAAAGGGTGTTTTCTCTTAGGTACATTTCTTTTTGACCACTTTTCTGACAATTTTCGGATTGTTGTAAGTGTTTGTAATAATGGCTACAGTTTCAAAGCATTCTGATCAGAGTTCCTGATGGGAACCAGCTTCAAAGCTATTAAGGATTTAACAGGTATTTAGGTCATAAGTTGTAACTGAACTGAACTGAAGGCTAAAATGTGTAGATGGATAATAAACGAACCCTAAAGCTCAACTACTTAATTTAATAGATCAGTTACTTAATTGGTCTCCAGTAACCCCTTTCTCAGGTCTTTAGTTGATGGCAGATTAAAGAGATTTATAATCCCTGCAGGATGTAGCTCTCCAGAGACAGATGTTGGGAACTATGATTATAAAATATCAACTGTAACTGTTTAATATATACATTTAAATGGACTTTCCTGTTTGTAAGCAAAGTTTCCCTCTTTTCATATTAAATTCAGCTGTCATTTCCAGACAGAATGGCTTCGCCGACATCCTGTTCTGTGGTCTTTCACATTCACCCCCTAGATCTGTTACCTTTTCAGTTTGGACAGTTACAGTCTTGGCTCAAACAACCAAACTAGGTACGCTTTTGATTCAATCTATTAATAGCCAGGCTCCGGGAACCTGACTTGTTGGAATTAGGTTTTTGAGAGAAGGCAGGTTATTTAGCGGTGTCTGCTTTTGATTGTCTAGGCACCAGGGGTGACTGAGAGCGAGCAAACAAACAAGATCGCTCATGAATTGTGGCACATAAGGAGCCTTAGAGTAAGACCTTAAACTGGGGATTGCCCTCCTCCTCAAATAATTACCTTAGAACACTGTAAAATCAGGCATTCTAATGTAACAGGAACAGATCCGTACCATTGTAAAATTAGCACCCCACAAAAACAACAAAAGTATGTTATTCTCATGGTTATTAAAGTCATTAAGTCATTAAATCACTCTTGTGTTTTTGTGTGTGCCATCTTGGGCTTGGTGTGCTGTCTCACTTGTACTATCTCCATGTGATGACGTCTCATTTTAGAATGATCAGGGATCTGTTTGTGGGTCTACACCTGTGATGGGCAACTCTGGTCCTACAGGGCTACAGTGTCGTCTGCTTTTTGTCCCACTGAATCGAACTGTTGATCTGCCGAAGTGAAACAATGAAGCTATGGTCCCAAGTTGTGAGCAGGGAGGGATGCAAGAAGACCTAAAAAGGGCCAAGGTTGCCCACCACTCTTCTACACCCGTGGAATATGAGAAAATGATTAAACTGTGGCATACATCTCTAGACTGGAATGACACGCCTACCGACACAGCTCACCCCTCATCTATCCTTCCACCTTCGCAGAGTTTAGCGGGCAACCCTGGAAGTGTTCATTGCCAATGTCCCGCAGGTCGGACCCAGCTAAGCTGGAGGGGCTGCTGCAGGTGATGTTGTTGTAGACCTGGACAACCGAGTACGGCTCCTCTCCCTCGACCAGGGTCTCCACCTGACGGGGGACCGCTCTCGGTTTGCTCAGGCTGTAATCCCTGAGGGGCAGGGCGGTGCAGTCGCAGTTCCAACGGTTCCCGCCCAGCCACAGCTGATCCATACTGTCGGGGATCTCGGCGGGGAAGGTGGTCAGGGCGTTGTCCTTGAGGTTCAGATAGCGCAGCTTGGGGAGGAGCTGCAGGGTGCCGTTCAGGAGAGACTCCAGCTTGTTTGAAGACAGATCCAGCCAGGACAGGCACTGGAGGGGAAGGAAGACCTCCGTGGGGACTTGCTGGAGCAGATTGCCGCCCAGCAGCAGGTACTCCAGGTTCTTCAAACCAGAAAATGTGTGAGAAGACAGGGACTCCAGATTGTTGAACCTCAGGTCCAGCTGCTGAAGCCCTGGGAGCTCCGCGAAGCTCTGGCGCTCGATCAGAGAGATGTTGTTGCGCTGCAGGAAGAGCCGCCTTAGTCCCGTCAGCCCGGATAAACCCTGAGGTGAGATTTTGACCAGGCAGCTCTTATCCAGGTGCAGGCTGTGCAGCTTAGACAAGCCCTTGAAGACCTGATCCGGGAAGCTCCCGAAGCAGCTACCGGACAGATTTATGATTGCCAGGTGGGGCAGGCCGAAGAAAGTCCCCATGCGTGCCTCCTGTATCTGGTTGTGGTCCAGCTCGAGCACCTCCAGGTGACTCAGTCCCTCAAACACACGATCGCCGAGCACCTTGATGCGGTTGTGGCTCAGCCGCAGCTCCTCCAGGTACTGCAGGTCGCGAAAGGTCCTGGGGCGCAGCTGGCCAATGGCATTGTTGGAGAGCCGTAGGACATGCAGGCTGTGCAGGCCAAGGAAGGTCTCCTCATGGAGGCCGGACAGCCGGTTGTTGGTGAGGTCTAACCAGCGTAGGGACTTCATGCCCACAAAGGCTCTGGGTGCTACAGTGTGAATCTGGTTCTGGCTCAGGTAGAGCTTATGCAGCTTTGGCAGCTTCGGAAACACATTGGCCTTGATGACCTTCAGGAAGTTTCCTGTGAGGTCCAGCTCCTTTAGCTCCACGAGGCCATGGAAGAGCTGTGGCTGCAGGTAGGCCAACTTGTTCCCCGCCAGTACCAGCTCCCTGAGACCCTGTAGGTCCCGAAAGCTGGTCTCTGGGAGCACCACCAGGGAGTTCCAGCCCAGGTTAAGCAGCCACATGCTGGAGAGCCCAGAGAACAGGCCCTCCTCAATGCGCAGCAGCTGGTTTTTATGGAGGCTGAGGGACGTGATGCTCGGGGTGTTCTGGAAGATTGAAGCAGGGAGAGAACGCAGACGATTGCGCTCCATGTGCAAGTAGGACAGGGACCGAAGCCCGCGGAAAGCCTGGGGGTCTAAGCTGGACAGCTGGCTGCTCTCCAGGTTCAGGAATTCCAGGCTGGACAGGTCTTTGAAGGCTGAGGCTGGCAGAGAGGTGAAAAGGTTGTTGTCCAACCACAGGGAGCGAGCGGCCGGGGGGATGTCGGGGGGGATGTGTGTGAGGTTGAGAAGGTTGCAGTACACGCTGAGCTCGGAGGTGAAGGTATTGCGCTGGCAGGTACAGCCCTCGGCACAGGGAATCGGCTCCTCTGTTGGGGGCACGTCTCCTTCCAGCGTTTGCTCTGGAGACGCAGCCAGCACGGCCAGGACACAGCCCAGGATCACGGAGGTATACATCACCGCTGAGGGGAGATGCCGCAGATAAGTCACAGATTCCTGCCCCTGTCACAAACATACACCATTTCACATTTGATTTGGAATATCAAAGCATGCATCACATCTTTCCCTCTCTTTCGATACATGTATGGTTATGTATGTCACTATTTCCAATTATTATTTTTCTAAGTGCAAATACAAGTTAAGACGGTCCCTACTCAACTATGTCTAATCAAACCGAAACAAGCGCTGACCCAGGGTGCTGTCCGTGCTCCCTCATATATTCTAGATAACTGGAATTCTTTCATTGTCTATAGGCAACTAAACTTTACTGGAGCTATCAGTTCTTGTGGTGACTATTACTTAATCTGAGCTGCAAGCACCAGCAACTAGAAACAAGTGGTAGACACAGATGCCCTGGGCTCTGAAGAGTTCATTACCATTAATAAAAAGTTTGCCAGACCCTCTCCTACTGCTGGTGAGGGAGACTCCAGTTTACGGAACAAGCTGCCCAGTTCAGCTCCTATTTTAGCACATCTTGCTGTACTACTGAAAACAAGGGAAGTATTTTACGATAAGCACCCCAGAAGTATAGCAATTCCCAGAACAAATGTGGAATAATGATGGTCTCTCATGCACATGGTCCCTGATCCTCAGTATGACAAAATAAATCCCGCTGAGCGCTCACCTTACCTCCAGTTCCAGCAGCAGTCTGATCAAGAGTCAGGAAGCCAGTCACTCTGCAGGAGAGACAGTCTGTGTGTCTCGCCCTTCTACCCCTTCTCCTGCCAAAAGCCAGACCCACAGATCTTAGTCAGCTAGTTAACCTTTTCAGTCCTGAGGGAGGCAATCAGGCTTAAATGGTGATCTTCATTTAAAAAAAAAACAAAAAAAAACTTCTGCATTAAAGCATTTCATAAAAATTTCAAAACCTGAATGAAACAGATCCTGAATGAAATATCCACAGATATTCAGGTATCTTGCAACTGTTTCTGTCAACACTACACACACATTCAATTTAGAGCAGAAACCCATATGACATGTGGCTTGATATACCCAAGATTGTAGTGTGGCCATTATTACCCCCAAATGTATATACTTTTAATTTCGGTTTTATAATCGGTCATTGCCACAGCTAATATGTAAAGTCAGATTTAAACCCACGAGGTGCAGAGACACTAGTGCTGCAATCCCCGTGACATCAGACTAGAGGAGGTAAAGTTCTTTGAACTGCTTTTTTTTCTGTTGACATTCCTGCTCTTGGGACCGGGGGAAGTGTTTACTTTTCTAGCTGGTAGCCGAGATATAAAAATCAAATCAGGTCAGAATGGAAATAAGATGAGAATGGACATAGCACTGAGCAAGGAGATGAAAATGGAAGATAATATGTGATATTTCTGCACAGACTCTGGGATAAATTATCATCTTATTTTCTATAAAACTGCATCATGCACTTTTAGTAGAGTATGCTTAAATTGTCCAGATTATTAATTGTTTATTCCAGGCCTCACACCGCTAATCAGATTGCAGATTACTCTACCTGCCCGCTTCCTCAAGCCATGATTGGTTCTTTTTTAGCTCATCTTTGTTAATTAGATGCCACAGAATTTAAATGTATTCAAACGAATTGTGTTAATATTAATATGTATGGATTTTCTTTATACAAGGCTTAATAAATGTAATACCATTACATTACAATTCAAAGAAATACAGCATCCTTCAATTCAGATAAAATAGGAATAGGAGTTATAAAACTGCACACACACGCACGCCTGGCAAACACTAGGCAGAGTTTACTCGTCATATACACTGTGTTCCAGGGAGGAAGACGGTAAATAACAGGGCTCTCTGAAGCCAGCTTCCTAGGATTGCCCAAAACTGGACACCGTCCAATTCCCAGTCCTTGATTGGCCTCCAGTACCAGAGCAACAGGGCTTTCCTGGGAAACAGTGCTGTACTTTAGACACAGCCTTGAACATGGCCCAGTTAAACCCATTTGACTAATAATAATAATAATAATAATAATAATAATATTAAAAAAAAAAATTCAAGATTGCAGTGCTCAAATCAAATCGATAAACTGTAGTTCAAGTGTTGGATAAAAACTATAATGAGGAAAAAAAAAGATTTTGCTTCCATCACTAACATTTGCAAGGCAATCACCCGAGAAAAGGCAGGACTTGATTGAAGCAGAAGGCAGGCTGAAACTGATTCAATCGAGATGTCGGTGCGCTCGACGGGCTCAGCCAGAGCCCTGCAGAGACTCATGGGGTGAAACACAAAATGCGCGGTGGCTAGGCTCATTGGAAGGGACAGGTCCGGGTCACTGCCAACGGCTCTGCTGGACAGATGCGGACGTGCAACACCCCAGGGGCGATTTGCTTTTCCTGTTAATTTGAAATTGGGATTTTTGCCTCAGACATCACTTGGAGATGTTCCAGAGCGTCTGTAAAATGAATCCGTGTGCCTGCATGGCGATTCCATTGAAACGATCCAGTTTTCCTCGGAAAACACGGCTCACACTGAACGAGGTATAGAGACCTTGATGAATCAAGCCAAACTGCACGTACGCCGCCAGCCCAGCCAGGTGGACTAGAGCCCGGCACGGATCAGCTAACCAGACAGTGCTCTGTGTTAGAGGTTTTATTAATCTTTTTAACCAATGGCTGGAAACAGACAGTAATTAAGCAATTAATGAACTCACTATAAATCAAAAGCTCCTGCATGGACCCTTTCTCAGTTATAAATCTCCACGTCCTTTCCGTTTGAGCCGAGAAGAACGATCCGACGGTGCCTTAATTATTACTCGATTTCTTAGCAGACACCCTTATCCAGGGTGACTTAAAATTGTTACAGTATGTCACACTTTAACCATTTATACAGCTGGGCATCAATCTAGGGAAATTACCTTGCTCATGGGTACAACAGCAGTGTCCCACACCTGGGATTGAACACATGACCTGACCAATACTGACCACTACTCCACACTCTCCAAAACATGGTGATACAAGTCTGATAAATAAACAGAACCAACAAGGGGAAAAAACAAATCCCCACAGAAACAAGTGCGTTCTGCAATATAGGGACCATGTGCTGGTCAAAACCCATGGCTACAGGGTGGCATTGACGGCAGATGTCTCTGACCTGCTAAAATTCACATAGGATTGTGAAAAATAACTGTATAAAACAAGCAACTAAATTCCTAAACATATTTACATAGTGTTGAATTCAGAACAAAACAATTGTAATAAATCTAAAACCAAGGACAAGCTTCACAACATATTCAGATTGGTACATTAGCGAAACTAAAACCAGCATGAACCCGAAGTTTCTATAGTTTTCCTGCCCTGCCGGAAACTTGACAATCAGGGTTGTTTGAAGGGAGCAGAACTGGTCGTTTCTGGTTTAGCCCGGGACACTTCCAACACAGCTTAAATGGGAACCTGCAACATATGTTAAATAGCAATTTTATTAATGAGGACGGCCAAAAAAAACCGTTGAGTACAAAGTTCAAGTTATGCGAGACAGTCAGAGCCTTTTCCCTGCTTTTTTTGTGTGCACTTGAGAGATTATATTTACAACGATGAAATTAATTCACTGCATTCATCATGTAATATCCAGGGTGGGGAAGTTATAGGCAAGAAAAACACTTTTTTTTACCCGTTTCACTGAGCAGACATGTTAAAAAATCTTCCCTTCCCCATCACGTGGTGTCAGCGTCTGTCTGTCTGTTGAACATACCATGTTGCTAAAATGCAGATTGGGGTATATACATATATAAAAAAAGCAGCTTGCAAAGAACATTTCTTAACATACTGGAGAATCAGTAATATAAAACAATTTCCACTTAAAGTGTATCACCTTTCTTTGTAAGGATAATTAGTCTTTTTATTATTTTAAGGGTTTAGCAAACATGGAGACTGAAAGATCGGCTGCATGTTTCTTGCAGATCAGTCCGCTTTCAGGCCGTTCACATTTGCTTCCTGTCCGTTCAAGTCAAGCGTGCATTAAGAGACTCTGGATTAGCACCAAAATAAACAACTATTTTAGTTTTCAACCATCACAAAGAGCAGCAAATGGACCCTGGAGAAGTGAACCAAACGACCGCTTCGGACATTGACAGGACAGTCAAATTCATTTCCTTCAGTTTTTTTGCACTGTGGTTAATATTTAACAAAGCAATGTCTGCAGTAGGAATCGGGTCCAACTTAAGGGAGGAAAAACAAAAGCAAAAAGCAAAACAAAAACAAAAAAACCCTTCCAGTTAATTGCACGTTATGTGGCATGGATCCTACGAAATCCAGACCCATTTCGTAGCCCTGTACTGGACTGGAGTGAGCTCCCCTCTCACACAGCCCAGTGGGTTCTTGGAGGCCATTCGATTTGGCTGCTTTTGGAAGCAAGATGCCCGGGATTCGGCCCCTCTGCTCTCTCAGGTGTATTCACACAGGTGCCCACAGCCGGCTGGGCAATGGGAGTTGCTCTTCAGCCAGTTCATGATGTGTTCCAGGTGCCCGCCGTGACTGCAGCCCTGGCACCACACGAACAGCCCCTTCACGACGTGGTGGCACACGGCACAGATGCTGGCACACTGGTGGCACCTGGGAAGGACAGCAGGCTTTAGAACAAAGATTCAGATGAGAGGGTTCGGTCTCGGCCGTCACGTTATTTTGAACACATAAGACACACAAGACAGAGGACGGAAAATAAGCAAAAGCAGAACAGGTTATTATTCACACTAATTTTACCACTGAACAGGATTTCCTTTCAGAAACTCTCCCTTCAATGCTGTGGCAGCCCGGCGACGCGGCGGCGGCCAGTCTCACCTGTCGCAGATCCAGCCCTTGTTGCTCATGGGCCTCTTGCAGTTGCTGCAGTTGATGTGCAGCGTGGTGGAGGCCTGGTTCAGGCAGTTGATGGCACTGCAGGTGCTGAGCTTGATGACCTCGTTTGAGACGTTCCACAGCTCGAAGCGCTGTAGCAGGTCGATGTACGACGTGTACCAGTGCTCCTGAAACACAGCACAACCACACACACTGTTATTCCAGCTCTTACTTGCTCTATTGCCAAGTTGGTTTGTTGTCAAAGAACCTCAAATCACTTTTTCTTGAGAGAAAAGTACAATAAATATATAAATACAAATTAAAATATTCCAATAAAGCTGGACAGCACAGAGACCCCCTGCCACCAAACTGCCCTACAGCTACACACACGGTCCCCCAGCAAATACACCCCCCCCGTCCCACCGGCTTGCCTGGGTGAGCTCGTCGATCTCCTTGCGGATGCGCTCTCCCAGCACGATGAGCACTGACACGGCCATCTGCACGTCACCCTGCTCGGCGTAGTATCGCAGCATCTCGCGCACCACGGGGCTGAAGAAGCGTGGTGGCAGGTGGCTCCCGAACAGCGGGTGGGAGATGGAGATGAGGGAGAAGGACTCGATGGGGGTCAGGCACACGCTCTCCGCCTCGTTGCCGCTCACGTGGGGCGAATCGGCCTTGTCCTGCAGGTGCTCCGGGGCCGAGGGGTGGTCTACGATCTCGTGCCTCAGGGGGAAGGCCTCCTGGGGCAGGATGTACTCCGGCTCCTCCACTGCACAGAGAGACGGGAGACAGGGGGACAAATTAATCTCAATCTAAGCTGCCGAATTGGGACCCCGCTGTCAAAGAGTGTGGGTGCCAGCGCTGCACTCCTCCGCTGTGTACGAGACTCACCGGCCTGGTTTTCATGCTCCATGGAGTACAGGTCGTCGTCGTCCAGCTCTGCGTCACCAAACAGGTAGTCAGCCGGGCCCTCGCTGCCCTCCGTCTCCTCGTTCTCTAGAGGGGACACAGAGACAGGCCGTCAGGCGGCGCCCCTCACGGTGGCCATTACAGGTGGGCCACACTAGCGCCGCGCTCGGGAAGCTCATGTTTTCCACCCCTGCTTTCGTTCAGTATTGGGGAGAGATAAATACAACTCAAAATCTTGATCTTCACTCACAGTTGGGCAGCATAACCCACAGAAACCGTGGTCCGGCGGCCATGATCTCATACTGAAGAGACACACACACCTCCTCAGACCCGCATCATAGCAAAACGACGGGGAATAAAATGCTCACCGTCGTTGTTGTTGATCAAGGAGTTCCCCGAGTCCAGGTGGATGTTTTCCGGCCGGATCTCCCCTTTACTGCGATCCAGCCTGCCTTCGTTTCCCAGACCCGCTGTAATCTCCCTCATGTTGAAGCTGAAGTGAAAACGCAGCCACTCACAGATGATAATAACACTTGCTGTTGTTTCCCAACAAGGAACAATTCAGTTCAGCGATTACACAGTAATTTACCAGTTTATCTACAGCCATATGTACCTTAAGTACCAACCACTCGAGGGCGTACTTGTAAATAAATCCCCTCCATTAATATGCACACACACACACACACCAACAAAACAATCTCTAAATCTCTTCACCAGTCGCCTAAACATTAAAATGCAAGGAATCCAGTCTAACCTGTTCATTAACGGTAAGGTGCCCAGTTTACCAATATTATGGTTCATTGTGGCTGAAGAGAGGTTCCCTGGATCCGAAAACATGATCCTTAGCATCGTCCATGTTGTCGAGACCTGACAGAAATGAACATGATGTGCAAAGATTAACTTTCTATCAAAGAATACAACATCTATGGCTCGGATTGACTGAAAAGGCATCTGTGATCAATCTCCGCACAAGATGAAGTAAAGGTGAGCCACATTAGTCTGGGAAGGATACAATACAGGGTTTCCCACAGCTATATTCAGGGTCAACAAATCTGAAACATCTGCCATCAATTTTCTGGGGGAAATCCTGCAAAAAATAATTCTGCTTAACATGTGCAGCCTATAAGACAGATGGAGCAGCCCATGCCAGGGGTGAAATACACTGCTTGATGACTGTTCTCCAAAATCGGAGACATCTCAACCACCGAGCTTCACTGCACACCTGAGGCCGGCTCAGCTCCTTGGCCACCTTCGCGTTGTGGTCGCACAGCTCCCCGAAGGGCTTGCCGCTCAGCAGGTAGAGCTTGGCGGTCTTGACGAACCAGTCCATGCGGCTGCTCTCCAGGTCCGTCTCGAAGACGCTGAGCGCGCTGGAGACGTTGGCGAACTGCTCGGTGGGGTCAGGCTTCTTGAAGAAGAAGATGGGGTAGCGGCGGTCCCCCCCGGCGTAGGGCTTGCGGTTGGAGTCACCGCTGATCAGGCTCTCCTTGGCGGCGAAGGCCAGGTCTCCGAACAGGCCGAAGCACAGGCCTTCGGGGTTGGCCTTGTCCACCGGCCGGCTGGCGTCCTTGAACATGTGCTGATAGAGCGTGCTGTCCTTGGAGCCCGAGAGCAGGAAGTAGGGGTCGTGGAGGTGGCGCCACACGATGCCCGTGGTGACGTCCTTGTGCTCCTCGAAGGTGGCAAAGGGGATGAAGGGGCGGCGCACATCCCACACGTAGATGTTGTGATCTACCATCATGGAGCAAGTGGCCAGGTGGTGCTTGCGCTCGGGCCGCCACTTGACGTGTGCCACCGAGGCGATGGTCTGGACGCAGTAGATCTCTTTGGCCCGATTCGTGGTCATGTCCCAAACTTTCACCATCTTGTCACGGCCGCCTGTTGCCAGCCAGCCCCTGCAGGAGAAGCAGATCAACATAAAGACCACAAACACACACAAAAATACAGATAAAGATGCAACAATTTCACAGATCTTATACAACCGAATAAAGAACTTACAGTGGGTGTCACAGAACCTGATCAGTACTAGTCTTGCATCACCGTAACTAAAATAACATTGGGTAGTTCAGGACTACTGATAACCTACGTTCTCTCGCTCTAATACGAGAGACGTCAAGTTGGCGTTTTATAAAGGGGATGAAGCCGCTTTGGTGTGGTCGCCAGTACTGACCTGTCCTCGGGGTGCCAGTCACAGCAGAACACTGGCCCGGTGTGAGCCGTGAACATGCGCTCGTAGCGATCAGGGCGCCGGATATCCCACAGCTGAACGTTGCCGTTCTCGAAAGAGGCGGCAAAAGTAAAATAGTCCCGAATGCTAAACTGTACATCCCTCACACTTTCCGACTGCCCTGTAAACATAAGCAAATAAATGAATAAGAACATACACGTACACCCACGTTGATAAAGCCTAATTAATGAAGCACACAATAATGCCTCTATAGATTTAGTTTTTTCCCAGATTCTTACAAACATTTTAATCCCTTCTCTCTTGGGCTCCACTAAATAATTTCAGCAGTAACGACTCACAAAGAGGATTTTACTAGAGATTACTCATAATTTATTTTATTTAATAAGCATGAAAGCCATTTCCCCTTGTCAATTCCCTTCATTTAAAAGTGCTTCTCTAATTACACTTCAATTCAACACTGATGGAAGATAAGGTTATTTTTTCCCTAGGTGGTCCCGAGTGTCAGGACTATGGTCCCCAGGAAGCACCAGCTAAGAGCAAGTTCTACAGTGCCTGCTGGGCCATGAAAATGGTCTTTCACAGCCACTGGCGCATTTCTTGAATTACCAACTTCTAATTAGGAGCCGAAACCCGTCCGTTGCCCAGCCGTGTACCTGAGAAGGTGCTGACGGACTCCTTCTTGCGGAGGTCAAAGCACTTCATGTACCCGTCCTGCGAGCCGCTCAGCAGCATGTAGACCTCAGTGGGGTGGAAGCAGACCTTGTTGACAGTGCGCTTGTGCTCGGTGAACAGCTGGTCCTGCTTGTTGCGCGACGGCTTGCCCAGGTTCCAGGTGACCACGGCCCCATTGGTGGCGGCCGTGGCCAGCAGGTTCTCGTCCATCTGGTGCCACATGACGTCGGCGCAGCTGAAGTTGAGCGAGGGCTTGCGGCCCACCCGCAGGTTCAGCTTCTCTATGAACTGATCCTCCTCCAGGGCGTAGATCTTGAAGATGTTGCGCCCGGCCACCACCACCTGGGCCGCGTCTCGGCACACGCTGATGGCGTTTGCGGGGGCGTCCAGGTGGCAGAACATGGTGCGCCCGGTGATGGTGGTGCTGCCCAGAGCAGTGGTCACCCGTGCCATCTTCTCCATGACCTCATGGACAGAAGCACACAGCTTTAGCTTTCAAGATTAAAGCCACAACCCCCTTGTTCACAACAACAACCATGAACTAATGCCAACAAATCTGACCACAGTAGAGTAAATAAACTATTCAAACCTAATAGGAAGTGATGGTTTTGAACCTGCAAACTGATTAGCACATACTAAATTGACTAATTTGGAGGTTTTACAAACTGGCAATTTGACTTAAAAGGTGGATTTATTACAATTTCTCTGTGGAGATGTATGGGAATGCTGTAGCTCTGTATTGTACTGTGAATACAGAACAGAACACTTGTTTTTGACAGTGCTTCCACTTGGATTGATCAATAGATGGCACTACAATTGCAGAATAGCATTAATAAAAACTACCAGCAGAACTACAGCAAGGTTTTAGAGTCTGATCTGGCTTAGAAATACTGCACAACAAAAAAGATCTACAGTATATTTGGATGCAACTATTTAAGAGTTAAAATTCATTCTTAAAAGACTTACTGATGATCTCACTGCCCCCCCCGAAATAAGATGAGCGAGTGGTCTATGGGTACGTCCCAGTCAGAGTTCACCTGCACAACAGCAAGAAAAGAAACAACATACTGCTCTTCAATCTTTGAGATGAATGTAATATACATTTATTTGCTTTTATTCCAACGATAAATCAAATTGTATTTAATATAGCACCCTTCACAGAGTAGCCACAGAGCACTTTACAGATTTATACAATGTTTAAATCCCATTATTAAACAATACTTTTTTACACAATTCTCTTCCAACCTATACATTACTTGAACATACCTAATACCATAACTAACTGGATTGTGGATTTCTAGGACCATGGATGTTTAACACTACATTATATTATATGACTTTTATTCCCAGTAAAATGGTATTCAAGCAATCGGAAAAGTGTCACTGATCTTTTCCCCAGGACAATCAATTCTGTATACAGCCAAGCTTACCTAGCTCTTTTTGATGGTTATTGATAGACACATGACATGTCTGAAGTGCAGATAATTATACCATGTGTCAGTTTTCCTTGTAAGCCTTGTAAGAATATAAATCCTGCCCTGGGAGGGGTAAGAACAGAAGTGTCCAACCTTGGCCCAGAAAGGCTGCAGACCCAGGCTAGGTATTCATGTGTGATTTTCTGATGATCTCCAAACACAATGCACCATCAAACACTGTGGGTTATAAATTGTTCTGTATCTGTACAAACTGATGATTTCAAGTCTATGAAACCTGTAAGGACTGGTGCTCTCCTGGACTAGTTTTCCCCACCCCAGGCTTACAACCTACTGGCAAGGAAGGTAAAGCACAAGACTCAAGATTTCAATTCATAGAGCCTGGAAAGTGAAAGCCTTACCACTGAGCCCGCACGCCTGTAGGTGCCATATCAACTGAATTCCTTCCCTGTGTGTGTGGAGACGCATGACGTACAGCCCAGGCGTGCCGTGACGCAATCCACAGGGTCTCACACACACACGTCACAGAAGCATCCAGTGACAAAAGACATGCTACCCGCTGCAAAATAAATACATTAAATGACAAGGTTCAATCAAATACACCATGTTTTTCAGTGAAACATTGGGAGTTCTGGATGCATTAAATAGTGTCTGTATACAAAGAAACTGCAGTAAAACAACAGTCTATATTAAAATGTATATTAATGAGATGTTACAAAATATCACCTGCGAGCAGCTTTTCATTAATTTATAACGAGGGTTAAATATAGATTCCCACTCTCGATGTTGACCTGAAACTGGCGAGACACGCCACTGCAATGCGTAAAGCAGCACCCAGCATTTATTATAATATCATATTTGCAGCGATGCCACAATAACTTCTTCAAAACTTCAGCAGACTTTCACGAAACAAGACGGATACACCATTGCCTAGCCTTGATGCAAGTTTCTAAACCAGATCGTTTCAAAGTGCATAAGCTGCAGCTCAAGAGTCATTTTGCGGGCGAGTGTGACTTGTGACACCGCATCATTAATAATATTCGTCACTTCGCACACATGTCTGCAGCAAACAGTCGCGAATATCGTCTGTCTCTCTAAACTATAACGAAGCGGTTCCCCTCGACTCGCTGGCAGAAACATACCAACACAAACTCGTAATAAATGTGTCAGTCGTTTTCGTTACAAAGGCAGAATAAAGAGCAAAGCAGAACTCACAGCGTAACCTTTCCAAAGTAGTGTTGTGCAGCAGCAAGAGGAACCGGAAATGATCATCCCTACACACGCTGACGTCACTTGTGTGTTCCGGCAGGGCTGCGTGCGCGTCAGGACGCTGGGCAGGGTGAGAGCCGGGTGCAGCGGTGTGCATGCACCTTTGCATTGTGTTACGTTGTTTTTTCCACGGAATAAAACGGTTATAGGGAAATAAACAGTGTAAGGGATGTTATTTGAGATTGTCGGTGTCATTTCTTGGGCCGTGTGTACGTCTAGTAACGCGCGAAAGTTGAAGTGCAGATCTGATTATATCACATGTCCTTGCATATAGCGGAGTGCAATAGTGGGCATGTTGTTTACATCACGCTAAGGATGGCAATCCCAATAACCGATCAATAAAGTTCTGAATTATGAAGTTTGCATTGCATTGTAGAATATTTAACAGAACACATAACAAAAGTTGAATATGGGCCTGCAATAAACTACACGTTTTTGTACGTTTTTGTTAGACTAAACTACCCTTCTGTCTCCAAATAAACCTTTCAGTCCATCTTTAAATCCAGCCCTAATCCGCACCCTAAACTGAGCCCAAGCATGACATGCAGGGAAAATATGGGCATAAGATCAGAGTTAGAATTTATGTGCAACTATAGCTTTTATTCTCATCTCTGAAAGCAAGCCTCTGCAGCACATAAACATTCACATTCTGGTGAGGTTGAAGTATTTAGCCTCCTGTGAATGTGTGTGTGTGTGTGTGTTTTCCTGTGTGGATGTGGGAAAACGCAGCTGCTCCTGTGATTGGTGGATTAGCCCTCTGCCTGCTGCCCCCGGGGACTGATGGCTCCATGTTTGCTCGGTTGTAGCTCCTGCGGTGTGGCAGCTCTCTGGCAGCATGTCTTCAGGTGGGGGACTGTTCGACTGTGAGGACCCGGCGGTGTGGAGGGCGGTGCGCGAGAAATACTGGGACACGGTCAAGCTGAAGTCAGCGGGCAAGGGCCAGAAGGAGGGAAAGCTGCTGCCTCTGGATAAATGGTGAGCTGTGGTGTGTGAGAGCCCTCCATTTTACATCACAGCTGCGGACCCATGTGCAGCAAAATACATGAGAGTGGTGTGGCTGATCTGTCGTAACACAGACTGTCTTCATCAATCCCAGTGCCACGGACCTCTAAAAGACACGAAAATGTACATGGCGTGAGGATGATTTGCCTCACCGTACCACAGAACACATTTTTATTGTTGTTTTGTTTTGTTAAAAGTCGCTCTTGATGAATTCAGTCTGCTGTGGTTGAATAGCCCAGACTGGTCTTGAAGTAGCCCACTGCCTGCAGGTTTCTGTTTACAAATGAGCTTTTATTTATACAATTAAATAGCAATCAAATCAAATCAAATCAAAGAAAGACAGTTAGGGTTACCTAATTCACTTTAGTTTTAATTGACGGCCGAAGTGTGGTTGTGTTCCTCTGCAGGTATCAAGAAGAACTTCCTGTAGCCATAGCAGGCCGGCCTGACAGCCTCCTGAAACACGAGGAGTTGGTAAAGCTGATGGAGTGGAAGCTGGCAGTGAGTGTCCCTTTAGAGAAGGACAACGCACACCTATACACACACACACGCACGCACACACACACCGAGCTCATCCCACACTGTGCACTATCAATGGATCTGCTTTTCCAAAGATGGCAATCAGCAGCACAGTATACAAGGTTTATTATTAGTAAACTATTGTTAGTTTAATATTAATAATAATAGTAATTAATATTTAATAGTACTTAAAATGGTTTGATCTGGCGATGGTGATTATTATACCCGTCAATGTAGGGGAACTATGACACTATTACAGCTATTTAAAAAAACAACAACGTAATTATTTTGGATCTATTAATTTTATACATGCCTCTATAGGTCTAATTGATGTATAGGAGAGCGAGGGAGTGGAACGCCGTAACCTCAGCTCTGTTTGCTTTTGTGTTTCTGCCCAGAGAGGGAAGTTTCGTCCGAGGCTACAGCAGCTGGTGGCCACCAACCCCAGTGACACGGTGGAGCGCTGCACCAAGACGGCCTTTGCCCTTCTCCCAGACGTCCGGGCAGCCATCACTGAACTGAGCTCCCTGAAGGCCCTGGGCCCGGCCACTGCCTCTGGTCAGTGGAGACCTGTCATTGACGTGTACAGTTACTGATTGAAATATGCTACGCCAATGTCCTGATTAGTGAAAGTCTGTCTCTCTCGACTTCGCCCTCCTCTGCTCCAGCTGTTCTGGCCGCAGGGGCCCCAGATCAGGCCGCCTTCATGGCCGATGAGGCTGTGGAGGGCATCCCTGGGCTGACCCCCATCCAGTACACAGCCAAGCACTACGCCGCCTACCTGCAGAAAGTGTCAGAGCGCGCCCAAACGCTCAACAAGGGTAAGAGGATGTTTAAATGTCTATTTATATAGCGCCTTTCACCCTGAAGGTGTGGTGTGTGTGTCGGCTCACCGCGCGAGGTCTCTCTTCCTCCCAGCGGACAGCAGGCAGGACTGGACGCCCCACTCGGTGGAGCTGTGTCTGTGGACCTGGGCCGTGGCCGGGAAGCTCCAGCCCTCGATGCTGGACGGGATCAGCGCCGGAGAGAAGAGGCAGGCGGGCGAGTCAGAGTGCGACAGCAGGGCCACCAAGAGACACAAGTGCAGGTAGATGCCTGGCAGTCCTGCGCATGGCCCCCGCACGGCTCCCCGCCACCAGGGCCTGCGGGTGTCTGTAGAACTGTTGGTCATTTAAACTGCTTGTATTCCATTGTAAAAAATATATATACACTTTATTTTCTTAGTCAAGCCTGTGTGATAATGTTTACAATATATAAACCAGGTGGTTTTTCCTAATAAACCTTTTTGGAATGAATACATGAAACGTGATGAATTGTCTCCCCAGCACTGCTAGATTCGTCTCTGTCTGTTAGAGTTTCCGTCAGTAGGTTCCGAGGTTTTACGTTATTCAGCGCATCTTTGCAAGAGGATGGCAATTTGACCATCAGCACATCTGAGATGCCCAACTGAATCGCCGCCCATCCGCAGTCTTGCATGAGCGGAGCTGTGAGCCGGTTAAAATATAACGAGCATTACATTTCATAGCAACTGCGCTTCAAGCTGTTAATAGAAAACCCTCAAGAGGATTGTAATTGAGTCCACATTTGCTGATTTTATTGTATTGTTCCTTAAGAAAAGCAAGAACAATGAACAGTACAAAAAGAAAATAAATATGTACAATATAAAATAGTTGTTTTGAATGTTACAAAATACAATACATCATGAAATCAGGAGCATATAATTTAATATAAACTACTTATATTTACATATGTATTTTTTTTTTAAATCAACCCAGAGAATAATAACGTATTTTCAAAGCACACAGGGTGCAGATACAGTTTCCCCAGAGGAATTGAGGACCTGTCCTCATCAGAGATAAAATCGGCTGCCTATTTGCTGACATTTGGTGGCCTTTTCTTTTGCAGTTAAGCGAGATGAAGTGACGCCCATAACCTGGTCCAACCCCTGACCTTCAGTATCGATCACCTGATCCCAGGTTACACTTGTGTTGGTGTTTCGAGCGAGAGGTTTGACGCGCTGGATGGCTTGACTGGTTTAAATAAGGAGAATAATCAGGTCATGAGAGACGGGGTTGGATTTGTAGAACATTTAACAGCAGTATGTTTTTAATTGATATTTTTATTTTAACAATAGAAGAAACTAAACCTACACTTTGACTTTTAGGGGAAAATTAGTAATTTCGGGGGTTTTGTGTGTGTTTTGCGTGTGCACATCGATATTGTTTTGATTTTTGAATGGGACATTAGCAGGCTATACTATATACTATACTATACCCATCAGTTGAGAGCTTGTGTGTAGTAAAACAATGGAAATCTCAATTGCTTTGCCTGGACAGGATGAAAACTGGCGACTATTCAGCAATGTACGGCTCTCGGGGAAACGGGAGCAGCAAACCAAGACAGGGATTGATTTAAGTCAACTGAACACGATAGCCATGCATTAAAACTGTAGCAACACATCTCCTGTGGCCCTGACTAGCATACAGGCAAGCACACAGCAAAACCAGGGGCCCCTGTGAGCTGGCCTTAACATTAAACCAACTCATAACTCATCTGAATACACACACACACACACACACACACATACATATAACCGACTGGAATGCTGAGCAGGCTTTGTAGTACCTTGATCCTGTCTGTTGGTCCCGTGCTGGGGTAGGCTGATTGTGGTGTAAGTCACTATAAACAGCTGAGAGAGGTCAGACGCAGGAGGAGAAGGGAGGTGGAAGCTGTGAGCAAGTTGCCATCCCTCATCAAATGGCATGTTACTGTGTGACTGAATACAGGAGCCTCTGTGATCCCCCAGTAGATGGGGCTGTGAGAAAAGCTCCAGGGGCCCGGCCTATTCATTTACTCATCTGCAAATGGCAGCTTTAACTCCCCCCCAGCCAAGGCCACAATTTCACGCTATGCTTCTATAAATCTCCATCTGATTGAGTTAGCTCAGTAGAATAGCAGCCCAAACCTTTATCAAGGCCTAAGTTCACTGGGGACTCTAACCCTAACCCCAGCCCGGACCAAACCCTCATTTTAATATTTAACTGCAATCCCTTCATCTGTACTCCTACCTTAAATAGGTTACCTGACCCTAATTAAAACGTATGCGAGTCAAATTGTTTGGTTTTATTTTTTTGTGTGCCTCTGTTCATATTAATTAACTTTTAAGTGTGAAGAGATGTGGAAGGCCAAGCTGCGTGAAACTAGTGAAATCTCAGGGAACAGACAGGATTCACAAGATGGAGGGCCAGTGAGCGTTTTCTCATCCTTCTCACGGTTAAAGGATCAAAAACCTTACCTGTAGCAAAAACCTGAGGTTTAAACAGAACAAACAAACAGAAAGATGCTAAAACCCTTCCTTCTGATCTGACTTACTTAAGAGTCACAGCACAGCCATCACGTGTAAGACTCAATTTATTGCCAAAGACATCTTTCCCGCCCTTGAATGAACTCTCTCTTGGTGTAAAGGGGCAGTAATGTATTCTCGGCGGACGAGCCGTACCGGTCTGCCTCTCCCCGTCGTGGCTGTCAGCCCTGGTGCCAAATGAGCTGACAGCTTGACCGCGGCGAGCCGTGATCAAAGAGCAACTTACGGGGCAGAAAACATTTGAAGTCTGAGACGTTTTCCCCTGGAATTGATCGGCTGCAGGCGAGGACGGAGAGCTTGCATTCGTCTGCAAAAACGAGCCCAGCCACTCGTTCCCTCAGGGCGATCGCAGGAGAATCGATCCTGGGAAGAGAGGCGGTTCTCAGGATAGCCGGTTAAGGTCGACTGGGAACAGGCCGGCCTCGATTTATTCCCTTTGCAAAGCAGCTGTGTAAGTCTACAAGCTCCCGGCCCCAAATTAGACCCTGTGACATGAAGATGACTGTAATTCAAGGTGTCTCTGAAATATCTAAGCGCAATGCATGCATGGGAATAAACAATAACAGCTTTGTGTAACTGGGACAGCCCCATAACAAAACCAACAGAGATTTTGTAACAGGCTTCAATGCGAACCAGCAGGATAGGCATGTTTACAAATGTGCCAAAAACACTTTGGGCGAAACCCAGCAGACTTCCTATTGGGATCGTACAAGTGATTTTACCTCTAGGAAAGCGTAGTTATTCCCATTGTGTCGTTGGACTCCTGCCGTGGATCAGGACAGATGAGCAAGTGTGTGCTTCAGGGGTATTTTACAACAATGTTTACTGGTTAAACTTCACCATTGGACGATAAAGCCAGACAGACAAAAGGTCTTCAGCTACTCCAATCTTGTGCAAAGGATATACTTTCAAGATTCAAACCTTTCAAATTTCAAAGTGTGTGTTCTTTGGAGAAAAGGAGACACAACAATGTACAATAAATCATCAAAGAGCAGAAGAAAATCTAGTCGTCTCTTATTTTAAGTAGAAATAGCCTTTTTAATAGTATTCAGTCATTAACATCTCCCAGAAAGCCTGTGAACAGAAAAATATTAAAATAGCATTTGTCAGGGAAAATACTTTTCTTTTTTCATTTCTCAGGAACCAACAAGCACTGCACTGTTTCCTGCACACTTACCAATATTTAAAGTGGACTTTTAAGCTCCACATTACTGTTTCATGCAGAGGAGACAAAACATCAAAGAGACATTTTTTTCTTCTTCTCACTTTAACATTCTCTTCATTACACTTGCTAAAGTTCAAGGGAAAAGCCAGCCAGTGAGGTGGCCTGGCATTTATATGCATTTACACTAAACTATGCCAAGGACACTTCATCCGGAACAATGCTGGATTTGGTGCGGCCCAGACCAGAGCCAGTTAGCTTGTGGCACAGCATCCAGGAAAGTCATTTTTGCTTTTCCAAGAAATCAATCATCAGAGAGAACAAACCATAACAAATTAGAAGTCAACAAGCATGGAGTCGGGGTTACAGAGGTTTTTCAATTCTGGCAGTAAACCACTGCTCAAAGAAACCTTTAAAGAAAAAGGGCCGAGCGCAAAAGGCCAGACAGTGTATTTATGACAGCATAGAAACTCTTGGGAGGCCAGCATGCATCATACGGACATATATCTGCAGCTGCCCACTGGCCTCCTGCTTGCAGGATGGGATCTAAAGGGAGGACATGGTTCAACCCATAACATCCAAGAGACGACACACACATGCCACTTCTTGTACCAGGTTGATTCACAGTTTTGTTCATAATTGGTATTGGGTTCAAAGTTTCAGCACTGCTAGGTCTGTAGCCCTTTGGTTCTGATACAGCACGTTAGTCTCAGATAATGTGTTTCTAAAAAAAGGATCTGAAAAATCTAATGAATTTCCTTTCAAAATCTGATATTAGGCTTCTTAGAAAACGAAAGTAATTGAACATTTTCAAACGAAGCCTGTGAGCAATGATTCTTCATTAGTGAAGCGATTTGAAGAAGACTGCTTGGCTCTAATTATTTTCATTATCTCCTTATCTATATATCTTTTGTCAACGTTCCTAAAGCTGGTGTTATCAATTTCCCCCCCTCCCGTCTTTGTCTCTCTCTCTCTCTCTCTCCCTCTCTCCGGGGGGTTTAAGGATTCTGTTCAGCTCTACTTTGCATTCTCCACCTCCATCTGTCTAGTCATCTATCTTCATATCTATCTCTTCGAAACGCAGTAGCCCAGTCAGAGCTCGGGGTCTAGTGCGCTGCGTATAATCGTAAGAGATCGTTTTCATCAGCAGCGAAGATGGAGTTTTCAAGATGCAGGCAGAGATGCCTCTTTTGTATCTGCACAAGCACTATGGACTCCTTTGGCGAATAATCCGAATTGCTCAAAATAGCTCCGGCTGCCAGTCCGTGGAGAGCAGCCAATGTGAAAATTGGGTTGGGTTTCAATGAGACCGGCAGGAACAGAATTCTGTGGAGGCATTATCTCCTACCTTTATAAGACTCACAAAACTGACTCGGCAGAAACCTAAAACATCGCAGGGCATTCAGACTCTGTGCCAATATGCCGCCTCTGATGCCCCCTCAGTGACAGACCCTCCTCCGTCACAAAACTGTCTGCCACCACAGCAACGCAGCCCATTCTGTGCTCCCAGTAGTCAGACATTTTACGCTGTTACCACCAAGGAAAACACACTCTAGTCTAGTAGGTTATGCACGTGAAAGAAATAACACAATGAAAGACTGTTACACTTACATCACCTAATACCACTCAGTGCACTTCACTCAGCACCGACACTGCGATTGGCTTGTTAGTTCTGCTTCCTTTCAGCCAGTGTTCAGTTTGGGCACACACACTCCTCAGGAGAGACAGCTGTGTTAGAAAATGCCTTATTAATTGCTTGGGAGGGGTTGTTGTAGGAAGGACTGGACAGTTTCCCAAGCTTTGGACACTGGCCCCCCTTCGAATAAATACAGCCCTTTTGTGAGATGGAAGGAAGTGTGCTCTCCTGTGTGTGTGGCTTCCTAAAAAGCGCCAACAGCCAAAGAGACACTTTTTCTTCTCTTTTCTGTCGACTCGCAGTGCTGACAAACAAACGGGGCTCTGTGAGGGCGCGGAGAAGAGAGCTGGCAAGTAATGTCAAGGACCACTTCCTGTGCTTTCGAACCAGTTTGAACCAAACAGAGAAGAATAGAATACTTTTAACCTTTTTTTATTTTATTATATTTTTTTAAAGAAAGTGTTCAGTTGTTGTGTTTTTTTCATTTTATTTCCTGAATCCCAGCTGTAATTTATTGTTCACCACCGAGGGTAGATTGGTGTCCGCAGATCTCAGTCCCACTCTTTCACCCGGCGACGCTGTCCGAAGGTGGAGAGCTCAGAGTTGGACATGGGAGTGTGAGGGCTGATCTAGAAGCTTCTGCCCCGTCACAGTCCCGGCTCATTAGTCTTCCCTCGTGGCGGCCCTAGAGGCAGTGTCAGCGCACTGGTACCCACGCATCTCGCCGACAAGAAGACGGCGGGCCTCCACAACATTCCTGGGCCGATGCTGGTGTTTCCTTCTCTACGAGTCCGAGTGCAAACGCATCGCCTGCCTTTGAAACGACTCGAGAGATATGGGGTCGTGTGGAGACCGTCCTGCCGGTCATGATGGAGGCGACAGTCTGTGCAGGAGCTTCTGGGGTTGAGTAGCGATGGACCAAAGCCAGGCCAGAGTCATCACTGTCCATTTTTTCCAATGTATGAATACACACAATGAGCCGAGGGGGCTATATATAGAAACCAGGGCAAGGGCAAAGACAAGCTTAACGAAAAGAGAACTATTTTAACAACGAGCAAAACACCGCTGTGAGTGTCACATTAACAGCATCTACACACAACCAGGCTGCATTGTCGGCCTGTCAAATCATTACATTACATTACAAAACCCACATTTGTGTGTTTTTAAGATTCTTGTCCAGTTCTTCTTGGCTATTTTTAAGCATTTAAAAAATATATTCCAGTGGGTTCCTCAACTGTGACCTGTATGGGTTTTAAGTTCTTCTATGGCTTACCTTGAAGACGAGAAACCAAAGCCTTTTAAATATAACTGGCCGCAGCAGCATCTTTTAACAGACCATGTCTTGTGGGGTCAAGTTAATTCTGACCTTGTGGTTTGTTTCTTTTGTAAACAAAGCAATTAAATAAGCATAAGAAATTACAGACCAATAAACAACCCAAAAAAAAAAAAAAAGACAACTTTATACTCCTAAGATACATTCCTTTACAAAAGTGCACAGTCCAAGGATTCAGACACTGACGTATTAACATTATTAACAGACCCCTATTCCCATTCAGGGATGGGGGACTTGAGATGGCCTGGACCATCTCCCTCTCAGTCTGGAGAAATGGACTCAGTGTGGCTGTAGAGGAGGCTGTAGTCCTGTCTTGAGGCGATCCAGTGAATGGAGAGAGAGAGTGGTGAGATATCTCCTCCTATGAGATGCCATTCATGCAACGACAGGTGATTTTCCAAGGGGAGGAGAAGCCCTATGAAGCGGACGAGGAGGAGGAGAGGGGGAGGATTCACAAAGCATCAGCAGGCCGGTTGATGTAGTCCTTCTTGCCTGCTAAAACTCCAGCAGAATTAATATGGGTCTATATATGGGATGGGTGGTGGAGGGCAGATGGTGAGAACTCCACAATAAAGGGCCTGAGTTAAATTGTCTGCTGTGCGGCATCACAATCTCAGACTCTGCCTGAAATCGCAAGGAGCCATTGCAAGGAGCAGTCTGTTAAGAGAGAGAGAGGTGGATGCCCGTCTTGTGTCCTGCCCTGGTTTCACGTAAAGAGACATCCGCACAGAAAATGCTACTTCTCGTTGGACTCGTTTCTCGTTCTTAAGTGCAATCAGCTCAGATGCGCAGTGTAGTTCAGTCAGATAAAGAGACACTCCCACAGACAGTAAAACCCAACTCCTACACAGGCAGCAGACAATTTAACTTGGGCACGTCATGCCTTCGCCTCCATCTGGGCTCTCCGATAATTTACCATTTTATTTTCCCTCAGTGTTTTCCTCTGTACAACAAAAAAACAACTGCACATAAAAAACGTTTTTCAAAACCCCAAGACAGACTTCGGCTGCTCCTCTGACTGCAGATGAATGCAGTGGGGGCCGCTTTGACCCGCGATTCGTGTACAAGTCATCATCTGCTTTTAGTTTCCGATGTGTTTTGCTTTGTTTGTTTTTTCACGCTGGGGAGCAAAACATGAAAATATATTGTTGGAAACAGTTGTGTTAACATAACCGATCTGCAAAAGAACACCTTGAAGAAGCCAGTCAGGGGAACAACTGGCTCATTGGTCCGTGTTTTTGTTTTCTTTGAAACGAGTGGCATGGAGGAAAAGGTTAGTTGACGGACCTTTCTGCATTTGGAAACAAAGTCCTCTGAGCAGAAAGGATTCCCTGAAGGCCCTGGGGTGAGAGACCGTGTGAGGAAATGTGCCCATGAAGCTGATAGTGTTTCCGTGTGACACCAGAGTCAAAGACTGGAATACAGAGGTATGTGTGTGAAATGGGTGGGGGGGCACAGAGGAGTATGTTTATGGGGTTATCTTACAATGTACTTTTACCCGTATGGAATGGTTACACCTGGAGAGGCTTGTGTTCGGTCAACTGGGTGGCATGTAAGGCTGTGCCGACTACAGAGGGTGGAGTTACATGGGCCACTGGGATGGGCTGTGCTTGGGTGGGATGGGTCGAGTGGGGCGGTTTGGGGGCCGATACGGAGGAAGGCCACCTTTCTAGGGTGGGGGTGGGATCTGGACGCCAAGCAGCTCGTAGGCGAAGATGTTCCAGAAGATAGCGAAGAGGAGGAAAGTGATGAAGGAGAAGACGATGACCCACCAGGAGCACTGGCGCTGCAGGCTCTCCTCATAGCTGCGCAGGATCAGCAGGCCCATGCTGATGCCCACCACCGCCCCCGACAGGTGGGCCATGAAGCTGGGCTGGGGGCCGGAGGAGGGCAGGGGAGGAGAGAAGCGCAGCCACACGGCCCGGCCCACCTCCGAACTCACTGCAGGAGGGAGGAGAGGGAGGAAGGCAAGAGCCAGAGAGAAAATGGGTGAGTCATTCGTAAAGACAAGCACATGACTCCCAAAAGATTCCAGGCAACTTCTTGTGCAATCATTCTGTTCATTTCAATCATGGCAGGAAAACAGAAGCACAAGAGCTTGTCTTGTGAGTTTCTTCTAAGATGTATATATATGCAGATCAATTTGTTTTAGTTCCTGCAGAGAAAACGTATTGCTCTTGCTGTTTGAGTGGCTCTGGGGTGTCTAATTCTATTTTATGCCTCAGTTATTTGTCTCCTGTTTAGTGTGGATAACATCATAAGGTTTTACATGTTTAATTAGCTGTTCAGTGCAAGGTTAGGCCAGGACATGGCTCAGGGGACTGACTAGCTTGGGGGGCAGATGGCCTGAGAGCTGCTGTCTGTGTATTTGACTGCATTCTTTGGCACTAAAGCAACCCCTGAGGCGAGGTGGACAGAAGGACAGAACGACTAACATGTTACCACTTTAAGCTTCTCTGAGTGGCCATTCGGGGGCCTTAAATCCATCTTCAGTCCTCTCATATGTTGATGGCATAAAGCACGACTCTCCAAATCAGAAAAAAAACTACTTCCACTTACTGCACACCAAGGCCAGGACCATCCTGAGGAGCTTGTACGGGCAACGCATCCCTGCCCAGTTCTGTAACAAAGGAAGAGAGCCAATGAAAAGGTCCCGAATAAAGCTATTCTGATCTCCATCAGTTTATTCTTAATCCCAGACTTTTGGTAAAATAATTTTATACAAATAAATGCTAATGATTCCAGCACTGTTATCATAATCCCGTCAGAAATTGGATTGAAACGGCACTGATGGAAATTATTATTATTATTATTATTTTATTTCTTGGCAGACAGGAAATACACACATACATGATCTGCAAGGGATAAACGATCAAATAAAATGGCTAGACAGTGTATAACTCTCAAACCATATCCCTAGTAATGTCTACATCAACATATACAGTGTGTGTGCATGTGGGGTGTGTGTGTATGTATGTGTGCATCTTGTGTCAGAAATGTTGTGAGAAGACGAAGCTACGTTCAGAAAGTATTCTCAGTGCAGCTGCATTAAAGCGGCGCTGACGCCCTGCAGACAATACGATGTTGAGAAAGATGTTGTGGACAGCTGTTTGCCTTTGTTTTCAGCCTCTGAGAGTAATACGCTGTAAAAACAACAACAACAAACAAACTAAGAAAATAAATAGTGAAAACAACATAGAGCACAAATATAAAACACGTTCAGATGTTTCCCTGGTGGGGCTTGTTAAGATGCCCACTTTATGAAAGGAGTGAAGGGGAATGTCAAGCAAACGATGCAAATATCTTGGTTTCATTCCTGAAGGACGCAGCTAAACAATGATGACAAACAGGCGCTGCAGAGACGTGGAGGTGGCGGCATCTGAGCCGCGAGGCCCCCAGGACACACACACTACCTGTCAGGATATTAACTGTGCACTGATGTGTTTTTATCATTATATATACAAAAAAGGGAAGCAAAGAAATGTGTGCGTGGGGGGGGAGGGGTCAACACTGGGAGAAGGACAGGAAAAGTGTTTTGCATGTAGAATTGTGCGATTTAGGTGGGTTGTCTTATGGAAAGTGAATCTGCATGTGATTGAGAAGTCCCATTTTGCTTTTGCCATTTCTGCACTCGTGTAATTCGAGTGCATGAGGGGTTAGAGCGATTTACTGGAGCTTTATACAGCACTAGTAAAACAGGCACAAGTTCTTGACCTGTTCACATCACCCACGACTCCAACAGCTTCTTTCAAATCCAAAGGGCAGATCTGGGGCTGTAGGACGGGTGTTCACTTGTCCTTGGTGACGGGGACAGTCACCAATGCATAATTCGAGAGTGAACAGGGTTTGACCATTGTTTCTCGGGGCCAAAGACTGTGCCCGCTCTGCTGTCTCTTTACAGGTATTTTCAGCTCTGTTGCAAATATCCGCTGACAAAATAATATATTTATTTATTTTCTTCACACACCAACAAATTTCCATCAGACATTTCTTATTGCAGCTGGAACGGCTGTCTGCTGAAATCAGGGCCACAGCGTGAGACCAGTGCAAGACACGGATAAGAGCACAGAGCGCTGGCAGGGGCCGGCCTTCCGGCAACGCAGGGACACGCTAGCCGACAAATGCACAGCTATAACGCAAACAGGCCCATGACAAACACACGGGTGGACTGGAATATTACAAATACACCCAAATGAGTGCATTTAGGAGGATTCGAACTAGTTCAATTATTATTATTATAATGTTTTTTATTAAGTTATTCAATTTCATGCTTTGTATGTCTGAGGTAATGAATAGCAAAAACTCCCATTATAAAACACAGTGAAATTGTATCAGAAATGTATATAAAGAAAAGCACATCACTTTTTTCCTGTTTTTAAATCTTCAACCAGGAGAGTCTCGTGTCACTCTGTACTTAATTACACACAAAGTCGTACAAATTCCATTCTTTGGACTGAATCAGCAGTTATGGGCTGAAAGACGGCTGTGAATCCCGACAGGTCCTGGCCCACCGAGTCATGAGCAACGTTCATTGTGCTCTGAAGAAACTCTACAGTCATTTCACAGTGGCTTTGAAAGATGGAACTGATAAGTCTGGGGTTCGATCCCATTTGTTTGCATACAGTATGCTGTTTGAAATGTATTGAGTCATGAGGAAATATAATATGTTATGTTTTTTATTTGTGTTACTTTCTAGTTTAAGTACAGGCAAACGTATAACAAAATCTTAGTCTTTACACTGAAATAGGTTTTAAATATGTCACATTAGTGTGATATTGGTTCTCTATTCATTTGATTGCGTGTGCATCTCATTTGGATGCTGAGTTTCTTCTTGAGCAGAGAGTGTATGATTTTCATTGCTGTGTGTCATTTTGCAAGATTTCTGTGGGGTTTGTGTTTAGAGTTTTGTGTTTAGATTCAGCAAACGTGTGTTAACAATTGGGAAAAACTGTAACAGTGTTGGAAAAAAAATCAGCGTACTCCCTGTAATTTGTTTTGCAATGATTAAAAATATATATTTTGCTGCAACTGACAGCAGACATAAATCTGAATGTTGGACGATGATGTTGTTCAAACCTTTTAACTGGCTACTTATGGCTTTTAATATGTATCTGAGTCAACTCTGAATGGAGCCATTACGACAGAAATGAGAATAATCAATCTGAAGATCCCACACAACCGTGAGCCGGGCGCTGACGTCCGCGCCAGTAATGTGCTGTGATATTTCACAGTCGCACCCGGTGAAATGATCTCATTGCGATTCTAAACGCTGTATCGAGTTTGTGCTGGATGGGGCGTTCCATCACGAATCCGAGATGACAGAGCAATATTTCCTGAAAGGAACAGATAAATTACATTTGACTTTCCGGGACTATATTTCTCTGAGCTGGGGGGACAGGTTGGACCTGCTGTAATGCAATATGAAAGCGACGTGAACAATTTGAGCTCATGTGCAGCCACAGCCGAGCGAGTGGGTTTGTTTAACTGTGCGTACTTAGGGGAAGACATAAATAAATACATAAATCATACAGAGTCAAAAAATTAAATCCGGTATAATTTTTTTTACAAACCGCCCCCCAAAAAACAGCACCCTGAGACACACACGTACACTTTCCATTACTGCAACAATAGCCGAAGATAAGAGCCACCAGGTGTGTGTGTGTGGGAGGGGGGATAATGCCACATAAGCTGGGAGATAGGTGCCGAGCCATCGAGAGGCTCTGTCTCAGAGGGGCTGACATTTTCTCAAGGCCTGCCCAGGGCCGAGCGCGGGTAATAACAAAGCCGGTTACCATGACGACGTTGGCCAGATGAGCCGAGCACAGCGCGTACACTCCGCCGGACCCCCCCACCAAGGGAGCTCGCATGTCTGTGATGGACACTGTCAGGGAGCCTGCCGAGGGAGGGAGAGAGAGAGAGAGAGAGAGAGAGAGAGAGAGAAGGTCAGAATGGTAGACACATTCCACACAACCCTGCCCACCTCGGGAATCGAGTACAGCAAGTGTCCCTGCAGATGTTAAGCCATACGCGGTACCATCTGTATCTAAACAGCAAACTGCAAAGCTATGCTACAAAATAAAGAAGGAAAACCAAGGCCGATGAGGTTCAGCATTGTTATTGTTTTACAGATGTTCTCGGGCTCGTGCAAAGCACTTTGGCCTGGCCCTGGCATATTACCAGACACAGTTATGCTCTTTCTTCTTAATTATGTTTTCCTTCAATACTGCGTGAATACACAAGAGCCACAAAGGTCAGGCGTGAGACTCCCAGACTCCCAGAGTCCGCCTCACCGGAGAGCAGCTGCTGTAAAACACATCGCCGTTTTAATTACCAGAAAACCAGGGATCAGGTCAGCCTGTGTGGGGTGCTACAAACACAATTGGACACCGTGGCATTCGGGAGCTGTGATTCCCTTCCCATGTCATTGTGGCCAAATGTCCCGTAGATGCAATCCAATGAAAGAGCCTCTGTCGGGTAATAAGAGTACAGTGTCTCAAAATGATTCCTCCTAATACAGCACGTTTCTCATTTATCCAGACGGGAACCCGCTTGCTTGAGATGGAAAACATTTAGTAGCACTTTTGCTCAGCAGCTAGAGTTACATATAATGAGATAACTGGGGTCAGAGGGCAGGTTTTTATTGCATTATGAGAGTTTCTTTTGTTGTAATGCTCACAGTGACTAGTCCTGGTTACGGTGTATTTGGCCTCTTTACCACTCAGACAGACACTAGTTTGTCTAGAGATTTAATTAGATCTTCCAATTAGTTTTATGTAATTCCTGCCTAGTGTGGCAAAAAACAAACAAACACAACTATCACCTACACCGACGTGCAATACAATTTATAATATGAAAGAAACACAATTCATTACGGTACATGGAGAAAATACACAAAGTACAGGAAGAGACTGAGCAGAAATGGCCCCTCTTGGCTTGGATACTCTTTGCCTCTCAGACTGTCCTGTAGTGCCTCTTGTTTTTTTAACATATATAGTGGTGGCGTTCCAGCGGTTTACCTCTAAAGACACGAGTCATTATTGCAGTTGCTTTTATTTAAAACAAGGTGCGTCCCAGACAAGGTCCTCAGCCTCAGCCTTAGCTTGCTTGGTTTCTTCTGGAAGGGAACGTTGGCCATTTTGTTTTTCCTGTGGCGCTGGTTCGGCAGCCTCTCATGGGCGGTTGTGCGATCACAGCGGCTGGAGTTGGTGTGTGAGAGCAGGGCAGCAATAGGCCCTGCGAATCAACCACTTACTGAAGCTAATCATCTGCCGGTGTGAACAGATTACTTTAGAAACAAAGTATACCAATTAGCTGGAGGATGTACATACAATCATAGTCATCTTTATAAATAAACCTATTCAGATTGTATTTTACTTTTTAGGTTTTTTCTTAATGTACAAATCCATTCCTTATTATCGTTATACTACCATAATAATAATAATAATAAAAAGCATTTTTGTACAACGCTCTTTTCAAAATGATGAGTAACTGTAGTTACTCAAACACCAGGGCTATGGACGAGCTGTCAATCATGGCTCACCAGGCAGAGCCACAGAGAATACGGCTCTAATAACAGGCGGAAAGAGGGAACGATGTTTCCTGAGTCATTTTCTTCCTCTGTGTTTAACCATATGCGTCCGCATCCCCGGGATTGATGGAGATACTGATGTGTCGGCAGGAAAACCTTTTGTTTTGTTTGTTTTCTAACAGCTTCACCTGCGTTGGGGGTGATGATCACATTTGAAAAGCAATAATTTCAAGCAGGGAAAGACTTCCAAAAGAAAAAATTACATATTTTGAAAGCAGAAAGCAAAAAAACAAACGGGGAATGGCTGTGTATATTTAATGCAATGGAGGTTAAGTAGGGATCTTTGCTAACTTCCCAGAATGTCAGTTTCATTGGGATCTTAGTGTTCCTCACTCACGGATGATAAAGACGAATAACAGTGATAATTTTCAGCTTCTTTACTGGGTGACTGAAAACTGCATGACTGCGATCGGGCCCCCTCCCTCACATTTCTCCTGCTCGAGGAATGAATCTTGGTACAGAATTTGATCTTGGCCTGGGTCTCCTAAAGCACATCCCACAACAAAACTGAAAAGATTAGCAAATGTCCTCAGAGTCTTTTCTACCCTTTTCCCCTGTGGCGGCACATGCGCATCTGTTATCATGCTGGACGGAAGCTGCTACAGTTTGTGGGGTGGAAGTGAACAGGACAGCAATCGTACGGTGCAGCGGAAATTCCTTCTGTCCCAGCTGTTCTCCGCGGGTTGCGTCTCCCGTCACCCCAGGACGGCTCGTAGTTTAAAGCTACTATAGCTTTTGCCGCTAGGAGTTGGCAATGGGAGGTTGAGTGTTAAAGGATGCATGCAGGCTACAGGCCTCAAGGAACGGGGGCCCGGTGGGAGAAGAGACATGTTCAAAGCTCTCACGTTTCCCGCTGGTACAGCTTTGGTTGAAGGGGTTGAGACATGAACATTAACCGCTCCCATCCACCCTTTTTCTAAAAACACTCTCTCTCCGTGTCGAGGCTTTGAGGTTTAGGGATACATAATACAAGATCCAAAATGTCCAGTCTAATTTCTGTGATGTGCTGTGAATTATTATACCTTTTTGTTCATGTTTTCTAATGTATGGCGCTGTTGGCTGCTGACCTCGTGCTCCGATCTCACCCAGGTGCCCTCAAGAGCCACCAGCGCTACCAACAGGTGGCACACGGTTTGCCGACGTACAGTCTGAGCCCCTGCATGAATATGTTAATGCTCATCTGAGCTCCCGGTTCGCTGTGTATAAACATCCTGGCACTGATCGAAAATGATTTTGTAAGCAGAACCGTCCTTAGGGATCTGCAGCATCATTTGCAGTGAACCCCCCCAATCCCAAAGTCACCAACCAGCAAATTTAAAAAATGAAAGAAAATCTGATCAAAAGAATGACTGTAACTATCTAACACCAAAATGTAATATTTAAGAGGCCTTAATGTGTTTGTTGATCGCATTAGGCTAGAAGTATTTTGTTTACGTGCATGCTGAAGGGCACAGTTGTGGATTCTGTGAACATAAAATATGGATCAGCCACCAAAACAAGCAATCGCTGATGCCTTTTCATCCCTCGCAGTTATTCTGCTTGGGTGGAGAGTCAGCGGGGGGAAGGGAGGTGACTTTGTACCTCAGAGCCCGAGCTCGACAGTAAATGCCACCTGAGATACGGACGGCCGCTAGAGAAGTGTCTTTTAACCTGACAGTCTGCAACACCAGAAAAAGCAGGAGTGGTCTTCTTCATGACAATAAACCACCAGAGCAGAGGACTGGAGGAGGGAGGGAGGTAAACACTGAACTGCTCTCTCAGCTACTGTTCATGTGCAGCACAGTTTATAGCACCATATGTGGTAGCCTTGTTCTCCTTACATAAACAAGCAATGCTAATGGACACTGTTTATGTATAGGAGACAGTCTGTGCATGTCTTTCTGGTGCGTGTTTACTAGCACTAGTGTAAATAACCCTTAATTACTGCATACGTCTCCCTGTATCTGCTTTGATTGCTTCAGCTGTCTAAACAGCAACCAGCTGCCGATTCACTTTTAGACATAACGTGATGTACTAAATCCCCCACCTGAAGAAGGCGTTAGACTCCAGTGTCTTTTGGAACAACAGGAACTCTACGATTGGCCCTCTTTCAGTGTCTGAGCAACTGTTCTCTCTGAGACAGATGTGCAGGTGGGCCAAGTCCAAAGCAGGCCAGGCCTTGGACTCTCCGGGCCCTGTACACTGCAGTGAGGAAGGTTCCATGTTCCTAAAAAAAATTAAACTGAAAATGAAAACCGAAATAATGTAGGCCAGATACACAAAACAACCCAAAGGCCATCTGGCCTGTGAGGAGAACATGTGCGCGCTTCTGTTCTTTGATATAAAGAGCCCAGACAGAACAAACCGGTCTTAATGGGGTTTCTTTCCCCAGAAACCAAGTGTTCCTGCTTTAATAAAACTCTGGATGAACATGTGAGCCGAGTAGGAGGAAATGTACTTTGTAATTTAAAATAGGAGTCCACTCTGGGGACGAAGACAGATGATTTCACGAGAATGCCCTTTTCAAGTAATATACAGCGGGAATTTCCATTCCAGGCAACGGAGAGCCGGAGAGCTGGTTTTAAAGGATGAGTTTGCCAAAGTGCTAGAAGCTCCGGCTGCTCGGATGTAGTGTGTGTCAGTTATGTGCCATCACACTGTTTACAGAATAAATGCACCATTCCTTTCCTCCTGTTTCCAAGGCAACACTGACCCAGGAATGGGAGATTGTGGTTCATGCCTAACAAAGAGCGATGGGAGAGAGAGGCAGAGGCATCCGGGAGAGTTTGTCTCGGCCCTCCGCGCTCAGCAGCTGCCGAATCCCGATGGGCTCCATTCGAGGAGAAACTTTCCTCGTGGCGGGAGTCTGAAGCCGGGCTCGTGCTTCACAGGAGAAGCACAACGTCGCCCTGTCTGTACCGTGTCGGCAAACGCTGCTGAAGTCTGAGGTCGGGTTCAGTGTTCGTATAAGAGGGAAATTGTGAGGGGGAGGAAAAAGCTAAACTAAGCTAAACTCTGAGGGTTGTGTTCAGCACATACATAGGGGGAATTTCCCAAATACTCCTGAATACAGGTTTTAAACTGTCAGGTAACACAAACCTTCCCTTGACTTCAGTCGGCACATTATTGTTAGTACCAGTCACTGGTAATAGAAAAAGCTTTTTTTGTGACAATTTGCAATGCATAAAACTTCCCTGTGATTATAAGCTGGCTAATTGAGGATCAGAGCCGCGGTTTACTAGCTGTGTAAGCTGATACGGATCACGCTCTGTGCTTATAATAAGGGGGATTAAAGTCCTATTAATTTTCCTGAATACACGGAGCCGCCGTACTTGCTTACTTCTGCTCGACCCGATCGGTAACCACGCATTTGCGATTGTTGTGCTGGAATTTAATCTCCGTCATCCCGGCACCCGCAGCTCCATCCGTGTAAGCATGTACTCGTGGCTTAGCGGACACGTGTACACAACCGTCATGTAAATGAGGCTTTTGAACAACGTGCCGGGGCCGCTGTCGTTGTGCGGATCCTCAGGTGGCGTTTCGTCCTCCTCAGTGGCTCGTACGAAAGACAATGCTGAGACTGACAAGACATACCCATCAGGCTGTAATTCGGAAGTTACTAACAGGTTGCTTACCAACAGGAGTACGTGGCCCCCAGGCCTCGTGCCGTCGGGCCTCTCCTTGTCACAGGCTGACCCTCGTGATCACGAGGGTCAGCCTGTGACAAGGAGAGGCCCGACAGCGCGAGGCCTGGGGGCCGCAGTTAAACAAATAACACAACAATGAAAAGCTGCTTGTTACTTATTACAGACGCTTTCATGCTTTTTAAACCAATTAGGCACAGCAACGCTTACACGGCTTGATAGTGGTGACCAAAACAAAAGGGACGCCATTGTTCAATCATGCCCACAGAGCAGCTCTGTTAAACCTCGGGACGGCTTAACTGGGCAGAATTAGACACGCAAATTAGGGTCACCTTGGGATACATAGATGGGTACAAATTTGGTATGCACTCGCCACCCTAAACTAATCACATGCTCCCTCACTGGGAAGGTGTGAATGTATTGTATGCAGCACAGTTGGACGTGATGAGGTTTCAGTCAGTCCACACTCATTCTTCGATGTCTAATCTTTCACAAGCCCTGACTTCACCGCGAGACCGGAGTCCGTTTGAAGAGCCATTTCACTCTGTCTGTCCGAGCGCTGGGGAGACTCGCCTGCACACACGCACAGTGTATTTCACTTTATGTAACCAAGAATAAAGGGCTCATGGCTACAACCAGCTGCAGTATAAAACATATATACATTTCAGCAGCTGCCCATGCACATTTGTGTGTTTTGAAGCACAACTGTAAATGATTTACAAATGTGCCAACCAGCTCTGCCGACATAATGTCACAGGGAGTGCACTTCACAGAGCAGAGATGGGGCTTTCTGTGCATCCATTCTGCTTAAGCAAAACTGTGTATTTGTCAGGGTAAAACACGGGTTTACAGCAGGCACTGCTCTCAACATTCATCGCAGAAACGACAACCACAAAATAAATAAAGTCTTCACAACTTCATTTTCAAACGACTTTCTAGTGAACGGCAGAGCAGAGACAGTTGAGAGCTGGGGATATGTCCTCATGTTTCAGAAGATGGGAATGTCATCCCAGTTTCTTTCATTCAACTTTCATTATGACAAAGCTTTGCTTTTGCGAATTCCACGTGGGACCAGAATGTTTCCCTGCCAACACGACTTAGAGAGCAGGAGCGCAAGATAAACTCTGCAGTTTCGAATGCACTGTGACAGTGCAGTCAGCGGAGGAGATTTCAATAATCTCGGCTCAAACGCACCTTGCACTGCTCATTTGCACAGTGGTAACTCTACAAGACATTTATTTACAAGGGGAAAAGTAAACATGTCTACACGGTAGCCTTACTATTGAATTGAAAGTCTGAAGAATTATGCTTTAAGTGAACGTGTTTCTATGTTTGGTTGGTTGGTTGGTTTTCGACTGGCTTTCTAGCACCACGGAAGAGATGCAGACGACACAGATTAAAGTGTGTCGGCCTCAGTCGACTGACCAGACCATTAACACAGAAGCATTATCGAGTGGGGTTTTTATGATTTGGTTTTGGTACAGCTACACTGTATTTTAATTGAAACTTTGGCTATTATCCCTGCTTTACTGCCATCTCTCTGGTCCCACAGCTTTACATAATTCACACTGGAAACTTTTGGCAGTAAGGTGACTCACTTAATCTGTCCCCGTGTGCGCCGTAAATAAAGACAAGCTTGTATGAAAATAGACCCGGACCGAATTGAATTCTCATCCATCTGGAAATCAATGCCGTAAAATAAAGGAGAGACTTGAAGGCTCTTAAAGACAGCTGTCAGACGACTCTTCTGCATTCAGTCCCCAAGGAGTGACATCATGGAATCTGACACACGCCTGCTTTCAGAGCTGTATTCTCAGCAAATCGAAAAACACAATCCAACTGAATTGATTAAATTAAAAAACATTTTCCTCAAATAGTTAGATTTTTTTAAATAATTTATTGTATTCCATGGATGGCCTCCTTCCCCCTTTAATGCTAGCCTACATTTGGAATACAGTGAGGGAAAAAAGTATTTGATCCCCTGCTGATTTTGTACGTTTGCCCACTGACAAAGAAATGGTCAGTCTATCATTTTAATGGTAGGTGTATTTTAACAGTGAGACAGAATAACAACAACAAAATCCAGAAAAACACATTTCAAAAAAATATAAATTGATTTACATGTTAATGAGGGAAATACGTATTTGAACCCTTATCAATCAGCAAGATTTCTGGCTCCCAGGTGTTTTTATATGGGTAACGAGCTGAGATTAGGAGCACTCTCTTAAAGGGAGCGCTCCTAATCTCAGCTCGTTACCTGTATAAAAGACACCTGTCCACAGAAGCAATCAATCAATCAGATTCCAAACTCTCCACCATGGCCAAGACCAAAGAGCTGTCCAAGGATGTCAGGGACAAGACTGTAGACCTACACGAGGCTGGAATGGGCTACAAGACCATCGCCAAGCAGCTTGGTGAGAAGGTGACAAAAGTTGGTGCGATTATTCACAAATGGAAGAAACACAAAATAACTGTCAGTCTCCCTCGGTCTGGGGCTCCATGCAAGATCTCACCTCGCGGAGTTTCAATGATCATGAGAACGGTGAGGAATCAGCCCAGAACTACATGGGAGGATCTTGTTAATGATCTCAAGGCAGCTGGGACCATAGTCACCAAGAATACAATTGGTAACACACTACGCCGTGAAGGACTGAAATCCTGCAGCGCCCGCGAGGTCCCCCTGCTCAAGAAAGCACATGTACAGGCCCGTCTGAAGTTTGCCAATGAACATCTGAATGATTCAGAGGAGAACTGGGTGAAAGTGTTGTGGTCAGATGAGACCAAGATCGAGCTCTTTGCCATCAACTCAACTCGCCGTGTTTGGAGGAGGAGGAATGACCCCAAGAACACCATCCTCACCGTCAAACATGGAGGTGGAAACATTATGCTTTGGGGGTGTTTTTCTGCTAAGGGGACAGGACAACTGCACCACATCAAAGGGACGATGGACGGGGCCAGGTACCATCAAATCTAGGGTGAGAACCTCCTTCCCTCAGCCAGGGCATTGAAAATGGGTCGTGGATGGGTATTCCAGCATGACAATGACCCAAAACACACAGCCAAGGCAACAAAGGAGTGGCTCAAGAAGAAGCACATTAAGGTCCTGGAGTGGCCTAGCCAGTCTCCAGACCTTAATCCCATAGAAAATCTGTGGAGGGAGCTGAAGGTTCGAGTTGCCAAACGTCAGCCTCGAAACCTTAATGACTTGGAGAGGATCTGCAAAGAGGAGTGGGACAAAATCCCTCCTGAGATGTGTGCAAACCTGGTGGCCAACTACAAGAAACGTCTGACCTCTGTGATTGCCAACAAGTGTTTTGCCACGAAGTACTAAGTCGAAGGGGTCAAATACTTATTTCCCTCATTAACATGCAAATCAATATATAACTTTTTTGAAATGCGTTTTTCTGGATTTTTTTGTTGTTATTCTGTCTCTCACTGTTAAAATACACCTACCATTAAAATTATAGACTGATCATTTTTTGTCAGTGGGCAAACATACAAAATCAGCAGGGGATCAAATACTTTTTTCCCTCACTGTAGAGGACATCGACATTCTAGTGTGACCATTGACATCATCATTTACAATGTTGGAGCTGTCGGAGCGTTTGTTTTATTACAGGAAGTGATGTCATATTACGAGTTAGGGGCGCACACCACGAGGGCAAGCTAAAGCTCACAAAACCACGAAAGCCGGCTAGATTACACACTCTCGTATTACATCTCTCAAGCCTGTAACGACAAGAACTGCGCAAATTCTATTTCTGTGCCACCCTGGGACTTATACAATAAGCTATAATGGAAGTATGCATGTTTTTTATGGGGTATTGGCTCTCCCCAAGGCACCGAGCTGATGATGTGTGAATGGATGTGAATGCACCACCACACAAACTCTATCTGGGGTTTTTAATGACTTAGTTTTCTTTAAGGCTCCATATCTCCCGTCCACCTGACACTAACTGTCTGTGCTTCACATGCTAATTAGCAAGGTATTGAGGTTCTTAAGAGGAAAAAACTGCTCTCTTATACTCGCCTTTGACTAAGAGATCTTATTCATATAATGCTGATGGATCACAATAGCCTAATATAATTTAAAATAAGGTTTTCCGTCTATTGCCTTCTTTTTTTATTGAACATTTCTTTTCTTTTTTCTTTTAAGGTAATTATCTCCTGCTATACTGTGGGCATAGCACCAAAAGAAAGAAAAATCTCTGACTCAGCGCTCTATATCTGGTCATTTAATGTCATCAGTAGCTCTCTGGAAAAACGTGCTTCACAAGACGGACAGGCATGCTTCAAAGCACCGAAAGCCGCCTCACATTTGTCAGGGTAGTGACAGCCAAACAGCGCGAGTATGAATAAATATGTGTTTCTTCTTCTTCTACTACTACTACTTCACATATCAATTTCAGCAGGTAATTTTTCAACAGATAAATCTCAGTTTCCACAAGCTGATGAGTTTATTTATTTCTCTCTGGGGTATTATAAAAAAGAGCCACATCTGAGCCCTCAAAAGAACGTCTCCTTCTCGCTACAGCCTGCCCACTGACATCACTTTTTTAACCGCACAACTTTCCATGAATATTTATTAATCAACCGCGTAAATAAGATATGAGCGAGATTATTAATTCATTGTCGTTTGACTAACATCCAGGGTGATCTGAGATTCACACTGACTACATTAGCGTTTATTCTATTAACACCATAATTGTTAGAAAATTAGTTTTAAAGTTACAGGTCTCCAACCCTCCATAACTTTGTGAGAGTTATTCACATATAACACCGACATACTCTGGACTAAGAAGACAGATGTCTGCAAACTCCACAATACAAGCTTTTTTTAAACTCTTATCTATAATTGAATCTGGTTAAGGTAGGACTACCAGAAAATGGCACGGTTTTGAAGTTGAATCCCATGTCGGGGAAGTGGAAAAGACGATCAGAGCAGGGGACTCAAATTGAGAAAGGCGTTCCTCACCAGTCTATCGATTAGGCCATACCCACTACGAGAACGGCATTACGTTTTTCTAAGTCATTCCACTGGAGCGCATAATCCTAAAATCTCAGTTCTTGGCATCCTGTGTCTGCACTTTTTACGCTGGACAGTTCATCTCAGAGACAGAGCGGCACGGATGACAGTACAGCGCAAATGACTGCCGGCGTTCCTCGCTGGCAGGACACTCGCTGTCATCACCAGCCCCCGTGCCAAGACTGAGCCCTGAAGAGCCGCGAACTGCAGCTGTAGCACTTAATTAACTCCTCTAATGAGTTATTTATTTATTTATTGTTTTTTAATCCCCACCACAATAAAGCCTGAGTGAGTCGCAGGAGACTCTTTTGAGCGGGGCCCTGTCTGCTCCAGGTACAGCCCTCATGCTTCGCTGGTCCTTCTGCCAGTCCCTGGCCTCTGCAGCCGGGATGCAGGAATCCAGGGCACAGTGTGACACAGCAAGAGAGAGAGAGAGAGAGAGAGAGAGAGAGAGAGAGAGAGAGAGAGAGAGAGAGAGGCGGCCTAGTGCATCCAAGAGCCATGCAAAGACCACACACCAAACAGGGCATTGCACCGCCTCACAGACAGACAAACAGATTTCGACCTCTCTGAACTACGATACATGCTTTGTATTTTATATCAATTATACTACTGCACTTTTGTAATTCTTCAATTGAATTGTGTCTTGATTTGTATTAGTGTACTTCTCTGTATTTTTGCACTTTGTTTGCACTTATGTTGTAAGTCGCCCTGGATAAGGGCGTCTGCCAAGAAATAATAATAATAATAATAATAATAATAATAATAATAATATATAAATCATAATGAAAACAAAACTTTAAGTCGATCAAAGAACAATGGCATATACCTTATGTAATATAATATCTTCTTACATTCTCTCTTTTTTTTGTAATTTTGCTTGCTGGTAGTTCAGCCCGATTTCATTAACTTTGAATTATATTGCTTTCACTGTTTTATATTTTATACCTGTATATATTTTATAACCAACATAATTTCCCTTATGGAAGTGTATAATTCAAGTTTAAAACCTGTGTTTCTGTACCCTTTACTGAGGAGTTCCCATTCATAATGTATAAAGCGCCAGCATTTGCCCTCGTCAGCACTCCTGCTCTCACTGTGTCCTCTTCCAGGCCAATAGAGAAAGAAGACGACGCGGAAAAAAGAGAAAGCACATGATTTGATTTATTTACAAAGCACAAAGAAATCTACAGTATCTCTCTGTGTGTTTTCTCAAGGAGAGTGAAGATGGCAGACATCTCTGTCTGTGTGTACAGTGTGTACAATTTGTACTGTGTGTATTGTGTGTAATGTGTGTACTGCCAGTGCCAGCTGTCTCTGGTAGGTTCTGTTCGGACAATCAGACCTTTGGCCTCGTAAAATGAAAAGAAACCAAACCTACGAATACAACTTCAACTGATATTCATTCCTAAGGATTCCAGATACCAAGGTGGTCTCTGGAGGGTTATTCCCTGTCTGGGGATGGGCTCGCCGGCCACTCCACTCCTACGTTCACTCCCACAGGCCTGCTGTGTGACATGAGAAGGTAGCGAAGCCACTGCTTGATCACTGCAATGCAGGGCCATATTTCACGTGTGACACAAACACAAAGACTTGGCGTAATGATGGCGCTGGCTAATTGATTGCCTGGCGCTGTGGCACACACTTTATTCCCACTTTATTTCCGTTCATGTTAAAAGATGGGAAGAGAATGTAATGCATCGCGGGACTCGGCTTCTGTCAGACCGGCTCCAGCGATGCCATCTTAAATGGCAGTGCATCATCTTAATATGAGGGATATTGAGTCCGTTCAGTAAACCCAGAACGATGTGAGTCTTTGGACAATGATGTTGCTGCCACAAGAGAAGCTAAAGATAGTTTCGCTTCTCTCTCTGTTTCGATTCAAGAGAAGTAACATCTTGTGGTATTCTCTAGCAGATCAGAAAGGCTTAACTGGAGGCTAGAGTCCAATATAGACCATGAAGACTATGTTCTGGCTAATCCAAAATACCCCCCCAACATTGAATTACACGCAAGAGGAAAACAGGCCACATTTTCTTCCCCACTGGTTCCCAGGTCAGAAAGCCAACTGATTGTTCAAGACACTTTGAAGTGGGGCATTGGCTGCAGAGAGTGTTAAGGAAAACCAGCGCAGAGACGGCCTGAAGCCTCCCAAATCGTTACGCAGGCTGAGAGGTTCATCACAGAACCTGAAGATACAATCTTGGCAGCACAGGCTATTCAAAGGGACTTAGATAATATTCAGTTGTGGGCCGACACCTGGCAGATGAAATTCAATGTGGACAAGTGTAAGGTATTACATGCAGGTAACAAAAATGTCCACTATAATGACACTATGGGAGGTATAGATCTAGATGAAGTAACGCATGAGAAAGACCTAGGAGTCTACGTGGACTGCTCACTCTCTCCATCCAAACAATATGGGGAAGCAATAAAAAAGGCAAACAGGATGTTAGGGTATATTGTCAAAAGTGTAGAATTGAGAACAAGGGCAGTGATGTTCAGACTGTACAATGCACTAGTTAGAGCTCATCTGGATACTGTGGACAGTTCTGGGCTCCACACTTCAAGAAAGATATTGCTGCTCTAGAGGCAGTTCAGAGGAGAGCAACCAGACTTATTCCAGGTCTGAAGGGAATGTCCTACTGAGAGACTGAGGAACTGAACCTTTTCACCCTGGAACAGAGGAGACTACGTGGGGACTTGATCCAAGTCTTCAAAATCATGAAGGGCATCGACCACATCAAACCAGAGGAGCTTTTCCACATCAGCAGGGACACACGCACCCGGGGACACAAATGGAAATTGGGCTTCAAGGCATTCAAGACAGAAAACAGGAGACACTTCTTCACACAGAGGCGTCACAATCTGAACAAACTCCCCAGCGATGTGGCTGAAGAGACAATTTGGGAAAATTCAAAAACAGACTGGATAGGATCCTTGGATCACTTAGTTATTAATGGACACCAAACGAGCACGATGGGTCGAATGGCCTCCTCTCGTTTCTAAACTTTCTTATGTTCTTATGTTCTTAAGGGTCTGAAGGTCACAGGTTTATCCACTACCTGGCCCACTCCCACGCTGGCCCAATTACAGGCACTCTCAGGGAGACCACGGTAGTATCCAATTACCTCTACAGCTGTGTGGGCGTTAAATGAACAACAAGAGAACATGAAACACATGTCGGGTTTAGTGGAAATGCTGAAAGGAAGGTAGAGAGGGAACACAGAGTTGATGTTGTTGTTTTTGATGTTGTTGGGGGTGGAGGGGGTGTTGTTTTTTTTCATTCCAAAAGACCACGGCAATGTTCTCCGGCTTCCAATCGCCTCCCTCTCCATCAATCAGATGGGAACAAATGAAAAATGTTTGCAGGTGACCCAAGAAAGGGAAAAGGTCTCGACTCATTATGCTGGGACCTATGGAGCCCGCGTGTCTGTGGGGAATGGAGCAGAGCTTAGAGATATATTGACCATCAGTCAGTCCACTGGGAGCATTACATCCCAACCTCATTTACTAAAAAAAAATGCTTTTACATTATCAAAGTGCCTTGCAGATTGATAGCATCTTGACACAATGATACTGCCCAAGCCCAATGTAGGGGAAAAACAGATGATAAACAATGTAGCGAGTATTTAGTAAATGGTTCTCTTGGGGCTAAAGCTTCAGGTTACCCGTTGGGATGTGTAGCGCTGTTCTGAGTATAGACTCGTCGTGATTTCGATTCACCGTTGAGCTCCCCCCTCCGAACAACACTGCCACACATCTCCTGGTCCGACAGCAGCCAGGGGTACAGTACACTCACAACTGGCTGCCCTTTGCTCAATTCGCCTCGAACAGAATGCGTTTTTCATTTGACATTGAGAGCACACTAGCCAACAGCATTAAAGGACAGGAGGCCATGGATACACCAGAAGAAGAAAATAAATATATCTATAGATAGATAAATAACTTTAACCTAAACTAAATGGGGCTACCAGTTTGAGGTTTATGTCTGATCACAACCCAGTTGGTAGAAGAGAAGAAAGACAGAGCTGTTGCACACGAGACTCGGGTAAATTATGTGCAGCGGAGAGATAAAAAAAAAAAGCCCATAAAAAAACAAAACACAAATAGTCCCTGTGGATGCAGATAGCCCATCACTTTTGATATATCCTCATCTGTACGCTGGTTGCAGCTCGGCTGGTCCTACTGAACCACAACTCTTGAGGCGAGGAGAGGGAGGTGGGGGACAGGGTTTAGATGGGAGATTTATGCCTGCTGTCTCCAGCCCCGGCCCATCCCCTTTGCGAGTGATTTAACGTTATTATTACAGGATGCGGCCTATAAATACTCGTCTTGGTGGTGGCTGCCACACGCCTCACGGGCACCCCTCTGTTGTGGCAGCTTCCAGATCTGAATCAATGGGGCAAGATGTGCCACATCAGCATAGCATCACCCATCCCCCCTCCCCCCGGCTGACTAACGAGCGCTTACAGTACAGTCTCAGCACAGAGCTCACGACCGGGGACTCGACCGTCCTGCCCCAGAGGAGCTGTCCATTCACCACATAAATACATCAGTGGGAAAGACCAGCTACAGCAACACAACCAGAGTGTGAGGATGACTTCTGTTCTTCGTTTTCTGGAAACAAAACCCAACGCGCACTAAAGTAATTACAAACGCTAACTTTAAAATTAAGACAGCCACGTTCAAAATTAAGGTTTTGTTTTGGTCATGGGAGATTATTTCGGACAGACGGACAGCTCCCCTCAGGGACGTGCAGCTCTCTGAGATCTGAACTTGCTCATCAGTGCCTCCAGTATCATTATGCAGAAGCACCTGAGAGATACCAGAAGGCTAGTGAAGGAGGGATTACAGTGAAGGAGAACAGGCTGTATTGTCTTCTCCCCAGCTGTTTCCCTCACATTATTATTACCATTTTATTTTCAATTTTTGGCCTTTGGTTTCAAGACATTAATACTGCAGGTGATCGTTGAGAACATGTGGCAGTTCTCATTAGCTGTGAAGGAAATCGATAGGACTACCGGTGACCACAAAGCTATGAAGCAGGTTTAAAACAACGCCTCCTGTCTCCCCACCTCCTCCTTTTCTTTCTCCTGCACTGGATTTTTTTTTCCTATAACAAAGCTATTTCTAAATCTGCCAACGGAGATGAAATATGATAATATTTATGCTTCCCGGGCAAACTGGGGGCAGCGCAGGAAAATCAATAATGTCCTCGAGACATGCGCTCCGTGCTGCATGTTTACAGAGCAACTGTAGGGGGCAGACATGGAAGGGGCTTCACTTCTGAACAGGATGGTGCTTAGAGAGCATTTGAAACGGATCTTTTTCACTCTTTTTCCCTTCCTCCGTATGCAGTTGTGGAATACCCCAGAGTACATTATTATTAAACTCAGAGATCAAAGACGCCTCAATTTGTATCTAGAGGCAGGTTGTGGAAAAGAGGCAGCTTATCTGGAGACAGACATGTATTTATTTGTAATCGTTGGTTCGATCCTTATGAGGTGAGGGTGTATCGAAGGCAATGCTGTGTGTTTAGGCTGCACGATGTGAATTGAATTGTGTTTTATAACATGTTGGTGCCGAGGAGAACTCTGAAAGGAATGGGAGGATTGTGAATGTTACAACACTGTCAAACTCTGCACCCTTTTATTGACCAAATTCCTTTTCTTCTTCCCCTTTTCAGTCTACTTGATTTGCTACTCTAACCAGAGATTTATTCTGAGTGGAATGAATTATTTTCAAAACCGACTGGGACGCGTTCACAATAGCTGAAAAATTGAAAACGAATGACAAAGAAAGGAGAAAAGAACAGAAGAATATGAAGGGGGAGCGGAGACAGATGTCTTTCTAAAAAATCGCAGTCTGTGTGTGTGTGTGTGTGTGTGTGTGTGATTTAGGCTGACTGTGTTTTACTCTGACAATAACAAGCGCTGCAGCAGTCTAAGCTACACAAACAACACGACCTCCAGCAGAATGTGTGGCGCTCACACCCACGACTGCCTTACAAACACGCCAGTGACACACAAAACAGAACAGCCTTGAAAACAGCTCAGTAAAACATGCATGCTGTAGCCTAGCTATATACATAAATAAAAAACACCAAGGAAACCTAAATCAAATCTCAATTCAGCCAACACACATGCAAACACACATATATATATATATATATATATATATATATATATATATATATGTTCAGTTAAATTTTTAATTTCACAGACGCTTCACGCAAAGGAGAGGACTCTTGTCACAGGGACTGGTGCCTTCTTCAAGTGCTGTAATTTACAGTCTCTTTTGCCCCAGAGATCTGCAGTACCTTCTGGATGCACATCTATTTAACCCACAGAAAGCTTCACTGTACACACAGAGAAGCCCGCAGTCACCCTATAACCACAACTACGCAATGCCTGCACCGCACTGGGCACCTGTGTACTAAAACTGCGCCCTATTCTCCAGAGACAGCCTGTGGTGGATTCCACCCCCCCCCCCGGGGGCACCATGCCTTCACAGCCGGCTCAACCATTTATCTTCCCTGAGCAGGTCTGTAATTATCCCAGCGCCGCGCTCCCAGCCTCCCATCCCACTGCAATCAGGCGGGCCGGCACTGCTGTTAGCTGGAGATTTACTGCGGCTGCCCGTACCCTCGATGGGGACCAGCGCGAGCTCCTTTTGTAATCAAACACCGGATTTGTCTCGCTGATTTAGGGAAGGTGTGCCGTAAACATCTGGGAAGTGGCAGAGCGACTCAGGGGCCAGGGAACATGCTCCGGGAGAGAGGACCAGTAAACTGAGAGAGTCTGGGCACAGGTGTGGAATTGATATCCCAGAGCTTTGTGATAGACCCCTGACTTTTCTTTGTGTCTTCTCTTAGGGGCAAAAATAATCTGGGGGTGGGGGGGAACTAAATCATGGCACTACTATGAACTCCTGTACGTTGCCCATGACATCTGTAGATTGAAATAATAACTTTCTTACATGTGCTTGCCAACACACTGAGGTAAGGGTGAACTGAAAGCACCCAAGACAACAGCAAACAGTGAAACTTATTCTTTTGCTTCTGTTTGTGGGGTTGTTTTACCTCTACTATTGCTACTAATACAACGCACATCAGAGTATATGTTAAGCATCAAATCACCTCACACTCAGGAACAAAGACGTGCAGAGTGCGTTGACAAACCACTTCATCTGTAGACCTCTGGTGCTGCTGAGCCCCAGTGTGGCCGGGGGGGAACTGCAGACTGCGAGAAGGGAGCCGGCGAGACGTCAGCCCGATTGCTCTCACCCCGCGCCACTCTGTTTTAATTTCCATCTCTGCTTCCCAAGGTTTCAGGGCACAGCAGCGATGGATGGAGTTGCCCTGGTAGCACCTCTGTGCTGATTTACGCTGCCCCGGCACTGCTCAATATCTGGCCGTGAGAGGCCTGCATTCATTCTCTCTCTCTCTCTCTCTCTCTCTCCTCACCTTCTACACCTCTGTGATTTATACAGCGCATCCTGTCACAATATCCTCCAGCCACGAGTCACCGAACGTGATGCGTTTCCCCGTCTACAGTTTCATTACAGGACCTGCCTGCGTTGTGTCAGGTGGGCCAGGTGGCCGGGTGGGGGCTGCACTGAGTCCAGGCCCTGTTGCCTTCCTCTGGCATGGGAGCTACGAGGAGCAACGGAGAGAATAAGATAATAAACTAAGTGAAATAAAGAGCATCCTCCTTATAGGGGAGTGGAGAGGAGGAAAAAGTTTACTCTTAAGAGTTGTGAGAGTGAAAACAATCTGAAGTTATTTATTTATTTATTCTCCCCCATTCAGCTTAATTTAGCTGTCGCGCCGCAATAAGTCTGAGGTGTGTAATTAATCTGGGGTAGTTCAGTGTTATTAATCTTCATGAGCGCGGTGTAATTAATCTTTATAACCCACCGCTCTCATCTCCAGACTCCAGGCTTCTCGGGGCTGGGTGATGCCGCGGGCTGTTCTCGGGGCCGGGGGCCGGGATCGATACTCAGTCACAGGAAGCCTTTAAATCAATAGCCCGTCTTGATTTTGCTTTTCTTACTCTGCAGATTTGTAATGAAAGTCCAGGAACTGATGTCTTCAGACTCTAATAGCTTGAGGGGTGGCTGGAGAGTCACAGGTACTAATGCCATGTGACGACTGACGTCTATACCAGAAAGAGCCCGTTATTTCCTTTTTCCATTACAATGAGCTCATTTTGACAACCGCAACAATGAAAAAATCTGTTTCTCTGAAAGAATACTGTAGGTACTCTCTCATTCTTGTTTGATCTTCGGGTTCTCATACATTTTTCTCAGGCAAAAGTGGCTCTTACAATAGAGCCCGTCTGTATTTTAGGGTTTTCAATCTTAGGAATATTGTCTCTTATTAATATTACTGTGCCGTCTCGGCTCCCTCGGCGCCTGGGGCCATTTTTCTGAAAAGGTTAGCTCCGTACATCAAAAGCCAAAATATGGAAATAAGGGAGAACGACAGGATTGTAGGTTTTTTTTCTTTTTTCTTTTCCTTTTATAAATTAAGTAGCGTATATTCCATAAAACCAATCCTGGATGGAACTAAGAAATATCCTTGGGGTCAGCTGAGAGGTCAAGCAGAGAGAGATATTGACCATCCGGGAGAACTGGGAGTCACAATACAGAGCTGGGCGATAAATGAGTTTGCCTCGTCGATCCCTGAGGCTTGGTCGGGAACGGGCTGTGTAGGAGCTGAGGACACCAACTCGACGGGGGGGAGGGAAGTTAGCCTTTTGAAGTCAACAGTGTGAAATCGCTCCCTTTGATTTTAATGGAGGATTTGATAAAATACTGGAAACTATCGCTTTCACAGCCCATCCTCACAAATGAAGAAATCCAGGCGCAGTGTTTCCCCAGGAATCCCTTTAAAAATGTCACAGTCCAGTCACGACCATTTTACCACCCCCGTGTCCGCAGCCAAATACAACAGAGACGCATTGCAGACGTGTTTGAATAAGGACGGCGGGACATCTCGGGGGCTGAGGGGACTAATGAGAACTGGATTCCTATTTTTAACATCAATCTCTTATTAATCTCTCTCTCTCTGTCTATATATAAAACATGCGGTTCAGGCAGGAGACGATGACTGGATCTGAGCTGCAATCATCGCCTGTTACTATTATAGCCCTGGGGGGATTCTCTGAACAATAGGTGACCCTCAGCTGGGGTCACACTTCTGCCCAGTGTCTGCCTGGCACAGAATAATAACAGAGACAGAGACAGAGCCGCCGCGCCCCCCCCTCACGTCATCTCTAATATTCCCTGACATTTCCGTGCTCAATTGTGTTCCTCGCAGGTGTGATAATCATGGGCAACGGCTGGCTTTCCCACTGGATGACATTTCTGGTCCATCTGTACCTCAGACCTGATACATGGCATTAGAGTAGGTCTAGCTGTTGTACCTAAGAGCCACGCCCATTCCGTCTACTGTCCTCACTGCCACCCCACTGCTACACTCAAGCTGACCATTGAATAGTCAATCAGTGAGCAAGGATTGGCCAGTACAAGCATATTATCATTATCATTATGTAATTATCCTCCACTTCATCCATTTGCTCTCCTTCTTCCTCTGTCTCTTTCACAAGAAAACCTCATAAGATGCAAGGATGAAATCAGGAGGTCTTCAGGAGCAAGTCAGCTATGCACGGCTGAAGACAGAAGCTGGGTGGGAAGAAAACGGGAGACACTTCTTCACACAGAGAGTCATCACAATCTGAACAAACTCCCCAGCGATGTGGTTGAAGCGACAATTTGGGAACATTCAAAAACAGACTGGATAGGATCCTTGGATCACTTGGTTATTAATGGACACCAAAAGAGCACGACGGGGCGAATGGCCTCCTCTCGATTGGACACTTTCTTATGTTTGGAAAGCCTTCGTCTGGCCGTGGACTGAGCCACAGGCTGCAGATGATGAAGCCAAGGTAGAGTATATTTCAACACTTCTGTGAAAGGAAAACCCTGTGTCCTGTAAATGGCGTCTACGTTGCAGTCTCGGGTTAAGCATCCATGTTCTGCACTCACTCCACTAGGATCTATAACCCCCTGACCAGACTTTCCTTTTCTTTTTGAAACACATGAAACACACCACCACAGAAAGCGAAGTAGGCTAACATAAAAGTGCGGCCCAAGTGCCTCGGGGCTCGTGAGGAACAGCCTGAGGGAATCTTTGCGTTGTAGACTGCTTAAGTGTAAAACAGTGTTGTACTGCATTCGAAATGCCAGACACAAGGCCTAAACACATGCGTTGTCTACATTTCTACAGTAGAAGTGTACTGCTGCAAAAATCAATACAATGCTGCTAAATCTGAAGATTTAATAATCCTACAGTATCCTTTAATCAGTTATATCGATCGCAGGACGTTACATACTGTAGACGTCTAAGAAAATACTCAATATGATGCCTCTTTTGACTGAGCGTGTACTGTACATGAATTGCATGACATAATGGAATTCAGGGGGGGGACAAAAAAATCAGTTCTGTTTAAAATGAAAACCGAGCTTTCTCCTATTGTGTGAATGAACATATCGATTCTGTGGCTACAGACTGCGGTGTGTTAATCCTGCTCTCAGAGGCACTAAATATTACAAAAGGGTACATTTATTGCCTGAGTACAAAGCAAAATTAATCAAATACACAAGCAAAGAAGCGATTAATTATTGAAGCTCCGTTCTTCTGCAGTGTACAGTCTTCAAACAGTATCAAAAGGTTTCAAACAATGAGTTTACCGGCTTGTTGAGTGATGCTTCATTAGAGAGCGTTTTTGCACAGACTCTCCCTATAATGCGCGGCTTGCCGGCTCCAACTGCGCTCTTATTTTCTAACAAACACCGTCTCGTGTCCCCGATTCACAGTCACTGTGGAGAAGGGCACAGCCGGAGTACAGAGTGTGCACCGACTACTAACAGGATTTGCACAGTTTCTCAGGATGTGTTTAGCAGGAGTGAGGCTCCATCAAGCTACCGTACTGTATTTAAACCCTTACTGAACGCGAACAAGAAAGGGGAAAAGAAGCCCCTGTTGGACAGCCAACCAGGTGGGCCAATTTGCTCTCTGCCTAGAAAAGCGGTGGAATTTGCATGCATGACTAAAAAGACGACCAAAGCTAAATAATACCACACCATCTGCCTCTACCGAAGCATGGTCCTGGTGACTAAATGGTATGGACGCTGGAACTGAAATGTGGTCCTAATTGTAAACCAGAACTGTGGTGAATTAGTCAAATGCCAAACCTTGTAATCCAATCCTTAAGCAGGTTTTGGCCAAACCAGCTCTTAAAACTGCTTAAGTAATTGATCATTATCACAAGACATGCTTTCAAACAATGAGAGGAACTTTTGCAGTGAACTGTAATCGAATCCCACAGGAAAGCGGAGTTTTATGCTTCCTGTTAGACCTGATATTGACTACAAGCACAAGGCTAAGGCTGAGGGTTAGAGTAGCAAAGGGGTTTAGATTTTGATTTGAATGTGTCATCAAAGACAGAACCTAGAGGAACAGCATGAGATTTTCACTCTCTGAACAGTTTCCATTCGTCTGGGGTTGGGTATTAGTTTACCCCTGCAAACACTTGCAGACACTTTGCAGATTGTATAAGAGTCTTCCTTTAGATGGGGCTTGAAAACATTCTTCCTCGACATTACATGTTTTCCCCCTTTTGTTGTCGGTATCTTTAAAAAACAAAGCTTGCGTGGGTGACTTGCGAGGGCTGGTGTTTATTGGAGTACTGCTTCAACCAGGGAAAAGTCATGGCACCGCTGGCTTATGCTGGGGAACACTCTCACTAATCCGTTTCCTGTCGGGTTCTGGCGGTTTTCCTTTACCCGCGTCAATACCAGTAAGTAAGTTACTGATTTTCTCTAATTGAACTGGCTTCAGCTCTTCCACAGTTGCTTGGAGGGCCGTCATTACCTCTGTATTGTCTGAAGTAAGACAGCACTGCTCTCAGGAGCTGAGACCTTGGCAGACGACTCTGTCTAGCTGTGAGCCGTAGCAGGTAAGTTACGGTGTGAAATACACTGCAGGCAGGTCAAGTGGTTTGTAGCATTAGAAGTATACATTTTGTAAAGACTCTCAATACAAGCCCAGAGAATCCACTGGCAACCGACAGAACTGCAAAAAGGAGCAGCAGAACAAGCTCCCATCACACAGTGTTATGATGCCGAGCCCTCTGGATATAGGGGATGAATCATGTTGCATTTGTTAAGCATTTCTGAAAAACGTTCTTCGAAACAACATGAGCCACAAAGATAACTGGAGGTAGGAGACGCGATGCTGTGGTTTGAATCTGTACCAGCGAGAGTGACTTTTCCATTTAGCAAAAGGAATTTCACTTCCAAGTTCTGAACCTTCTTGTCATCACTTGTTGATGGGGTAGATGGTTTTTTTTAACACCAAAATCAGTCATGAATCATTAATTAATCATTGTCCGTGTGTAATATTTATTAGGCTGTCCTAAGATCTGTTGACAGAACATGCATAAAACAACAAGACTTCAGTGCAACTACAGTGGGGTTTCGCTGTAACTCCCTCCAGCTCCGTGAGCCAAATCCCCAGACGGTTTTACAGCAGCCTCCGTGATTGGGAACGATAAGGTTCTACAGCTCTGTAAAGAAACGGGAAAGTAAAGCAAAGTCCCAGCCCTCATAAATAAGCAAACACACAAAAATCAACACACCATAATCATGTAAATAAACCAGAATGTGACTAAAATGTACAATACTGCACTGGTTCGTAAATTTCAGATTGCAGCAGAAAACGAGCACAGAGTTTGATCAAATTATGGTAATCGGGTCCCGAGGTACCGCTCTCATTATCATAGGGAAATAAGAATGCAGCGAACGGGTTTCTAGAACTCAGAGGATTGCAGGTGAAGAACCGTAACCCTGACCTAAGTGCTATTTTTAACCTTTCTAGCTATTTTTGTGATACAGATTGATTATCTCTCTAATTCTCTAATTGTGAGATTATACTACTTGATTAGTTTATTGTTTTTATGAATTCATGTGCTATTTGGTTGATACAGATTAGTTCTGTTTATCACTAGTTCGTATTGCATTATTGCAAGAAAGGGAGAGCGAGAGAGAGAGAAGAACATGTCTGAACGCACTGTAGCCTCAGTGCTATGTTCACACAAAGGAAGTGTGTTTAAGTACAACTCTCAACAGAAAGGAAAGTAGTCCACTTGAGTCTCTACAAACCCACAACAGAAGAAGACGACTTGAGTCTCCCGTCCTGAAATCAAACACAGTTTCTTATCGCTGTAATGAAATGAATGGTCCCCAGCCCCTTCTTACTTTATCAATAATGGACTAATTTTCCATGAGAAAGCCTTCAGTGCAGATCTGTGTTTCTGCTGTCTGGCTGGGGGTGTGTGGTTAATGGAGTAAGCCCAGAAGACGTGCCAATTACAGCTGCTCCTGCTCGGCAGAGCTGGCCAGTGCACTTGTTTACTGCTCTGCTCGACACACGCTCCCTGCGAATAAACTCAAACAATTGCAAGCTGGCCGCTTGTGCGAGAGCAGCAGGAGACGAGACTCCGTGGTGTGCGTGTGGGACTCTCTCTGCGGGGCTCTCAGGACAGGACAGGACACATGCAAGACCTGGGTGGGCTTTAGAAAACACTCGTCTCTCTGTATCCCTTTTAGTATACGAGCGAGAGAGTGTGGAGAACAGGCAAAGGGTGCTTTCTGTATCGGATGAGGTCTGGTTAGCCTACATGATGACAGGCTGCTTCCCCCTCTACCACTTGCAGACTCCTGCCTCCCCCACTCCCCGCCTCCGTCTGCTGCTCTTCCCCTCAGCATCACTTGACCTCTTAATTGGGCGCACGCGTCTCTGATCATTACACCTTAAACACTCCATTTCCCGGCTCTTTAGTATTCACTGCGCTCAGCCGGCTGCACCATCGATCGCAGCCCACCACACGGTCCCTCTCGGATTCCTATCGAGCTGGGCCGTGGAGCTGCACAGCTCAATCAGGCAGGGCGTCGGTGGCTCACGAATCGGCGACGCTCTTTAAAGAATCCCTGATGATTTTATGATTTTATGATTTTTGGGGGAGCGTGGGGGGAATCAAATTACTAATTTCCTGTGTATGCGAGTCGTTTCTTCATTACAAATAAACAAACAAACAAAAACAAAAATCATGGGGAATTGCTCTTCACTTGGATCTTTCCTGGTGATTATCTTCAATAAACCTTATTTTGGAAACTATCTCTGATTACTTAAAAAGACAAAGAACAGTCGCAGAGAGAAGCGCACATTGGAGGAGACATTTGATAAGTGAGTAAATGCAGTTGGAGTCAAACGCGATACAATACAGTGGACCCCTTTACTGTCCAGCAGTTACTGTCCATCTGTAACACACTTGCTCCCGTCTCTAATTGTGTAAAGCACCACGGAGAGAGGAGACATAGAGCCATGCAAACACTCAGCACTAATCCCTTCATGCTGCTAAAAACCTCAAGCTTGAAAGCAATCAGTTAAGACAAAAACTGAAAATGGAAATCAAAAATACAAGCAGGAATGCCGAATCTCTCATCACAAGGCGCTGTGCGGTGCAACAGTCAAAATAAATGGGTTATCATCACCTCCAGGGGAATTATACCAGCTTTGTCAATCGAGGGAAGAGGAAGGGGGCTATGCTCTCATTTTTTGTGGGGATCAAAGGAGAGGAAGTTGTTGTGAGGGGAGACGCCAGCACACATCCGTCACATGTCAAGTGTCCGGCACGCACGATCTGAGTCGGCGGCTTATGGCACACGATGAGTGGCAGACGGCATAGAAACGGCACAGAAGAACAAGCCGAGTGTATTGAAAATTTCTCTAGAGATCTCAAGCAGTGGGATGATCAACCCTCCCAAGGAAAGCTAGCAGGGAAGCTGCGTCAGGGTCAAGTGGAAGTGGACTAATCCATTTCGTGTTGAGCTGTTCAATGCAGTAAGACCCTGCCTTCACATCTAAGGGTGCTACTAAGGGAAACAGTGTCAAGTCCTTGCAGGAAATTATGTAGCACCTGTGCCTGTTAAGTGTGTAACAAACACACAGGATAAAATACAATCACCGACTGCTTCTGTGTTGCATCTGGTCATTAACACCCCATTTTTCATCAATGCACTTGCCTGCTGATGATCGCTGATAATTAGTTGTTTGCATGCCAGGTCAGACTCAGGTCTCGATGGACCCCGGTCTCAAGTAAGCTTCTGGTAATTATGGGAGCTCAGTGGCTGCCCAGGCAAAATGATTGGTTTACAAGTAGAAAAGACAAGTGCTTTGCGGTTATACGCTATTGTTAAAGAGTCTTGCAGTGAAGGATGCTGGGAGTCTGATAAAGCCCGGAGAGTTAGAGGAAAATCACTGACCGTGCGCTGCTGTTTTCATCTGTTGACTTGGTTGTTTTGTGTGGCCATCAGAAGTGTACAGGGCCATGTTAACAGCAGGCTAATGTCTTTAGGCTGGAGATGCACGAGCAGTTTTTATTGTCACTTCTATCTGGCACCAACAACCTGACAGCTGAATTGTCATCGCTTAGCGTGCTACACACACGTCGGAGAACTGACAGTTACTTTAAGTGGTTTGAAAACGCAGCCCACTTTAGCAGAAAATGTTTCAGAAACGGCTGCAATAATGGGACTAATGAAACGAGCCACTCAGACAAGCACTTTTTCTTCCACATTGTGGTCTACACTCCCCACCTAACATGTCATGAGTTTTGCCAAACAACTGACTCTCAACTGCAAGGTTTCCTAGAGCATCCTCTTGTCTCAGAAAACTTTAAGACTTAAACACCATTGGCTACTGCAGACACACATTCGCTGGAAACAAAGCACGGTCAAGCTCAAGCACCTTAACCTGACTGGCAAAATCTGATGACCGAGTTGTTTGGGAGTTCATTAAAGCAGTTCATTAGAGGCACACAGTCACATTTCCTGCTCTGAGTTCCGAAGAGTAAAGTCGCTTAGAACCAAAGGGCAGGGGGGTTGGGGATCTTCACAAAGGTTAGACAGGAAGTGTAGCACGGTGCTTTAGGTCTCACACGGGGGACCTGCACAAAAGGCCGCACTGTCCCCAGGCTCACCTGCTACCACGCCGGCCATGTAGAGGAGGCTGATGCGGACGATGCCGTGCACCATCTCCAGCGGCACCCCGATCATCAGCTGCAGGAGGGCGTTGAACCCCAGCTGCTCCAGCCTGCGGGCCAACGAGACTCTGGTTAGGGTTTAAATCAGCTGTCACAGCTCTTATAATCCTGGAAAACGGTGCACGGCATACAAGCATAATAACACAAAAAAGAACGTTATGACACGACACATACAAACAAACCGAGAGAGCAGACACGCCTAAATTTGACATCAACGTGTGCCTCAGATGTTCGGGGCAGAAGGTTCCTTCTCTTACCCAACATGCATGAACATGTAGCTGAAGAAGCGCCACACTTGCGCCCGGTGCCCAGGGTGGTACACCAAGGGGCTCTTCATGAAGTCGGGCTGGTAGGTCTGGAGAACCCATTTGTTGAGCATAATGCCGTAGCAGAGGAAAACGATAATCTGGAAAGAGAGCAAGAGAGCAATCCTTCATCGTTTGCTGTTTGACTGTAACAAGTTGTTATGCATCAGTAAGTCACCTGACCTCAACCCAAGCCACCAGCAAAGTTAGAACCATATACATCTACATCAGATGCAGTTAGGTCAGTAGAAAAACAACCTAAAACTTAATAGAAGCTTATGTTTATTGGGATCTCTAACCCCAACCTAGCTTAGACCTAAATGTAACCCTAATTTGATGGCGAATTAAAATTCTCATGCATAATTTAGCATAATTACTGAAAACAATGCTCTCTAAAAAGCCTTAATGTGACTCTTAGACCATTCCACTCCCACTCCCTTCATCTATATCCACAGTTAAACGTTAGCTTGCTCAAATGTAGTATTTGTATTATAAAATATTTCTTCAACATCCAAATCCAAATTAACCTTCTGTCAGTGCAGATATGGCCAATAATTAGACTAACACCTTCATTGTGAACTGTGATCCTGCAGTGCAGACAGAACAGACAACCTGTAACCTATTGTGTTACAGCAGTAGTTCACCTGCCCCCAATTAAAACTTACCATTGTGAAATTCTCTAATTTCAGTCCTGGTATTGTAGAAAAGGCACGCATGAGGAAAATAATATATTATGTAATGAAATAATGGCAGAACTCTACATTGGGACAGGCTCGGGTTCCTCAGTGAAAGTCAGGTTTGATTAAAACTTTATAATGAAGGGTGTGGGTGTTGGTGGGCATGCTGCACAAAAAGTTAAGCAGGCCTGTCTTAGACTTGGAAAAAAAACTGCTTTTGACTGCTACATGGGAGTCACGTTTTAATTAAAAGCAAAAAAACTAAAAGCTAAAGTTTATTAGTTTGTTTCGACAGAAGAGCAATGCAACGGAGACGGGAGGTGAGGAGAACTGAATCTGACAATCACGTCTGCCTCCCAGATTCCAGCGGGGGTTTCTGTTCATGAATAACATTATGAAAAAGCGCAATCACACACACGCACACAAACACACACACACACACACACACAATAAGGCCGTGCTGCGGAGTTATACAGGCTGCTGCAAAGGGGAGTTTTAAACGGGAACTTGAGAGAAAGGCTAATAAAAAGAAAAAAAAGAGTGAAAAAGTCATCCATTTAGGAGAGCGAACAGAGCTGAGCCCCCCCACCAGCCCCCCAAACACACAGCGCCCTCAGCTTGGATTGCTCTTTGTCAATTACTTCAGTAACACAACTCCAGCAATTCACTCTCACTCCACAAGCTGTCAGTTCATGTGTGGCTCACAGTGTCCCGAGAGCATCTTGTAATTATAACAGCCCAGAGATTGCCCTGTCACAATTATTTATTTGCAGTCTACAGGACAAGCGCTTTGGGATATTTTTATTTATTTATTTATTTTTAACTTCTCTGATTTCCATACAGTCTCCTTGCCACTGTAGATGGCCGGAGTCGGTGCGGCACACAGCGGGAGAGCAGGCGGGCGGGCGAGGAGGCATCCGCACTGGGTCACTGACGTACAAGATCATATTAACAGCAGCCTAATATCATTATGAGTCGCACTGCAAATAAATGGAACAGAAGCTTTCTTTAATTTAATAACGTGTCGGCTAAATTAAAGTCAGCAGATTGTTTCCCGCTTTGTCCAAATGGCTTTTCTGAGCTGCATACTAAACGCACAATGTAAATGTAGTTTTTATTTTATTCCCCTTCCTAAATTAAGCAATGCTTTCGAAGACACAATTGACATTTTGGGGTCTTTTGCGTTGCAGGAGGTGAGTGAGTAATGGGTTTAATGACCCGTTTTCATTACGCGACTTTCCTTTTTTTCGTGTTACTAAGATGAAACAAAAAAAGAAATAAATACGTATTTTCTCCTCCTTTTAGTAAGCGCTAATGGGATCAGCCCGAGCCGAACCGATGACAGCCTTCACAAACATTCACGGTGATCCACAATAATGAGAGAATGGTGAAGGGAGAGAGGGAGGAAATTAATCTGCAAATAACAGGGAAGGATAGACTGGGTTTTGCTTGGAAGTAATAAAAGGAAACAGATGGAAAAGCAGTTCCTAAAATCAAAGAATACAAGGCCGTTTGAAGCCGCGAGACGACTCTGTGCAGCAAATCCATTGGAGAGAAGTTTTTAGTTTAATAAACACAGCCACCCCTGCATCGGAAAAACAGACAGATGAAAGAAGGGATATCTACTGCGCTGTGTTTTTAACATTTCCTTATCCGACAGGACGATGGTTTGCATTCTTTCCCATCCTCTCCGTATCAAGTGCTTCGCTTCACTGGGGCCGCTGACACTGAGGTACATATCAAACTTGTGTCACAACTCCTCTCCGCACCTGCAGTTTCGAGTTACCTACAGTACTATCGTGTTGATCAAGAAACACGCACCGGCCTGCTCTGGCTTCCTGTCCCCCCCGTGCCAGACCAGTGAATTGGTATTCTGCGAGTGGAGGATGAAGTTGGGGGCTTTGTCAGTGTGACTGGTGTGTCATCGTCAAAGCTCCACGGGATTGGGCCTGGATTGGAAGCCTTATTTTAATCCTTGCCTCTTTGAACTTAAATCTCAACGACTGCAAGAAACCTATAGACTTATCACAGTGGGGGACAGCCGGGGCGCTCACACTCGACTCGGCAGAAAAGCGTTACGCACGGACCTGCGATCGATAGTCATTAGGGCTCTCAGATCCATGGGGGACAGTCATTAGTTTCATTTACGATGTTACTAACGCATACGGAGGGGTGAGTAGGTGAGGGGACCAGATGTTTTTGGGGGGTACCTGTATGACGGTGATGACAGCCATGAAGACCGGCGGGGGACAGAGGCGGTTCTGGTGGAAGTACCAGCGGCGGTCCGTCTCGCAGGGCAGGATCTCGTAGGCCACGTAGCGCACGAAGCGCTTGTAGACGCCCAAGCCTGTCTCGTCCAGCAGGATCTCTCTCTGCAGCGTGCGGCGGCCATTGGCGATGGCTCTGCGGAAACTACTGGAGCGTTTGCTGCTCATCTGGGGTCAGAGAGAGAGAGAGAGAGAGAGAGAGTGTGAGAGTGAGAGAGAGTAGGAGGGAGAGGGAGAAGGAGAAAGAAGAGGGAGAGAGGACAGGGACTGGTCAACTTCTTTGTCGGCTCATCCCAGCCTGTGTGACGCTGAACTGCACCAGCCATATGTCAGGCCCTGTTGTGCCTATGGTCTGTTCGCTTGTCTTAACACTCCCAATGTATGATGAAAATTATAGCTGAAATAGACTGCATAAACAGTTCTGACTGTAAAGGGGAATAAAAACAGCCTGCACACTGTAATGGGCTGTCAGCTTAACAAATGAAAGATGCTCAGAGTGCTCCTGCTATCCAAGTTGAGTTCACTTAATGTCTGAGCAGTCTCAGCCACTGAACTGGAGCCTGTACATGCATTACCTTGACACTCTCGCTAAGCAGACAGTCATGCACAAAACAGTCTGAAAAACAGAGCTGGAACCCCTTGTCTGTAAAACAGTGAGTCATCAGAGTACAGATATAATACAATGATGATCTATTAGGATGAAGAGTTTTGTTTTTGCTTTAAGATGAAAGCATAAACCTTCTGTAGAGGCGGTTTAATTGGTTTACTTATCAGGACCGATACTGTCCGATCGAAAGGTTTCATCCAGTCAAGTGAGGAATCACGAAAGGAGAATCACAACTGACAAGCAGCAGCCAAAATGACTGAACACATGAACTGTGGGTGTGTTTGCAGTATAAATATGTGTTTTGCTTTAATTCAGTGCATTGTTGAACGGGTTTCCACCGCATACTGTCTCCTTTTGGCTGCAGACGTGACAGAGCGGAGGTCATTAAGAGGCCATTAGGCTACCTGAGATATGTGTTTCTAGTTTAAAGAAAATCAATACATTGGATTTTCCTTTAACAAAGCACAAAAGGCGGGGGTGATTACAGTATGCCATTACATTGTTTACAAATGTGGATCATATCTTTGTAGCAACTGCTTCCTACAAAGGGGCACGATATCAAATAAGATAGAACATAAGAACATAAGAAAGTGTCCAATCGAGAGGAGGCCATTCGCACCATCGTGCTCGTTTGGTGTCCATTAATAACTAAGTGATCAAGGATCCTATCCAGTCTGTTTTTGAATGTTCCCAAATTGTCTCTTCAGCCACATCGCTGGGGAGTTTGTTCAGATTGTGACGCCTCTGTGTGAAGAAGTGTCTCCTGTTTTCTGTCTCGAATGCCTTGAAGCCCAATTTGCATTTGTGTCCCCGGGTGCGTGTGTCCCTGCTGATCTGGAAAAGCTCCTCTGGTTTGATGTGGTCGATGCCTTTCATGATTTTGAAGACTTGGATCAAGTCCCCACGTAGTCTCCTCTGTTCCAGGGTGAAAAGGTTCAGGTCCTCAGTCTCTCAGTAGGACTTTCCCTTCAGACCTGGAATAAGTCTGGTTGCTCTCCTCTGAACTGCCTCTAGAGCAGCGATATCTTTCTTGAAGTGTGGAGCCCAGAACTGTCCATAGTATCCAGATGAGCTCTAAATAATAAGGAAAAGAAGTTGCCAATACTTAATGAAATTATTCTGACAGCCGACGGCTGTGAAAAAATAGAAATGGACAGGACGGGAGAATCAAAATCAAGGATATCACTGGCGATCAGGTGAATGGTGCTGTTTTCAAGGAAACTTGGTGTCCACTTCATTAACGCTGACAACTGTCTCCATGTCTGCCATCTGCTGATAAATGCTAAAATGCTGATGCCCTTTCCTGACATTAATGAATAAAACAGAGCCCTCCTCTGGGTGGCTGAGTGGGGGGATTTTAATTATTAATGCTCTCAGAATTAACCTCACTTTCATGTGAAACTGAAGTTCTGAGACTTAACTTTTCTCCCCCCACCTATCACTGTCTCTTTAATGACATTTTCTCTTCTTGAAAAACAAAGCGGTTCACAGTCAAGTGCTCGGAGGATATCTTAAAAAGAGTGAATTCTCAAGTGGCAGCTCTGCCGGCATTAAGGGGTAATAAAGCCAGGATTTCAAGCATTACTACCTTGTCAGTGTCAGTGTGCAATGAGGTTAAGGCGTTGTCCCGGCCTTGCCAAAAAGGACTAAAGACTCCGCCAGCTGAGCTCACTGCCAAACTGGCAAGTTCAGAAACAGACTGAGAAGCACTGAGGATATTGGATAGCAGGAGGTGGAAAAACTGCTGAGCAGTGTTTGTTTGTTTGTTTGTTTGCTCATTTAATTAACAAGGAGCATGAAAAGTATACGAAGGGGACGAATCATCACTTTCATACCAGAAAAATGCATAACACAATCAATTTCCTCCTGACATATCTTTGCAAAATTCAGGCAACAAAACAGCAGGTTCTCAAAAACTGACTACAGTGTCTCCTGGTTGCCCCGTGAGAGTCGTCTGAAACAAATATGTTTGCTTATATTAAAAAGAGGAGGAGGAGTGAGAGGAAAGTACAAACGGTTTGCTATATAATGTAAACACATGGGCTTGCATGCATGAGGGCGGAGTTTGACACAGAAGAGCACTTCTAGAGAGAGAGACCATATTTACTCTGCCAGCTATGTATGTGTGGACTGCTTGTGTGACACACTGTAGATTGGTTATTATTTTTTGTTGTTTTCCATTTAATTTCCATGTATTTATGTATCTTTTTCCTAGTTTTTCATTTTTTTGGTCGCTTAAAGGGAAAAAACACTTCTCGATTAGCCAATAAAAAGAGTCTGTTTCTCGTTTTGATTGCATAGCTTCATAACAATACTTCCATTAAGGTGAAAAGGAGAAGGAGCTGTTTACTTATTTATAGAGTTCTTTGCTGTTTTTTAAGTACAAAATATTGATTCTGATCTGAAAGTCAAATTAACTTCAGGTCTTTTTGATGTTGTTCTCACTTTATTTAATCAAATCCACATGCAGACACACTGGGAGATTTACTAGATACTGTGGCAAAGGGGTTATTGTCTGGGGGACGGATGTCAATATTTCATTAGTATTTCATGTATCTGAAGATACTCTGTCTGCATGTTTTGTACGATAATACATATCTAAACCTATTTTTACGGTAGTATGTGATAGTTGCAGTAGAATTTGGGTTAGACTCTCCATAGTGGTTCTTTTAGGAGAAATAGAAAAGGATACAGAGAGTTTTGTGCCTAATTGGGAGTCCTGTTTTAAAGGCTGAAGTGAGAATTTGCATGGTTGAATGAGAATGCATGTATTTGTAGTTTAATGTCATTGTTTATATATTTCAGATTTACACAGAGGTATTTTTCCTTTGATTTACACAACCTACTTCACCAACAGAACCACAAAGTTGTTCAGAACAGAACACAACGGGACCACAAAGTTGCCAGATGTAGCCAGATGTTATATATAGATGTAGCTTTGCCTATTACCATTGAACACTTGAAAAGAACTCGCCAGGAAAAAAATAATCAGTCGGTTCATCGGCACAGCTGCATTGCTTCTGTTCTCTGGGCCTTTGCAGTTTACAAAGTATGTATTTATGATGTTTTGTGTTCGTTGTGTAAAATATGTGAAAAAAAGGTACATATGTAAAGAACTTGAGTTCAGTTATGTGTTCATGTATACAAAAAATCTGACTTTGGAAATAATGCACAGTCCCAGACCACCTTCCGGAGATTACTCAAGACACATCTATTCAGACTGTACCTGTAATTTAGTTGTTTATTCCCCAGAGTGGCTCAGCTCTCCTGTACTTTTGCACTTTATATAACATTTTCATCATACTGCTTGCTTTTACTTTGCTAGTACTCATGTTGTTTATTGTGATTTCCCCGAAGTCCCCTCCCCTTCGCTCTTAACCCTGACTTGACATCTTGTCTGCACTTGTTCGCTATTATAGTCTAGGATATAGGACTTGTATTTTATATTAACTGTATATTTTACCTGCACTTCTATAATTTGTGAACCTCTAATTGTATAATGTTTTGATCTGTAATTGTATACTGTATTATTGCACTTTTGCATTGCATTTTGTATTAAAAACATGTTAAAAACACACCAAAGAGTTCCCCCGTAACATTTCTGGAACATTTAACAACATTGCTACCTGGGTTAACGTTTTGTGGCAAACATGTTATACTTGCTTGGTAAAAATTGCGTTGCCATAAGACGTACTTGTCTTGCTGTGTAGCATCTTTATGTGACTTTGCCAATCAGGTTAGTTTATTTATTAGTATAATAGTATTATATACTATACTATTATTATAGTATATAATATAAAAAGCAAATTACTTTGAAACATCCCTTGGGAGCTTTTCTGAACCTGGTTATTAAAATCAGCACCAATATTAGTCACCATTAATCATTCTGTTTCTACTTCTTATCACAGCATTGCTCTGGAATAAACGCCTGTATGAACGAGAGTTAAATGATACAGAGAGAAAGAACACTTTACAAACAGCCAGAGAAATTGATTCAGAAAAAAAAGGCAGTTCAAAGCTGGGTAGAAAGTTGGGGAAAGCATGCCTTAAGTCACACAGTAAGCAATTATGATGCAAAATTGAGCAATAAATACATTCTGCCTGGTGCGTGGAGATAACCAAGCCAAATTCATATGCACGATAGTGTGAGGAGATGCATAACTGCATATTAAAATAACCTGCACATTTCTGCACAAGAAAAACATACCCAAAATGCTCTTTAAAGCACAGTGTATCTGAGTCTTTGCAAGTGGTGGGGAAAGAATCCATGCCATAAAGCACACATTAGGCCATTTGGTTCTGTGCTTCTCTTCTCTATCATCACTACACAATGAAGTGCATCACACACACAAACACAAAAGCTTTGCACAAGGAACAGGGCGACTGCTGACATCAGCAAGCTTGTAATTCATATTCCACAATGTATTTAGCATTCAGATACATTTCCGTATTGATTATAGAGTTTTGATCAACATCTGTTCCTCTAATTACCCTCTGAGTGGCAGTTTCCTTTGAGGAGGTCCGGCGCTTTAGTAGCTTACAGTGCTCCGGTTAGTCACCGCCAGACACAGTTGTCACTTTTCTTTACAACTGACGTTTGGTAATGACTGCTTTAAGTGAGTATTAATTCCCTTTGAAGTGAAGACATGAAAGTGGTATCCCACAATAAGACATGTCTGTCCGGGTATGTGAACAGAATGCTGGATGCTAAACAGCAGTGAACTACTGTGACCAAAATGATACAAAGCTTTGATCTCGTCTACACACGCACACACACACACACACACACACACAGAGTAACAGCTGGGCTTCGGGGGGGATAGGGAGGCTGCAGTTCTTGCACCTCAATCTGTGTAACTCTATAGAGGTGGGCTTTTGGGTGCTTGGTGTCAAATCCAAGGCTCCAACTGAATCCACTACACTGAATTATAAATTTGCCTTTGTACTGGGCTGGAGACACAGGGTACAGCAACTTGGGGCGACACCTCTGCGTCCTGAATTTAGTGTTTGGGCTCAACCTGCATAAAAGTAATTTAAAACGGAGGGGTTCCAGGGTGCATGGGGAGAGTAGTGGAGTATTATCTGCAAAGTTGTTGACAAAAAAAACTGGCTCTAACAACTACTATAATACTACAAGCAACATACTCCCAGAAAGGAGAGACTCTTGTGAGAAACTCTTGCCAGAACCCAACACTGATCTGAAACATGACTGTGAAACAGAGCACATTAGAATTGATGAATGATGTCATATGCACTGCGTTCCCCGACTCCTGTGATGTATTTCTCCAGTTTTGGCCAGTTATTAATTCTGCTTCTTCGTTTAGGTTTTTGTTTCTTTGTGTGTTTTTTTTTTTTTTTTTTACATAATGCAGCTGCTCTATGAAAAACAAAAACACAAAAAAAGACTTTTCAAAGGTCGATTTTCATCACTAAGTTATAAATCTTCCTGACGGGAGAAAAGAGGGAGCTTTAAAAGGAGCCAGTCAACATTTTTATACTCATTCATTCAGGCATAGTGAAGCCAGGATACTTTCATGAACCAGTTTGTCAGGATGAAAACCATAAGACTGAACTTGGAAGATGCTGGTTTTGTGTTTGGTGTGGAGCAGGACAGAGCTGGGGCCGTGTTTCGTCTTTGGGAAACATAGATCGGAACCTCTTCCTGGGGACTTAAAGAGAAAAATAGCTCGGAGCTGCCTCTCTGTAAAACGTTCAGAGATATTCCTCCTACACAGGCCAATTTCTGAACTTGCAGTTAAGCCGTATTCCAGGTGGTCAGATCAGGCACCGTGAGGCAAATTACGAATACTACTGAAGTGTCAGTGTGCGTCTGCTCACACAGCACATTACTGATGCTAAAGAATGACAGAGAATGAGGTACACGTCTCACGGCTGCTGTTCACACGGTCCCAGGAGCGGCCGGGGAGAACCAGGGAGGGTCTCTGCCTATTGATTGACGGGGGGAACACACACACGCACAGAGAATTCCAAGCGTGTGGAATACATTACCGTCAGAACATGCATATTTAAACCGCAAGGAGAGATTTCAAATGCTTCCCGTCACAGAATATTTGCTGACCCAGATTTTAATACCTCTTTATATATATTTATATACAATTTTTATTTTTATTCTACCAGCTGGAAAGTCCACATTTATTTTTATGTGCAGGCTCCGCAGCCAGACAGCCTGGGTTTAAGAAAACAAACCAACAAACCCACGACAAAAAGCCCCAGTCCATGTATTAATCATGCGAGGACTAAAACTTTCATTCGCAGCCACTTTAGTAAAGTGCTTCATCACCGCGCACCAGCTCACCTGTGAGGAGGAAAAAGCTGAACCAGCTGATGCAATGCCAGACAGGCGGGCAGGTCTGTAGTGCACAGCTTTCTCAGTACTACCAGAACCAAGAGTTGAAGGAATAGAAGTTGCATTTTCTTTCTGCTTTTACAGATTTACTCCGGACTCGGTCATGAGTGTGGTTGTGCAGAAGTCAAGGGAAGCTGTAGCAGTTTGAGCCACTTCAGGTGTCAAAAGCTGCTGGCTGTTGTATGAATCCCTTGCAGTTTTCTGCACTTCTGTACATACAACCTCTATACAACGGGAGTCCTATTCAGCCAACACATCCTCCTCCAGAATCGGTAGTCTGAGCTCAGTAATATCACCAGTGGGAAGACTTATGTGGATGTTAACGCCTGTGTAATCTGTCCCCGCTGGATAGCAGTTTGCTGTGAGGAATGACCGTAGACAGAGTGATAGTGAGGCTCAAATTAATGTCGACGGTGAGTAAAGGATGGAGCTGGGGACGCTACGCCTGATTGATTGATTGTAGTTCCACAGCAAGGGCAAAAAAGAGGCTTCTGAGACAGCATGGTATTCAACTGGACCAATCGCAGAGGAAGACACACAATCTTTCTTTTGTTTTCAAATCAACAGCACTAAACTAATAAAGCAGGCAAATAAAGAGCTTAAAACTCCACACATACATACATACATATTTATAAATGATAAACTCGTCCAATATGAGACCGGCCTCATTCAGGAGAAAACATCTCCCACTTTATTCTCTCTCTCTCCCCATTCAGTGCCGATACCATCTGTGACCCCGCAGCCAACACTTCGCTGAATATTAATGGCTTCTTGGCGGAGCAGGTATGTGGAGAGCTGGGAGTATGATAATGAAATCATTAACCTGTGCACTACATCGACAGCTGAAAGAGGGGAGATGTAATTCCTTTCAACGTGCTTTCGTTGGCGTCTTTGATCTATGTGTGGCGGACTGCAGGGCACTCTTCTGTCCCGAGGTCTGGTGTTCCTACAGGCCCAAATCGGGGGCCGCTTGGGAGACCGCGCCCTGCTCCCCCGTGCTGTAGACCCGAGTGATACTGCTAAGAGTCTTTCTTTACAGTTCAATAGCACACATAGTTCTGATCTACAATGTTTCTTTTTATCGTCCGCTCTTATTTGTTTCTGTTTCGGCGTTAAAGGTCTGATGCCGATTCGAATCAGTATATATTTTTTCCTTCTTCTGCCTTTAATTTACACAATTTACCCAGGAACCTGCTTTTATTTTTATCTGTAATTACTTTATAATGCAATGTTGTGGCAGTGAGCTGATCTCATCTCCGGGTTGTGCAGTCCGCCCGTGTCGCTGCTATTTAGTATGAACGGCAGCAGAATTTCCCTCCACTTTAATTCAGATAAGGCTGCGATGGAGGAGCTGATAATCCCGGTATTGTGGCTTGATTTTTCTTTTCCAAGTGGGATTACCGCAGAGCTGCGTGTCTGTGTTCTGGGACCTTGAAACTGGAGGCCCGTATCTCATTCCAGACAAAGGATGAAACCAATACATAGCAACGCAATCAGAGATCAAGCCTTTTAAAAATTGGCTATGTATTTATTTTTAGTTGACTTTAGTTGTGAACCCCAATGAATTCATAAATAGCTATTGACGTACCGGTGTGTGGAGTGATACATATTAGTGTTAGAACAAAATCAGCATCTCATTAATTAAAGGCGTCTGTTAAATGACTGATAAGTTTGACTTGTGAAGCTGATGAGGGATAAGTGATCATCCTTCATCATCCTGGACAGAATTCAACAAAGATTCCAGAACTCACAGCAAAAGAATGCATTCTTTCATATTGGATTTTCCTTTTTAATCATTTTTTTTTTCTGTTAAACACAGCAGATATGACTATAGCAATTAATGACATATTTAATGAATAAGATAATTAACTAAATCACCTTCTGAATCTGTATTAGTCTGCATGGGAGAGCAGGCAGATTATTTTTCTCCTGTATTATCTTTAATATGATTATTCTACCGTTTGGGGAATAAATAACTCCTTCCACAGTTCTTATGCTACGCCCACCAAACTGCATACAGGGATTGAACCGGATACCTAGTGCATTGTTTGTGCTTTTTGACCAGATAGGATCAATACTTATTAATTTATAATCGATAAATGGGGGAGCACTCAGGATCTCTCTCCTCGTGTAGCGCAGTGTGTCCTTGTACGGTTGATAGCCAATCAGCAGTGAATCATGTGTTTGACAGCCAATCAGCAGTGAGGATTTACAGAAAGTCAAGCAGATGCCTTCATACTTAAATATGATTAATTAAATGTGAAATATACTGCTCACCTCCTTTCCCTATAAATTAAAGCTCATCCTTTGCATTCTTGTGGACACTGATTTCCCATCCTGGCCCTAAAGCTTGTGTATTATTATCATCATCAATTCTATTATCATCAACACCTCAATTCTACTACTACTACTCTGATTATTAACTATTGCTGATATGAACCTGTATACTAGGATAAAAACAATACAAATCAAACATATATACTGCAAAAAGTACTGTCACATGCAGAGAAAAGTTACATCTGTATTGTGGATTTTAATATATCCTTCACATTTTACTTCTGTAACTACATGACAGATGTGTTTCGTGAACGGTACAGTCTGTACACCCATCACAGCTGTCCCAAACTATCCTGATCCAATCAGAAATCAGCAGGGAGTGTCTTTTTCCACAATCCACGCTCAACACAGCGGTTGTATTGCTCATCGAAATCTAAAAGCAATCTCCCCACGACTCACGATGGGACTGCTACTCGCTGAACTGACGTGCGCCACTTGTTTACAGTATTTTACACTGTTATTATTATTTATTTATTTAATTCCTCCCTCATGTTGAGACTCTCCTGTGTGAGTTTGCACTACATTTGTTATTCACGCCAGAGGCAAGACTGATAGTGCTCCCTTGTCAAGATCAGGGTGTAGTGAAAGTGCAATGTGTCAAACACATTAGCAGCGCTGCCAGAGGAACAGTTCAATTCAAACCTGTTGCGATGCGAAGATGCAGGAGTGTTCAACTGTAGTGGTCCGCACGTAACACTGTCCCCAGACACACGCACAATGTGAAGCTATGAGAGGGACATGTGATCTCTCTCACATGTAGCTCTGTGAAGCTTCGATTCCCCTCCTGAAGTCGTGTGGGAAATTAAACCAGCTCTGTCTCTCGAGCACAGTGTCTCCCAGCCGTGTCCGCCCAACTTGTCCTTGCCCCGTGACAGTCAACAGCGTGCTGAGGATGGTCAGGACAGGGGCTGAGGACTTGTCTGCGGGTTGTGGAGAGAGGGTGGGGGGTTGGACGATGCAGATTGAAAAATCAATGCGGAGATGGAAGGCTCTAGAAGGATTTCCCATTGTTTAGGTTATCGTGACTCCCGAGGAAAAACAAAAACATGCGGAAATCTCAGCTAGCTTTGACAAATTTGTTACGCAAGCCGAGCCAGGAAAATATTTGGATTGATTAGTGATAATTACAGCCACAAAGGGACGGCGCGTGTCTGGTACAGCTGCAGCACAGAGCCAGCCACGGCAGTTATCCCACTAATATGATATGCAGCGGATTTAGATTTGGCTGCTGAGCCGCTGCGGACCTTGGAAAGCCCGGCGAGGAGGCCAGGCCAGCGTGGTCTTTCTCCTCGGTCTGCTCCCTGCAACAATCAGGACTGTATTGTCTCCCAAGAAAAAATAAACAATTAAACTCTCTGTGTGCCGCCCAGGAACAACCAGTTTATGAAGTTTCTCTGGCTCCTGGCAACGAGACTTGGTTGGGTATGAGAGAGGCGCACATTTCACTGAATTAGGAGCTGACACTCTTTTGCAATGAAACACAAACGCAGCCGGAAAAAAACACATCGATGCGAGCCGGCTGGGGAAATGTGAGAATACTTCAGTGCCGAGCTGAGAGAGCACCTTCATTTGATCTCGGCGGTCAGAACACTTAGTTTCCTGTCTGTGTAAGCAGCCTGTCAGGGTGCAACATCATATTTCAATGCAGTTCTCTTTTTTTATCACTAGTTCTTTTTCTTCTCCTCCCCGCTTAAATCTGAAAAAAAAAAAATCCTCAAACTTTTTTCTTGCTGTGACACAGTAACGCTTGAAAGCAAAGGTAAACAAAGACCAGTCAACGTCCTCAACCTGCCTTGAACGAGCAGCGTTTCTCCGCCTCCTCCGAGCACCAGCACTGAATTATTGACTCATCAGACGACTCGCACACCTTGGCTCCCCTGCTTTCATGAGAAACACCTCATTATTGCCGTAGGAGCGGTGCCAGCCTGCTATCTCCCTCACGCCAGGCCTGGGGCTGTCCATCAAACGCTGCTCACCCAATACAATATCTTCACCCGTGACAATCGTGGTTTATCTTCCCTCGCTCTAAATCAAGCCTCGGCTGCAGGTTGATGCAGTGGTTCTGGCAACGCAACGGCAGGGATTTACACCTATATTTAAAACCTCACAATTTGTCATTGTATCTGTGCCAGTCGGAATAGAATTCATGACAGCCGCCTTAACTTCCTCAAACATGTCATCTTCGCTGGTGCCTTGTTTTTAAATATAGCCCGACTTAAACATCTACTCTCCCTCCCGCGATCTACCCCCATATTTGAATGCTGTCCAATTCGGGAGTATCTAAACAGTGACTTTATTGACAGCAGACTGCTGCGGTGTAGTGAGTGTGTTCAGAGCCTTGTACAAGTGTTAATTTATTAGCACCGTATCAGCCTGGTGACTACCTGTCACAAAAGCCCTACAAACCTGCCAAGCCCTAATAGTTCTGTCAGTGGGGACACTACACAGAAACAAGGCAAGCCAAATGAAGGAAGATATGATGGTAAAACCTTTTTTTTTGGTTAATCAATTCAAATGACTGCTGTCATCTATAGTTCCCTGATAATATAATTGCTAATTATATGATTACGGTGGGAATTTGCAACAGTTTAATTGAAGATGTTTTAATCCAAAAATGATTGGTGTGTTGTGAAAAATAGAATTAGTGTGTGCGTTCCTCCACAATTACATGAAGTGACTTTTAATAGCATAAAACAGTGTTTGTTACTAATAAGTTATTACAGAATTAAAGCCAGATACCAGTGATCTTGGGTAAAGTATATATGACTTATGGGAGGCGGGGGGGTGCGTGATGTCTAAGATTTGTGTTCAGCACTTGACAATCAAGCAAACTATCCTTAAAAGAGCCCAAAATGACAGACACGTTAGGTAGCATGTAACCCATCACATTCCTCATTAGGCAGAGAATATGCTGTCTCAGAAACAGAAACGCAGAGATTGATAGAAGAGAATAAACCGCTACTGACTCATGTAACATAACGCCGTGGTAGTCCATTGTTTTTTGTTACAATATTGATCCAAAACCTGTCCTTGAAGAGGCATTTTAAACCCCAAAGAGAAAAAAACAACGCTTTTGATTTCTTGATTTTCGAAGATAAGCTAGGAATTGCTTGTGGAGAAAATCTTTTAAATAAGCCTGTTTCTGTCTGGTTTGGGCCCAGGACTATCCCTTCAAACACTGCTGTGCAACCTTCTCTCAAGACAGCTACAGTGAGCACAGGGAGACAGAGGTTTGTGCGTTTGCTTTCTTTCTTTTCTTTTTAGAAAGAACATCTGAAACCTCCTCACTCCCTACCTCCCCCATGCCCCCACGCCCTCCCCGGGGCACACCGGGACTCACCAGCTCGATGAGCTCCTGGTAGCAGACCTGGCCATCCTCATTGCTCTGCACCAGGGCGAACAGCATCTCCAGCTTGGCAGGGTCCAGCTGCAGCTCATGGTGCTCCACCAGGTTGGTGAAGTTCTCCACTGCGATGAAACCGGTGTTTTCTGGGTCCAGCTGCAAAACACGGCAAACCACAGTCACAACACCAGCACCCACACCAGCATCTGTCAATCAAAACGCCAGCCTCACTCCACCCAGTCTGTCCTCTCCCTAGGTTTGCTCCAGGGGAAGGATGGCAGCCATTACTGCACAGGCTGTTCACTCCCCAAGCCCGCCCTCGGGGGTTGCTTAGATGGAGTTGGGATGCTGTGGGGTGATTACAGCTCGTCTCTGTAATGAAAGTGAGGGACTGTGACAGGCAGGCCGGCCAGCACAGCTTCCATACTGACACCGCGTTGGCAGGAACCACATGAAAGCCGTGTTTGAACATCAAAGCCGGTCTGCAGCGGACGGGGCCCAGGGACGCGCAGTGGCGGTCGGCTCCCGAGACTCCGGAGCAGGAAAAGAAAGGAAAACCACGGCAACAAAGGTGACAGTCCAGTTGATGTTTTGAAGGTTTAAACATTAATTTTTTAACACCCTCCTCCAGCCTGTGCGGGTTCTTCAAAGACACTGGTTGAATTTTACTGCATTATATCAGGACTGAAAACAGACAGATATACTTAGTTTTGCAACGTACTTCATGGCAAAGGTATAAAAGATAATCCTGTTTCGAGCATAAACAGAGTCTATGCTTTTCACAGACTTAGGAAGTGACAGAGGAAATGCTCGGCCATGTTTTGAAACCTAACGAAGATGGTCTCCAAGTCTCTCGTACACAGCCTCAGACCACCAACGCTACGCCCTTTATCAACACTGCGTTTATGATCTTGCAAGCATGAGACCACATCATTATTTACCGTGATGCCCACGCAGTATTGGATCTCCTTTAATTGATTTCAACAGAGGTGGGTCATAAAAACGCCAGCGTTAAGTTCTGTGACAGAGGGCCTCGTGAAAAACCAGCTCATAAAACACCCCATCAGACACCGTACTCTTCGGTCCTGGTGGCAGCTTTAAATTCAGTCAGATCCTACCTGTGAGAAGGGATGGTCACCTCATATGTTTGAACCAAAACAGAAAAATAAACCATTCTCCGTATTGTCTGTGGATATCTTAATTTGTGTTTGTGTTCCATGTGGACATGGTCAATCTTTTATTTAATGTTTTTACCATCGAATTGTTAAAGGTATCCAATCCTTAACCTTTCTGTGATTTACTCCAAACAATACCTCACTGTGAAGGAGAAAGCTTATGACCAAAATATTTCTTGTAAATTGTTTCTCCGCAAAGAAATCCCGTAAGACCTGCCCCAGCTCGGTTTCCATTTACAAAACTCCCAGTAAGGAGAATAACTCAGCTAGGGAAAAAAGTTCTAAAGTCTTTAAAATCCTGACAAGAAATCAACGGTGGGGAGGAAAGAAATTACATTTTAAAAGGCAGTTTCATAAGAGTTAAAACTAAACTGGCACTTCAATCATAACGACTTGCCCACCTGGCCTTTCTGAGCAGGGCTTACTATCGGGGTTTGTATCTGAAATATGAATGCACTTGGCAAGATATTTAATAAGCGGAGGATAATCTGCCACAGATCCCGGTGTCACTGGGGATCTCGCCCAGCCTCTCATACATCACGCCTGCGGCAATCCCTCACACGGGCTCACAGCGGCTGGGTTAGCGGTGGTCAACGCGCCTGCAGGGCCACGCTCACTCAGCTGTCTGTGCGGCTCTGTGAGGGTCCCGGTGAACATCAGCCCACGAACTCGTAAAGCACTACAAGGCAGAGCGATCATCGTGGGAGCTTCAGAAAGTAAGGGTTGGTTTCCAAGAGTTGTACAGCTTTTAATAGAGAACAGTTAAAGTTATTTCCAAACTCTCTTTTTTTCCTATTAATTCTGTATGATAACAGAAATTAGGCGCAGAATTGTTTCTGTTGCATAGATTTAACTTTATATGCACACACACTCACACATTTGGCAGTTGTTTTTGTTTTGTGTTTTTGTTGTGCTGTGTGTTTAATTATGTTTATCAGGCTGAGAGCGCCACAACAGAAGCATTTAATTAATTTTAAAGTACTCGGTTGTATTTTTTAATGTCGATGACAATAAACAATGAAAGAAAAGTAATTGATTTGCTCATTTATGGCAGTTTTGGACTCAAGTGCGGATGTAAGGACCCAGTTGCCACCAGGTGTGCTACACAGAGAGCTCCTCGTGGTAACGTGGACAGGCCAGGTCAGTGATCATGAAACCACCAGGTCGAAATCCTGAGCCGTTAGTGATCTTGAGTTTGTGCAGGTGCAGAGCCACCTACTGTCTCCTCTCAGGCACCGCACAGCTACGAGCTACAGCCCGGCCCCGTTTCCAACCGTGCTCGTGTTAAAACAGCACTTGCAAAGTGTTTGCTTAATCACCCACTTCAAAGGCCTCCTTATCGGCTGTCACATTACCATGCAGATGTGCGAGCAGCCCCTCCGTGCCGCGGTGGCCTCTGCGCAGAAATGATTTGCACATTTTTCCCCCATCGCCGGTAATTTTAATTCTGACTGTTGTTGTTTAATTCGTTGATTGAGCTCACGGGTCAGGTTTTGAAGGGGGGAATGTTTTATAATCATAGTAGAGAGCCCGGTCTGTGAACAACTGATTAAGGGGACCAATAAATAAAAAGCAAAACAGAAAATTAAGCAATTACATAGACGAGGCGACTGTAATTAATCCAAGGTAGCTGGTGTTGTTGGCTTCATGCGTTAACTCTCTCCATTGCAGTCCAATTTTGGCACGATTGCTTTCAACAGCAAGGAAACAGAACCGATAAGATTTGACTTCCTCTGGCACATTATACAGCACAATTTGTATTAGTATCAATCTATTAACATGTTTTAACCCAACGGATTTATGTGCGCCAGAATTACAGAAGGAAAACATCAGCTTCAGCAGAAAGCCAGAGAAGTGAAGTTTGAAGGTGAGCAGTCCTCTGTAACGCACAATTCACAAGCCATCAGGGAAATAAATATTACGCATCTCTGCAGTGCTGAAACCCCCTTACACCTGAACAGGGAAATATGTTACAGTATCACTAACACAGTAGAAACACCAGCCCGAATCTTGGGGAACTGATTCAACACAACACACCAGGGACAGACAGGACAAGAGATAAACATGAAAAATAAGCATGTTACAGTAGTTTCTTTTTCTTTTTCCCTCCACTATCATCTGAAAACCATCCTATATGTGTCTGAGCTTGCTTTCTTTTCAGTTCTCTCTCCTCTCCCCCAGAATAAACTGCTTCATGGCTTTTATTCAGTCTTTTTTTGGCTTCTAAAATATATAGCAGATTCACTTGAAAAAAGAGAAGCTATAATACTCCTTTTCATTTCCTCCCCCCAGTGTTTTCTCTTGAAGGCAGCCTGCGAGTCGTATCGAAAAAACCCAAGTTCCTGAAAAGAAAGCTAAACCGAATGTATTAAAACAAGAAAAGCTTTGATCTATTTCTGACTAATCCACTTACCGTGTTTTCATGCTGATTTATTTATGTGTGACACTTTCCTGTTTATGGCGCTGTAGTAAAACAGGCAACTCCCAGCTGTGTGCTGTGCGAATGACTGGCATGAACACTAAACTGAACACCGATGCTGCACACTCAGCAAACTGCTGCAATGATTTCTCGTTCGGAGGCAAGACTATTGGGAGCAAATAATGGGGTACCAGCTTTGCAGTTCAGTAGTGAAAACTATAAGCAGAAAGACACAAAACTGGTGTGTCATCTGCACCAGAACCAGCTCTGATGCCAGCATGCAACCCGCGACAGTCCGGAGGTTCAGGTGTCGTAAAAGCAGGTTCCCACGTCAAGCCCGGCAGTGACGGAGCAAAATCCTGAACCTCAGTACCTTTCAGACTTTAGGAAAAGTCACTATTGTTAATGCTGAGAAAACCCTGCACTGCTTAAACTGTTAAATAGCACCAAAATTATATATATATATAAGATATATAAAGTAATTATATCACTATTAACTTTTTATTAAGTCATTTAGAGACTGATCAATGGAGTAAAAAGGAGAGGGGATCGAACAGTGCTGACCTGGAGGGATTCTTAGTGCGCCCAAGACTGCTCACTGCTTACTGGTGATGGATGGTGGGGCCTGCCGTGTAATTACGGTAATACATGGCAGCAACGCGCAGAACAGAATTAGATCATCAGTATCATTAAAGTGAAACTGTAATTTATGTTTAGAGCAAAATCATATATTCGCGGAGATCCGGATTTACAGCTTCTGGCCATAGGACTCTCCCTCCCCAAAGACTGACTGTGATTGGACAGGGTGGCCAATAGAGCGGTCAGTGCCAGAGTGGGGGGTGTACACTGGCAGGTTCAGACCCGGGATCTACTAATTGCATCCCAGTCCAGAGGAGCAAAGAGAAGCAGACCACTTAGGTGACACCTTTTCGTGTTCGCAAGTGGACACCGGGGGTTGTAGTGGTTTAGTACGGAATTAAAGTGTGTGTTGACATCACTGTCCATTTTTGTTTTTATATTTCTCATCCAGCTAACAATAGTATGTTGCTACAATGTTGTGGCAATGTTGTGTTGGCCCACGACCAACCCACGACCTCACTACAATGTTGTGAGGACGCTGTGTGTTAGCTGGGTACATTTTAAAATGTGGAAACCCCGTGATTTCCAGTACCGGTTTCTTTTTTGTCGTCATTTTATGGATTGTTCTCAGGGCCGGGGGACATCAGGATGTTCTCCTTCACTTCTAAGAAAGCACTCGCAGTAATTCACTACGCAGGCAGGGGTGTCACGCATCCACGCACACATCCGCCACTACCTCACCATCTCCCCACGTTTGGAGAAGCAGCGTGGCTTGGCATGTGCCGAGCCCAGGGGCCGAGACTGCGGTCCTTCACCATGGGGTGGGGAGCTCGGAACCACGAAGGAGGAGGGAAGGATCGAGCGCTGGCTGTTACAGGAGACGCACTGGGGTGGCTCACAACTGCCTTGAAGGACTTTGTTTGAAGTGAAGCGGCTTTCCACCGACTTCCAGCTTCTGGTCAGGGTGACTCTGATTGGCTGTGTGTGTGTGTGGAGGGGGCTGCTTTTTGCGGGAGCCAGCCAGGCAGAGCCGTGGTTTAACCAATCCAAGTGACGAACGGCATGCCACCGACAGGCTGCAACAGTTGTCATGGCGACGAGCAGCCGGGGGATCTCATTAACCTCCAACACCAGCCGCCCGCACGGAGACAAAAGACCCGCCTGTGTGGGCTGCGGTGTCACACCGTAAATCTTCCCCCCTCCTTCCTCCTGCCTTTCACTATTCACTCAAGAGCGCACTACGGCAAAGCAGAGGGGATTATACCGGATCCCACTGACAGACACTTATTTTATAACCTCTCCAGCCCTGTTATGAGTAGAAGTCAAAGGAAAAGACTCAGACGTGTCTTTTGTAAAGTGATTGTCTTGACAACGACATCTGAATTCCTCTCCGTCGTCGCAGTCGTACAATGTCTGGGGACACGGCTTTAACCTTACGATGTGACACAGGATCCAGGTGCTCTAGGTGTAACTGGAGACGCGACTCATAGAGACGCACAGCGGGACCCAGGCCTTCCTGTTGTTTTCACACACCTTGGACAAACTATACAGGAGAAACATTTAACAGACAACTCCTGCTGCATGTAAATAGGATTAGTTTACAGTGGGAAATTGGTGGGTTCCTCTTATTCCCAAGGTAACTGTATGTTTCTAAAGTAAATTGTGTATGTGGTTTATTTCAGGAACAGGAATAGCACAGTCTATGGTAAGAGCTGCATTACCATCTAGTTTAAGTCCTAATGTGCCATAATGGACACCACTTTGACTCACCTTAGCAATTTAGTGTGTTCCTGAAAATGAGAAAGTAAAGAACATAAAAGAAATCGGAGGCCGAGAAGAGGCTCTTCAACCGTTCAGAGCTCGTTATTTTCATGTGATTTGAGTCATAATAAAGGGGCACATTTAAAATGTATTACCACCAGCTACATGGGAGGGATTTGTTTTTCTATACATGAATAACTCAAAATGGTGTAGAATCGACATTTCCAATGATTTCCTCACGCTGTGCTCACAGAATGTATGTTGAAATAACTTCTGGGATGATTTTAATTCCCTTTATAATTTAAAAAAGCTTCAATCAATCTCCTCGCAGCCTTTACTAAAACTGACCAAAAAAAAAGAAAGTCTTTCATCAAGATGTCCTTATAACTCCTTCAAGCCCTGAAATGAGCCTGATTGCTCTTCATATCGAACAGAGAGCAGTGTATCGGCCATGTAACTCAAGCACTTTATTTCATTGGAGACCATGACAACACCGGGCCTGGTTCACTCGTCCGGATATCAGACTCTGACCCAAAAAGACAGCTGGCTAGGAGCTACATCAGGCTAACAAGCCAAGGTTGTCTACCTAGATGCCAGGGCCAACGTCACGACTTCAATCAGTTTTGACTGCCTCGTGGGAATATCGCCATGCTGTTTGACACAAGTGTCAGCAGGTATTTCATATTATATTTTAAAAATACATTTAACCATGTAGGACCATCGAAGGCCCTGTGAAACAGCACCAACATGAGCGTCCTATAGCAAGCACATTATAACAGGATCGTACATAACCTCGCCTGGATGTGTGCTCGTGCACCGAAAGCAAGTACACGCCTCTGTTCTCTCCACACAGAAGAGGAAGCATTTAATCCCACATTCTGAAATTATTTGTAAGGAGACATTAATCCTTGAAGAGGGTTTAATTAAAGATTGTTTGTTTGGCTGACGTTCAAATTCCTGGTCTAAAAATTGTGCTGCTCTCACCATTCCCTTTGCTATATCAGGCCCATAAGACAAACACAACGATTGCTCTAATTGAAATGTCTGTGTGTGTGTATGCAGTGTGGTGCCAGAAATAGCCTGCCATCAGCACAGCTCCCTCCTGCAGACACAGCCTAATAAACGGGCTCTCAGAGCTGGAGCCCTCGCACACGTGAGCACAGCTCGGGCAACAGGGCTCTGTGTAAAGACAACATGGCAAAATTCAGCAGAGACTGTACTACAATAAACACGCAGAACTTAGATACCTTGACAAACATCTAGTTTTCTTTACTCCCCACTGGTTATCATTAAACAACTGGGCTCTCCACCATTCAGTACTGGAGAGACAAAGACAACACACACATACTCCAAAATATGCACGTCTGGCTATCTGCGTCGTCACTACTGCGAGCGCCACAACTCAAACAGCAGGGATAAGTTATCGATGGGAGGACGGACACAGCTCCAGCTTCGACCTCAGGCTCAGTCAATACAGCCAGTTGTGAATCAATTGTTCTGGAAAACCCTGGTCAATAACAAACCGTGCTTTTGAACCACTAGTATATGTGCCACCCAAGGAGCCCACCGGGGATCGACTTAAAGAAAACTCTACTGGACGTGAGCCTAGGTCACTGCAACCTAACACACTGCAACACCCCACACTTTCTGACTTCCTAGCTTTCCACTGGGTTTCAATCCCTCCCCTACCGACAAATACACAAACTCAAACATTTACCAAGAAAGAGAATGAAAACCGTAACTCCTCATTAAACACCTTGGGGAGTTCATTCAAGCACTCGATCTCAGCCTGTCTCTTGACAGCTTTAGAAAATCAGAAGCTCATTATTACTTTCACAGAAACAAAAAACTATGTCTGAAAAGATAACACTGCGGGGAGTTTAATAAAAAAATGAAAAAGTGGTGAGCAAATGAAACTAAATACATTTAAGCAACTGCTCTCGGCTGACCCGGTTACCATCCCTGTACACCGCACACACACCACCGCACATTTTCATGTTCACCCCTCATGACTCCGCAAATCAGCCATCTGTCTCTGCAGTGTCTCTCCGGGGGTCAGGATTCTGTCAACACAGAGATCTGGGACACCGTCTGGGGGGCCGCTCCCGGTAAAGTGCTCCTCTAACTGCATGGACACTTCCCCAAATAGTCACCAACTCTATTAGTACCCCATCACCTAGAGTATCTTCTGCAGGGAAATCATTGAGGCTTCTGGAAGAGATGCCAGACCTTCTCAAAAACATCTGAGGGAGCTCTGAAACGTTACAGAGAGGGAGAGAGATGTGCATTTTCAGGCTTTGCCCACAAAGACCTTCAAACACGACACCCAGCATCGACCAGGGCAGCTCGCAAGGACCAGACAACCAAACAAATGCAGGATAACGTCAAATGTTACCTGCATCTGAGCTCTGTTAGCCCCAGAAATTACAAACACTCCGCTGAGATCGCACCGCGAAGCTCACAGGCATTAACGTAAGGATGTCAAGCAGCCGGAGACTACCATATATAGAGCAGCACAGCCTGGTTTCGCTACAAAGCATAGAAACGGAAATTGACTTGGCATTAGACTACGGGGAATCAGGCAGGAACCATGAGGATCAGTGGGTATGACAAACAGCGAGGCAGCCAGCAGCTCCGTGCCCACTGGTTCAGGGCCGAGAGTCGTGCTGGAGAGGACCTTGAAGGGGAATGCACAGCCATTTGTCAAGACGTCAGGACCCACAATCTGGCAGCTGCAAACCCGGCACGCTTCTTAAATCACGACAGACCAGAGGTGAAGTCATCACAGTCACCATGACTTTCAATGCGGTGTCTCTTTTCAACACGTGGAGATCTGGACCGTGTGAGCTGGGCACGCAGTTATCCAGACCGCTGGACCTCTGTCTAACAATGTCCTCCATGCACTGCATTGACTTTCTACTCAAAAGGCAGGGAGATGTTTCAGAAGGACTTGTTTTCAGAGTTTTGATAAGCATATAAAAGCTATAAGAGTACAAGGAAAACTTAAAATAGTTTTTCCTCAGTAACCAACATCACCATAGATGTGCTCTTTAAAAAACACATTTTACTTATGTGTGCCTCTTGTATGTTTATGCCTGATATGTGTAATTCGGCACAAACATATTTTTTCTCTCTCTGTCAATTAATTCGTAATTGTTTATTACATCTGTTTTACACAGTTGGTAATGCATTTTTGTGGCACAGTTTACAAGGAAAACTAGACAGGAGAGCTGAAACTTAAACTTAAAAGGACCATCTCTTCACCTTTCAAATATGGCAGGAAAGAAACTAAAAGTATTGGTGATTCACTGACGTACTTCAGCACGAGCACTTAACGAACAATATACAAACTATTAGTGACAAAAAGGTAATTATTGCATGTTGGTGGAGAGACCCTGATGTTCCTCGCCCCCGAGCTTTCAGGGGGACCTGTCAAAATCAGACCATCAAGATTCCATGGGGGTGAGATCAGGGTGATTTTAGCAAATTAGCCACTGAATTAAATCACTATTAATGAAAGGACTCAATTGTCCTACAGCCTTTTCTTTCACACTAATGCAGGACTGCGGTGCGAGGGTGGGGGGTACAGTTTATAAAAACTCCAGTCCTGTTGCCTAGCATGCATGTCCTTAGGAGTGTAATAGTACTTATTATAAACCCACAACACTCCCATGTAGTTATGGATGATCTAACCCCAGAGAATGGCCTTCATTAAAAATTGAAGCCCTGTTTTCCAATTGACTCCCCACCTCCCCTCCCCAAACATAATGTATTATTAATTCCTCATTTGTCGGTTTGTTTGCTGGCTGCCACTGTGCTCTTTACTTTACTGGGCAGGTCTGGAGCTAGAGCATCTCTGTGATCCCCTCGACCACAAACACTTTGAACAAATGGTCCGAGCCTGGCAAAGTCCCGTGGGCAGAGATGAATTCTGCTCTCCCTTTTCCAAACCGCATTCATATTTAAAATACATATTCTGTCTGTGAAATTCTGTCACAGTATTTTATTTGGACGTTGCAAGGTTTCCCTCTTCACATTTCTTGTGTAGCACTCAACAAGAGATAATTATCTGATGCCTGAGGAAGCAGAATCCACGCAGACAATTGCCAAAGCACCCCTCACACACACACACACACACACCAAAATTTGTTCATCAACATTTAACCATTTATTTATTGGCTCTAAGATCCAGTAACAAATAATCAAACCACATAGTGCAGCGCGGAGATGGAGCAATCTCTCTGTCAATCTACTAATCTATGGGCTTGTGCATTTCTGTTCCCTTGTAAAGACGGCTGGATGGATTAGTCAGGAATGCATTGATAGATATAAACAAGATACCAGGCAGACAGATCACAGGCAGATAAACGGACAAACAGTCGCACAGAGGTGATACACACATCGATCTCACAAACTGTCTCTGCCTGTGTGCATCTGTTTCAGACTCACATAGCCTGAATGATTATGATTATAATAATAATATTAATAATAAACTGAACTTTGTCTCAGTCACTGTAATCAATGGTAAAGCAATGGGAGTCTCTCTCACACTGGAGGAATGAATACAGCGCTCAGGAACCCAATTCACCATCTAGTGATCAGTGAGAGCCAAGCACCGTCCTAAACCCACAGAGTCTGACACCCTTGAACCGCATCTTCCCGCGGCTAATGGGATTAAACTAACAGCCGAGGGGAGCAGAGACACGATGGGGGGGGGGGGGGTTCACCTACTGCTCTTCCTCTGGGGTAAGGCAGAAGCAATGCACAAGCATGCAGACCCTGTACAACACGTCTCCGAGAGGGAGGGAGTCACACACACACAACACAACAGCCGCCAGGCACAGCCACAGCACTCCAGTTAGAAAAATAAATACATACGCTAAAAATTAACGGAAGAGCACAGCCCTGGCAGTCCTTCACTATCGGGCAGTGGTGTGCCATCCTAACTTGCCACTCAGACAGCGCACGGGGCTGCCAGGTGCCCAGGGATGGGGGAACTCAGATAAGATGCCTCGAGCGAGAGAGTGAAAACTGCAGAGACAACTCCAGGAAGGAAAAAAAAAAAAGGAGAAAGGAAAAAAAAAACAGTACAGTCCAAGAGCAAGCATTGCCTAGCAGCTGAAGCGATGGGAAATCTCCCAAGTTCTAGTCCTGTCACCAACTAAGACCCCGTCAACCCACCAACTTTAACACCCCCCTGCACACTCCGCCACACACTGCCGCCCCCCTGCCCTGTGCCCCAGATCCAGACCACCAGAACCACCGGGGGGGGGATGAGGCAGGGATCGGCGGGACTCCGCTCACTGTAACCATAGAAACAGATGCAGCCTGCTTACCTGCTCTTGTATGAGCTGAAACAGGGAACTTCTATCCATATACTGGCCAGGAATTTCAGAGGAACCGCGACAAGGGCAGAGGGAGAAGGGGGGGCGGGGGTGAGGGAGGAGAGGCGACAGGATTGTCAGCTCCTTGGTGGGGTCCCGGGCAAGAGAAGAGGTTGGAGGAGAAGGAGAAGAAGAAGAAGAAGAAGAAGAAGAGAAGAAAAGGAATAAAAGGCACCAGTTTTCCTGCCCTCCCTCCCAAGAAAAAACCAAACCACTACCAACAAACAACAAAAGAGAAACCCAAGGCTGAGTCCGGGCTCGAGGTGTGCAGGGAGGGAGCTCCTCTGTCTTCACATGAGCCAGCAGCAAAACAGCAGCGGCGGCAGCAGCAATCGCAGAGAGAGCCAGGCAGAGCGAGCGTCGGTAGCACTCACGCCTCTCTGTGCCCTCCACACACACGGCACTGCAGGAATGCCAATGAGGCAGGGGTGGGAGTGGGCCCCTCTCAGCCAATGGGAGGGCCGGGAGGAGTGGTCCCAGCCGCAGCTTGTGACACTGGGCGGGCGGCGTGTGCGAGCGGAGGGGGGGGCCGTCACACTGCGGCTGGCTCACTGGCTCCCTCTCCAGCACGAGATCCACACCTCTTCCAGGATTTTTCTGCTTTCCTCTGTCACTCTGGTTTTCCCCTGCTGCAATCGCAAAGGTGGAGGGCTGTCGTCCGCCCCCTGGCATTCATGGACCCCTGCCTGGATTGCATCCATATGGGCTACACATAATTATGAATTACTCATAACAGGGTATTTCATTGATAGAGCTCCTCTGGACAGAATTGGCGGCCGTGTAGGAGGCAGTAATGATCAAAGGTTGCCCTCAGCTGGATCTGGCACAGAAGTATTTAATGTGTCCTAAAAACAGAATGTTCTTTTCTTAACAAGATTTTAAAAAGATTTTAAAGCAAGATCAGGTTTTGCTGCCTAACGTTATTTATTTAATTCAGCTACTGATTAAAACAGGCAAGCAAAAACGATCCAACTGGGGACATAAACATGAAAACATCAAATATAGCATCTGACATCACCCCGAGCATCGCTGCGAGGATTCAAATTAAAATCTTCCACTAAGGCTTTCGATTTCCAGCTCTTGATTGCTAAGCCCAAGGTGTCACACTCGCATCCTTTGCTGAAAACAAAATCAAACTGTAGCGTGTACTTCTGTGAGGCCAGATGAGAACTGACAGATCTGAAATGGTGCGGCCCGCGTCAGTGCGGTGCCAAGGTCAGCGAATAACACCTGAAGATATATGAGGCCCGTTTGAAAGGGAATAACACACATCTGAACCTCCGTAAATGTACTACGGGCTATCAAACTCCCTTCAGCAGTATTAAAGATCAGTGACCTCCGATCAAATCCACTTATTTCTTTCACCAGTAAAGAAAGATACACTTTGCAGCCAATTTTCTCTACAATCAAAGGAGTGGAACCAATCAGAGCACTTTTGTGCGGCATTAACAGCAGGAACACCTCAAAAACACAGCCACGTCTCCTCAGATAAGCTTTATATCAGTGACTGACACTATCCCATTAATACTAAAAAGCATAACTGTGCTTGACTCTTTTTTATTCTTCTTCCAAACACCCCGTACAATTGGAAGCACACTGCTGTAGTGCGAGACACACAGAAGTAAGCTCTGAAAGATTGCTTGAATTCAGATAAGAAGTTTGCTCACAAATGCACAAAGACCAGAGTTAAAAAGGGTTGACAATATTAGTCAGCAGATTTTGTTAATATATTCATTTTTTTACTTTCCCAAGCAACCTAAAAATATCCACCAATTACAAATCTAATGAAGGAACCTTGGTAAATAAAACGAGAAGAAGCAAACTAAATCTAAAGCATTCATATTCTCAGCTTCACAGACATCCTGAAAAGTAGAGTTATCTTACACTTCGAGTCAAGTGCAGAATCAATACTCAATTACAGCATTTTAAAATGGAAAGTGATCAAACTATCGAGATGTTATACCTTTAATGTGAAACCTGAGCTCTATTGTAGTGAAAAAGGCAGGGGGGTAGAATGGCACTAAAGAGACAGCCAGTAACAGCAATCAAATTGGACTAGTAGGCACTTTTAAAGTATTTTGCTTTTTATAACTGCAGTTTAGCCAAATTAAGCACAGTTGAGAACCCAAAACAATTTATTTGCTGGAAACTACGCTGAGGTAAGCACCATGCGAATGAAAGCAGTACAATTATTTATAGACACGGATTTCCATCAACCAAATGTCAAGCAAAATAGCATTCCTACCACATACGGCCTTTTTGGTGTCAAATACCGTCTAGTACAACGTTTTCCCTTTGCACTCTCCTAGTAATGCAACAATTCGTAGTACATTTTATCACCTTAATGATGTGATAACTGTTTCTTGGTTGTTGTTGTTTTCTGCATAGACCATAGAAGCACTGCACAGCCCATCAATGGAATTACTACCAAAGTAGAAAAAGAATACCGTCTCGCACGTGTTTAAATAGCAGACAATTTTGCAGTAACACAACACGACAACACCGGGCACAGATGAGGCGGAGATCTGCAGAGCTGAAATAGTGTCTGTTTTTCTGTGGGCAGTCAAGCATGTTTATGTAAATTAAATGGAAGAGGCACACTAACGAGGTAAGGATTGGTGACCTAGCGTGGGAGGAATTACAAATCGGCAAGTGCAAAAATAAAATGTGAAAAGTGTGCAAAATAAGGGCTTATCCTAGGCCTAGGTTGTATCTCATACCCCACACCCCCCGAGATGTGGCGACACACAGGGATAGCCTGGAGTGAATTACTGCCACTACAGAGCGGGTCAGATTTCAAATTGAAATGATTAACAAATGATTGTTTGCGATGAAAATGACAAGCCTGGTGTCAGTTCCACGGATGAAGTCAAAAAGGAAAGGCTATCCTTGTCTCTCACCAGTACAGATTAATTTCACAGCGCTAGGTTTGTGACGAACTCTTCTGGGAGTCTTGGAGTCAGTTTTGGCAAAGCAGGATAGTTACGTTTCTGGTATGGGAACTGTTTCATAGGCCGAAGGCAGATGTCTTGAGATTCAACTATTGTACGCAAAAGCAGAACCTACCCACGGGCAGAGGCTCGGTCTTGGCAGGCCAAGGTTAGTGGCAACAGTGTCTGCTGTGCCAGGAGGCGACTCTGTGTACAGTGCATCATTACAACACACGCACTCATGTTCTGCCATCTGCAATCCCTCATTTATAAACATATCATTCTTCACCAGGGTGCCAAGAGCTGGGAAAGCACAATAATCAAAACAACTGTTGTTTGCTTTGTGGTTTTCGCTTCATTTTTGACAGAATAATCATGTGAATAAATGCATTCTGATGAAGAGCAGTTTTGCATGCTCCTTGTCTGCAAATCCATAAATTCACCTTTTACTTCCCATCTTTACCTGCTCAGTCGGGTCCAGAGAGCAGCCGATGTCAATGAGGATTGCAGTCGTCTCTGATGGTTACATTAATGCTGCACATAATCCTGTAATGCTGGATGCAATATTAAAATGGGCTGTAAATGAAATTTTGTTGAAATTGAGAAAACCGGCCAGCAAAGGCCACTTTTATCCCAGATCTGCATTTCCAGGACTGAGTGAAACCGCATATCTGACAATGAAGGATGGCGCCTTGTCTCACGGCCATCCCCAGGGCATATGCACGGACACGGCATGCACTGCCTGATGCAAAATACGCATACAGTAATAATAATAATAATAATAATAATAATAATAATAATAGGAAACTGCATGTGCCTTTCTTCAACCAAGCATTGGCTCATTCTGCAAGTATTTTAACACTAATCAGTTTCTGTAAACGTCTTATTCTTTCTGTTTTTTTGTGGAGGTCATCTTCCTCCGTCTTTGTCTCTCTGTGCTAGTGTGGCATACAGCATGCAGAGTCAGATTTCACATCTAGATTGTATATTTATACTAATAATATACTTAAGTTCAACTTCCATTCCCATCTGGAATTCACATTCCTAAGGGAGCGCTTTTTGTTAAGTGTATTTTCACAATAATAATAATAAATAAAACCCTCTCACTGTATGTTAATGGATGAAGATGAGAAAAGACAGTAGTTAAAACCCAAATGGGGAAACAAATATTAAAAAAGGTAAATGTACCAGCCATCACAAACTGGTCACAGGGCCCAGATCACTCAGTGCTCTCTGAAGTATGGCAGCAGATGGTAGCTGTATTTAGCTTTATTTATTAGTGTGAGGGAGCACTTTATAATTGGGTAAAAAAAAAAAAAAAAATGAAAAAACGTCTTAAATATGATCGGCTCCCGGGTGCCGTGCGAAAGGCCAGGTTTCCGCCTCACTGGAGTGCTCCCGGGAAAGGTATTAGAGAGAGAAGCAGGGAGATGAATTCCAATTGGAGGTGTAATCGCTGGAGAAGGTGCCGGAGTCTTTACGGCTCCTGTGTGCGTCTCACAGGCCAGGGGGGAGACGCCCAAGACTGTCCCGAGGCCCGGGGGAGCTGGGGCCACAGGATCAACGCACTGAGCTATTCAGCCAGGATAAGGCTATGGGGTTAGCGATGGGAGGCGGGTAAAGAGTCCACGTTAGGACAGGGGTTTAAGGGTTTAAGGGATGGAGTTCAGATTAGGTTTTGGACCAGCGCTGAGGATGGGGTTAAAGTGAGAGAGTTGGGGTTACCCTCTGGAGCGGGATGTGGGTTACGGATTGGGTCGAGGATTGGGTCAGGGTAGGGAGGCAGAGTGAGGCAGAATGCTTTCTACACTCACCATTAATGGAGGAATTGGACACAAGCACAAAAGGTACATCAAACTGACATCGGCATTTTGTTAGGCGATCCATCTCAGCGTCACTTAGTGACAAACTATGGCGCTGGTAGACGGTCTCAGCAATTTCAATTCAAGTTTAATCGACTCTGCTGACTCCTTCCTCTCAAGTGTATTTAATGTTTTTGTGATGTTGGGAAGATTGCCCACGTTCAGTTTGCGGTTGATCATTTTCAGCCCCTCCTCCAACACTCTCACATGAAGCGGCTCTCCGTCTTTGACCAGAACAATCTCGGGGCTGTGCTGCCCACAGACTGCTTGCAACAGTAAATAAGCAATACTGATCAAAGGTGCTTTGGGTTTCTGGTCTGATGTGCAGCCAAATGGAGTTGAGGTGAGGTAAGGCAACTCAGTCTCTCGATGGAACCACACGGAGGGTTCTGGCTGATTTCTATGTAAAACACGTCATGGAGAAGAAATAAATATCCAAACATATGCACATGACGGAGATGGCTTGTTACTATTCACTCCCAAACCCCTTGTAGGTTTAATTACAAGCTTAAACCTGGAGATCCATGGTTTATGAGGGATGCGCGGCAGGAAGGCCATTACAACCCTGAATTTCTCACAGCGCCTTTGTGTAATTGGGAAGGAAAAGGATAACTGGGAATCGCCAGACCACAGACATCTCGTTCATTTAAACAGGGCCCCAGAGATATCTATGATGAGTGCCGGGCGAGAGTGTTTGTACGGTAAAGAATGACAAACAGGAAGGAGAGTGGGGGGGAGGTGTAGAGTGTCGGTCTCCGATACATATATTTTTAATAACAAGAGGCAATTAGATGTTCCTCAATCTCCATCGATAGGGGTCTCCTCGCAGTCAGACGTGTGAGGAGAGAGTGTTTCCCACAGACGGAAGAGCGCGGCGGTGTTCAGCGAGATGATCTGTATTAATTAAGCGATATACATTCCGATGAGTCAGCCTCACTCGATCAAGACTTTAAAAGCTCACGTCCAGGCTGCTGTAACAGACCAGTGGTCAGCAATAAGTATTCATAACATACTCGCGACTCAACGATCGGCATGGGGGAGGGGGTTGGCTTCTGCGTGTTCGAGAGAGGACAGATAACGGGGGTGCTTTGAAAATTCAAATACAGGCCCGGATGTAATGAGGCCTTGCGATTGCAGCGGGCGAGAGACGGAGCGGGAACAGAGGTGGTTTTCTCGGCAGATCCGCAGGTGACTAACTGGCTGTGTCTCTGCCGGCCGCCGATGGGAGACTGTGTGTATAATTGGGTGCGTGTGGAACGGTGAATTTAAGGGGCGAAGCCTGGATTTCAGAGTGATTAATGCTACAATTATTATCTCCTCCGCTGCTGCTGCTGCTGCCGCTATGACTCCTACTACGGCTAACAATTAAATCAATTTAGCCGACATAGAAATCCCTGCTGTATTAAAACGAGCCCAGAACAGAGACACCCTCTGCTTTACAGTGTATGAGCTGCTCATCGTGAGGTCCATGGTAATTATACAGACGATTTCAGCCTGCGAGAACGTGTTTCTGAATCCCGGCCTGTCACTAATTGCACGAGCAGCCTGTTTCTAAGCTTCGTTCGGGGGTGGATGGCCAGGGAACAGGAGAAGAGACTAAACACTTCTGATGCCAAGGTGAGACACTAAATCAGCGGGCCAGTAACTGCAGGTGAAAACTGATTTGCTCTCCCTGGATTGAGTTAAGAGGACAGGGGGAAAAGGCATCCCAAACATCGCCATGCTCACACAGACATGGCTGCTTCGGTGACAAGGAGCACAGTACAGACAGGAAACCTGACGGACAGGCCCACCTCACACTATTGCCTTTCTGTAAACAGACACAGATGAACACTTTACCCACATGCCTTTCCGTTGGCCAAATGCAGAAAAGGACAGCTTACTAGTTATATGCTGCCATCTGCGGGCCCGGTCACTGCTGGGTTGATGGCACGCATCGGCACAGAAACAAGGCAAAAGATTTACTCTGCATTTCTCCATGTAAAACATGTCGGGAGGGCTATAAACCTACAAGCATTCAAGATAGTGTCAGGTGAAGTATTTATGAAATGAATCACAGCTAATAAAAACATATCAGCGGAGCATCGAGAAAAAGTAAATACATAATAAATAAATAAATTCACACTTGTGCTGGAATTCCTTTGAAATCTATGACAGAATAATAAAACAAACCAAATCTCAGTGGATGTGGATGCTTTAAAGCATATCAGTATCCATACGCAGCCATAGAGGGATGACCACAGTCTGGTGGAAATGACCGCTGAGAGAAGAGGGTCACAGACAAAGTTTCAGTGAGATTGCCCAGATGCCAGTGAGAGAGATTGTCCCAGCACCCCCCATACAGCAGGGCCATATTGGCGGGACCTCTTGCCCCTCATAAACACCAATCTGTCCAGTTTTGTTGGTGCAATTATTGTATAGCTGTTTGGGGTTAGACATCAAGACCTATCCGTCTGGATTGATTGATCAAGAGACAGCTGGGCTTCCCTGCACACCGTGCACTGTCAGGGCCCTCTGAAATTGCGCTCATATTGCTTCAATATTGCAGCAATAACATGAAGTGACACTGGCCTGGTGAATTGGACCACGGCACAGCAGTTCTCCAGCAGGGGTGAGGAGCAGTGAATTATGGGAACAGCCAAGCCCCCTCAATCGCCCCTTCATGCCATCCAGCCCAACTCGACCTTCTCTGAGCAAACTGTGAACTACAACGCCACTGCAACACAAAACACAAGTTTGTGGGGGTGGGGGCAAGGAGCCGGCGGATATTTGTACTTCATGAACGATTCCCTGGCTTTAAACTATTGCAACATGCTCTAAACTTACCGCTGTTGTTTACTGAAGACATTGAAAGAAGCCTCTTAATAAGTAACTGTAAGTGCGTTCTGTTGGCCTAGAAAATGTAAAAGAGATTTCATTCATCCTTAACCCAGGCTGTTCCCACTTTTTTCCCCCTAGAGGTGTGTGCACCACAGCCTCTGTATTATCTAAATCCTTGAGTGATTAACATGCAATTCCTTCGACCACGCAAAATGAAACCCACACATGCACTTGTGCCGAGCCTCCTGGGGGACTGGACAGTTCATACCATATGCTAGTGTGTCAACTGATCTTGCCAAAATCATTGCTTCTCTGAATTATTGCACTCTACACAGCGCAGATTTAAAAATGAATATATCTCTGGAGAGGCACAATATATATTAATAATGAAAACCAAAAATTAAAAAAGGAGGCAGTGTTTGAAGTGAAATACTGCCTGGGAAGCCACCGGCATTCGGTTTTAAATAATTAGGAAAGAATGCAAGAGACATCGATGTCTCAGTCTGAGCTAGAGAGATCTCATTCTGTCCTCCTGAACTCATTTTACTGGGTCACTTTCAAACCGCCCGATTCATTCCCGTGGTGTATGAATAGTTTGGTGGGTATTACATCAAAAATATATGGAGATAAATAAATAAAGAGCTTTTAAATAAATCCCTTTGTGGTTTCAACACCTTGGCCAAAAGCACCTGTTGTTGATGAAATGAGAATTAATTTTGGTGGGGCTTTAGTACAGCAGTCTGCCTGGTTCCTCCTCCTTGAAGTGATGCTGCCCACTGCTGGCAGTAACCAGTCATTGTCAGCCATGAGTTTGTGCGAGCCAACCGGAGACCCGGCTGCTACTTCAGGGAAGAGAATGAGTCTTGACAGGCGCCCGTTATTTGGGAACGTAATATCCGTAGCAAACCGGTTCTACCGCAAGCAAAGCTCTCGCACCACAGAAGAAGAATCAAACAGGCGATTTGTTATGGATATAACTTCCCCAGATACCACCCTGCAAACTGAGTCAACAGCTTCACAGTTCGAGCTTCGGGGCCCGAGCCCTCCTGCTGACACGCTCTCCCACATTAGACAGTGTTGTCACGAAGCGCTGAGGTACCGGTTTCTCGTCTTATGCAGATCGTACCCCACCTGTGGCTCCGCCAGTCAGCAGAATCAGAGCTGACCGATTCAGCAGGCAGCAGGCCGGCGCAGAAGCATCGCTTACAAACAGTTCTTATGATGCATCTATGTTTTTTATTTTAGCCTTTTGTCTATCATTTCCCCTCCGTCAGAGTAACTTCCCGTTTCAAACACCAACAGCTGCTCGATCTCATTGGGACTTCAGCATACTGGTTGAGAGTCAGAGACTGACATTTGCATTACATTGCAATCAAGGCTAATTGTCGGCATAACGGCAAAAATTATTTACCCTATGAACGAAACGCAGATTTCCTTTTCACTATGGTCTCCTTTCCTCAAATCAGTGCAGGAACACATCAGCACAAACTTCCCTCTGCCTCCAACCACCCTTCCCCCCTTTTTATTGGAAATAAATTAACTGTTGTGCCCCAGAGTGCCGCCTACGAGACGATTGTGAGCGGCAGCACAATGGTCAGTTATCCTGGGACAGCAGTCTCGCAGCCAAGATGCCGGGCACCCCTTCCCTCTGAAACAGCTGTCCCGGCAGCTGCCCCTGCTTCCTGCACAGAGAGCTGGCTGTTTGAGTGACATCACACCAGGGACGTGGCAGCCTTCTGTGGCAGAGGGCACCGCAAAGATTAACCTCGAGGAGTCAGGTTTCAATGGGCCGTGTGGGCCCTGCACATCCTCTGGAGCAACTGTGAGAAACACCCCACCACACATGGGTGCCTGGCTGTTCTGACTTGACCAAGCCCAGTTTGCAGGACTGCTTAATTAACCATTGTAGCTTTGTGTATTGTACACGGCCCTCTTCCGCAAATATGACATCTGTTTGTACCTCGTGTCTTCCAGTGTACAAAGCTGTCCAGGGGGCGACTACTACTGAAAATGATCTTACAGTACAAATCATAAGTGCTCAAAAATAAATATATACTGTGTCTGTAGAATAAACCATAAACAGCAATCTGATCTCTCTGCCAGTGTCCTAGGGACACAGACAGAGAGCCACCATTCAACACAGTGTCTAAGGGTCACACTGTAAAGATTTGCTAATTTCCTGTGATTGCTTGGGTACAATCTCATGACCACATGCTCCTAAAGAAGACATGCTACCCTGTTGCTAAAGAGGTAACTCCCCGTTGGCAGATTTATAATCTACTGTAGTCTCTATATACGTAGACAAAACAAACCGAGAGGTGTTCCTCTTCAATCTATGAACAATTAAGTACTTTAGCTCATCTGCATTTTCCTGTCGTTTTTGTGTGTATTTTTCTTGTTCCAGATGTTATAATATTTGTTCCGTGCAATATAGTGCACTAATTGGTTTGATGGCTTCAGCCGAGTGTATGTTAATCTAATTTTAAATATCAAATGAATAGTTAATGAGTCATTACAAGACTAAACATCTACTTTACATTCAGATGAAAGCAGCAGCTATGCACCACAACAGTTAGAATTTATGCTGAAATTCATGTCTGTGAAAAAACGCATAGTTGAGTGCGACAAAAGGATTAAAATCATGTTGAATTAATGTCAACTGCAAAACAGGGCAGAAACCAATAAACATTTTGCAAATTCGGTAGAGAACCAAGTATTAGGACACTTCAGCATCTCAAATGCGACGTGCATTTTTGTAACCTCTCTGAAAGCTCTACATCAGGGTTGTGCCACTGGATTAAACTAGTTACAGAGACAGTCAGTAGGTCAGTAGAAAGAAAAGGAAAAGTGACCCTCATTTCAAATACCTCGTCATGCCCACCAATACCAGGCCTTGTCAACACACACAGACCCACTGTCTGAGGGGGGCAGGGAGTTGTCTATTCATGTCACAGGAGATCCTGGGGGGGCCCACAGACCTGACAGACAGGCCGCAGGTGCCGAAGAGACACAGACTGGTGTGACATGGGAGAACACAACAGCTGAGGCCGTTAAAATAGGTACCTGCTAATATCCACGGCACAACTTCACAAAGCACAAAAACCTCAGCTAACAAGTCCGCTCCAGCGATCTTAGCTACTCTCGAAGGGGAGCCACACACAGCGAATGGGTGTGAAATCCTGTGAAGTACTCCTGCTTGGCTGGGCCGCCCCCCCCCAACACACACACACACACACAGCGCTCATTGTTGGAGTACAGGAGCTGGCAGAGTTTCGCCAAAGTCAGCAGTGTCCTTGTCACCAGTCACCTGCCCACAAGAGGACACACACTGTGGGACTGACTGACGGACACACTACACCCGGGCCCCAGTCAACACCTGTTTTGTATTCTCTCTCATAGAGGGTAAATATATTGTATCACATTAACGAAATCATTCATATCAGTGGTTGCTTTGTTTGTTTGTTTGTTTGTTTCCTTTGAAACAATGGGGCGTTTGACAAGCTCAGCAACAATGACCCTGGCCCCGGTCAGGTCCTGTTCCAGAACACGACACAAAGGTCATCTCCCTCAGCTCAGCAAGCACACCTCGATTGTCCTTAGCTTTGAACTACTGCGCCAGGACTCAAATATCTCTCCAGCATGATGGAGGTTTCAATAATTTGTATGAATGTATTGCCATTTCCCTTTGCTAGACCAATTTGTAACCTTATTGAGTTTGGCAAATGTGAAAAGGGATAGAAATTAGCTTTAATCCTAATAGACTGAATGAGTGCTGGGGATTCAGAAATCCCCTTATTGGGTTACGTCATGACAAATCCTTATCCTGCACCATGCTTCACGCAGTGCTTCTCCCCCCCCACCAGTATCTTTATATCAGTAATTGGTAACCTATTAAGAGTGGTGTAGATAGCTATAGGGCAACAACAACCTATACAAGTAGTAGAGGCCAAACTGAAGCAAACGAGTCCTGAGATTTTTCTTTGCAGCGACACGGCGCAACGTACTGTATTAGTTGAAACAGTCCCGGTGCTGATGACATTAAAACAAAAGATCTAATTAAGACGTAATTCAATGAAGGCTTCAACAAATCGATAAACCCGAGTAATTAAAAGCTCAGTCGGAAGGAAAACACAGAGAGGCACGAGGGGCTTCTGTGAGGGATGACTGCAGTCCCCTCTGTATTTCATTTCAGCCGTACTGACTGGTGTGTAAAGCGACCTAGCCGCAGGTAACCGGGACACTTCCTCGTGTCCACATCTGCACACACACCCTCGGGGCAGTGGGGTGCTCCCAGTGGGACGCAGCACAAAGGTCACAGCATACACCGGTGCTCAGCGGTCACTGGGGAAGACAGGAGTCAAGGGAATGGGGGCTGGACAAGGACAGGTAGCTGAAGTCTCAGAGCCATGGCAGATAAACACTGTATATCCAAGAGCAAAGGAATGTCCTCACACATAAATCAGACACGTTTAAGATGAAGACACTTCTCGAAAGGAAAGATAAATACATTTTAAGTGCTGAAGGAGCTTTCTGCACTCTCCTCATAAGTGAACAACCAGAAACGTTTTACTGATTGAATGCCTTCATTGCTGTGTAATAGTTTGTTTGTTTGTTTATTTATTTATTTTAGAGGTTGTGAGTAGCTTCTTCGCAGATAACTCACTCATAAATCATTAAAAACATTTTGAGTAACTACGAATGACTGTAATTGGTGTCTCGTTAAGATAAAACCTATTGTGCTCCACTGCTTATTTACATAAAGAAAGCTTTCAGATAAATGCAGCAGCATAGTCACCTTGGATGCCAAAAACAGAGGCTCCCTGACAACATTCCCCTGGGTAAACAGACAGGCTATCAGCAGAAAGGGAGTCTTTCTTACCCCACACCATGAGTCACTCCTTAAGATGCAAACCAGACAGAAGCCACTCCATACTTAAAACCATGTCCTGACACCTGGCCTCAGGGCTCAACGGGGCACTGGAATGAATTTTACATAAAGGTGTGGGACGAGCGCAGGCAGCAGTGGATTTTATAAAAACGTCAGGGCAGGGGAGAGTCTCTCTTATGGGTGGTGTGTCCCTGATGGTATTCTGTCAGGCATTATGACACGGTGTTAAAGCGCATGATGTGAAGGGGTCTGTTCCCCAACCGGTCCTCGCATTCCCGCTGTCCTGGGACCTGAACACGGATTAGAAATAAGCCTGGGGTTTTGTGACCTGAGCGGGGTGGAAATGAACACCGCAGCATGAAAATGGAAGTGGCATCTCAGGATTTGCTTTAAACAAAACTATGTAATGGCTACTCGGCAGGAGGAGGCTTAAGAGACCCTGGAAAAGGGAAGGAAAAAATAAAGAAAATAAGAGAGAGAGAGAGAGAGAGAGACAGACACAATGTAATTGACAGCTACCAAGGATCTACATATGACCAGAATTTGTCACAAAGTGCTGAGTAACTTCCTCGGCTTCTTGCCCCTAAAGATTTGCCTGGGGATATTTCCTTATTTGTTTCGTGTGCCTGTCAATTACTCCCTCAGTATCGTGTTGTTTGTGGTCTCCTTTAATCACCTCGCCGTGGCCTGTAGGGCTGTTTTGACTGATATGGCGCTGCTTGAGGCCTGCAGTCAGAACGTGCTTACACCAATTAATGAAAAATTAACGGGTGTAAACGTGCCGTTGCTCAGTTCGTTATTTTCACATACGGCTACGTCAGGCTGGCAGTCAATTCCATTTCTGTTTTCCATGCTGTACTCAAATCTCACGTGAGAAATGTAATCTCACTTTGCATTGAACGGGATAATTACCCCTCTCTAGGTTTTATATCAGTGTCACATTTTGAATATTATTTACTGTTAACCAAACGCCTCCTTCACAATTCCACTGTGCTGACTATTAGCACATGTGAGCTAAAGGACACGTACCAAGAGATTGATCCCAAGAGAGCTGAGCTCAGACTGACAGGATCCCAGAGGACATGAGGAATGTCACAGCTGGGAGGGGGACATCTGGTCCATCTTGCTCAATTGATTGTTAAGAGCTTACTAAGTACAACAAACCCAAGACTATTTGAATACCCCTCATTTACATTTGTCCTGATGGTTTGTTCCAAACACTCATGGCCCACTCACGTATAATAAGTGCTAATAAATACATACATACATGAATAAATACATAAACCTTAAATCAGGTGTCCTCAGGGGCATTCATTTCAGAATTGGGGGGGACACTGTCAATATTGGGGGGGGTGCATCCTCTACATATATGGAGCCATGCAAACATTGCTGGGGGGGACAATTGAAAGTTCTCTGAACATTGGGGGAGATAGGTCCCCCTCTAAACCTACACCTGTGGGTGTCCTTGTTGTTTGGGTGGACAGACAGACAACTGTACCTGTCCTGCTGGAATCCCAGGCCTGTGTGAGGTCATAGTCAGTGAATCCTCTCATTCCATCCATCGGGATTGGCTGCTGAGCACTTTCACAGGTCGGTCCAGAACAGAACCGGTTTGCACAGGTGCACAGATCCACATGTCCACCGGGCCTTCCCAGATATGGTTCCCAACCCTCAGCACTCTGCAAAGCTCAGAGGAATGAATGATTAGCCAAGGAGAGAGGATTGCAGCGTTGTCCAACAAGAGAGATAATGGCCCTGTTTGGTGTTGCAGCTCTGGAGGTTTATATCTCTCTTCATTCTTACGCACGTCAACAGCATATACATGCACACTTTACCCCCTCGCCAAAAAGCAGGAGCTGAGTCCTGCAGATTAGAAAGCCTTTATTATTGGCACCATTTATTATTTCCGTCTTAACAATAAAAATATAGCCAGGCTTTTAGCTTAATTCTGAAAATGTTGGAATTGCAAAATTTCTCCCTCTCTCTGAACGAACTGCCTTGGAACATGCCGTAATGTATGAATTAAAATTAGCATACTGTGGAATATTTAGACTAGTGTGAGTGTCTTTTAAAATGCCTGATTATTTTTGGACCTTGCTTAATTACTCGCCTTACATAACACTAAACATGTGAAATTGTGTATTGTGTATTGACCATTTGTCCCATGCTTAGATTTCTAGAAACATTTTAAATAAGCATTATTCTAGTAATTAATTGCAACTTTACCGGTACCATTAACTGCTATAATATAATGTACTGGAAAAGGTCTCATGAAATCGTGGCATTTCCCCCGCCAAATATCACTTTTGAATCACTTACTGGAAATAAAATATCACCTGGCCTTTGAAGGCAAGTGTAATAACGGATACATACAATACAAGACATTACGCGTAGAGACAAAATACATAAAAGCAATGCAATTAATACACAAGTGTGTTGTGTATAGTGTGTTGTGTGTTGTATATAGTGTGTTGTGTATAGTGTGTGTGTGTATTGTGTGTGTGCGTGTGTGTGTATTGTGTGTGTTGTGTATAGTGTGTGTGCGTGTGTGTGTTGTGTATAGTGTGTTGTATATAGTGTGTTGTGTATAGTGTGTTGTGTGTTGTATATAGTGTGTTGTGTATAGTGTGTGTATAGTGTGTGTGCGTGTGTGTATTGTGTGTGTTGTGTATAGTGTGTTGTATATAGTGTGTTGTGTATAGTGTGTTGTGTGTTGTATATAGTGTGTTGTGTATAGTGTGTTGTGTGTTGTATATAGTGTGTTGTGTATAGTGTGTGTGTGTGTGTGTGTGTGTGTGTGTATTGTGTGTGTGTTTCTGAAGCTCGTGGTGTGTCGCTCTGGGGTCTAAAATTAACCGCCTTCTATTTTTGTCCTTTACTTCTTCAGTTTATTCCCCACTGCCCGCCATTGGTGCTCAGATACCGAGAGAAACGCTTAACAAAGTGCATTTGGTCAGATGGGGGTATCTGTCTTGGCAGTCCCCCTGTCGGCGGGCTGGGGTGTGTGTGTGTGTGTGTGTGTGTGTGTGGTGGGGGGTCCAGGTGCTGTTTTCAGCACCACACCACTGCAACCCAGCCGCCCCTCCGTGTGCGGGACTGGACCCGCGTCTCTCACGCTTCGTACTGCCGCTGCCCTGTGCTAATATATGTATTTAACCTTCAAAGATGCATCTAAACATTGCACGACAAACAGCATTAAAGCACAGTGACACACACTGCCCCTTTCATGAAAGATCATATTCCACAAGAGATGTTGTAGAGGCACAGTAGAACGATAATGCAGGATACCTACGTTAAAAACAAACTAGTATTATTATTAATAAAAAGGCGAATTCACTTGGATAATATACCAGTGAAACCATATATTAGTAGCTGTTATTTTGAGTGGTGTCATGTCTTCTTGATTCTAGGAATTAGTGAATCTACAGTGCAATTTAAGGCTCGTTTGCACAGTGCACGCAGAAATGTGCAAATGCTCATTAAAACGTTTTACGGATTTTTGCAAATGAAAGCAAATGCAAACAGTGTCAGTGGGATATAAACCTGTTTGCTCCCTGGAAGGAGGCGCCAGTTTTGACACGGTTAAAATTCCTCTTAAAGTCGGATCTCAAGTGGGGACAAAACAGCACAAAACAGCACAGACGCCCCAGAAGCACACAGCAATCTGCACCTCACTGAATACACAAAACACACCCAGATGATCAGAAACACTAACAAGAAGTGAAACAAAATCCATAATGTTACTGTCAGGATGAAGGGATCCAAGATGGCGTTTAGGGAGAAAATTGTCTCAGCTCTTTACATGTGAATTGAAAACAAACTTCTATCTAACGTCCGCTTTAACTACATAATCTTAAAAACGTGACTGGAAATGCATTGCAATGTGACTTTAAAGGTATGGGGACGTGTGGAGTGAAATAAGAAAGCTCGGGTTTATTTTGCAGTCGCTCCTCTTGCACAAGTTAGTGAACAAAAGGCTGTCATCAGTGCTTTCTATAATAAACCATGTGTGCAGTCCCCCAGTTAAGAGACCCCAGACGCACCAGTGCCTGCACCCCCTGAAACCAAGAGTCGCGTTTCTCCAGCACAGAGTGTCATCCTCACTGGTTTTACTGGTTGATTGAAAAATGTGATCTTTGAGGTGTTGGCAACTTTCCTAACAGCGGAGAAACCCCGACAGGAGCTCTGCCTGTGTTTGTGCAAATGACAAGTTTAGCTGTAAGGAACTGCAAAACAGCACACACGTCCGAGCACAGAATCGGGCGAAGATGCCCCACTATAAGGCATGTTTTCTCATTAACTTCATTTTTTTTCTCTTCTAATTTATAGTCCGTTTAATAGTAAATAATCCGAACCACGTCACTTAAAGTCAATGGCGGGGCTGTGTTAGTTAGCCAACTATATCGGTGCATTAAAAACAAAAAGCGGTTTTTTCTCCCCCGCACCCCGGTGCATCCGTGAGAGTATTGATTGCATTTGCCCGTGCTGGGGCCCGTCCCGTCCGGGGGTCCGTCCATTTGGGTCAAATTTGCCGGAATTGCGCAAAATTGAGCTCGGCGTGCTCGACTTCGGGGAGGTTTTCGGGGATTTAAAGTTTATCGGCGGCCGGAGGGATTCGCGACCCTGGTACGTCCGGGAAGCCCAAGGTGTCCACTTTCATGTGGGCCGGCTGTCCGGACCCCTGCGCGCCCGGACTCCCCGAATTCCGGCCAAGTTCGAGGGCGAAGAAACACAAACCGGACTGTGCGAGTTTCCCGGAGCCTGCTAGATCAGCTGCTGGCAGTTGGTGTTCTCAATCACGTCCGCGCCGAGGCTTGATAAACTCGCAGGAGCCGCTGGGCGAGCGAGACACATCCACAGTGGGACAGACGCGCTTGGACTTGTGGGACACGTCTCACTACAGGCAAAGTGGACCGTTTTGACAAGGAAGGGGGGTTCCGACAGTCCAAGACGGCGAGAGGAATACTTTGACACACAGTGTTGCTTTATACTGGGAACAAGAACAATTAATTAATTAATTTTTGTATTGCCTATATATATATTACATTTTGGGGGCAACTTTTTCAAACCCTGTTTTTCAAAAGGACACATTCGAAGAAGACAGACATTGTGTTTGGGGGATATTTAAAGTACTTTTTAGACTTGGCCATGGCAGAGACGGCGGCAGCAGCTCCAGCCCAGAAGGCGAAGAGGGCCAAAGCCCCCAAAAAGGCCTCCACGCACCCCAAGTACTCGGACATGATCGAGGCGGCCGTGCACGCCGAGAAGAGCCGCGGGGGGGCGTCCCGGCAGTCCATCCAGAAGTACATCAAGAGCCACTACAAGGTAGGGGACAACGCGGACTCCCAGATCAAGCAGTCCCTCAAGCGGCTGGTGCTCACCGGGGTGCTGTGCCACACCAAGGGCATCGGGGCGTCGGGCTCCTTCAAGCTCGCCAAGGCCGGCGACTCCAAGAAGGCGGTCAAAGCCAAGGTCCCCGAGAGGAAGGTGGTCAAGAAGAAGACCCCGGCCAGCAAGGCGGCCAAGCCCAAGAAGGTGGCCAAGCCCAAGAAGGTGACCAAGACCCCGGCCAAAGCCAAGAAGCCCAAGACGGCGGAGAAGAAGGTGAAGAAGACGCCGGAGAAGAAGAAGCCGGCGCCCAAGCCCAAGAAGCAGGAGAAGCCGAAAAAGGCCAAAGTGTCCAAAGCGGCCAAGACGAGCAAAGCCAAGAAAGCCAAGCCGACCAAGTCCAAAGCCAAGGCGAGCCCCAAGAAAGCGGCCAAGAAGAAGTAAAGACAGAGACTGTTGTTCGGCGCGGAAGAAAACACCTCAATGTAAATAGACTTCGCAGTTTTAAAACCATGTTCTCTTGTTTGCAGTATATGATGTTTTACTCGGACTTTACCCGACCTCTTTTCTAACTGCTCGCCCCTGCTGGTGCACTCTATACCCGGGACCCGGGCTGTGCGGGGACTGCTGTTTGTACATCTTTTACTGTTTTTCACTGTTCTTTAATATAAAAAAAGAAATAAGTTTACTCTGAACCTCTCTGGCGTCCGTGCTTTGTGACACTAATCTACAAGTGTAATTAATCAGCGGGGTGTGTGTGCTGTCAGTGCACATGACGGGCTTTGTGTGTAGCAGGGTGACGTCACAAAGCGCACACGGGTGAGACTCGGGTCAGCTGTCCGCAGTCCTGCGCGGCTCCACCAATAGGGTCGCATGAATCTGCAGATCTGCGCAGAACTGCGGACATCTGCGCTACACCAGCGCGACCTTATACTATTCCATTGAGGGGCGGGAGATCAAATGTACAAACCCTGACCTCGGGTAATTATATTTTTTCTTTTTTAAACGTAACTCCATTTTGTAAGAGATGCGCTTTCAAATGAATCACTTCTTGTAAAAACAAAAGGAATCTTCTTTATACAGCAAGCTAACAGTTTCTGAGCTTTATACCATTGTTTACCCCCCACCCCCCAAGTTGATATATTATGGGAGTATCTTAATAAACAACCGGTCCTTTGCTGTACATACATGGTTGAGTTGCTTTGTATTGGAAATTAACAAGCAATTAAAGAAATAAAGCGTATTTCTAAAAAAAATAAGTCTTGATTTCTTGAATTTAATGTTAGTAAATTATTGAGAGTAAGTGCGCCGTAAAGACACATTTTGTACAGTCTTCAGTGTATTTTAGTATGAGTGTAATGCACGGCTTTATTTATTAATTTAATATTAGACAGCTTCGTCACTCCGGCTCACTGATGGTATTTTCATCTTGCGGTGTCCGCGCCTGTCGCCCTCTTCAGGTGTTTGTCTGAACTGCATTGAAAGGATGGATGTTGACAGCAGCCGTCAGACTCAATTATAAAGGCATTGTAGTGCACATTTCCTTTGCATTTATTTTACCATGCAAGGTGCAGGACATATACACACACAAATCAGTGCAATCAGTGCACGATTTTCATGTTAACGTCATTAGGGGGTGAGAAAAGTCATTTCGATTTGAAGGTCAACATATTCACACACTTTTACAAGATATCCTACACGGAGAGGAGATGAAAGGATGTGGGTATAAACTACAGTAACAAATAGTTACTTATTTACTACAAATGCTGGTGACGTCATCCTAGCGCAACATCGGTAATGATTCATTAAATGGAAACCGCCTACAAACACGCCAATTACATCAATTCAAATGGGAAATAACAATTTAGTTACATTTACTGTGCAACAGATATAACCTCCCCGTCAAATTGCTCAATAAAATCAGTGTGATTGATGTGGAATAAATCTATATATTTTAGTTTTTTTTTTTTATTAAAAAGTACTTTGGATCACGTGAATCTACGTCATTGCTACGTCCTTGCCTTCAACCACGTGGCACAGCCGAGGCCCGCAACACCGCAGCGCATCCCGCAGCTCTGCGCGGCTCTCCACCAATGGGAGCGCTGGAATTCTGCAGACCTGCGACAGTCTGCGCTACAGGAACGTCAGGCCTCATCGGGTGACCGCAGCCCAGCCCGCTCGGAATAGAAAGAGCCGGTTCAGCGGATGGTTCAGTGTCCATCTCTCAGAGGCCATTCATGAAAGACACAAAATAACCACTTACATGTCCTAGTAACATTGACCCAAAACACAAACGTGCCCTTGCTATTGCCAGTTGTCCCAACGCGAGGGGGTTCTTCAAAACTAGTGTCCTCGAGTGAATCTATAAGCGGCCAGTCATTTAACTTTGCTTTATCGAGTTGTCCCTGCCCAACCATATATTTAACAGGCCTAAATATACACCAGTGGGATATCCCACTTACATGTGTCCCGCTTCAATTCACTGCAGAACAACTGTAAGTAACATTCAACTAACAGGTCTTGCTTTCGTGAATAAATATTTTGAGTAAATCAAATCTGACTTCATATTTAGGGATGTGGTTCCACTGGGCCCGAGCCCGTTAGCTTCATCAGAACTCACTGAGAATGATGTCATCATGAACACAAAACACGAACATCAGGTGGATTACTCTAAAACAGTCAGTATTGCACCTCCTCATGTGTAATTGCAGCGGTTACAGGTTATCTGTAGCATGTTCTTCGGATAATTGAAGTTCGTGAGGTGTATTTAATAAATACATAAAGAAAATATCTACCTCACTTTTTTTTTTTATCTTTGAGGGAAAATAAAAACCAAAACTCAAGCACAGGACCTGTAAACATGTTAGTTTATTTATTTTTAAAAAAGCTTCTCTTATCTAAAATATTATGGCTTCCACCTCATCACACAACCTTTTTGAAACCCACACTAGTACAAAGCAGGCTTTGTACACATACACAACAGGCGAAAAGGTTCAGGATATGTCATGGAGTGGGCTTGTGTAGAGGCCTGTCCGTGACCAACTACAGAAGGCAACCGATGGTACGACACACAAAGCAGGACATGTCTAACGGAGAAAGAAAATCCCTAGATGTGAACCCCATCGGACGCATTCATTAGGAGCAGACTGTAAGATCAGTAGAGCTGAGAAGCCAGTTGTAGAAAACAAAAATTACACAGTTTGTGAGCTCTGGGATTTGTTCTATTAGAATAAAAAAGAAAGAAAAACTAACAATAACATCCCCAACAATTGAGTGCTCTTGGAAAAAAAAGTACTAAACAGAGAGCTGGGGAGAGGTCCGGGTTGTGGCGTAGCAGGCCCAATCACAATGGTTTTTGATCCCTTGCACAGTGTGAGATGAAATTAACACACTCAGTGCGTCTTAGGCTGACGGCACCAAACCCTTTACCTCCGGGCCTATTCTGCTGTCACCACAGCACGCCTGCTCTCTGTGTACCATTTTGAACAAGGAAATAGATAAAGATACTCGGCATGTTCAACAGCATTCCTCACTGCACTCCACACAGCAGAACCCCCAACACTGGCCACGTGGTGCACAACAGGTAATGCAAACAAAAATCAATGTTAGACCTCCCATAAAACACACACAAAAAAAACTACAGAACTAGCAAGAAATATTAAAATCGAGAGCAATTGAAAGGCATTTTACGGTTAAAAAAGTGTTCACGCACACACACAAACACACAGAAGGATCTCTTTCCCCCTCAGTAGAGAAATAATGAGTCAAAATATTGTTTGTTGCCAGTTTTTAGTGGAAAAAAGGCAACATGAAGAAGCAGGGAAATTCTGTGCTGTAATGCAGAACACTGGTCAGAAAGCTGTAATAGAAAAAACAGACGGATCATGGCGGAGAGAGACAGACAGGACCGGTTTCATGATGACGCGCTGATCCAGGACCTCTTACAAAAGGGAGAACACATGGAGGTCACGAGAACAAGGCCGGTACATAATTATAACACCTTCACGGTCATTTGGCGAGAGTGTAGCTGGTTCAGACTGAAATGAAGACATATCCTGGTTATACCCTGTGGAAAATACATTTGACATTTTGTTTTTAAAAAACAAAACACAGATTTCTCAAAATCAAGCCATTCTTTTGTGGCTCGACTATGAGAAGTAAGTATTTAATAATATAGTAACTTGAACTTTAAACAATCTTCTGTGATGCCTCTATAATCTTTTTGTTCATGATTTTTACAGGAAAATGTACAGGAATGATTACAAATGATCTGTTCTTGTTGTTAACCAAGGCCCAGATTAAATCAAGATTAGCAACCCCCTGTGCTTGAAGGTGGCTTTCCTTTATCAGAGGCATCCTTGCACCCCCCTCTGGTGATCCACCTTCTCATACTGGGTTTTTAATTGGCCACTGGCAGGCGGGTTGATGTGTTGATGTTATCCGAGCCCGGCTGGATATTTAATCTACAGGCTGTGTGGTGTTCGTTCAATGGCTGTTGTATCGGCGTCTGTCCTTCGGTGTCACCACATCGGGCTCTGGTCGCTGGACGGAGAGTTCTGCTCACTTCACTGTTCATGCGGTGAAGCGGACAGAGACCTGAAACTGCTGGACTCCAGCTGCCAAGGCTACACAGAGTACGGAGGGGTCTGAATAAAAGTTTGATAATATCCCGTGGGGAGACCCTGCAGGTATCCGTCTCCCCCAGCCCTGTAGAGCAGGCAGAACAAGCTTGGATGTCTAGTCTGTGGGGCAACGGGAAGAGATGGGAGATAAAAAAAAAAAAAAAAAAAAAAAGTTCCTGGATTATGTTGCAAAAGGTCGGTTTGTTGAAATTCAGCTTCCACTTCCAGGCTGCAGAGAAGAACAGCCCACCAATCAAACACACAACGTGAAGCTCCTCTGAGTTAAACTGAGCGTTAGAACGGATGAACTAGGAAAAGAGGCAGGGGCCAGATTTGGAGAAGTGCGAGAGTGCTGAGGTCAAGGTGGAGTGAAGGCTTTAAAAATAATAATAAATAAACCAAAACAACACAGTCCAGGGTGTGCTTTGATCTGCCTGGTTGTTTTAGAAGTTCCTCGATCGTCAGGCTGCGGCTGAGAGGAAGACTAAGGAACAGGGGGCTTCCCAGTGTCTCCCGTCTCTGTGTTGACAAAGTCGCCATCGAGGTGGGCGAACTGAAGGCAACCATCGAGTAGTTTCCGATGCTCAGACCCTCGCGGATTCCTAGTCCCGGTCTTCCATCCATGTTTTTCTGCAGCTCGTCGATGAATGATTCCTGAACGCCGTGCAGTGTGGCTACTTTAACTCCTGTTGGGGGAGGAAACTGCCCTCACAGTCCTCTATATAGCACAGGCCGATTTCTGCACCACACCTACGTTCGAACGGCCTTTACCTGTAACACATCCGCGTTCTTTTGGCATTCCGGGAAACAAGGAGGAAAACATAAAATAAAAGAGGCAAAACGGTAAAAGCTGTACGAATCGTGGCTGTGCGGTTTCTGCATCGGACGGTACCCAACATGTCTAGGTTTGGCAAATTCCCGAGACTTGATATAAACTAAGGCTATGGGAGGGAAGAAACTCCTGCTCTGAAATGGGTTTTGCTTTGAAGCGGATCATGCCTTTCCGAGAATCCGTAGCTTAGTTCTGGCACTATTTATTATTACAGATATTTCTCTTTTCTCTCCCACACGACAGTCTATCCAGCTGCCAGACAAACCCCGGCATAGGTGTCAGTCTGGCCCGTCTCCGCGTCGCCGGCAGGGGGGGGTGCTATTTCTGCCTGTTGAAAGCTCTGTAGAGGGTGAAGCCCAGGACAGACACCACGGCTGCCCCCAGGGTCACGCGTAGCCAGAAGGAAGTGGCGCTCAGGTCCGAGCCGTTGAGGTGTCTGTGGGAAGACAACACGGAGGACAGTCACACAACAGACAAACCAACACTTATTTATCCCATCAGTCAGTCCTTTGTTTTGGCGATTTTTCACTTGAAGGAAGCCCCCCACCACCGCACTCACAAAAGGCAGCCATTCTGAGCTCAAGGTAGAGTTATTTTGTGTATTAATCGCACAGAAAATATCCCGACACTACCCTGGTTTAGACGTCACTAATTAGAAAAACGGAGGATTCTGTAAAATCCTTTGATTTCGTGGCACACTCGAGGCAATTACCAGCTTAGCTACCGCCGTCTCCCACAGGCTCAGAAATTAGTCTTCATTGGCTTCTGTGGGAAACGGCTTTCTAATCCAGACCAATTATTCAAATCTTTTATAAGGCTCTCATCTTAAATCAGTTCAGCGGACACAGGTGGACACAGGCGCGTAAATCACACGGAAATCCGAATTCGTGTCATTGGCGTCCGCCCCGGGAGGGAGATAATTGACGAATCTGTATACAGAACGATTCTCCTACAATCGAGGCCAGGAGGCACGTCCTTTACTCGTGTCCCCCTGAGAAACGGAACAAAATAAAACATTCCCAACTTCAACCCAGTCATTTCTGTGCCCCAGTTGACATGATCCCAATTCCAGCGCACTCACGGGAACATGGCAGCCCATGCCAGCTTGGAGTAGATGGCCGTCGTGGGGGCGTCCGGGCCGCTGCAGGAGAAGGGCATGGGCGGGGGCAGCCGGTGTTTGTAGCAGAACTCGGCGGGCGAGATGCCGTGCTGCTGCTTCTGCTCCTGGAGGTCCGCCTTGGATGCCACGACCACGCAGGGGATACGGCCATCCATGTAGTGTTGCTGTGGAGGACAGACAGTGTTTATTGACAGCCCGATTAAGCACAGAACCCTGGTCACACGTGTCAGGAGGAAATAACGTCACGTGTGACTGAGAAGCTGGGGGGCACGCTAGCAACTGTGTGGAGGGTGCTGTGCTAGAACAAAAATTCTAGCACACCACCCTCCACACAGTTGCTAAATTCACCGCAGCTCTGCCCCTGTAATCCCAGAAAAAATTAAGCTGCCGCCGACTAACCAACCGGAGGCGTTGAACTCCAGCAGGGACACAACCCACGATGCACGGGCCGGGGAGGGGAACAGGAGAATGCCACCCGCTCACCTTATAGATACTGGCACAGTAGTTGAAGGACTTGGAGTCGGTGACGTCGTACATAAGGCAGGCCACGTCGCAGGCGGCGTCCGAGGCTTTCAGGAACTCCGTGTCGACGTCCACCTCGTACAGCTGAGAAACACGGGCAGAGTCAACCAGAGGAAGGGGTCTCGGTCACGAGTAACGCGGCCGGAGCGTCACACGTTTCATTCCGGTTGACTGCTTCAGATAAACACTTTCCGAGGACACTGGTTTCATATTTGTCTGCACCAACACACACTTAATATTTGTATGAAAGTGCTTGATTACTTACAATTAAACTCTTTTCCTGGCTATTGACCTGCACCGTGTTGATGGTGTAGTAGGAGAACAGGCCTGTGGAGCTTTTCTGTTTCTGCAGGACAGAAAAATAACAGGACAAAACTATCAGAAACGTACAAATGAGCAGCTGTATCGAAGAGCAGGATTCAGGGAAATACACCATGACATGTCGCCACACCGTTCATATCCTGACACATTTATAGAGAAGTTATTAACTGACCGCACTCACTCTGTGGAAGTTTGTGTTTAGGAGACTTTAACTCATTATACTCCCAGCTACTGTTTCTGTTATTTTGCTGTTGATTTGTGTGTGTGTAGCTTCTTAAAAGTTTGTGCCATGTGCATTCATCTTACATCAAATGAAAGAAAAATGTGTGAACAGTCGTATTATAAAGAATTAATCAGCTGACCAAGAAAAAATTTAATAAACCACGAACATATACAAATTAGCCCCGTACACTCCGAAATGGCCGAAGGCACCCAGTCTCTATGAATGAGCCATGAATGTATTTACGGCATCTGTAGATTGTGTCATTTTAATAAAAATACAATTCATTTGATCCAAAAATAATAGGGATTGTAAAGGGTTAATAGAGAAAAGGGAATACAAATCAGAAACATGTGACGCAAGATGTTTGGTTAGTGGCAAAGCTGTGTGTCATATCAGATCCACACCCTGGACCCGTCCATCAACGCTGAATCACAATCATCTCTCAGGAACTGTTACTCACTACGGTTTCCTATTTCGTCATTTGTTTTACATTGTATTTCAGTTGTGCGACATCGCTATCCACAGGCACTGCCCCTCAGAGACGCCGATGCACCGGGAACAGGGAAGAGTAAAACACACCCGTGACTTCACGGCTTGTGCAGCGCGGCGGCGGGGTCTTACCGGCAGGCTCTTGCCGAGGAAGGCCTGCAGGAAGGCGGTCTTGCCTGTGCCGCGCGGCCCGATCACCTTGCAGAGAAACACGTTCCTCTGGGTCTGCCCCTTCTCCAGGTCCATGGTCTTCTCCCGCGTCACTGAGGACACAGCACACAAAAAGAGCACGCCCAGAGAATTAGCTACTTGATGTACACGCTCAGAGAATTAGCCATTTTATATACTCGCCCAGAGAATTAGCTGCCTCATCTAGCAGCAGTTTCCACTGTAAACCCCTCAGGTGAACACTTGTGAAAGAGGAGATGGTCTACAGGCTACAGGACTGAGGTCTTGGGTGTCTTAAAGGGATTTCACAGTGCTGGAGTCAGGTGTTTTGTACCAGCAACCATCAAAACACAGCCACTCGATGTCTCATATCAACACAGAACTGACTGAGGCCTGCGTTTGAGCCACGATGGTCCTTTTCACTTTGGCTTACAGACCAAAATAAAGATGCACCCGTGAAGTATGACTGAGTCTCCAAGGTATATGGCTAGAAAGCTCTGTTAAATGACTAACTATAATCCCCTCCTGCTCTGAAAGCGGCTCGTCCAATATTTTAATCCGAACGCACGGCTGAAAACTAAGCCTTGTTTGTTACCTCATTACGCATGGAATGAAAGCCTCACTCTCTCCCCAAGACAATGGCGGAGAACAGACGCTCCCGAACAGATGAGGCCGCAGAGCCCAGCCAGGCAGCCTGTTCGAGGGCCTGCAGCGATCGAGCAATTCATTCACTCCTCCCTCTTCATTAGAAACAGAAACAAAGTTTGCATTTACAGCAGCCGCTTGAGTTTTAAGCCCCTCTCACGACGTACGTTCAGCACGGGTCCCATGCGTGTGAAAGCTGAGGGCGGATGCGATTTCCATACAGCAGCGACTTTGTGATTGTTTTAATCTCCCCCTGTTCTGCTGTAATCCCCCCCATGATTGCGCCGCACGGAAAACAGGTTCTTTGATTTTGGACGTGATTTGAAAGATGTTTTTGAGCATTTGCGCACAGTCTGGGACATACGAGTGACCTGATTGGCTGCCGAGTGGCAAGGGAGCAGAGCCGCCCAATCACCTGTTATAGCTGCAGTCTGGGACTCCTGCTCTGTCAGGACAGGGTAGCCCAGGTAGCCCAGATACTCCAGACAGCGGTGGACATCCAGGTACGCCGTCAGCCTATTGGTGGAACATGGAAACATTAGGGCCAATCACAGGAGCAATACCAAACCCTAACCCTGCAATGTCACTAACTCACAAATCAGATATGCTAATAGTATTTTCCATAGGCAAAACCTCCAGGTTAAACTCTTAAACATTCTTCTGGAAGGAACCTGCAAAGGTAAAGGACAACTGCCACATTTAACGGCAGGTTCATTCATTTCTACAGCTGGAGCAGGCGAGGAGGGAGAGGGCCCACTCACGCCCACTGGCACAGGTAGCCGTGCAGGGATATGAAGCCGTCCGCACTGGTGCACACGGTGGTGTAGACGTCCGGGCCCCAGGGCTGGTAGGGGAACACGCTGAACAGATTCTTCAGCTCCGGTGGGGACAGCGCCGAGTCCTTGTCCTACAGAGAGATGGAGAGCCAGAGCGCGTTTCACAAACGGCCCCGTGAAAGCCCAATTAGAGCCTCAGTCCGACCCAGTCCTAGCGTTAACCCTAAACTAATCTCACAAAACAAAACCATCTGCCACAATCTGTAATTATAGTCATGTGACATTCTAACAGGAGAGCTATGCCTGAGCTCTACCCGTGCCAAACTACAAACGCCAGCAGCCGCAGTGAAGTTTCATTCATTTAACTTAATTCGACATCCAAGCGAGACCAAAACGGCTCGCGCACCAGATCACTGCGGCGAACCCGGATTGGAAACCGAACCCAGGCGGTTGGCGGCTGTCACTCACCACGTCATACTTCTCGAACAGCTTCTGCAGGAACTGGATGCCCAGGTGATTGAGCTCGGTGCTGCAGCTGGCTGGAACCCGCAGCCTGCGAAGGAGGGATGGGGGGGAGAGGGCAGAGTAGGTTCGTCAGTGTGCACGGCTCTCTATCTGTGTGCGTGCGTGTGTGTGTCGAGGCCCATTGAGCCGGCTGGCTGCAGAATAGCAACGCACTGAGGGTAGAGGTAGTCGTCTGTCAGCTCTAGCGAGTCGTCGTATCCAAACTTCCTCAGGATGGTCCAGGTGGTCTCGTGGCGGCCTCTCTGGATGAACAGGGTGTTGAGGAACAGGAAGCCTGGGGAGGGGGACAGAGAAGGACATCACTCTGGGCTCCATCACACCAGACCCGGGCCCCTTCCAGAGGGCAAGAGGTCCTGCCCCTGCCGGAGCAAGCTCCCCCCAAGCCCCCTGGAAGAGGGACCTCCATCAATCGCTTGCGGCTTTTCAGAAACAACCCCACACCCTCCCTCCCTCCTTCCCTCCACACCTCACTCTCCCCTCACCGTTGAGCGTGAGTCCGTTGTCCTGGACCCCGTCGCTGGTGTTCTTCCACACCACCGTCTTCACGTCCTCCAGGGCTTGCGGGGCAAGGGGGTTCCCGAAGCACGATTTCTGCCGGGAGAGAAGAGCGCATGAAGCCATGCTGACCACTGGCCCTCGAGTCTGGGTCTCACTGCCCGCTATGGAGGCTGGGGGTGCAGTGGGTTGAGGAATAATCATCAGAAAACCATGAAGCAAAAACGTACATCTGTGGGTTTCTTTCCTTGTCTTTGCTCACCTGGAAGCAGTTGAGCTCGTCATCGCTGAGGATGCCATCGTTGTCCTGGTCGGAGATGTTGAAGATCCTGCTCAGGGCTCGCACACACATGGTCCTCAGCTAAAACAGAAATAAATCAGAATTGCTGACTCCATTATTAAATCCGCCTATTCTGTATAAACCCGCGTTCACCACCACAAGTTACACCACTTCTGATCGACGGCACTCGACTGGGTGTCCAGTTTGCAGCCCGGGCACGACACCGGAGTGAAGACCGACCAGGACGGACTAAAGCACAGAACCTGATCTCTGAGTTGTTGTGAATAGAGCCGACGACAGCTTGCGGTTGTGAGGCGTGTGGAGCGGCCGGGGAGGTGCAAACCTGTTTGTCCTCTGGGTCATACAGAGGGGCGGTGGGGTGCAGCACGGCTTTCTGAGCGTAGTAGAAAAGCTCGGAGATGTTCTTCAGGTTCTTGGCTGAGCACTGCAGCGGAAAACAACATCTCAATGTGACGGAAAACACACTACAGAGCACCGCTTAGATGCTATCAATACGGGATGATGATAAACGAGCTGTGGGGTCAGCCTGGGGTCAGGTGATCGAGGATGGCTGAGCAGGGGGCCTCACCTCCACACACGTCTCGATCTCAGAGAACTGGTTCATGATGGGCAGGATGGACTCCATGGAGCTCCCAGACCGCAGGTCCGATTTGTTCCCCACCAGGATGACCGGGACCCTGCGGCAGGACAGAACACGGTCAACCCACAGCGAACGGACAGGGGCCTGGGCGGGGCAAGAGGCACACTCTGTGGTGGAGATGTCACTAGCAGGACACATACTCAAGAAGGCCCGGAAAGAGAGAACTATTCTGGGTGTGAATAAATGGACAAGCCCAGCAGCACAGCAGCCCTCGACACAGCCAGGGTACTGGGACCGCTTTAGCTGCCCGAAATAATGCACTACTGTACTGCAGGCCTCTCTGCTGCTGTTCAAGACTGTGTGCACTGTCAGTGAGCAAATAAATACATAAATAAAGGCCCCAGTCTAGTGTGTCCACTGCTATAAATACTGTTCTGTGCTATAAATAATGTCTTGTGCTGGACAGCTGCCACGCAGTGACTGGCTGCTTTATAATACGAGTGGCACGACTCCAGGAGGAGGGAAAGTGGCTTATTATCACTTCAACGTCATTTAAATAAAGCCTTCAGAGTTAATTAGAACATCCATAACATTAGAAGTAAGCAATAGTAAATCCAGGCCAGATTTAAAGTCAAATCCTTCCCCAGTGATGCTGTGACACGTACTTGCTTCCTTTCTCTGCCCCTCCGTTCACCAAGGGGATCCACTTGGTCCTGATCTAGGAAGACAAATACAGACACTGGTATAAAAGAAAGATAAATATATGTATAAACGAACGCTTTTACATTTGCAAAGCTATATGATACAGTATTAATATCAATGTAAACTGGAAATTGCATAGTATTAATAAAACAATAACCAAAAAGTACACAAAGAACTGAAATGTAATTTGGATACTACAGTGTAAAACGGTTTATAAGGGACAACACACATTTATACAGAAGATGATCCAAAGAGGGGGTCTGCTGCCCCTACTGGCGATGGACGTGATTTCGATTCCTCTGATTACCTTGTCAATGGTTTCCTCCTTGGTCACATCGTACACCACACAGACTACGTTGGCCTACAAGGGGACACAAGCAAACAGAGAGCCTATTAAACCTCCCGACTTTGGGGTATTTATAGTGAAATAATTACGGAGCGTGAATAATGAATGAAGCCACAGAGCTTTCAGAGTTATTGATTTATTTACAATCGGTTCAATCCACGAACAATTATGACACGAGGCAAAGGCAGCTCACAGTGACTCACACAGCTGGGATTCAGCTGAAGACACGCGGTGGAGAATTTGGGAGGGTGGCGGACAAACCTGAAGTGCTGTCGTTTTACAAAAAAGTGTCGGCGATCCACGCGCCCGACATTAAACTGCAGATGGAGGAGTCGTGTTGAAGTGCATTTTAAGCGTAATTACAGACGATCACTACTCTCCCACTGGACAACACTAATTTGCCATCTAACGGACTAACGGAGCGAATGATGCCAACCAATCTCCACCCACTTGACCGCAATTAACTGCACCATCTCTTTCCCGCTTCAAACAGAGGCACAAAAGCCAACCCATGGATGAAAGAAATACAGGGGAAAGGATTGTTGCAGGTACATATACACCTATATTTTAAGAACGCCAACAGATCCGAACATTGCATGTAGAAAGGTACGCTAGAGGTACAGCATTCCCTTCTGTTACCAAAGAAATGTTCATCCTACAAGCTGTCTTTTGCATTTGTTTCTTAAAGCCACACCAGCAGATGTGTCATCCGTATCCAGTGCACTGTGACAATGCCGGCGCAGCGCCAGACACACGCCTCCCCTCCAAGGCCTTTCACTCGTTTCGTTTAATTCCCGATAACCACATTACTCGAGCCAAGCGATCATCCACTTAAGACTTCCAGTGTGAAACCCGATCCCCAGGTCGATCTATCAGCCTGGCAGAGAGAGAGACAGCGGCCATGCAGGGCCCGAGACAGAGAGAGAAAGAGAGAGACTTTCTTTCATCAGTTCTTTCTGTCTGGAAGTCATAATAAATAAATCAATACATACATAAAAAGCCCCCAGTTTCCCTCGTTCCTGAAATATTAAGCACTTGAGTGTAAGGATTTTCCTCCCACCTGTGGGGGTCCAGGGACGCACACTGGATTACACCTCAGGCTAAAGACAATATCCCCATAAGCTAAACAGGCAGTTATAATCTTATTAGTCTGAAGATGAAGCGGAGACGGTGCCGTAGCTGTTATGCAGAGGTGTCAACAGGCCAGAGTAAAACACTCCTGACTGGCTTAAGAAGATAAGAGGAAATCATGAGGAGCACGATGGGATCTGAAGGGCTTATTTATCCAGGAAATCCACTGAGCTCCCAGCCGGCAGATTCCTCATGAGAGCCGGGCGAATCGGTTCCCTGTCTGTCTGTCAGCAGCACGAAAGGTTCAACTGGCCAGAGAGGGCAGGTCAGTCCCGGGGGCGTCTTACCTTGACGATCTCCTCGTGCAGGACCTCGTCCGTCTGCTCCGTCTCTGGAAGACAATGGAGAGGGATCAGGGCACAGAATGTCCCTCAGGCCGGCGCATTATCATCTCCTTCCACACCCGTTTGACATAGCACCATCAGTGGCGTTCGCATCGTTCTCTTCAGGGTGAGAGCACGGGTGTCTCAAAGAGGCCCAGTATGACGTCGCCTGGCCGGTTTAAGATCAGCTGCCAGGTCACAGAGGCTCAAGCCAACGAGACCGTTCACATTGTGCATGTCTGTGTAGCCGAGCCGTTCACAAGCATGAAGCATTTAAGCAAACGTTCTGCCCAGGCCAACAGACTCGGGAACTGCATCTGTTTCCCTATCTCGCAGTGCCATACCTGAGTAGTCCACAATGTGGGTGGGCACCTTCTCGGGCGTGACATCTGCAGGGATGGTGATCTCCTCAGCACGGGCAGGCACCTGCGCCAAGGAAGGAGCGAGAGAGACAGAGAGAGAGAGAGAGAGAGAAAGAGGGAACAGGGAGGTCATTCAACTGGTGCGTGTGCAGGAACGGCGATAGTGGGATCTGGATTCTGCTGTGAACACCTCTGAATACAGCCCAGGTTTTAAAAAGTAATCAGTCACATGACCCAGAGAGGTGGCGACTAACAGTTCCCTAGGCTGATCTTGGGACACAGACATCGGCGGGAAGCGTACGCACCTCTTCAGGAAACTCCTCCCCAACCAAAGACATGATCAGTGACGTCTTCCCCACCTTGGCTACGGAGAGAGAGAGGGACAAACTTCTGTATCGAGACATTCAATCAAGGCTGAGCAAAGACACCAGACAAATAAACTCAGCAAAAAAAGAAACACCCCTTTTTCAGGACACTATTTTAAAGATAATTTTGTAAAAATCCAAATAAGTTTACAGATCTTTATTGTAAAGGGTTTAAACAATGTTTTCCATGCTTGTTCATTGAACCATAAACAATTAATGAACATGCACCTGTGGAACGGCCGTTAAGACTCTAACAGCTTACAGACAGTAGACAATTAAGGTCACAGTTATAAAAACTTAGGACACTAAAGAGACCTTTCTACTGACTCTGAAAAACACCAAAAGAAAGATGCCCAGGGTCCCTGCTCATCTGCATGAACGTGCCTTATGCTGCAAGGAGGCATGAGGACTGCAGATGTGGCCTGGTCAATAAAGTGCAATGTCCGTACTGTGAGACGCCCAAGACAGCGCTACAGGAGACAGGAAGGACAGCTGATCGTCCTCGCAGTGGCATACCACGTGTAACAACACCTGCCCAGGATCGGTACATCCCAATATCACACCTGCGGGACAGGTACAGGACGGCAACAACAACTGCCCGAGTCACACCAGGAACGCACAATCCCTCCATCAGTGCTCAGACTGTGCGCAATCGGCTGAGAGAGGCTGGACTGAGGGCTTGCAGGCCTGTTGTAAGGCAGGTCCTCACCAGACATCACCGGCAACAGCGTCGCCTATGGGCACAAACCCACCTGCGCCAGCGAAGAGCCCAGATCTCAACCCCATTGAACACGTCTGGGACCTGTTGGATCGGAAATGTCCGGGAACTTGCAGGTGCCTTGGTGGGAGAGTTGGGTAGCATCTCACAGCACGAACTGGCACATCTGGGTCAGTCCATGAGGAGGAGATGCACTGCAGGACTTAATGCAGCTGGTTGCCACACAGATACTGACTGTTACTTTTGATTTTGACCCCCCCTTCGTTCAGGGACACATTATTCCATTTCTGTTAGTCACATGTCTGTGAAACTTGTTCAGTTTATGTCTTAGTTGTTGAATCTTTTTATGTTCATACAAATATGTATACATTAAGTTTGCTGAAAATAAATGCAGTTGAAATTGAGGGGACGTTTCTTTTTTTGCTGAGTATGTAACACAGACATGGAATAGCAAATACATAAAATAGGAAATAAGAAAAAATAATTCCATTAAAATGCCAATACAACGAAACTGAGAGAATGAAAACAAAAAAGGGGGAATGAGGTGAAGACAAGCAAAAGGGAGTGCCTAAGAAATGCTCAGTTAATATTTGAGCTTTGGAGGCCTTAGCTTAGGACAACACTAGTAACAAGAGCTTTGATCAGTGTTTGACTCATTCAGAGCTAATGCCAGCAGCCCCATAATGAAACACAAAAACTGAAATATAAGAGTTGCTTTATGTATTATCTTTTCACCCAGGAATGAATGGGTTAAAACTGCTTACAAGTAAAATGGCCAGATAGGTTATCTTGCCAGCTGGAGGCACAGGCCCCGCCCTGGGTGCCACCCTCCCCACGGGCGGAGGACGTGCCTGGGCTCAGGTGTGCGGCTCCACAGAGACGTGACCCTCGGCTTGCATTTCTTGGCTTAGAAGAACTTATTCATAGCAACTGGCCCAGGTGTTTCAGTGTACGCCACTAAACTACATGCATATCCAAGTCATGCACATGAGGTCAATGCACGCTTCCCTCATCTGAACGACTGGCTCTGCACAACTTCTAGTTATGTAATATGACAATTGGTGCGTGACATTTCAATATTGTGTGTGTGTTGCTCTGTATCTAAAGGGCTCTGGATCTCCTGCAGCACAAGCTAGGCTGGACGAGTATCTTGGTTTCAATGAATATATTTACTCAAACTGAAACTTCCTTCAGATGAAATCCCAACCCTCAATAAACAAGCAGCCCAGCTCAATCTGTGCCCTTCAAATAAGCATGCTCTCTCACAATACACATTGAATGCGTTATGCCATGCACACAAAAACACAAACGTGAATAACGTAGGCTAGACCCACATGTGGAAGACATGCACACTTAACGCTGCCCGATGCAAACACAAACACCAACACAGCGGCTTCAACTGGCCCAGCTAGACTGAGCACCAGTGCCGGGAGTTGGCGCTTGAATGAATTTGGGGGAACTGCTCTAACTTGCAAGGAAATTAAGAGTCTGGGGTCGTGTGCGTGTGGCGCCGACGTACGTAGGTCTGCGCGGCTCCACCAATGGGAGCGCTCGGATTGTGCAGATCTGCGCAGACCTGCGGACATCTGCGCTACAAGACCTCGACCCTCGTCTTCGCTCTGCAAGCTCCCGAGCAGCCCCGCGACGGGCAGATCCGCGCACACAGCCCCGCCGCGCCCCGGTCCGGCCCGGCCCGGTTTGTGGCCTCAGTGCGCTGTTTTAATCTCACACCGGCCCGGTTTCCTTTCGCAAAGTTTCCGCGCCGCACAGCCCGCAGTCACTCACGCTCCCCCAGCAGCAGGATCCGGACGTCTCGCTTCATGGCTGCCAGTCCCGCTCGCACCACAGCCCGGCGGTCCGATGAGCTGCTCGGTTCGGATGAGATGCAGAGGATTGATAATTGTTAAAAACACAGTAACTGGGTCTATTCAGGCTCTTGTGTGACCCATACCGCCTCCCTCCAAGGAGAAACGCGCAGAGCCGCTTCCGCTTCCTCGGGCCTGCTCGCTGCCGCCGCCTGCAGGCCGGACCGGGGAGCGCCTCTCCGCACCACCATCATCATCATTATTATTATTATTATTTTTATTTCTTGGCAGACGTCATTATCCAGGGCGACTTACAACATAAGTGCAAACAAAGTGCAAAAATACAGAGAAGTACAAGGCATCAATCATTACAAATTCAACTTGGCTAAAACATAGCAATTCAAAATAATACATTTTACAAATTACAATTACAATTTACACAAGTACAGTAAGTAAGTGCTGTCAAGATGTAGGGTTACAGACTAGGGCTACGGGAAAGGGAGCAAGGAGGAAAACAATCAGGAACGCGAGGAGCATAATAAGCTGAAGTGCTATCTAGCATGGATAGAGGACTAATATTACAAGTGCTGTCGGAAGAGATGTGTCTTGAGTAAGCGCCGGAATGAGGTCAAGGACTCGGCTGTTTTGACTTCGGTGGGCAGGTCGTTCCACCACTTAGGGGCCAGGGATGAGGAGGAGCGGCTCTGGAGGAAGGAGAGTGGAGAGGAGGCAGAGTTAGTCTTCCGGCACTGGAGGAGCGCAGTGGTCTGGAGGGGATGTATGGAGAGACAAGTGACTGAAGGTAGCTTGGTGCAGTGTGGTCGAGACAGCGGTAGGTGAGGGTCAGTGTCTTGAACTGAATGCGTGCCGCTATCGGGAGCCAGTGGAGGGAGCGGAGCAGTGGAGTAGCGTGTGCGAATCGTGGCAGAGAGAATACAGACGAGCCGCAGAGTTCTGGATGAGCTGGAGTGGCGGGTAGTGGATGCAGGCAGGCCGGCCAGGAGGGAGTTGCAGTATCCAGGCGGGAGAGGACCAGTGACTGGACGAGTAGCTGAGTTGAGTAGTCGGTGAGGAAGGGACGGATCCGGCGTATGTTGCTCAGGAAGAATCTGCATGTGCGTGTCAGCGTGGTGATGTGCTGGGAGAAGGAGAGCGCAGGATCGAGGGTGACTCCTAGATTTTTAGCGGAAGAAGAAGGAGAGAGTGTGGTGGATTGAGATGGGGAGGTCAGCAGAAGGTGAGGAAGAGTGGGGGAAAAAGAGGAGATCTGATTTGGAGAGGTTGAGCTTGAGGTGGTGCGAGTGCATCCAGGCAGAAATGGCAGACAAGCAGGAAGAGATGCGTGAGGGGATGAGAGGGTCAGAAGAGGGAAAAGACAGGAAGATCTGGGCATCATCAGCGTAGAAGTGGTAGGAGAAGCCATGGGAAGCGATCAGGGGGCCCAGGGAGCGAGTGTAGAGAGAGAACAGGAGCGGGCCCAGGACGGAGCCTTGGGGAATGCCTGTGAGGAGAGGTTGGGGGGTGGATGAGGAGCCTCGCCATGTCACTTGGTAGGACCGGTCACTGAGGTAATCTGGGGCTTATTACACTCCTGTTACAGACACACATTGTGCTCACTGTTGAGGAAGTTACTTTGATCAAATAGGATCTGCAAAAAGCACTCGAATACAGCAGCTGTCTAGGGTTACAAACATGACACAAAAGCATGCTCCACTCCATTTTCACAAACATTAAATTACACATATTACTCGATTTCTTTTTTGGAAACAACCCAGAAAAGCCCTTGAGAGCGTCAGAGCAGACGTGAGGTTTGACAGACAGTTGCCTAAATCCTACAACGCTCTTCCCACGCATGCCGTTTTACACCTGTCCCCGGTTTCATCTCCATATGATAGTAGCCGTGTCCAGCTGGGCTCCAGCTAGCTGGTCTGCTGCAGTTTCAGTGAAGGAACAATAAACACCAGGAAGTGATTTCTGTTTTCCATCATTTATTAGAAAGCATGTATTGTCTCTAATGTAAGGCACTGGAATACTGCAGTGTGTTTGGGGGGGGGTGGCGCAGTGTAAACACTTTGGTTGCTGATGGAATTTAATTTAAACAAATCAAGGTGTCCTTTGACAAACAAACACACGAGCAGCACATCATTTAAAACCGGTTTCTATTTTTAGATGCAGTTACCCTGCTTCTAAAGATAGACCCAGGCATGTTTTTCGTGAAAGCCTCAGGACTCCATGCCTCTCCTAACTGGACATGTAAACCAGGTAATGATTCAACAGGCACTGCACTCTCAGTTAGGAGAGGACAACGAGAAACCCCGAGTGTTGAAGTCTAAGATGGCTGGGGTTCTTCCATAACTAACCCCTGTAATTAAATGGAGGATTTTAAAAACACACAACATTTTGCAACAAAACCAGAGTAGCTGTACAACGGACGTACGGATTGTCTCTCCTGCCTCCCACAGGAGACGCACCAGGGTGGCTCGGTCCAGCTACGGGCAGGACAGAGCTGCTCGCGTGGCTTTGCTTCCAGAGCCAGCAGCCATCGCCCCAGGGAGAGGAGGCGTCGCGGCTCTTGAGTCCGCGACAAAATCTCGCTTCGGAGTTTGCAATGTGAAGATCTTTCAAGGTTTCGTCTCGATTCGTGCCGAGGCAGGGGCGGGAAGGTTTGGGTTACGCGGTTCAACCCGAGCCTCCCGCCCGTGGTGCGAGGGGGGCCGGGGGTCCCGCCGGCTACAAGCCCTGCACGTCCCACAGGAAGATCTCATTGTAGGCCGACGTGAAGAGGCGGTCCCCGGACGGGGCGAAGCCACACACGTGCACGGAGTCGCTGTGCGCCGGGAAGTCCTGGAACTTCCCGTTGGTGGACTTGATGAGCGTCAGGAGGCGCTCTAGGGAGGATAAGACAATGAAGAATTACATTATATAATGTCCTGAAATGTAATGTAAATAGTGTGATAAAGCAACTGTGTTTGAAATGAACGGAAGATGGACTGTTACCATTTGAACCAACTGCGAGGAGATGGCCTTTGGAAGAAACACTCAGACATGTCGCCCAGTGAGACAATGCAATCCTCTTGATGATCTGTGGCAATAAAAACACAGGCAGTAATTTACGGAAATGTGTAATTAGGCCCAAAGGAGACTGAGTAGTTTCTGTGCAGGTCTTTTTCAGTGAATGAGTGTCTTAACATCCACATCTAATTTCAGTTAAAATAGATATATTGTTTAGTCCACCGTGCTGCTGCGTCACCTGTTTGTGTGCCAGGCTGTAGAATGTGATCTCGCGCTCCACGCCGTACCCCACATAAAGCACCACGCCCGGCTCGGTGGGGGAGAAGGCAGCGAGGCTGGGCGGCAGGCTGTCTGCCTCCTGATGGGGAAGAGAACAAAGGCAGCCTGTCCATGATCCAGAATGAAACCACAGAGGGGCAGAGGCGACTTACTTACAGCCGTCGGAGCGGTTGAAGAACAGTTAGAAACTAAGGAATGATACGCTGGAGATTACTGGAGTCTAAAGCTTGTAGAAATAAAACTAAAGGTGAAAACGTCAACGTGACACCTGAGACGTGTGAAATGAGAGTAATCCAGGCTCATTTTACCTCCGTACACAGGGGAGCCGGGAAGGTGAGCCAATCCAGGAGGTCACACTTGTCCTTCGACCAATCGGATGCCCAGATGCTGACACGCCTGTCTGCGCTGGCAGCCAACCAGAGCTCATTTCCCTGAAGACCGAATTCTGTGTACTGAAGACACAATGAAATACACTTCAAAAGAGAGACCCGACTGGGAAACATGAACCAACCAGACATCAACTATCCAGAGTCACAGCTTATTAACAAAGAAATCTTAAAATAGATACACCATTCCCATTGCGGTCGAGATTATTAATCGATAACTGGTTTAATTAAGCAGACTACTTGGCCGCTTGGCATGAGGAGGGATGACGTGCAGCCACAGAACACAGGGCCCTGTTTCTCAACGCTGCTGACCTGCTTCTTGACGCACTGCACCGTGCTGATGGACGCCCCCCGGTGGTCACTGATGACGCGGATTGTCATTCCGGTCCGGGGGCTGCTGACTGCCATCAGGCCATCTTTCCCTCCGGAGATGAGCACCTGGCCTGGGGGAGAAACGAGGACCGATGACACACAGCCGCCGGAGAGCCACCCGAGAACTCCAGAGAATCAAATTCTGGTTTTTCTCGGCTTCCTACACGCTCTCGCATTCGGGGGTGGAAACCGTACACCCCCTGTGCCAGGACAAAATCCCTACCATCCGCGGAGTACCGGATGGCTGTGACGGCCACCGGGTGGGGGTGCAGCTTGAGCTCCATCTCTGCGGTGAGGAGGCTGAAGAGCCGCAGCGTGCCGTCGCTGTACCCGGCCGCGAGGCGCTGGCTCCTGCCGTCGTCCTGGGAGGGACAGGCTGGGCTCCAGGCGAGACACAGGCAGCTCTGCGGGGACAACAGCCAGAGTCATGCACTGCGTGTCCCAAACTGGCAGTTCACGGCTCTGTCGTCAGGCGCGGTGCGGTGCGGTCAGCCATACGGTGATTGGCTGAGCTGTGAGGGTGACACGGTTCTCACCTGATTGAGCACCTGGAACTGCACCACCAGTTCGTTGCTGGGAACGGCCCAGACCCGCAGGCTGCCGTCCTCCGCACACGTGGCGAAGTGGCTCTCCTCGGGGCTGAAGGCCACATCGTTCACCTGCGCAGACAAGGGAGCAGCAACTCCGATCTCAGCACCTCGTTCCTCAGCCCCAGCACGGAGCTCAAGAAGCCGGAGCTCCACCAAGACCAGGTCCCGACCGATACCTACTTTGTTCTTGTGCCCGCTGATGAGCCGGATGCTGGTGTTCTCCACCCAGTTTATGTACCAGACGGTGCCGGCGGTGGTGCCCACAATGCCCATGTCCATCACGTCGTCAAAGGCGGCGCTGACCACGGTGCCGTCCAGCACCATCTCCTGCTCGAGAAGCACCGAACCGCTCCTGGAAATGCTGGGTTCAGACATCACGGGAAATCAGAGAAAGGCAGAGAAGGGAAAAAAAATGCCTCCTTAAAAATCTGTGCAGATGTGAATAAGCAGGAGGTGGAGCTGAGACAGAGCGCCTCACCTTTCCCCTGAGCCCCGAGCCCCCGGTCTCATCCCCTGCACCGCCGCCACCGCCCACAGCCGGATCCGCTTAGTGTTGCTGCCCGAGAGGAGCCGGTTCCCTCGGCACAGCAACACCCCTGGAGAGGGGGGACAAAGAAGACACGGTCACTCCCTCGCCCCTTTGGCTGTAGACTCCCCGGGTATTTCCACTGCCCTCGGGACCTGACCGCAAACTCAGGAGATGCTGAACTAATGCATTCAGACCTTTAGATAAATTACTTTGGGATGTCCTAAACTTAATTAAGTTTCCCCTATTCCCTATTGGGAAGACCAAGTTCAAAACATGAAATACAAGCATCAACGCCGAGCAAAATATCGACTCCTGTACCTGAATTTAATAGCTTTTGTCCACTTTTCAGATAGCAATTCTCCCTACTAAACATCAGGTGAAAGAACCACAACATCTCATTTGCACAGGTCTACACAGAGTTTACACGTCCAATGACCCGAGAAACGCCGTCCACTGACCGATTTCGCCCTCGTCTGCCTCCCAGGTCATGAAGCAGCGCGTGCCGTGGCAGTCCCAGGCGCACACCTTGCCGCTGTTGGTGGCCGTGTAGAGGATGGAGTCTGAGCTGTAGCACAGCGCGGTGAGCTCCGCCGCCCCCACCTCCTCAGGCACGGCTGTCTTGCACACCTGGAGAGAGAGAGAGAACCCGACAGCTGTAAGAAACACACCTTCAACACCTGGTAACGACATTTATTTATGTCATGGTGGTGGATTACATGCAAGGTCAAATTTGAACCTTGTTTTTGTTCTCTGACTGACAAAGGTTTCTCTCTAGGCTTACCTGTAACTGTACGTCAGGGCCTTTGCTCTCGATGGTGATGAACAGGGCACTGCTGCTGCCCACACAGGCCAGCTGGCTGGCGGAGGAGTGGTTGAAGGCCACATCATGGACCGGCACCGAGAGGCTGACGCTGGATAGCAGCTGGTAGGTCCTGGTGCTCCACAGGGCGATCCCAGGGTCCGTGTAATCTCCTGTACAGTACAACAACCACATGCATCTTTCTTTGTTCTTCACTGAGAGAGGCGCCAAAGCATCTCTCTGATAAACTTCTGCACTGAGAACATCTGAGGCTATCAAGCGTAATGTATGGTTCCCCAACCTGCAGAGAGGAAGAAGAAGTCATCTCTGGAGTAGGCCATCGCCTGCACCTCCCCTCTGTGGTACGAGAGGCAGTTCCTCCGGGATCCGTCCTGCACGCTCCAGATGCAGATGACACTGCCAGAGCGTTGGCTGCCCCCGGAGGCCGAAGCCACCACCTGCGCAGGAGAGCCGACACAGACACGGGTGTGAAAACCACAACCTCCCACTGAGATGCACACTGTGGTTCCTCTGCTGGATTATAGTTTCAAACTGTCTTTTATTTCCCCTTAAACACAAAAATTATAACTCCAGCGCCATGCAACGTGACCTGGGCGTCGTGTGTGGCGGCGAGGGTGGAGATCTCCTCCGTGTGTCCGAGCCAGTGCTTCTGAGATCCCGTGTGCAGATCCTCCACCACCACCACACAGCCACATGAGTAGGCAAACAGACCTGGGGACAGGAGGACGGGCAAAGGCATCAGACCATACATTTAAAAAAAAAAAATTGCAAACCTACTTGTCCAGGAAGCAATACTTTACTTTGCCTCCCGCTCTGAATTCCACGAGAAATGCAGAGCAGAGACAATGCACACTTTCTAGGAGGATCACCTGTGTCCGGATTCCACACCATGTTCCCTCGTCCGTTCCCATTGTAGCCGATCACAGCCCGGAGTCTCAGGCCCTCCTCGCCGGACAGCGGGGCGGCTGCCCTCTGGAGAAAGGAGGGAGGCGACTGTTAGGTTTGAAGGGAATGTCCTACTGAGAGACTGAGGGAACTGAACCTTTTCACCCTGGAACAGAGGAGACTCCGTGGGGACTTGATTCAAGTCTCCAAATCATGAAAGGCATCGACCACATCAAACCAGAGGAGCTTTTCCAGATCAGCAGGGACACACGCACCCGGGGACACAAATGGAAATTGGGCTTCAAGGCATTCAAGACAGAAAACAGGAGACACTTCTTCACACAGAGAGGCGTCACAATTTGAACAAACTCCCCAGCGATGTGGCTGAAGAGACAATTTGGGAACATTCAAAAACAGACTGGATAGGATCCTTGATCACTTAGTTATTAATGGACACCAAACGAGCACGATGGGGCGAATGGCCTCCTCTTGATTGGACACTTTCTTATGTTCTTATGTTAGCACAGGGAGCTGAGACGAGGCCCTGTGAGACGCGGGGGCTGCCGGGCACAGTACCTGATCCAGGGCGGAGGTTTTAAAACGAGAGGTGAAGTGCTTGTAGGAGTCCGGTTGGACGGGCGTCTCATGGTCTTCTCTTTCCTGTAGTTCATCTGCACCCAAACCGACCAACAGAAATTCGACTTTAGATATAATGAAGGTGTTCATTGTCTACAGCTGCTTTCAAGGGAAGTCGAGGAATTTTGAAGGAAGGAACAGGCACAGTGCCATGCTTTCCTTACCAAGGTCAAAGAGCTTCCCACCATTAGGCTGCCTGTCGCTTCCTCTCAACGGGGATCTCTGTCTGCCCGCGGCCGGCGTCTCCGTGACCCGCAAGACGGAGCCACTCACCGGGGGTGGGGGCCCACTACCCAGGTCGGATTCCTCCACGTCGTTGCACAGAAACAGGGACCCTGCGCAGGGCGGGAGAGGGCTTCAGACACAAGGCGGCCATGACACCAGACGGTACGGAGACTGTAGCCAGTCACCGCACCCCGCTGACAGAACACAGGAGAACTAGGACTGAACTGATCGCCTCACCCTCGTGGCCGGTCCGGTTTATGGAGCTGATGTCCAGGCAGGGTGGAGAAGAGGAGGGCACAGGCGCAGTCTCACGGGGCATCCCACCGGACATCAGCATCCCACTGACACTCAACGCTGAGGCCCCAGCTGGAAGTGAACAGGGGGGGGTAGTGAACTGGTCTGGCCAAAGCTCAGCCTGTAATTATACTCATTCATGTCGTCACACAAGAGAAACTCCGGCCCATTGCTCAGAGGTGCATCTAGTGGCTTGAGCCAATGAGCCAAGACTTCAAGAGAAACCCGAGAGTGAAGGCCTACCTGCTCTACAAGGCGAGAGGGAGACGGCAGCGTGAGCCGGCCTGGAAGAAAGAGAGGGCACAGGGTGTGAGGAGACGGGGCCGAGGGCGGCTGCGATGGGAGGCAGTGTATTCTGTGTGGGTGGATACTGACGTTTTACGCTCCTGTATCTCCTGAGGATAAGCCAGGAAGTCCCAGTAGTAGATGGCGTCTCCCACAGTCACAACCCCCAGCTGGTCTGGAGTGAAGCTCACCTGCTGAATGGGCTGAGAGTGACCGATAAAGACCTGTGGTGTCGGGGGAAACAAACGCAGCATTAGCCCCCGCCCACTCTGCAGATTTCATCATCGCAGCTACAAGCGGCTCCAGGCGAGGGGGGGGTGGCAGTGCGTCACCTGGCAGTTGACGTCGTGCTTCATGTTGTAGTCCCACAGCTTGATGGCCTTGTGTCCCGCGGTCAACAGGAACCGGCTGTCGTCGCTCACCGACAGCGACGAACACACCTTCTTGTGCGTGTTGGGGACCTGCAGGCGGAGGAAGACGCAGAAGTGTCAAATAAAAAAGAACAGACATATTCAGCCAGATCTCTTTTGTTCTGGATCTTCCTATCCTTGACTTGTGTGTTGCGTGTTGATTTCAAGCTACACACAACTCAAAATATGTCCCACAGAAGAGTGCCAGTTGGTCTACGCGTGACACAAGCAGCGGCACTGTACTACCTCTCGCAGCAGCCGCCCGGTGGTGGCGTTCAGCCACAGGATCTTGTTGGCCGACGTGGTGACCAGCAGGTGCCCGGTGGAGACGGGGGGGAAGCACACTTTCACGGCTGAGTCCAGACTCGTACTGTCCAGGTCCAGGATGCTCACGTCTATCCGCATCAGCTGAGGAGCGGAACCAAGCAAACCAAATAAACAAGCAAACAAACGGATCACTATTGTTTTAACCCACTGAAAAAGCCTATTTGCCTAGAAAGGAAAATGAAAACTAGGCCCCAACACACTACACTGGTTAGCAGTACCTCGTCCAGGGAGCGGGCATCCATGACCGTGACGGTGTACTCCGAGGGGCCCACGAAGGCCAGGCTCCTGCTGTCGCTGCTCACTGCCAGGGCGTCTGGCCTGCGCTCGCTGCCCCGGGCCACCACGTTCCCTTCAGGGCAACATCGACAGCGATTAAGAACTCCACCACGCCACACCGGATAGTAAAGACTGCCCGGCGGCTCCCTCACGTCTAGTCATACCACGAAGGGGCTAAAGGCTTACCCAAGACTCTGAGGACGTGATGGTCGTCCTCGGCCGAGCTGTACAGCGCCAGGGTGCCCAGAGAGCCAGCGCTGTACATGTACTCCCCGTCTGGAGAGAAGGCCAGGCCAGTCACTTCGCCCCGGTGCTGCCTGCAAACAGCCAACGAGTCAATCGGATCATGCACTGAATTAAATGCAGGTTTTCAGAGAAATCCTGAGAAATAAATATTACAAAAAATCTCTAAAAATGGATTTGAATCATTTACCAAATACCAAGACACAATCAATAAATCCATGCTTTCCTCTGCCCTGTTATTGAATAACTATAGGACGCAGAGCATATGCATGGATCTGTGGCAGCTGGTAAACACATACGGATATAGCGATCGGCAGCCTGCGGGGACACTGATTTTATTCTTCTCAATGTATCTAAATTGACCGTGCCTGGCATTATACCGGATCTGTTGTGTTTGTTCTCCTCTAATTACCACACCAGGAGGACAGCGGCTCGGCGGCTTCATTAATAAACCGCTGTGTACAAAACGCTGCACATCAAAGGGCAGCTTTCATTCCAGTTGTGCTTCTCCCAGCTGAACACATCACATTAATTAAGCACCGCTTTGATGGACCGTGTCTCAGGAGTAGAGAATAAACACTAATACAAATTGCCATTGGGACGAAAAGGTAAACAATCACAGAAGGAAAGATGCAGCAGACAGGAGAGCCACAGAGACCATCTATCTGTTTACAATAATAAACTAAATTAGCGAAAAAATAAAGTTGTGCATTTAAGTAAGTGGAAGAAGAAAAGATCAACAGGCTTCAGGTAAATATGAACCTTATCTGAACATCACAGGAGTCCAAGTTCAGGCGGCCGTTGAGTGCCAAGCCGTTCAACAAGCAGCTTATACCAAAGGCCCCAGGCTCTTCCTACCTGTGGATAAACGACAGCTACGGCCCGCTCGGCTGTGGACCTACTTGTGCTCTGCTAGGAGGCTGGAGGTGGAGATCCTGAAGACCCGAACCAGCCCGCTGCCGAACCCACATGAAAACACCTGCTGGCTGGGGTGGAAGGCCACCGCGCAGGGGGTGTCCTCCGAAACAAAGTCATACAGCTGCAGACAGCAACACAGAACCAACAACTGGTGATTATGTCTTCAAATTTGGTGTCAGGTCATCAGCAGAGAGATCAGAGACAGCTGCTGTGTTTTAAAAGCTTTCCTCGGGTCCACAAGGTTAAAAAAAAAATCTCTTTATTACCAAGCGTACATTATTAGCAGATTCTGATCTTCAAGCTGACGTTTCTGTTACACCGCCTGGAGGCAGCCGTTGGGCCTAGGCCTTAAGCCGTGGACCCCCAGAGATTTATTTTCCCCTATAACTGTCTGTCATCCTGGATGAGTTTGTTTCTCTCTGCTCCGTGCCTAATGGTTGACTTTGACTTTTCTGTATTAATCACACACTTGCGTTATTGTTTGAATGTGGCGCTGTGGCGACTTTGCACAGGACGTTATACCGAAGACAGATTGACTGGGAAGCTCACCTGCTGCAGGGAGTCCAGGTTCCAGATGCGGATGCTGCGGTCCTCGGACACCGTGGCGATGTTCCTGCGGATGCCGTCCACGCTGAAGCCCAGCACGGTGTCGGTGTGCGACCTCATCAGGGTGCTGTATCCGCGGCTGCTCACGTCCAGGTAGCCCAGGGTCCCGGAGGCCGTGGAGGCCAGGACGTTCAGCCCCTCCGCGCTGATGCTGACCAGGCTCAGCGGCCCCTCGTGCTCTGGCAAGACACACAGACAGGTTGAACGCGGGAGTGAGCAGGTGAGGCGTTCGCTCACTTACAAACCGTGAAAGAGCTTTATTGTCACCTCAGACATCAGACCACAGACCACAGCACAACTCGCTGCAAAACAGAGCATCAGGACCGAAAAACAAACACACAAACTCTATTTTGTCCTTACCAGCCTCCAGAAACACTGTGGAGAAGTCCAGAGGCCACAGACGCAGGTACCCATCCTCAGAGCCGGTGGCGCAGAAGGCCGAGGAGACGCTTATGCTGTTGATGGCGATCCCAGGTCCTGAGAGGAACACAATGTAACACTTGTAAAGTTGTTTCATCAGTCGCCCAACATAAGGTCTTTCAGAGTCTGTTCTCACCCTCCCGTTTCTTAACCTGCTCTCACCCGTGCGCCTGGAATTATTACACAATTATTACACAAGACCACAAACAGGCTCTCCTCCAGATGCTGGAGATGAGACTTTAAAGCCCACCCCCGCGACTCTACCATGCTTCTAATTTGGCACAAACCTAAAGGGTCCCACTGCAACACACCTGCCGGGTGCGCTGGCCTGAACGCAGCTCCCACAGCCCCCTCAGAAGGTCTACCTGAGCAGAAGGTCTGTTTCTCTCTGCGCTGTGAGTGTTTTGGCTGAGATGGCAACAGTCTCCTCACGTTCCTGATCGCCATGCACTTGTAGTCAATCTCCAGGATGTGGCCACTCTTGCTGCTGGCAAACCTGGAAAGAAACCAGTAATATTTGTAATATCAGGTTGTGTAAATCTCACTGGGGAATCCCATTCTCAAACAGATGTTGAACCGGTGTGGTTATCATAGATTTACGAAATATCTAGGGAGGGACTCGAGGACTCACAGCGTCCGGTCGTCGGGCTCCCGGTCGGCGAAGTGCCCGTCCTCGAAGGCGATGTCGGTGTACTCCAGGGCGTGGTACTCGCCCAGGTTCACCGGACAGGACCGCAGGGCGCCGCTGCGCACTCGCCACAGACGGATGTTATCCCTGCCGCACGACACCATCCTGCAGGGAGCCGACACGTCAACAAGCACCCTTACCCAGAAGCCTGCTCTCTGCCAGGGAGAGGTGTGGCTTCCCTACATATCTTCAAACTGATCTGTCTATGCTGTGTGGATGGTGCGTCTGATCTAGTCGGGCCTTGCCTTTTGAAATGCAAGTTTATAAAGCGAAGAGCAGAAATGGATTTTGCATAGAATACACAAACGTGAATCGCACACTGAGCATGAAGGCCGCTTCGCACCTGGTGTCGTCGAAGAAGGCGATCTTCATGGTCTGTATGTCAACGTCCGTGTGGGCCTTGGCCAGCAGCACCACCTCCCCCCCACTCTTGGCCCGCTGCGTGTTCCACACCACCACCATCTGGGACACAGGGCACAGGGACCGCATGACTAACGTGTCCCGTGACCTCAGAGCACAGCGCACACAGACAGGGCCCCACCACGGATACAATTTCACTCTCACACCATCAGCAGGGGCTACTGTGGGCAGAAACTAATGTTTCTTGTTGAATCTCATCTTTGTACAGACTGTAGATTCAGTATTTAAATCCCTACACTCAAAAGATACATGAAAATGAATGCTCTAGTCCTGGCGGGCCTTCCTCAGCAAATACATGTACAATATATGAAATAAATAAATCATAAATAAAGGACTGAAGACCAAATGTAAATGAATGTGTAATCCACTGAGAGTGGCTCCCGTTGAATTGTTTCACAGGCTGTGGGAGAAATTACAGTGACTATATTATTGGAGGGAGCATTCGAAAGCATTAAGGCAGATGCCGTGGTACTCACACTTTTCCCATGGGTGTCCTTCCCCACGCCACACAGAACCCCACCACTGGAGGAGAAGCTGAAACAGACGAGCAGAACGAGGACGGTTCAGTGAAACGGGTAAGGAATCAGCTATGGCTGATGAACCCCCGGGGATAGTGTGGCATCTATACCCCGTCCTTGATCTGTACCTGAGCGAGGAGACCGAGTGCGCGTGGGTCATGGCCAGGCAGCTTCCCTTCAGGTAGTTCCACACACGCACCGCACTCAGGCCACCCGTCTGGGCCGAGGCCAGGAGGGTGCAGTTGCCGTTGAACGCGAGGGCGGAGACCTGCGGCACAGAACGGAGGACAGAAGCCAATCGTAGTAATGATAAGAACTGACAAGAAACCGACAGGAGGAACTTGCAAAGCGTGACACGGGTAATTTCAATTTGCTCTTTTGAGAAACCCCGCTGTGCTGCTTGTATACTGTAAACCCCCCCCAAATACCACCAAATTCAAAACCCCGGCCAGCCAGAGAGTAGATGTACCTTATCTGTGTGACCGATGAAAAACCTTTGCTCTTCAGAGGCGATTTTCATGGAGACAATCACAGCATGGCAGGCGTACACCACAGCCTCACCCGTCTGCGACCACAGAGCCTGAGAAATAAAGAAATCGACTCGTACCATATCAGTTACATCACCCAAACACCGGTGAACTTTGGGGAGAACAATTTCAGCAAACGGATCACAAATCATCCATAATTCATGCTCTTTTACTATAAAAATCCCATTCCGATTCCACAAACTAAATTCCACTGAGAAAAAAGGCAGTTTTTTTACCCTTAAAAGTGAGTAAACTCCAAATACATTTATTACAGTATTGAAACATATCCCTTCCTTTAGCTTTAGCAGAATAATATGTACATTAAAGTAAACTTACACATTTAGTGGTGCATCCTCCAAAGCCAATAATCTTTTTGAGTCTCAGTATGGGATCGGGCTGCAGTTTCTGGAAAAAGAAAAATAATAGAAAGAAAATGCTTTACTTCAAAATAGCTTAAATACGAAATTAGAAAAAGGTACAGAACACACACATCCTTACCGAGTGCTCAGCTACTTTCTTTGATGGTAGAGAAACCGGGCCTTGGACTTTAGTGCACACCGTCTAGAAAGAGAGCAGACGTATGAGACCTGCAAATATCAAAGGACGGATCCACAGTCACTCGAAACAACAAGACCTACCTCTTCGGTGTCGCTGTCGTGCCTGTGGACGGTGATGTCATCGTCCCGATGTGCGAAGATGTGGACGCCCCCGTCGTCGGCCGTGAGGAGCGTCAGACTGTCCCCCTCCGGCCCCCCGCTCTCCACGCCCGGCCCCCTGTCCGACACGCCCCCGGGCCAGCTCTCCGCCAGCTCCCTGCTCATGGGCGCGGAGGACACCAGGCCCAGCTCAGGGACACTGCTGGTCAACAGCGGGGTACGGTGTCGAGGGCGCTATGAAGAGACAGGACATCTTAGGTACCACTGAGAAGCAGAGAGCGCACACTTTTGAGGTTTATTATTAAAAACTAGAAGCGAACCCTCACTGTTTTCGGGGTGGTGATCTGCTGAATGAGGGAGACTCTGTCCTGCACTGGTTTGCTGATGCTCACACTGCGGGCCTCTTCTCGAACTGGACTTGCAGGTTTTGGAGCAGCTATGGAGAGAGGTAGACATTTAAACAACTACAACAACACAAATAAACACACATATTGCAAAGGCCTTTGTGTCAGTGAAGCGGAGGCTAGGGAATGGGCAGAAGGATGTAGTTGCATCACTCACCAGTACCAGGATGAGCCAGGCCCTTCTGAATGGAGTCGAACGGCATCTTGGCTCCATCTGAGGGAAACCTAGGGAGCCATTAGGAGTTAGACGGACCGTTACTTGTTGCTCTCCACCTGGCACAGATCAGTCCGTTGCCGTTTTGACCTCCATTCTGTCATTTACGCATATATTGTCTGTGCCGATATGTTTCAGACTTCCAGGTATATAATACTCACACAAAGCCCGCGATATGTGCCAATAGCTTTTGCAGACGCCCGGTGCTTCAAGCTGTCCCAGATTAGGCAAGCTGGTAGACACCATCCCCACCAGGGCACACGTTTATCACCACTTAAATCCCTGGGAGAAGACGGACAGTAACACCAACCTAATGAAGTCGTACAGATCGTGCCAGCTTCCTCCTTTGGGCACTGGGAAGCTCATCTCTCGTGGCATCGCGCTCGCACCTGGCAAGGGACCTGTTCCGGCTTTGGCTTCGCTGAAGGTCAAACCTTCAACAGACAGAAATATGCGGGGGGAAAAAACAAAACAAAAACAACTAGTTTCCTTGCTCTTAGCCCTGATGTTTTCTGCTCAGACTGTTACCTGTGCAGCATGAGGTTCTTTAACCACTAATTGTGAAAGCAGCCCCATGGGAATGCACTCCTGCTCTCCTGTTAAAAATAGTAGCTGAAAAGCAGTGGCTCTTGCTTCCTGGGTTCAGCTGATGGAAAAGCCGCATGCCAAGGGGGGATTTGCTGATCGTTCTCGGCAGACCACCTGTCGGGCTTCAGTGCTGCGCCCGCTGGTGCGTGACTGTGCCATTACAAGCAATCAAGACTTCTGTTCTGCTGCCGTGCTGTTGTGTAAATGGTGGCTTAAGACGTGTGTTCTGAGGAGGGACTCTCGGAGGTTAATGGGAAGAAGCGGCACAGAGACGGGGACAAAGACCGCTATCGTGAGCTGAATTCACCACGCACAAAGAAAACTGCGCCACAAAGAGCACGGTACAGGAATATAAGCACTGGTAAGAAATGAAACTGCAGGAATAAAGTATGTTCAGTGATTATTTTCTGTGATTAACCCCCCCCACACAAACACACACTCTCCGTCACCAGCCCACCTGGTTCACAAAGCAGGTCGCTGGTGAACATGTTCTTCACCGACATATTGGCACACAGCTTGACGCTCTTCAGGTGGCTGTGCCGGCGGTTCAGGTAGACCGACAGGACGTACTGCAGGTCCAGCATCAGGCAGGTCCATCGCACACTGCAGGGCGCGGGTCCCACCAGGCCTGCGGGGAGGGACAGGAGGTCAGGACACTCCCTCGGTCGTTATCAGCCACCTGCTTTCCAACCCTCCGTTTTAATTGTGTTTCAGCAGTATCGCAGGCAGGGACCCCCATGAGCAGGAGTGACTTTTTAACAGCCTCGTCTCTGGCTTTAAAGCCAGCAGGCAGGTTTTATGGACGGCTGTAACATTAATCGATGTGAATTTGGAGGCAGGAAAAATTATGAACCTTACAAACTTATTTGTGTTGTTAATGAAGCCTCCTGTACTCGAAAGAAGACATAATTTCCAGAGCAAGAGGGTCTTCTTTTGATACCATAGGAAATAATGACACAGAAAGGTGAAACCCAAATTAGTCTTTTTAGGAAGAGTGCAAATTTTTAAAAATTCCACTCATAGTTGCCTGGGCTGAGACCCTGTGCCATCACCTTATCCAAAAAAAGTAGAAGGAAAAAACTGTCCGTATTTGCCAACTCATTAAACGTGTATAAAGCAACAACACCATTTATTATTCACACAAAAAAAACTCAGCAACACTAACGGTCGCCTAAAGAGGGAAACAAAGTGATGAATTGGCTAAACGGGTGTTTTGATCACGGGGCGGTTTACCGTGGCGAGCGCTGTGGGCCGTGGTCTCGTACACGGAGCCCTTGGCAGCTCCACACAGGAAGGGGAACTGCAGCCAAGTGGCCGTGGATTTGAACTCCTTAAACAGGTTGGAAAACGAGATGCGGATGACCTGGCCTTCCTGGAAAGACAGAGGAAGAGAAGACATATGGAAACATTAGCCTCTTTTCCTTCCTATTTACATCTTAGAGGATTTGGTAACACAGATTCTCTAGTTCTAACACCACACCACTCATCCCAAGCAAAGGACTTATTGGTGACTACCGAAAAAACTGGAGAAACAGACGACAAGTAGATCAAGTATGTGTGGCAAGCCACTGTAGGCGGTGAAGGCTTTCTACTGGACATATCTGAAGCATCGCCCTTGTACCTCGGAGGCTACATCCAGATGGACCACGAAGTGCTTGCCGGGGCTGGGTCTGAACAGCAGGTACAGGTAGCGGCCGGTCAGCCCGAGCGACTGGGTGCTTGTTTTAGGGAGAAGGATGTAGTTGCTGGCCGGAATGGATCCCCGGATGCGATACACGGAGCACTTCAAGGTTTTGTCCTAACAGAAGGGGAAACAAACGCAAAAACTAAAACGACGCTCGTCACAGACTCCGTGCAATCCCACGCCTCGGTCACACGCACACAGTGACAGCGTGGGAGGCTGAGGTGGTCTTTCCATGGCACACGTGTGATGGTTTCAGTAATTCGCCGGAGCAGTGCCGTGAACTCTTTACCATGTAGGTGGTCACATCGCCCTCTTTGGTGGACTTCTTCCACTCCTCCATCCGGACGTGCTTGAACATGTTGACGTAGGGGTGCTGCCACACTGGGGACAAAGACAGGTTTCAGTGGAGTGGCTTCCTAAGACTCCTGCTCTTCTCACAGTGCCATGTGTCACTGCGGCTCAAGCATCATCACAATGACACCATCTCCATTACTTTTATTTGTTAAGATTAATAATCATGATTTCACGGGATTAGGAAAATATAAACTGATGAAGCACTTCAGAGCACAAAGCGTGCATTAGTTATGAATGAATGAATGCATGGTCTTCACCTTACTTCGTTACAGATTTATACAGTTGTTTTGATCCACAACTGAGTCAGATATACATCTATACGAGCAATCGCGTTACCTTTGCTGCTGGTCATGGTGACACTGAGAGGCAGCTGCGGGTCTCCAAAGCACAACTTTCTCGCCTGAGTGAAGCTGTCTCCTCAACCCCGACCTGCCCAGATGTTTGGAAATGGCCCTCAAACGGGCAGGCTGGTGTCTGTGGCCGCCGCAGCGCTCCGGAGCGGCTCCTGTCCTGCCGGGCTGTGTTTCCCGGGTCTGGGTGCCAGCAGAGCCTCTCCTCTCCGGTGTCAACAGACTCAATCCTCCCGCGGCGGCGACCGCTGTTTCCAACGGCAGCACGCAGCACGTTTCCTGCGCGTCGTGCGTCACTCCGCGCTGTGGCCTGATGGGAATTGTAGTTCTCTACGTGTCCTGGTTTTGTATTCCTCTGCATGTGAGAACATACAGTCTTGTATATTTGATATCATCCAAAGTGGCTGGTTTATAACCACTTGAAATTCCAGATCATGCCATTCGCAAACCAGAAGCTGACACTCAAACAGATACACTTAGTGACATTCACGGAGACATTGTTGACATACAGACCTAGTTTAATCAAGTATATAAGTGAGGTAATACATAGTCCAAGCAAATATGACACTGCAATACTTCCCTACAACAGCAATGTGTAGTGAAAGCACTCTGGTCTGATAAAGGATCTCCCTAGAGCCAGAGAGCAGAGAATCCATGAATACACACATACACTAGACACGGAAAAATAATAACACAAACATGTATATAGTTTAGTGGGAATAGACATATGACATCTTTATGTATATACTGATATTTACAGCACAGAATCTATACATTATGCACAAACACAAGATTTACCAAGACTAGCATCAATACACAGGAAAAACGAACAAGGGTGACTTTGAAACAATTTTAAATAAGATGGCATCGGCACAACCTTTTTGAAACACAACGAAATTACAGGTTTGAGTGTAAAAACACATACTATATCATTCTCATATCAGTGGTCTTAGAAACTGTTTTTGTAGGTTGAATAGGTAGGTAGGAAGGTTACAATATTCATAAATACATAATTACTGGGAACCTTTCCTTGTGAGAAAAACAAATATAAGAGGTGCAAGGACACACAGTAAAGGGATAAGCGACCATTTTAAGAAAATCAACATTCAAACAGAAATATTCTAAACATAAAACAGCTGCTACTAAAAAGGTCTCTAATGCTTACACTATGTTTTTTTGTTTTATTCAGGGCTGCTGAAACTCCCGTGACAAAGTCGTTAACAGCTTTTCTCCATTTAAATTAATTATGGCAACCTCCATGCACACAGCTCACTTTTAACTGTACACGTGGCAATTGAAACAGAAAAACAACACTAAAAGCAAGGCTTATACATAAATGCAGACATGCCGTCCCAGAGGGTGAGGGACTTATGATCTTCAGTTCTGTGCCTCCAGAGCTGACCTGAGCTGACATTATTACTGTGAGCCGGCACTGAGAGCCCCCTCTGATGAAATCCCAATGCCTTTGAAAACTTTCTCAACGTCAACTTCAGTGGCCTTGGGCAACAGCTATGATTTATACAGGATATTGCACACCTTTCGTTTAGTGTTTTTAAGATATTGGTTAATTCAGTGTTCTGAATCGGTGGGTGGGGTGGGAGGCGAGCTGCTATGCTGTGATTGAAACAAGTACAGATCAACAATGCACAATTAATGTTTGGTCTTCACGGTTGTGTATACTCTACTTACAGGGTTCTAAATTTAAGATCGAATCTAGCCTGACTGTATTGTAAATGTATGTAGCTATATTGGTGTCCCGAGGGAACAATTGTGCTGCATATCACTGCCTAAAACAGAGGAACGGTGTGCGTGTGACAGATGGCTTGGTATCTTGATGGTTCAGATCCTCTATTGATGTTCTCCCTTGGAACAGAAGGAGTTAGGGTTACTGTCTGCAGCCCAGGCCTCCCCGCTTCATCCTCCAGGTGCGCAGCTTCTTCTGCACTTCTGATTTCACCTGCAATACATTGTGGGGAGACTCAGTTCACAATGGCTCACATCATAGTCTACATAGCTGTTGAGAATACAGGTATTACATTGAATCTGCAGCACAGTAAACAGGGCAATTTCAAAATAGCAATTTGCAGATGAGACATTTGTCAATCTCCTTCTAATATTAGTAGTTTATGTTTTAATGTTGCTCCAATATATATCGGCCCAAAAAAGCTAACGTGGATATTAGTAGATAATAGATTTGTTCTGACCATCACACACTTGTCTCTAATACTTGATTTTGGTACATGATACAAAGTGCCTAATTTTTCATTGCAAATTTGATTTGAAAATCGAATTGGACATCTTTAATTGAAGCCGGACGCACCTCTCTGTTGGAGAAGCAGTACAGCACAGCAACCAGAAACCCCTGTGGGACAACAAGAGGGGATGAGAAGATGAGAGAGTGGCTGTTCAGAGGAGAGACACAGTGACACAGGGATCCCAGGCTGCTACGCTGTGTGGTCCCTGGCCTGCCCAGGTGGGCTTACCTGGAAGGAGTTGAGGAAGACGGTGAAGACAACTTTGACGTAGCGCAGGATGCCGGTGGTCTGTTCGTCCATTGCGAAGATGAAGACCACCTCATGGATGCCAAAGAGGGGGATGAGGGTCAGGGTTGCTTTGGCCAAACTGGAAGCAGTAACAGTGTTGCTTTTATAACAGATGCAGTTCAAGCAGCACTTAAGTCAAAACATTTACCTCATAAGCAGACCCATGTCCAGCTATCTCTCGGGCTGATTTGAGCTCTGCTGTCCAGTAGTTTCCACAAGGCAAGGCATCTCTCTGCTTCCCCAACCCTCCTCCCCCACTCACCGGAGCTTGTAGTAGGGGTAGCCCATCTGATTTGCACGCAGTTTGGAGAAAATCACTTTCAGGATCCTCATGAAGATCACCAGGTTGATCTGCAGACAGAGGGCAGGGGCATCAAGTCTCTGCCACATCCTGTCCACAGTGTGAAACTTCATAAGTTGTTATTTTAAGGAAACTCAGCAGTTGGCTTACAAGTGCAGCCAGCAGGATAGGGAAACGGATAATCCACCAGTAGGCCATGTTGTCATTTAAAGCCCAGCACCTGGAAACACACACACACACACACTGCTGTAGACATAGCACACTGTGTATAATCACCAGCTTCAATTGAGAGCTTAAAAATAAAATCACACCCCCTGCCTCTACGTTAAAAGACCCCGAGGTGATATTGCGGGCATGAAAATGTATATTCTGTTTACAGGGCACACGTGTAAATGTTGAAGACTGGACTCTCACTCTTTGTTTTCCTTAAGCAGCTTGGCGAGCGTCCACGGAACCACAAACACGACCGGGACTCCTGAAAGAAACCAGGTGAAGACAACGGACCTTGAGAAAGCTGGCAGTTTGATCTCTCTCTCCTACAGCTGCAATTATCTTGTCTCTTCATGTGGCCGAGGACTCATCGCCTGCTGTTGCCTTTCACAGCACTTTCTAAATTTCACTTTTTCGTTTTGTTTTGTTGCACCCTTGCTACTATCACAGTGCATGAAAACTCTCTGGCACCATCAGCTATCCCCTGGCCTTACTCTCCTGTCAGATTCCCTGTCATAGAAATAAGGAGATGTTTATTACCCCAGCCCAGGAACAGGTAGGCAGTGTAATTGCTCTTCCCTGAGAATACAGAGCCAATCAGGACTGTGTACAGGTAGATGGCTTCCCCGAAGAACCAGCAGTGATTGGCCAGAATGCAGAACTGTGTCACCACCTGCGCAATCCTGCAGCCAATGGCAGCCTAAGGATTTAAGCAAGGAAATAAAAACAACCACATGAATTCCACCACTAGACGCATTTGATTATTTACGAGGTTAATAGTGTTAACTTGTTATTTAATTCCTTTTGTGTTGATTTTTCTTTGTCTCCTGTTTGGCTTCATATTCACACATTTGTTTTTTTTTACTTGCCTAACTAATTAAGCTCAGCATAGAGATGGTCTTTTGAAAAGGCATCATATGACGGATGACACTTGAACTCCCTCTCGCTTTTAGCCCTGAAGAAATGGAAACAATTAATCGAGGCAAACTACAAACCACGCGACAAATTAGGCAATTTCACTACCTAATAAACATACAATCTCACTTCCACTGTATATTAAGTAATCGGTAAAATAAAAAAGGCTAGTGGATGTTGCAGGCATCTGATTATATAAAGATGATGCATTCATTTCAGATGTAAATGCGTAGAATAGCAGGAACTCCCTTGATGGAGCCAAAGCAAATGCCAACGAGCTTCTCAATTCTCTCTGCATTCCAGAGATTTCAAAGAAGCAGCATTTGAAATCAAGGAGGATGTATTCAGCGCTGCACCTCACAATCCGCTCCACCGGTTCGGTTTGAACTCTGCTCTAACCTTTTGTCCTCGCAGAATGCAGATGACCAGCACACCCGAAAATCAACTCCATTCAGAGCGCCTATTGTTTCATCGCAGGTTGTTCATTACCATGCAACATGACTGCTCTATGAAGGGGACAGATTTGAAAGAGAATCGGAAATCTAAAGGCCACTCCTTTCAAGTCTGTGATGTTTAATTCAACAGCAATAGACCATGAGTGTACAAATCATAAGAGCCCGGCATTTTACTAGAAGCTTAATTACTTGAACGACATGCGTGCAGCTGCCCACGCTCTGGTTCAGGGTCTTCACAGGGTCCAGAATGAAGCTATGGATCTACCCAGGACCTGTGGTTGGCTCACACACACAAGAGCCTACAACTCCAAAGACCCACAGAGTCCCAGAGCGCTGCACCGCGGGGGTCTGCCGGGGCCTGGTGTCTGACGGGGGCCCTGACCTGATGGCTGAGCATCTCCCCCAGATCGGCCAGCCCCACGATCTCCCGGCCCCAGTGGCGATCCAGCAGGGCGTCCCTCACGATGATGGACATCGCCCTCAGCACGAACGACAGAAACAGGTTGGCGTGGATGTAGTTCCGGGTGCAGTGCAGCTTCCTGAGGGAGACCCAGAGAAATCGTGTTACCATGAAGACCCTTGCCAGCTCCCACACAACACAGCAAATGCAGGTAAAGGACCACAATGGTGTCTTATGCCCTGAGAGGTAGATCAAGGATGCAGGGTTCAGCTGGTAACCCTTATTTGGTAAATCCACTGTAGGTTGTGTGCACTGTATAGTCTGTACACATCTTTTGTAAATGACAATTATGTGGTACAATGATTTGCTCCACCTTTTATCCACAACTTTATCTGCTCAGCATTTCCCTCCACCACTCTGTCTACACTCATCAAGCCATTCTCAAAAACATGCCGCATGGTTTACCTCCTAAGGCTACCAATCTGCTTTGCAATATGAAGGGTCTCGGTAATAGATGGAAAATTGCAGGTTTGTTTTTAAGCTTCTGTTTGTGTAAATTATGAGTGACAGCATTGCAAAGAAAACATATTTTGAATTAACATATTGCCAGTTCGAGTGTACGTCCAGCAAGGTCAGCAGAGGGACCACTGTTTGAAGAGCTGTTTCTAAATCACATCACACACGTCTGTGTGCAGAGTGAGGCATAACTGGTCAATAGTTAAAAACAAGTGGTGTGTCACAGTGTGTGTGTCAGGCCACAAAGGCTTTATTTAAGTGGCTTTCAGCTAACATGGAGGAGAAAGTGGGCAAGAGTGACAACTTTCTTCTGGGCTCAAGGACTGCATAACTGTGAGAGCAACCGAGAGAAGAATGAATCATACAGTAGTGAAAAGGACAGAGCGGGAGAACGATGGAGACAGATGCGAGAAATATATATCTCTGCAGCTCCTCTTACCTGAGGCCCAGCAGTACCATGAGCGCAGAGATGAGAGTGAAGAGAGACAGGGAGTATCCCACAGTGTAGATGACTTTGAAGCTCACCATCAGTTGTTTATGCCATATCTGCAGAGAAACACACTCACACATAAAAGCACGGCAAACAAATCACATCACATGAGCTCTTTCAGGCTCGGCGACTGCAGGGCGTGGCACTGTGCCCCTCTGACTCATTGATCCGGCTCCCAATCAATCCTCTCCCTTACGGAGCAGACTTAAAAGCAGGAGGAAAGGGATGTTAGGCATCACATTAACATTCAACTTAAGGACAGATGCCACTGCCCTAGTGCTGCTCTTTTACCTCAAAACACAGTAGCTACGAACATGGCTTCTCTGTTTCAACGACACCATTGCAGGTATTTGTACAAGCATTAGAGCTATTACATATACGTTGTGTTCTTGCTGACCACGTTGCCGAGTTGTCGTCAGTTGTTCACCCCTGGACCAGCTCTATCGCTAGTTGTTACCATGATTACCGTCAATAATGTTTCATCGTGAGGACCCTCCTAGGCTGTCACCTCCTTTATGACAGCTTGAACTGAAATCATCTACATTTTGCCAGTCTTTCACTAAGCCCCTGAGAGGCTACACTGTTGTGGATCACGGTGCCATTGGTGTGAATTCAAATCCTGTCCTAGAACGTCCCGGCATCCTCTTGACGTACCACTTTAGTCGTGACTTCCTTCTCCTCCTGGCACTGAGTGAGGTCCCTCCAGGGCAGCCCGCCATCCTGCCCGACCCACTGCCCGTCAGGACCGCAGCGCCGACTCGCCACCCCGCGCCTCACTGCAGAGCACAGACACTGTTAGAGCTTCAGTCAACGCCACCTTTTCAATGTCACCCCACGGGATAAAACAGTCGCTTTGCTGAAAATGGAAATCTGAAGAAACGAACGATGCTGTCACCTTTATCAAACCAGGGCAAGTATGAAGGGCAGGACACATTGACCAGACTCCCCGGAAGACCATCTGGCCAGCAAGCGTACATGTCAAAAGTTCGGTTGCAGTAGATGCCTAAAATGGAGAGACATCAAGCAGCATCTGTGGAATGAGTGTGTGGACCATGTCTGGTAAAAAAACAACTGCAACAACAACCCAAGATGGAAGAAAAGAACAAACAAAATACATTGTCTATTTTATTTTTTCACACCTACATACACATCGCTAAGGTACCTGAAGGGTAGGGCTCACTGTCGATCTGCTTCACACAGTCTTCCTGATATTTCAGCCACTTCCTGTAGGTATCTTCCAGGACCTTCCCCAGCACAGCCTGAAACGAGCAGCGTGTCGTTAGAGTTCACACAACCCAACCTGCCGGGAGCTCTGAGATAACAACAGCCATATTAGAGCGAACAGCGTTTGATGAGGCTGAGCAAAGGAAACATTGTTGTCCGGGACAATCATAGCCTTCAACTATCATTTAGGCAGAACATGAAATTGTACAGTAATGAGGCCTGGTCATAATAAAGATAGACCGTCCACAAAAGTAATTGCATTTGCTGTTAATGAATGTCACATCTGTGAAATAAGGGATGGCAGTTCAATTAAGACTTATCTGTCTTTTTTTAAATTTAATTTTCCTTTCGTATGTTTTGCAATCAGAACCAAGAAACCCTCACGGTCCGCAGTGATGAGTCATGTCCAATCAATGCTATGTGCTCCCTTTCATTGGCATTCATCATGACAGATCGGAAAGAACAAATAACAACAGCCACTGCGCGTGTGAAGGAGACTAATCTGGAAAAACTACTGTTTCAATTTGTGTGTCGTAGTCCTGGGGGAATAAAGAGGCGCCGTAGAGAATTATCTCTGTCTCATGGTAATTATGAAAAAAGAACTGAGACAATTCTTCAGGGCACGGGTGATAAGGGATTGAGGCAGCGTGAGCTCTCACCTGCAGCAGCAGCAGCCCAATCACGGCCTCCTGGAACACTCTGGTCCTCATGGCGCCATTCGCCAGACTGGCCCTGCAGAGACAAGTCCTCACACGGGTCTCTCCAGCAGCCCCACACATCTGCTGCGGCTTTAGAGATACATCTCCCACCCCTCCACTCACGCGTGCTCGGCACCACCAGGTTTAGAGATACGTGTCTGAGGCTGCTTTCAAAATAAGACCCCGGATTGTTTTTCCTGACGGAGAACAGATTGAATAGAGCAGCCAGGAACTCTCCAAGGATCTACTAGGCACCTCGGACTTATCCCTCAGGTTTAAAACACTAGCTCAGGAACTGATAGCGTTCTAAATCTGTCTCTGGTTTTCATACATCACGGTGCTACGATCGCACACCACCTTCTCTACAGGAACATTTTAGTGCAGGAATAAATGAGTCACTCTGGCTTTAGTGACACATCCAATTTGTGTGGCTTTAAGTCCCTTTAGAAACATTTTAATTCTAACATCGGCTGAAGTAAAGTTTGGGAAATAAAATCTTTTGAAGCGAAGGCAGCGGGATCTCGTTTTGCACAGCAAGGGAATATGTTGGACAGATGAAATAAAGAAAACTCAACCAGATAATGGATTTTGGTGGTGAGTAGGAGTGTGTGAGCACTCAATTACAGCTATTCTGTCCGTGATGGAGCAGGCACTTGTGAAGTATTAGGAATAACTGCAATCTCTTGCCATACACTGCCGTGGCTCTAATTCATAGCTCATTAAGTCTCAAGTGTCTCTGATGAAGTGAAGTTGGTGGCTGAGAGGGGTAACTGTGTGGTGGGGTTGCCAGTCCTGCGTTCCAACCACCAGGTGTATAAAATCCCCCAAAAACTTGTGCAGAAATCAAATTTACCTGGGGATAAACGTGCACCAGAATCCCATAGTGAGTATTGTTTGAAAGGTCTGAAAGTGTTTCAAACTAATACACAAACGCAAGCCAATCAGCCAGCCTGAGCGCTGTGTACCGCAGAGACGCCGGGGGAAGACTGGAAAGCAAATCGAAGAAGACAACACAATAGCGAATCAAATATAGTGAAAAAATGAAAAAAGGAGAAAATAATAGCTTCCCCCACCCAAACAAAAGAAGAAAAAGCAACAAAAGCGTCGAGGCAGGTCTGTGATTTATGGCTGGCCCAGCAGCAGCTGTCACCTGGCTGGCTCCTGATCGAAGCTGCAGGAGGGGAGGTGTCCTGCAGGAAGCCCTAACCTGAGGAACCAGGATTTACAGCTGCCAATCACTGTCACTGTTTCCCTCCCCGGCAAACACAACTACAACAATAACAACAACAGCGCCGGAGCCAAGAGTTGCTGCAGGGAAGCCGCCCGCAGGAGGCCCCGGGCTAACCCGTCTCCGGTGGCTGGCGCTGAAGCCCAGAGTGCCCCGTGGTAGTGGTGCACAGAACTTCCTTATGACCGACTTATGATTGTTGCACTTAAAAGCCAGCAAGGGACTTCAAAAAGGTCTCTTACGCGGCTCCTGCAGAACGCGGGGTCAGAACAGGGCCCTAAATCCCCAGTTTGCCCTGGCCCAGTCCAGCCGTGCCAATGAGAGCCAGAGACCCCAGCAACTGTACCCACACAGAAAGCACAATGCAGAGCAGGTGTGAGTGGGAGGGCGGGTGTATCTTCAGTTACCCTCACGCTAAACGGGAATCACAGGAGGGAATTGAGATGAATGGCAACAAAATATTCTAATAGGGGTACAGAAGGAGGAATTAATTTGCTAATCTCCTTAATCAATGCACACGCAGTGATCGCATAATGAATGCAGGCACATGCAAGGCAGGCAAGGCAACTTAGAAAGTTATTGAACTGGTAAGAACGAAGAAAGCAGGCAGAAAACGAAAGAGATAATGATTTTTACTCTTCACCGACATGGTTTTCTTAAAATCGACACCAGAACAATATGCACTTGCTACCATACATCCACACACACCAGGGGCTGACTATGGAAATTCTGGTCAATAAGGATTCTTGCTTTTGCAGGATCTTTTCATTGCTCATCCCTCCCTGAAGAGTGGGAGTTTTTGCTCCCAAATCTGCAGGATTTCTGCAGGTATCCTGTACTATTTTTATATTTGTCTCCTGTCATTTAAAAATAGCTGAGCTTTTGTGCTTTCCTGTGACAGACCACAGCATAACATCATTTTAAACCAAGACAGATCTTTTATAAACAGTTGTTCAGTCTTGTAACCCTTCAAGCTGATAAATCTCCACTAATTGACGAGAAGGCAGAGGATGCATCACAGAACAACACACAGCAGAGGCAAGATGCACGCTCAATTAACAGTTTCTTATGACACTGAATAGCATGAACTCCTATAAGTGGGTAGGGGAGAACACAGTCAAGACAAAAGCATAAAAGTACTCGCACACTTACTGCTTGCTGCTCCAAGGACAGTGACAAAGTCCAAAACAAGAAAGAAAAAAGGTTGCAATAGAGAAATCGCAGACACAGAGATCCGTACCTCTCCGACCGAGGCTCCAGTGGTCTGTCGGCATCTGCAGTTCGGGCTCTGTCCGCAAGAGGGCAGGGTAGCTTTTCAGCAATCATTAACATTTGCGTCAGTTTCTTGTGCCGAGGTGGTCCAATTATGGTCTAAAGACAATATGATTTGAATATTTCTATATTGACGTGTCGAAGGAGACAGCAGGTGTCCTACGGAACAATATTTGGCCCCTATCATATGCAGACTTATGCTTCCACTTTGAGAGCATGTTATGAAGAACCCACCATTATCTTCAATGGCAGTTTTACATTTATAATCGATAATTATTATTTGGACGATATCTGGTTAAAAAAGCACAACACTGATATATTAACCATGGTACACCATTTTTTTACCATTATACACTACACGTTACTGATGACCATGGTACACTATACTGCACTTTACCATGATTATGTTTTACCATGGTACACCACACCACACCACACTTCATTTTACTACTACACTACACATCATATTTTTACCATGCTTATGTAACCCAGTACTAATTACCTCAATCAATCCCACTGCTTCTCAATGGATTTGAACAGACTGACCCACTAACACTGGGGGACCTTCTTTCTGCTTGCACTGGCCAATTTGCCCGACTTTTCTTATTTTACAATAATCATTTAAACGTTTAAACTTCGACATTTACTTTCGAGAAAACAGTGATTCTCACTCAGAGGAGGGTGGAGCAGTAATGAGCAGTTCTTGCTTTAATGCATGCTAGAGAGTGGACTCCAGTAGTATTTCCAAATATGTACCTATAAGTAAGTAAATAAATAAATAAATAGTACACAACCAAAATGAAGTGCACATTGCCCTTTCTTTCTTTTTATGAACAACACCGCGTTTCCTTGATGGTCTTTCTCCGTTTCGCTTTGGTCCAGGTGCCCACAAGTTTGTCCTTTCCAAGACGCCGTACTTCAGATTTGTTTTGGGTTCCAAGGAGACGGAGAGAAGCTGCGAGCAGAAAACGGATGCAAAGTAGGCGACCACAGCACAGCACAATAAATACATAAACATAGAGATATATATATATATATATATAGTTTGCAAGGAAAATTTAAATAAATAAATACATAAACAAACGCTGCTGGGTTTAGATCTATCGCGATATCAGCACAATCATGTATAACCTTTATATAATAATAACGCTGTTGCGTGTTTGAAGCGATGGGTGGGTTTATTGGGGATAAAACTGCTCTAACTATTATATTTCTCTAAAACCCACTCGCTGTGCTCAGCTGTTCTCTGGCTAAATATTGTGCCGATGCGAGCAGTTCATGTAATCAGACACAGTTATTAAAGCGGGGAGAAGACAGGCGCGTTTGTGTACGAAGTGACGTGGTTAATGTATATATTCACACAGGGATCCATACAGTACACAGAACACGTATTCTATTGGATTCGTACAGGTTCTAGAATCCCTGGTTCCTGGGACATGTGACACGCCGACCCCAGTCACTCCGGACGCGCTTTGATTGGCCAGCAGAACCCACTGACGTCAGCGCTCCCGGTCCAGACACCATGTCCTACAGAGACCTGAGGAGTAAGTGTTGAATGAAAACGGCCACAGAACAGCTCTTCTTCTCAGAAACGTGCTTCCTCAGCATTGCTTTTAAAGATGTGCCAACAGCCTTTCTTTGCTGCGTTTGTAGATTTCACAGAGATGATGAGGGCCCTGGGCTACCCTCGCCTCATTTCCATGGAGAACTTCAGGACCCCAAACTTCACCCTGGTGGCGGAGATATTGGTGTGGTTGGTGAAGAGGTCGGTCTGTCCGTCGGCCAGGGGGCTCTAAACACTTTATCACTTGAACAACAACACCCTTAACAACACCCTAGGATGTTTGCTATTTTCAAAAATTGTACTGATTGTGTTACTACACTTGTGTACTTTGTACTGTGTAAACTGTAAGTAACCTAGATAAGTGCGTCGGCTAATTAATAAATAAGCAGAAGAATAAAAGGTCACGTAGAAATGTTAGGAGAGAACTTGCTTGGGCAGGTGTATTCTCACCCACAGGTGACTTTTAACATTTCGAGCGAGGGTCTCTTCGGTCTTAGCTAATTTTGTTTCACGTCCACAGATACGAACCACAAATGGATATTCCCAGTGACGTGGACACGGAGGCAGACCGCGTTTTCTTCATCAAGGCTGTGGTCCAGTTCATGGTAAACACAGATCGGGCTTAGGTGTTGTAAATAACCCCTGGGAATTGCAGCCAACGGGGCCTGAACAGGGCTATTGAGTAGAGTTCTAACTGGACCTGTGTAGGTGGCACTGACCCAGCCCCGGTTTCCCCGCAGGCCACGAATGCCCACATCAAGCTGAACACAAAGAGATTGTACCAGGCGGACGGGTACGCGGTCCGAGAGATGCTGAAGATCACCTCGGTGTTGTACCATGCCATGAAGACCAAAGGCATGGCTGCCGGAGACCAGGCGGAGGAGGACAGCAGCAAGTTCAAGTTTGACCTGGGGTCCAGGGTGAGGGCAAGGGGATAGTCATGTTTACAGTCACCTACATGATCATTTATAATCCATATTGGTAACTCTATTGCAGCGCCTGACCGAAGCCCATGTTTACTGTAGACCCTAACCAAAATGTAACCCTATTTCGGTCAGTAAATTTAAATTTTAGCTCTGGATTTTGCAAAATTACTGAAAATAATGGTCTCTACACAGAACCAATTCGTCCATTCCTACCTCCACCTGCATCCTGATTTACCTCGTTTGACTTTCTGTTTTGGCACCTCTTTCAGATTGCAGATTTGAAGTCCGCGAGGCAGCTGGCCTCAGAAATCACCTCTAAAGGGGCATCGCTGTACGACCTGCTGGGGAAGGAGGTGGACCTGAGGGTGAGTGGGGTGGACGGGGGACATAGACACAGTTAACTTGTTATTGATATTTCACATTATCCAGAAGCTTGGAAACCTCAGACAACCCACAGTAAACGGCTGCAGTGACGTGCAGCATCTCCTTGGCAGATGAGTGAGCTCAGCATGGACCTCGCTGTAGGATCACGGCCAAGTGGAAGAGTGAGGCGATGGCTGAGGTTTGGAGAGAGGAGTGAGACTCTGTGTTGTTCTGCAGGAAATGAGGACAGCCGCCATCGCCAGACCCCTGGAGATAAACGAGACGGAGAAGGCCCTCAGAACAGCGGTCAAGGAGGTCCTGGTGAGTTTTGGCTCCCGGCCAGCGTGTCTCAGAGAACAGTGCATGTCCCACAAGGTCACATCTTTTGCATTTTCTTGAATGTGTTAAAAACAAAGCTTTTATTTCATGACGGTTGGGTTTCTCAAGCACTGTTGGGAGAGGTCAATTCTGTACAACCCGTCTTAAAGTCTGTTGACTGGGTGTGTCGAATCCTGCCTCAAGAGGAGCTCAGACAAGGTGGCCCAACCAAACCTGACAGCATTTCTCTCCTGTCTTTTTACCCGACCCGCATTAGGAGCAAATCCAGAAGACCAAAGACATGTTGAACAACGTGGCCTCCGACGAAACCAGCCTGGAGGCCAAGATCGAGAAGAAGAAGCAGGAGCTGGAGAGGAACCAGAAGCGGCTGCAGACCCTCCAGACCGTTCGGTGAGAGTTGGCCCTCTGCCCTCAGTGCGACCCCACTCCCTCACCAGGGATTATCAACACCGTCGCTGCTCAGCATGCCTGCACTGTCCTCATCTCCCCTCCCTCTCCTCTCCCTCCGCCTCCCCACAGCCCGGCCTTCATGGACGAGTACGAGAAGATTGAGGAGGAGCTGCAGAAGCAGTACGACACCTATGTGGAGAAGTTCCACAACCTGAGCTTCCTGGAGCAGCAGCTGGAAGACCACCACCGGCTGGAGCAGGAGCGCTTTGAGGTGAGCGGCCCAGACGAGAGTCGGTAAAGAGAAATCGGCCTGGGTTACTCAAACGAGAAGAAGGAAGCGACAGAGTTAAAAGCCAGCATGGTTCCTGGTTGCCTCATAACCTCTCTTCAGGCGTGAGTGTCCACAGGAGAAGCAGTTCATTTGAGAGACTCCAGTTTTGTGTGAGTCCACAGCTGGGCTCCCCATGCCAGTGGCTCACGTTCCCATCATGCACCTCTGCTTCCACAGGAAACGGAGAACACGCTGCGCCTGATGCAGAACAAACTGCGAGAGGAGGAGCGGCGGCTGCTGAAGAGCGGGGGCGGTGAGTGCTCATGCTGGAGAATAAAGATCTGCAGACCCGCCCTTATGGCTTACGGTGTACAACAACCCTATGTCCCAGTCGTAGAATGTCCAATTGCATGTTGTCCTGGAAGTATGGCTGGGGTTATATGGGGGTTATACAGATGTTTTAAAGGCAACGACACAAATTCCACGGACTAAAAGCCAATACAAATGTGCTTTCGAAAATGGCAGCAGTGTCAATATGGGTCAGAACTGGTACAGACAGAATAGGCCCCCGGTACTGATCCATTGTGTCTGAGTGATTTATGCTCCTCTCTCACACTGAGCTATAAATGTAAATGGCAGACTAGTGGGGGGGCTGTTGGTAGAGCCCACTTAGAGAGGCCAGAGACCGAGTGGGAGTGACCTTTAAATCCACTGTGGGAGGCGGGGAAATTTGAAGTCGGATTCACCGTCGGTGGCGTCACTGAAGCGATAGTTTGAAACTTTCAGTGGGAGTTTGGTGATGCTGAGGCCAAAGGACAGGAGCACGAAGTACAGTATATTTAAAAAACAAAAGACAAACCCAGAGAGATGGACAGGCCCGATCGATTTGTGTGAGGCCACTTCATTGATCGTAATGTTATTTAATCGAGCGCCTCTGCTCTCTCCGTGTGACCCAAGGCAAAGACGAGGATTCGGACATGGAGATTCCAGAGGACGAGGGGTCGGACAGCGACATAGAGGACCGCAGACCACCCAAGCCGCGGCCCACCCGGGACGTGCCCGTTCCAGGTAGCTAGCATTGTGGCTGTACACCCAGAGACTGGAAAGAGACATCCAGGCCTTTGCTCTTACTGATTGGAAAATACTTTTCCTTGTGCGGCTCTCTCAAGAGGGTCACATGACAGGGGGCTTATCACCGCTCCGAGCCTCGAAGCAGCACCGGAGAGACTCCGAGTCGGCCAGTTTAATGGGCTGGTGGCGTCTGACAATATCACTGTGGGAAAGTTGTCTGTTTTAAGAGTGGCATTTATTAATGTAATCCTGTTCCCGTCTCCACAGGCAGAGCCGGCGCTCGGATCGTGGGTACGATGCATGGAGGAGACAGTGACGAGGTCAGTGGAACCAATTATAACGTTTTAAAGACGCACTTCGGCGTTTCAGCGAAAAAAAGAATATTCATGTTTTTGAATGTATCTAAAATTCCTAGCTTGGGGATACTTATCGTCTTGGAAAAAGTCCACCTTTTCAGAGGAGAAAATACCTCAACAGGCCTGAGATTGATTATTTAGTGGTTGACCCCTCTCCGTTCAAATCGGTGACATCCAGTGAACGCCCTGAGAGCCTCAAGGCCACAGGATCTCTCCGTTGCAGGGGATCAAACCCCTGTGTCCACTTCATCTCTCCCCCACCTCCACCCCCTTCTCTGCTCAATCTGTTTTCTCTCTGTCTCTCCACACCCCGGATGTAAAAGCGCAAATCGGCCGCTTTAAATTCCCCACCACGCAGCGCCCCGCGGAGGAAGAGAAAGGTGGGTCGGAGCGCAGTCTGAGTCAGACCCTGGGTCACCGCGCTGATGGCTCCCTACCTGTCCTCGTAGTGCACCGCTGACCTCTGCCCCCCCCACCCCCACCGCCACCGCCACCCCCACCCCCACCCCTAGAGACGCTGTAGATAGATCCACTTCCAGGAATAGTGCGCTTGCTGAGCCCCTACACCACAGAAAAAGCACCGGGTGGGTGTGTCAGTTCTGTCCCTCTGAGAAGATTTATATCTGGACTGTAGAGTAGTTCGGTGTTAGTTTCGATAGAAGTCATGTGTACCTGCAGGGCTGTAGTTGACCGCGTTTGGTCAAATTCCACAGGAAGACAGAATCGAAACAGACGCTTTGAAACGTAAGCCACAGAGATTGGCCTCTGGAGTGTGTCAGTGTCTCCTATTTATAGAGAAAAAGTACAACTAATTATTATATATATAGCTGTCTTTTTATCTATATCTGTATATACATCAAATATAATCTATCTATCTATGTGCCCTCCCCAATTAAAGACCAATTTGCAGAATGTCATTTCACCTGTTTAGAGAATCTAAAGAGAGTAAAAAAACAATACCCTGTCAGAAAGCCAAAAAAGAAACGTCAACAGAAAATGCCGCGAGCCAATTTGGGTACACTATGAGATGCGTGTGGAACTGTTTGCCAGCTGCGCTCTCGCTTGCTCACCCGGCAGGACGACTCCGAGGACAGCGAGATCGAGGTGGACCACGACGACGACGACGAAGACGAGGAGGAGGACGAAGACAACGAGGACCCCGGAGACGACAACGACAGCCTGGAAGGGCCTCCCCCCAAAGCCTCCCGCCACCCCGCTCGCCCCCCCCGCAGGACGGAGGTGCTGGAGGAGAGCGACAACGACTTCTGAGTCCCGCAGCGCATCCCACGGGTTGAGCGGGTTCATAACTGTCTTAACCCAAGAACAACAAGGAGCTGACCCACTGTGTACAAACAGTGCCCCACCCTCCTCATCCAGCTCAGACAGATCTGTGCCTGAAGAACTCGCCATCATGAGACTATTTTTGGATTCAGTCAGGAATCCCCCCCCACTCAAAAAAAAAAACAAAAAAAAAACACCTCTGTACAACGGGCTATAATTGCACGGCTGCTTCTTTTAGAAGGGGCTTTTTCAGAGGATGCCAACTTGAGAGCGATTCTGATAATGACTGGAAGGAAATAATGAAGCTGCCAATCAGCACAGGTTGGTAGTTTTCTGTTAGCTGGTGGGTCAAATGTTTTATTTTATTTAAATGTACAAATAATACTATTGTACAATTTTCACAAATAATGTATTCAATTCTATTCTTTCAGCATTAAAAATCCACTTGATCTCTGATGCGTCTCCTGCCTTCCTTTCCTACAGATATAATTTAAATACAACAGTCCCATAAGACCTGACGAGCTTCCTTTCCCAGGCAAAACACACACCTATTTTATCTGAAATCAAAGGCATGTCTTTAAAAAATAGAATCCACGTGGGAAACATTTCCATCTTCCAAAACGCTGGATATAAATAATGCAACAATAGTCATCTAATCAAACTTCATTCTGAATGAAGCAGCTGCTTGTGTTTAGTATGAAGCAGGAAAGACACCGCGTCGTGTGTTTCAAACAGAGCACGTGCGATGACACAAAACTGTCCGTGTCTACAGTGTATTGTCTGATAATTCAAAAGAAAGGTTTCATTGAAAAGACACTTCCTCGTCCAACTCGCTGTCCCGATACCAGACACCCTTGGGTATTTTTCATTTCATATTTCTCAATATTCAGACTGCGGTTGAGGTGTGAATGTTTTCTGACACATTTCGCAAGATTTGTTTCTTGGAAGTCACCCTAACAACCCTGTACAAGTACAGTACAGTAATATACTGGCCTCTACCCAAATAATAATCATGAGTAATCATTAAGTTTTACGGTCATATTTGAAAGATATATGAAGGCATGTCAATACCAGACTCAATTAATAGTAAATGGGTTTATTTCCCTTTCCTTTTTACACTTATAAAATGTATTACAGTACAATAGCTTGTATGCAAAATTCTTTATTAATCTCTCCTAGGTTTTTTTAAAGTGACGTTTTCTCTTCGTTGTCCTTCAGTTGTATTTTAGAATCGGAAATAACAGAATTAAATACAACATTATTTACCAACTCAAATGTCAAAAATGAACCCTGATCTATAATATACATAGCCCTAGACATGCTATAGAATATGCTGGCAACCGTGCCGAAAAGCCTTGGATGTGGCAGCGCAGCGTAAAATGGACACCTGAGGAATTAATACAGCAAGTTATTCAGTTTGGCTGTTATTAAAGCTTTTTTCTCTGTACAACAGCATTGATTTCAAAAGGGAGATAGACCCCCACAACAATACCGATTGTGAAATTAAATGTAACACTGCAGACTGCCACTGTGCCACTGTTTTTAAATAAAATAAATATATGAAATAAAGACCAACAACAAAAAGACTAAACCTAAATCAAGGTAACATTTAAAAAGACGCCTTTCACCTACAATTGGCCTGCATCGCGGGGTCCTGTGGTCGAGTCATATGTCAGAATTGTGAACTTTACATTCATACATGTAACGTAAGGTACCGAGGTCTGTGTACCAGTCAAAAATGTTTTCTGTATGCAGCTGGTACTGCCAGGAGACTAGATACGGTCTAGACTCCATCACTGGCACTCTCTCCATCACTTGGTACCCGTAAACTTCCAGAATCCAAGAGCGAATAAACCCATCCCAGCACACACGAGTCAACAGGATCTTTTGCTTCAGTGGAGGGTGCGTCTCCTCATTCACCCCAGGTCTTCCGAAACACAGACCAGTGCGCCCGAGGTATCTTCAAGATGGGACACCCATTCGCTCCCGACACAGGCTGGAGAGCAGAAGACACGTTGGCCGCCTCACAGCGTCTCTCTGGCGTTTCCAGGGTCAGATCTCCACCACGCAATCCGGGGAATTGGTTTTGATGGCGTCAGAGATGACCTTTGCCCCCGACTCCCCGATGCGGTTCCCTTGGAGGCTGCAGGAAACAAACACACACAGACACAAACAAGATTAAAGGGTCGATATGACACTAAAGCTGAAAAGTGGCTTTAAAATGTCAGTAGCTGTTAGTGGGTTGGAGAGATCAGCCGCCAGCAATAAGTAGGAGTTTATTCATCACAGTGAACTTTGCTGTAATGGAAAATGTTTAACTTTAGTCCTGATCACATCAGTAACTAAAATGGACGCCCACTCCTGAGCTGATGGACTATATATACCACTCCAGAACTGCCATGGACCCGAGTGGCCATTGTAAATGCTTTTGTGCATCGTATCTCTACACCTTCCCTGTTAACCCATCGCTGTTCAGACATTTGCCAACACCTACTTGATGTGGGTGAGCTTGTGGTTCCCGGAGAGGGCGTTGGCTATGAAGATGGCTCCATCCATGCCCAGGGAGTTCTCCTGCAGACTGCGGAGATAAGCCCAGAGATACGATCAGTCAGTGCAGTGCACCATCACACCCTCTCTGTGTCTTCCATTACACTCTGCATCTGTTCTGTATCACTTCTCAGACCTGACCCCTAGGTTGTAACCCACTGCTAAAATCCCAGAAGACCAAAGCCATTCTGAGCCTGGACTTCCTGTGACAAAGTTGCACTGTGTGTGTCATGTTTCATCACAATGACAACGTGGTTTTGCAAGCCTCCATATCTGCATCTGAAAAGCCCATGTGCTGAGCTGAGTTGTTTCTTATCTCTTGTTGGAAGATGGAGGAAGGGAGTCCAGGGCCTTACTTTAAAATCCTGAGGCTGGTGTTGGCTTTCAGAGCATTGGACATGGCCTTGGCTCCTTCCATCCCAATCGAATTCCCACGCAGGCTGGAAAGATCAAAGGGGAAACCAAAAAACAACAGGTTTTGGATTTTATAGAACAGAAGAAATTCACAGTACAGGTTCGGTACCACAGTGCGTCAGTTCATGGCCTCAGCAAAGCAGATGATGGCCCTAATCAACAAGACGAGAAGTGAGATTAACTTTCTTGGTCTTGGCTTAGATAAGGGAGTGATTGATGCAAGGTTTTGTCATTGTTGTGTCCATGTTCTGCGCATATTTTTCTGGTCTTCTGGTTTAAATATGGGAGGAAGGCCCAGAGTAAGACTTACTCGAGCGTGTGCAGAGTCTGGTTGGTCCTCAGGCTGTCTGCCAGGGCGATGGCACCAGTCCTGCCCATTGACACTCCCTGCAGACTGGACACGGAGACAGTAGTTACTAAGCACTCCCTGAAGATAAACTGATCGATTCTCCTCAAACTAGAAATATCTGCTCACAAACCAAACTGTTTACGACTTGAAAACACAAAACACGACAACAAGCACTCGAGAAAGATATCTTGAACACTCACTAGAGTTTAGAGAGGGAGTTGTTGGTCTTGAGGGCTCCTGCCAGCGCCACCATCCCCTCGTCCCCAATGGCATTCTCCTGCAGGCTGGGGACACACACAGGCCAGTTACAAAGCGCATTCAGGACAGACAGCCTCAGAGAAACAAGCTGGATATTAAAGCAGGTGGCCCCACAATGAGGGCTGAAGAACCCAGCAATGGGAATCATGATGGGGTACCTACTCCAGACACTGCAGGGTTTTGTTGCTCTGTAGTGCTTGAGCCAGGGCCTTGGCAGCTTTGGACTTGATGAAATTCCACTGGAGGCTTAAAGAAAGAAACGCCGTCACATTGAGACAGTAACCGATAGTCCCCTTTAATAGGACAGCTCCTGTTCCCACTTTAGCACGACCGAGGCACGGACAAAATCCTCTAAGAGCCCGTCACGATGATATTCATAGTAGGAACAAAAAACAATAAAAACACAGCATCCTCAAATCGGATGAGAAATATTTTCTACATTCCAAAATCCTAACTTCCAGTCTTCTAGTGTTCGTCCCCTGGGCTCTGAATTACATAACTGGGCTAATGATTGGATTGACTACAGCCCTGTAGGCGCTTGTCAGCTCTTCACATGATTTGAGGAGCCCTTCAACCCCGCGGAGCCGAGTGGACTGCTATGCTCGACGGACACTTACTGCAGGGACAGGAGAGCACAGTTCACCTTGACAGCCGCCGCGATGGCCTTCGCGCCCTCGTCATGAAGGAGGTTCGCTGTCAGGCTGAGAGGACAGACGGACCATTATAGGCAGGAATAAACATGAATCAAAACAACAACACTCACAGTGATTCAAGTTGAGGCTTGTCAGGTTCCAGTTCAAACATTCAGAATGAAAAAAAAAAAATATATATATATATATTACTTGTTGCATAATCATATATATATATATATATATATATATGATTATGCAACAAGTAAACTCAGTATTAAGTTCATGAGCTGTGCACACAGACGGCAGGGACAGCCCCACTGACAGCTCTGGTGTGAAGTCACACTCACTCCAGGTTTTTCAGTGTGTTGTTTTCTCGTAGTGCGTTGGCAATCTCCTTCGCTCCCTCCACCCCAATAGAGTTCTCCCGAAGGCTGAAAGACAAAACAGAGGATTGGGTGGGTTGGTTTGTCCCATGGTTCTTGCAGTTCTATGTGTTTTTAGCATGCCAATTGACCTCAGGGTCTTATTGACGGCTCATTCCAGTGACAGCAACCCCTGCTATAAGCTGACAAAGCCTCCTACATTTGGTCTTTTCCTTAACATGGGGTGGGCTTTTCAAACTGCACTTACATAGGCTCCCGGTGTCTTTAATACCTCTGCCAGTTCCTCTGAAATAAAATGCATTACCCTATTGGAAACATAAACATTTCTCTAACACACAAAAACAACATGTTGGGCGCTCATAACCGGAGAGTGATGCCAACCACAGCCCCTTCCCTCGTGCCACGGCGTGAAGAAGGAGACCAGTGTGGAAACCACAACATGACGCAGTCAGGCACACCGCCACAATGAGAGAGAACAGCGAGGAGCAGAGACAGTGTTTAGGCTTCAGCTGGGCAGAGAGTCTGGGCACACTCACTTCAGGGTGATGAGTCCTCGGTTGTGTTTGAGCGCGTGTGTCAGCGCTGTGACCCCCTTGTTGCTAATGGAGTTACTCCGGAGGCTGTAACAAAGGATAGGGACAGTTAACAAGGCCTGTTCTCATATGACTATTCTATATTGGTGACACGCCTGACTGCTCGGGTAGAATATTCAATTTGGGGTAACCCATCAGAGAACCACATGCTCTCCCCCGATGAACATTATAAAGAGACACTGAAGACGTCTTTCCCAACGTTCAGTTCTGAAGCAGTACTTCTCTAGAGAGCGGGCTTGCAAACCTGCATCACACACAAAATTGCAAACCTGCATCACACACTTAACCTGTTGTCAGCACTTTTTGTCATTTCATGAGTTATGATGCGGCAACAAAATGCATAATGGCAAGAAAAACAAAAGAAAGTATTAATAGGAGAGTACAGTTGAATGCGGAATCCCCAGCTTAGAATGAAAAGAGACCAACAATATAATCAGGACTCACTGAAGAGTGACCAGGCTGTGGTTTTCTGTCAGGGCCTGGGCCAGAGCCGAAGCCCCCTTGTCACCCAATTGGTTGCCAGAAAGCCTGAAGAAAAAAGACAGGAAACCGCCCAGCCAGACAAGTTAGACATATGAACAGGAAGGTAAGAGGTTGTGACACACTTAGTGAAGGCTAAAATAAGATACACAGTTCTAACTGTTGATTGCAACCATTAAAATGCCACTGCACCTCAATTTGCTACCTTTCTATTAAGACATTTATAATAATTATAGCTTTGTGAAAAGCCAATAATCACATCAGAGCTTTTAAAGGAGACTGAAGATCCCTCTCTCCATGCTACAATTGTCTTGCTGTGCATAAGCTCAGAGTGGTCTGAGCTTATATACTGTTTTCATCTGATTGGCTAAGTATTCTGGGTGGCTGTCCCTGATTGGTTCGTTCTCTCACATGAGTTCTTTCAGACTCCGGTTCTTCCTCAGGGAATCTGCAATCCGCCTGGCTCCCTCTGCACCAATGGAGTTCTTCTGCAGGCTGACAGGGGGACACAGACAAACATCAGAGGCAGTGACACGCAACGCCTCTTTCACATCAGAGTCCTCAAACTCAAACCTGACTGCACTTGGTCTGGTCCCCTGGAGCGTATCATTTTTATTCATAGACGGTTTGAGAGGACAGGCCCGGACACCAGTAGACTAAGAACAGGTAAGAACAGCTGGCTGAAGTACAGGCAGAGAGGCAAACCGAGCGGCAAGCAGCAACACACTGCTTCTAAACACCAGAGTTACTCTGGGCAGAAAGTCTGGAGGATACTCACAGAATCATGAGCAGCTTGCGATTGGTCTGCAGGATCTCTGCGATGGCCTTGGCCCCCTCGTCTCCGATGCAGTTGTTCTGGAGGCTGTAAGAGGAACCAGGTGAGGGAAAGAGCCAGTAATCTGTGTCTCACATATTGGACCTTGAAAACCACATGGAAACTGTGAGAATGCACACTTTGGCCGTCTTTAATTTTAAAGGGCAAAAGTTATTATTGGACTGAACCGAACTGAAAACTACATTCCTGTTATTCTCACCTGAGAAACACCAGGCCTTGATTAATCTTCAGCGCTTCTGCCATGGCCTTGGCTCCCTTGGGCCCGATGCTGTTGCTGCGGAGACTGCATACAAATCACAGAGGGACAGAGGTGGAATGAGAAGAACCTTAATGACGTCTAGCTTGCTTATGTAAGTCCTACTGCATTCATTTATTCCAGAGACATTGCAAACCTTCTCCTGCAGTAGCAATTGTTATCGCAGTTCTTTCACTGCAGTCACAGAATCTTAAAACATAAATCTCATTGCATATTCCCGACCACACACTATAAATGGCATATACAGACGGGTGAAAAATTAAAGGAAAAAACAACACAGTGTCTTGGTAAGGTTTTGGGCCACCACAAGCCACCAGAACAGCTTCAATGCTCTTGGCACAGATTCTACGAGTCTCTGGATTCCACTGGAGGGATGGACACCATTCTTCCAAAAGATATTCCCTCATTTGGGGTTTTGATGATGGTGGTGGAGAATGCTGTCTAACACGTCCATCCAGAATCTCCCATAGGTGTTCAATTGGGTTGAGATCTAGTGACTGTGAAGGCCATAGCATATGATTCACATAATTTTCATACTCATCACACCATTCAGTGACCCTCGTGCCCTGTGGATGGGGGCATTGTCATCCTGGAAGAGACCACTGCCATCAGGATAGAAATGTGTCACCATAGAATAAAGGTGATCACTCAGAATAACAGAATAATGTCATGATTTGCTGAGACCCTTCCCTCTGAGGGGACAAGTGGACCCAAACCATGCCAGGAAAATTTCCCCCCCAGCATAACAGAGCCTCCGGACCCCCTCACTGTAGGGGTCCAGCAGTCAAGCCTGTACCGTTCTCTTGGTGTTGCCGGACATGCACTCGCCCACTTGTCGAGAATATGGTGAAGGAGCAGGCCTACACAGACAGTGCTGTGCTTGAGTCTCGAGGTCCTCATCTACCAAGGACACTTCAAGACCAGTGCTTTTTTGTTTGTCCACCAACTACTTTTCCTGCCAGAATAACATGTTCTGTACTTACTCTAGAGCTGTGAGGGTCCTGTTGACCATGAGGGATCTGCTGATGGCCTTGGCTCCTTTGTTACTGATGGCATTCTCCGCCAGACTGGGGGGGTCAAAGCACATGAGCATCAGTTAGCAACTTTCTAGGAGGCATAATAAATAGCCCAATAAAAGCTTACCTATATACTATTCTTCTAGCTCAATGGAAATGTGTGTTTTACCATCAGCATGTTGAAAATGAACCCATCCTGGTATATTGGGTCTTTAAGTATGTTTTTTAGGAAGATGTGTTGTGTGCTAATTCAGCAGGACACATGCACATGATACACAGGGTAATAAGAGGTGTTTGGTGACATCTGGGTGACTCAAACACAAGCGAACAGACCAAGAACTTGTGTCATTGAAATGATTAAACTATTACAAAGCAAAAAGCTACAGCTGCTTTTTTTTTTCTTACTTTGTTTTTAGAACATGAAAGAGCTGGTTGTAACAATAGCCTGTACTGGAACTGACAGGAAGTATTCAACTACCACCCAGATGGAAAAATAGATCTCTGCATAAGCACTTCAGTATTGGAGGTGGGTGGCAGTGTTTACAACATCGAGGTTAATGTTTCTATGGCATTGTTTCATTATTAGGTGAGGTTTAAAGACCCTTTAATACAGGGCAGCGAGCGACCTTGAAGGTGGGTGACAATCACTGGCTCCAGCAGAGTGCAAAGAAGCACTACAGTTAGATTATAGTCATATACTAGTCATAGATTCACACAGAAGAACAAACAGCTCTTTCGCAAAGGCAGAGAAAAAACAATCTAACTGAGGCATTTGGTTTTGATATTACTCAGTGTATAAAATGACTGGCTATTCCTTCACACTGCTCTTCTAATGAGCTGTGGAGAAAACAACAGCAAGCAGAGATAATTGTTTGAGCTTAATGCCACAGCCTGCAGATAATTCACCTGTATTTTAGCTTTAATTAACTGGGTCATTATTTCATTTTTTGGTGTATACCTCATTAAGAGAGCAGAGGTTTATTGTTATTATTTTTAATGGCTTTTTACAAAGCCTAGCTGGACTAAAAGCTTGCGGATGTTTATAGATGGACATATAATTATTATTCAGACACAAAAACGCAGAGGGTAAATTATGTATGCTATAGATAGACTAGGAAAAGGATACACATTGCTTACATTTTCTTAACCCAAATGCCCCACTGTAAGCTCACTATAACCTTTACTCAGAAGATGTGCAATTGCCATGCTTGTAGGTAAAAATCTGTTTAGGTCCAATATCTTCAGGAATTCCTCACAGTAAGCAAACACAAGACATAGACGATGAAGTCAGACCTGATCTTCTGAAGGTGACAATCCTTGGCACTCAGCAAGCTGCCCAGTAGTTCCATAACATCATCCTTAAAGTTGTTGTTCTCCAGTCTGTGAAAGGCACAGAAAGAGATTACCACTTGAAGAGGACCCGCCTTAGCATTCAGACCTTTTACAAAAATTAAATCCTTACTGCTTCTTCCTGCTGACATTTCATCCCTGTTTAATTTGCACTCATCTACTCACTGCTCAGAGACAGCCAACCTCTCTTTGAGTACGACCACACTGCCCCCCCAGTCCCACGCTGGGTTTACCTGAGGTTGCTGCAGTAGAGCAGCTGTGGCAACAGGCTCTTGACGATGCTGTAGTTCAGGCAGTTGGAGAGGTTGGTCTCCTCCGCACACTCCTCAGACACCTGCAGCAGATAGGCCAGCACCGAGCAGTTCACCGAGTTGAGCTTGCCTGCAAGGTTGCCGTTCCGGAGCGACTCCTCCACGGTCCGTGCCAGCTCGGTGTGCTGCAGCTCCTGAAGACAGTGCACCACGTTCACCGACCGCAGCGAGACGGTGCAGCCCGAGCTCAGGCTGCTCTGCAGTAAGGAGATGGCGGGGCCTCTGTAGCCATTGTGCTCATCTCTGGCCAGCAACAGAAGCCCCGATAGTGGCTTGATCACCTGCGGAGACAACAGGCCTGAGAGGAAGCGGACAAAGATGTCCAGTTGACCATCCTCAGCCTGCTGCGACCTTTGGAGGGCATTCTTGAAGTGATTCTGGAAGCCAATCTTAGGCCAGGACATCCCACTCTCTGTAAAAAGGTCAAATATGGCCCGCTTGGAGGCTGTGTAGTAATAGGTGGCGGCCAGATATTCCTGGAGAGTGAGGTGGGCAAAGTAATAGACAGTGCATACGGGGGAGTCCTCTTTGACCAGTATGCGGCTGCAGAGGCTGCCTTGGAGGGAGGGCAGGTCAATCCCATAGGCCTTCATGTCCTGTTCATAAAATGTGTACTTTCTCTTGATCAACCCGTAAAAGGCCAACCTCCCCAGGCTGCCCATCAGTTTCCGGCTGCTTCCACTCACTTGCTCTATCTTCAGGGGTTCCTTGTCCTTGGAATCCCCTTCCACCATCATCTTAAAAAAGTAAGAGTAGAGCTCTGTCCAGGTCCTGGGCAACGCATCCTGTGAGCCATTCCTTATAAAGTACCCAAGAGTGGAAGCTACGATCCAGCAAACACAGGGCACATAGGACATGACCAGGAAGATTTTGTTGGAGCTCAGGTGGGACAACACCTGGGAGGCCACATCACCTTCCTGGAACATCTGACGCAAGAAATCCTGGATGTCTTTGGGCCCAAAACCCTGGATTTCAGTCATCCTGTCCACCAGCCCCCCAGGGATCTGTGCAGCTACAGTGGGCCTAGAAGTCACCCAGACAGAGGCCTCAGGGAACAGGTTACCCCTGATGATGTTAGTGATGAGGCTGTCCGTGGGCACCTCCTTTTTGGGGTCTGTACAGGAAACTGTATCTGAGAAGTCCAGAGGCCACTTGAATTCGTCTAACCCGTCGAATATCAGGAGGACACGGGTGGTGCCATTGAAGACGTGGCTCATCTCTGCGATGTGGGGGAAGACCAGCTTCACCAGCCGCTCTGCGGACAGTTTCTCGTAGGCGTTGAGCTCCCAGAAGGTGAATGGGAACACAAAGCTCACGTCCTGGTAGATCTCTCCTTTGGCCCAGCGGTGGATGAAGTGTCTGACCAAAGTGCTCTTCCCAATGCCGGCCACCCCAACCGTCAGCAGGATGCGAGGGGGCATGCTGACCCTGGTGAGGGGCAGTAAGAGTTTATCCAGGGCCAGCTGCCTGGCGTTGTGTCTCCCTGTGCCTTTGGTGGCCTCAACCTGCATGACATCATGTTCCTTCTGCTGGAGGTCCGAGAGTCCCTCCACCAGCAGGAGGTTGTTAATGCTCTCCAGGGACGACCTGCCTGGCTGCAGCCCCAGCTCCAACCAGGCTCCATAGCGGCTCTGCAGTATCTCCACGTGTTTTTGCACCATCGGGTCTACACACAAGGAGAAGACATACTTAGACTACATTTTTTTTTTTTTTTAGAAAAACACTGAAAAGTATTCCCCTTTCCTCTGCAAGACTGGTGGGACTTAAAACACATGACAAGATCAGCACACAGACAGGCAGTATAGACTATGCAGCTGCATTTTGAGTAGTTCATTAACAAAAATACTTGCAGGCGTGAGCATTTTTCAGAGAGCTTGAGATGAAAGGAAAACGAGAGAAACAGTAGGTAGTTGCCACCCCCCACAGGTTTGCCAGTGGCAAGGCTTAAAGACACGCAAAGGCTTTTTTTCCCACTGTGGCAAAACTGTCCATCTGATCTTCTGTGCAGCTGGCAGGTTTCCCATTGTAGAAACTCATGCTTTGGGAGTTTACCCCTTCTATGCTAAAAGGGGACTAATTAAAACATATCTTCTTTTGACTACCCCATACGAATAGATACATGGACCTCCACAGACTCCTGTGAGAGAGCACCACTCACCGTACAGCGTGATGAGGAGGTAGAGCTGCGAGTTCGTGGTCTCGATGAAGGCCTGCAGTGACTCGGAGCCCTGGGTGCCCTTCGCTGCCAAGATGTCGATGACAGTGCGGACCTTCTCAGACAGGAGCCCCGCTGCCTGGATCTGATTGGCCTCGTCCCTGCTCAGCAGCTCCACCTTCCTCATGTGACTCACGATGTTCTCCAGGAAGGGGCCCGAGATGGACCTCACAAGTTGCTTCCGGTATCTGTGTATCCAAACACCTGGGGGTGGAAAACACAGCCAGGGTTAGGGTTGACACCAGCAGGGTGAAAAGATCCCATTTTAAATAAGAACAAATTCACATCTACCTTCCATTTTCATCTTTGTCTGCGGATGGGAGGCGTCACACTGCAGCTCTGGGGAACAGCCGTGTTTCCATGTTCTCTCAGCACCGTAATACAGATCAAATGTCTCCAAGGTATATATGTCACAAGTCCACTCTTAGCCTTTCTCCATTGCTCTGCAAACAAGCACACAACATCCGTTTATAATCAGACAACTTTTGCGTGTCTTCAAAGGTGATCCTGCTCACACGATGTGAAACTGTCTGCTGCCCGAATGGAACACATTCTTATCAGATTTTAAACCATTACAGAAATTGAATTGACATTGACAATTGAGAATACTTAATGTGCGGCAATGCGTTACAATGAAGAGTAGGCTTGATTTTGAAAAGACCTTCTTCTTCAATATCAGTTCAACCCTTTTTTGCAAAAGAGGGATTTATTTTACAATTCTACCAGTACTTTTTACAAGTCTAATTTAATTGGCTTCTGTCACATCAGTGGAAGATCATTAATTAGGAGATCACTATAAGCAGTGCATTTAAATGACACATTCAGATCATTAATCCAATTGTGTTCCTTATTCTATTAGTGAGATTCTTCGATCCATTTCTGTAGAAAGAGGAATAAATGTTAAAATAACTGTGTCAAGTCTTACAGATGCCTCACACTGACTAATAGGCATGTGTCAGTTTACACAAGACAACTATAGAGAAGATAAGCAAATGCAATCCTTTATTTTGCCCTATAATGTCTTCTAATCACCAGCTTTCAGACTAAATGGGGCCGTGTTCCCTAGTTCTAATGAGAATATATTGCATGCATTTCAACTTGTCTCTAAATGTTGAGCAATGAAGATTCACAGTCTAGAAGAATCCTAAAGCGGCCACAGTGAAAACAGCTGACGCACAAACTACTGTTCTTAGACAGTTATCTCCACCTAATCACTCATATCAATGCACTGACATTCGGCAGCAACATCTACAGCTTATCGGTGAAGTAAAGGAGGCTATGGGACCACACTGAGATGGGCTGTGCAGTGTCTGCTTCCTACAGTGACAGTTGTCTGGTCATACTTTGCAAACAGAGGGGCTGCTGCTGCAGTAAACTGCTGCGAAAAAACCCCAAACCCACAAGTTGTAGCAGAAAGTGCAGATGCTACGTCACCTGGGCCCCTTCCATTGCATAAATATAATGGGTTTATTTAGTTTCTATGGTAATGGGACAGCGCACAGCTGGAGGTCTTTTTTTGCAGCATGTCTTCAAATAAAGTTAAAATTAGGCATCTGATTAACCAGTTAGAGCGGCCACAACTGGGGGCTGCTGCAAGGTCCATTACGGACACAAATGGAAAAAGAGCTTGATGCCGCTGCTTCTTTGTGAAAGTGTTAAATTTGATCCGAGAACTTATACATTCACCTAAAGGATTATTAGGAACACCTGTTCAATTTCTCATTAATGCAATTATCTAACCAAACAATCACATGGCAGTTGCTTCAATGCATTTAGGGGTGTGGTCCTGGTCAAGACAATCTCCTGAACTCCAAACTGAATGTCTGAATGGGAAAGAAAGGTGATTTAAGCAATTTTGAGTGTGGCATGGTTGTTGGTGCCAGATGGGCCGGTCTGAGTATTTCACAATCTGCTCAGTTACTGGGATTTTCATGCACAACCATTTCTAGGGTTTACAAAGAATGGTGTGAAAAGGGAAAAACATCCAGTATGCGGCAGTCCTGTGGGCGAAAATGCCTTGTTGATGCTAGAGGTCAGAGGAGAATGGGCCGACTGATTCAAGCTGATAGAAGAGCAACTTTGACTGAAATAATCACTCGTTACAACCGAGGTATGCAGCAAAGCATTTGTGAAGCCACAACACGTACAACCTTGAGGCGGATGGGCTACAACAGCAGAAGACCCCACCGGGTACCACTCATCTCCACTACAAATAGGAAAAAGAGGCTACAATTTGCACAAGCTCACCAAAATTGGACAGTTGAAGACTGGAAAAATGTTGCCTGGTCTGATGAGTCTCGATTTCTGTTGAGACATTCAGATGGTAGAGTCAGAATTTGGCGTAAACAGAATGAGAACATGGATCCATCATGCCTTGTTACCACTGTGCAGGCTGGTGGTGGTGGTGTAATGGTGTGGGGGATGTTTTCTTGGCACACTTTAGGCCCTTTAGTGCCAATTGGGCATCGTTTAAATGCCACGGCCTACCTGAGCATTGTTTCTGACCATGTCCATCCCTTTATGACCACCATGTACCCATCCTCTGATGGCTACTTCCAGCAGGATAATGCACCATGTCACAAAGGTCAAATCATTTCAAATTGGTTTCTTGAACATGACAATGAGTTCACTGTACTAAACTGGCCCCCACAGTCACCAGATCTCAACCCAATAGAGCATCTTTGGGATGTGGTGGAACGGGAGCTTCGTGCCCTGGATGTGCATCCCAAAAATCTCCATCAACTGCAAGATGCTATCCTATCAATATGGGCCAACATTTCTAAAGAATGCTTTCAGCACCTTGTTGAATCAATGCCACGTAGAATTAAGGCAGTTCTGAAGGCGAAAGGGGGTCAAACACAGTATTAGTATGGTGTTCCTAATAATCCTTTAGGTGAGTGTACACCTATTGTGCATGACTGGCAGGAATTGTCTAGAAGTCCATAACTGGCACGGGAGGGACCTGGTGACCTATCTGCCTTGCTGCACAAAGGCAGGGGGCCCGTTGAACAGCCACCACAGGCTTGCCTCCTGTTATCTTTAAGATAACGAGACATCATATTAGATGTCAGTTTGTAGCTCTTTCTCCCGAGCAAGCGAAAAGAAGAGCATCATCAGACTATCCACTGTCTGACAGGGAAGCTTTCTTTAGTCACAGAATGTAACTAAATTGGCCGGCTTCTGAGGTTCATTCCTTCCCCAACCTCCTCGCACAACAACAGCAGAGGAGTGAACTGCAAGATTAACCGTTTCATCTTGTGGTAGAGAAAAAGCGCCTCGCACCTCACAACCATTTTCTTCTTTGCATTACTGTCCAGGTCTCTTGAGACTATGTATATTTTGCCTTTTCCTCTCCAAACCTATGGAGTCTTGGATCGAGAACCGCTCCAGAGCAATTAGACTGGGTTCTGGTTGCTGGTGGAGAAGCCCGTAACAAGGTCATGACCTGACCCAGTCCTACACCCAAACCCCCGTCTACTCCCCTTCTCATCCGCAGGTGGATGAAGGTATACCAATCTGTCACCCTCGCCACGCGCCTCTGAGCGTGCCTGAGCAAAATCTCTGAGGTTAGGTACGACCGCGATCTTTGTGTCACGGCAAGCTACACCGCAGGACAAGCACCGACCCAGGGCTGCTGCTGAAGGGGCTCGGCGTCACCCATGCGTCGCCACTTCCTGTCTGCTCCCCTGCTGATGGGTAGCAACTGAAAGGGCTGCTTACCTTAGAAGGAAAATACAGTAGTGATCGATTTATCGAGAGCACATCCACACTGGTCAGATTTTTGAGGCTTTGCATCCAGCCGTGAAACAAATTATTTTGTATGTCATAGAGAAATGATTATAGTCATTTGTTTTTGCTAATTCATCATAGAGTTTCAAACAGGAAACAAATTCAGAGCTCGCACCAAAACAAAACCGACAAGAAAAAACTGTTTTGTTTGAGTGCGTTTGAACATGAAATGCTACTCGATCTGCTGTAAGAGTATGATGGTCTGAAACAATACGCCACTACAGCCGATTCCTGTGTTTTGGGAAGGGGACCAACACCACACTGGTGGAAAGTTCTGTGCCTTTTCCTTTTTATAGCTGTTTAAAATGTATGGCATGTGTGTCTTAGTGAAGCGTATAAAAACACCCAAAACAAAACAATCTTAATTCTAGAATAAATAATTCAGTCGCAACTTTTTAAATTCCAATATAGCCCTTGTTGTTTGCAAACAGAGGAATACTCCCAATCGGCCAAATAAAACTATTCTTCATAGATTTTTTGTTGTCCCTTTTTTCACACTTGGGCCTAGAGCATTGCCCTGCCTATGAATCACAAATCACATTCTCGTACCCAGCGGTTTAATTTATTGTCAAGCCACTTTCTACCACTTATATAAATAAACGCGTGGTCTGGTAAACGTTTGTAATTTGAGATTCGCCAGCAGATTTAGGCCATAGTGTGCAAGACTATACTGGATGCTGCAGATTGAAAACACAACATCACTGCTGTCAATGTCATGTTGAAGCAGGGATACAAACCGAACCACATAAAACTTACAAATGCATATTAAAATAACGGTGACAGCACAAAGTTAGACGTATATATATATATTTTTGTAAATGCATTACAGTGCAATTCACTGGTTTCTACCATAACCATTTAACTAAACACAAGCTAGATCTGATTACACTCAAGTGACACGTAAGGACGGCTGCTGTGCCAACATCCCTGGCAAAAACTTAGTCTGACCACAGGATTTTTTTCTCTCTACATTTTTCTTGGTAAGAGAAGATGAGTCAGTTTCCTGCATTAAAAAAAATATATATATAATATATATACACTGATCAGCCATTACATTATGACCACCTGTCTAATATTGCGTGGGTCCCCCTTTTGCCGCCAAAACAGCCCTGAGCCGTCGAGGCATTGACTCCACTAGACCTCTGAAGGTGTGCTGTGGTATCTGGCACCAAGACGTCAGCAGCAGATCCTTTAAGTCCTGGAAGTTGCGAGGTGGGGCCTCCATGGATCGGACTTGTTTGTCCAACAAATCCCACAAATGCTCGATTGGATTGAGATCTGGGGAATTTGGTGACCTGGAACTCGTGATTCATCAGACCAGGCCACCTTCTTCCATTGCTCCGTGGTCCAGTTCTGATGCTCACATGCCAATTGTAGGCGCTTTTGGCAGTGGACAGGGGTCAGCATGGGCACCCTGACTGGTCTGCGGCTACACAGCCCCATACGCAACAAACTGCGATGCACTGTGTGTTCTGACACCTTTCTATCAGAACCAGCATTTACTTTTTCAGCAATTTGAGCTACAGTAGCTTGTCTGTTGGATCGGACCACACGGGCCAGCCTTCGCTCCCCACATGCATCAATGAGCCTTGGCCGCCCATGTCCTTGTCGCCGGTTCACCGCTTTTCCTTCCTTGGCCACTTTTGATAGGTACTGACCACTGCAGACCGGGAACACCCCACAAGAGCTGCAGTTCTGGAGATGCTCTGACCCAGTCGTCTAGCCATCACAATTTGGCCCTTGTCAAAGTCGCTCAGATCCTTACGCTGCCCATTTTTCCTGCTTCTAACACATCAACTTTGAGGACAAAATGTTCACTTGCTACCTAATATATCCCACCCACTGACAGGTGCCATGATAACGAGATTATCAGTGTTATTCACATCACCTGTCAGTGCTCATAATGTTATGGCTGATCGGTGTCTATATATTCCTATTATTGGCCCACCACAGTCCCACACACAATAAGATTGTGATAATAGATGCCGTTGTTCTTTCCATAGTTCAAATGTTCTGGGATTTATTTATTTTAATATAAAGGGACAGTGATATGTAGGTGGGCAACACACAAAGTTAAAGCTATTTCCTCTGTCCACACAGCAGGTAAACCCCCCCAAAAGAACAGTGTGTGTTGTTTTACCATTACCCACAATGCCCCGATAGACAACATAAAAGACAGTGACTTAAAATGGTCAACTTTTCATAATATTTTCTAATGCCAGGTCCTACAGGATGAAGCAATCGTTCAGTGAGCAAAAGGGTAAATGCAAGATAGATGCATATCCTAGTGAGTCAGCAGTGAATTTAAAGAGGCTAAATGGCCTCCAGGGCCGGGAATGATCTTAAATGTAGTTGCCATAGCTGCAAGCAGTGAAGACACCTTAGACACACAAGTTCTGGCAATGTTACTAATGGAAATGTGTTAAATATGCATATTGGCCTGGTTTGTGTTGTTGTTGACGTTATTTGGTTTTATGCCTTAATGCTGCCGAATTCCCAGGGCAGGTTTGTCAGGGACTGAAGAAATGAATAGAGACGCTTCGGTGGCATATATAAAAAGCTTAATGGAGACAACTTCCTCTCAGTACTTTTGAATGGTTCAGTGTCTAATTGTCGGTATTAGTCAGTGTATTAGTATTAGTTGCACTTTCCTGGGCTATGAATTGTTTTTCACTTTGACCTGAAAGGCAGAAATAAACACCCTAATGGGAAACAGCTGGCTAATGCTGCTGCGGATTGTGTGGCGGCTTTTCTGAATAGGGTTAACCTCTCTAAAGCAGATCAGCACACAGCACCGGCACAGACACGGTAACCTAAATCATCTCAGAGCTCTCTTCACACTTCTCAACCAAAGGTCCTCGTTTTCTTTCATCTCAAAGGGTGTACGTGACAATCTGAAACATCTCCACCGCTGTCTCGACACTGACCAACAGCCGAAGAAAGTGATGTTATAGTTTTTGTCGTAGTTTTTTTTTTGGATTGACAAAATGTATGCTTGGCTGAAGATAAGTAGTTCTAATTTGGAAATAAATTAGCCAACGGATTTTTAGTTTAAGAACTAAGAAACTCCAGAGCTGCGATTTTGATCCGTTCACAGAAGGTTTCATTTCTAAAGTTCAAATACAGGAAAAAAAACACACTTACCCAAACTAATGAGTCCACTGTGTTGATAAATCCCTGATGGTTTTATCCAGGATCCAGGCAGTTTTATCATCCACGTGCTCTTTTGAAAGATTTATGATGGTGCTCAGCTCTTTGGGTACATCATTTCAAACTCCCTTCCTGGAGTGTAACACGACCCACCTCATTTGTGCATTTCCATCAGAGCCGTCTTCAAAAAGCAATGAAGACATGCTCCTGTAGAAAATACACAACCTGTGGCTCGTCAAGCAGTCAATTCTACTGCAGGGTGATGTACCAAAAGCAAAACCGAACGCAGACAAACAACCAGAATTAAAAGCACAGAAACACAACAACTAATTTGTCAGTTCGTCTCATTCCTCTGTGAGAGTAAGTCTGCAGCGCTGCGCTTTTCAAACTGCACCTCTTCCTGTCTCTTTGGTTTGTCTCTCTTCCTGCCAACTGTCTCAGTCCACTGATTTCAGTTTTGAATATGGTACTTTTTATTCGCTGCAAGCATCCGTTTGATCTCTGACATCTTCCTCTCTCTGGAAGCCAGGTACTCCATCACACAGCCTGGCTTCCGCGAGGGCCCGGGCTGGAGGTGTGAACAGATGCTGTGAAGATCCTGTTAATGTTTCTTGTAACGTTCAACTCCACATAGTCGGAGGCATGGAAATGAGTTTCACACACTGTCTGACCTGCTTTATTAATGATATTTGTTTAAGAGCTTGCAGCTTATCAAACCTGAAATCACTAAACAACAGTATTGTCATTTCCATCTCTGTCAACCGCATGTTTACCATAGTTTTCCTCTGTACTTTACACGCCCCATCCCTGCTTTATACACTTTATATTTGTAGCATCAAAAGCTAAATATGAACCCTTTCTGAAGTGAAGCACGGTGATAGCACGGTACACAAGCACGCCGTGAAGATTGGAGCCATGTTTCCAGTGTCTTCTTACTACCCAACTACGCAAGGTACCCTGTGTGTGTAATAAAGTTTAGTCTGAAGTGTTTTACAGTGTGCCATTTCAGCCGCAGCAGATCCATACTGAGGGCAAAATGAAAGAAAATCAGGCCCTGGTTTCTCACTGTGTTTATAAGGATGCTCCAAGCAGGTCCAAGGTTTTCCCGAGAGGCATTGTGAAAAATAATGGCCTTCATGTCTCCAAATAGCTTCAGTATGCTGCAGGACTCAAGTGGGGTTGTTGTTGTGTTGCTGCTTTTGATTGTTTGTGCAAATGAGAAGTATAATTGTGGCCGAAAGGGTTTGTTGCTTCATTTGGTGGTGTTTCGTTAACAGTGAGTGAGAACACTGTAGATCAGTCATTTAATTGCATCATTTCAGAATCAGTATGCAGAGTAAAGCTGAGAGAGAAAGAACAGGTGAAAGACTCAGACGAGTGGTTTAAGAAATCGTAAGACAGGAAGCAGTGGGGTAGGTAAGGGTTGTCTGCTTTGTTTGCGTTAGAAAGGCAGGGAGAAACACACAGGAAGGAAACATGGCTGACATAATGTCTTTGACAGAGAGAGAGAGATAGATGTAACCGGCAATGCAGGTAATGTAAGATCCAATCAGTAACAAAAGACAGTCACCTCCCTAACCTAGTTTCCCACCACAGTGATCAGTGAAAGGATGCAACAGTGTGAGGGAACTCAATCTGAACCAGGCCTCAGTCTTGGTCATTTTTTGGTTTATTTGTCACCTAAAAAACATTCCACTGTGGCATACGTGCAGCTCGGTGACCCATTGACCAAGCAAAAGGCAAAAGAGACCTTCATTCTGGACAGCCACAGTATTTGAAGCCCATGCAGATATATCTTACATCATAGTCTCTCATTCTATGCCTCGCGGTGCGGTTTGCGAGAGGCTAGTTTTGAGCTGCAGCAGTGTTTTTGCGGGGCGGCCTTTGCGCGCTGCTGCTGTTCCCTGGCTGTCTGATCTGAGAACGGTGCTGTTTCGGGCCCGATACAGGATGCTGACAAACCACACAGCCTCCCTGCGCTCTACACACTACACTGCAGAGCCGCACCGCAATGGCTACAGCCCTGAACAGCACGCAGCTTCCTTCCTGCGCTGAAGTTAACTCTGGAGCCTCCCAGAAAATAATAATAACAATCATAATCATAAATATAATAATTTGCATTTATACATCACTCTCATTTTAAGGATCCCATAGAGCTTGGAAAGGGAGGACGCTGTTAGATTAGCAGGGCACGGTGGCCTAGTAATGAATGATGGATATAATTGATTGATATAATATAATTGAAAATGGCCGTCTGCCCCAATTCTAACAGTGCTGAAGCTCAAACTCTCTGCTGACCTTGTTCTCTCAAGATCTGGGCATCCTAAGAGGAGCCGGGGTAACAGGTAACATCCTGAAGTCCTTAAGAGTTGGTGGCCTTCTGAATGTCACCTGCAGGTTGGCTTGGCACAGGACGACACGTGAGAGAGGCATGCTGCAATCTGGAGGAACTAGAGACTAGAACAACACTGAATGGAGGCATTTAGGAATTTATTGTACTGTCTTACAACGGGGATCCTCTACAGACAGAACCAAGAACCAGAAACGATGATCATATTAGTATCACATAGTGTAAGATATCTGTAAAATGTGCATTACACCTGTATCATCAGTTTTTTTAGTACCCTATGATTTCTGTGCTTAATAACTCTGTAATAACTATGTATTATGAAACATGAATACAAAATGATGGACTTGTCCTTGGAATGGCTTTTGATTTAATCAAAATGGAGATTTGCGTGTGTGTGTGAGTAAGAGAGAAAGTGAGAGGAAAGAGAGATGACAGGAGAAATTATTGACTATTACAGAGCAGAACAAAACACACAAAAAACAACCCAAGAACAAGTATCTTGCACACTGATAAACAGGGCTGACTGTCTGGCAGCTCACCTCGGCTACTGGATTTCACTGATGACTTGATTAATCAAGATGTGCAGGAAACCTTCAGCACATCGCGGTTCCAATTAAATTATGGCATTGTAAGGGCCACCCAAACCGCTCTCCCAGCTGGAAAAAAAATAATAATAAAAATCAACATTTCATTTCTGATCCCTATTTCAGCAAGCGCGACGGGTAGGTTTCAAGAGCTGCATCAGTCGTGAGCCAAGCGCATACATAATAAATATGGCATAATGGCTAATGAGTGCTTGTGCCCCAGGGACAACCCTAGGCAGGATATACACCCCATTGGTGAAAGGAAATCGTACAGTAAAAGCAGAACTTCACTTTCGGCCTGTTTTGACACCAGTTACACTTTATTTTTTCTTCTTTCTGCATTTCCACCACAGCAGACTGAGAGGGGATGTCTGTCTGGGTCAAGCAAGCACTTTCGTGTTTCTTACCAAAGAACAACTGGTTACATGAGATCACATTAATTCACATGAGAAGTGGAGTGGGGGGAGCAAAGGATGGGATATTAAAAAGTTTAAAGGGGAGTGGGACACCCTTACAGTGGATGTAAAAGGTTTCTGGTCATTCTGGTAAAGCATTTGATAGATTTTAATCCTACGAGGAGCTAAAAACTAAACATCTTGTAATTTTTCTCTTTGGTGATCGAGTGGTCAACACAATGGACAATGGGCTTCTGTCAACAGAAATTATGTGCACAGCACAGAACAAAAAAACTAAAAAAACATTTTATATATAAAACATTTATTTGCCATTTTTAGTGTAAAAAAATAACAATTGAAGAGTATCCTTTAACAAAGGTGCACAGAATATAAGCACAGACCTGTTTCAGACGTACGTAATCTTGGCCAAGTCAATGTGAATGGTGGCTCTTTGGCTCAGTTGTTCCTGCAGTTCCTACACACACCTTCTTAGCCAATGAATCACGTGAAATTTAAGTCCCACCAAACTCAGAGGGGAGTTATTTAAACAATACAAACTACACACCTGTGTAAACATACTGAACCAAAGCTGGTGGAAGTATCTCAATGCATTTAATTAATTGAAAGTGCAAATCAACAATGTACATTTGGTTGTGTGAAAAGTGGAAGTCACTGGAATCGCCGTCTACACTTTTGACCTGTATGGTTAGTGTGAACACTTTGAGGATGATCTCTCTATTCACAATACGTGAACTTCCACTGGGATTTACATTCAAGGGTGCCCTGACAACACACGCAAAACATCCCACACGCAGTGCTATAGTAGAAGCTTACAATGCTTCCCAACACAGTCTAATCTGTGTTCATTTATTCAACACTACAGTCCTGTATATGTGACAAACGTATACATAATGCACATTAAATTACAAAATGCCTCAACTTCATTCAATTGTTAATTTCCCCCTTTCATAAAAAAACCAACTAAAACATCTCTTAAAACACGTGAACCCGGACTTCCAAAATGTAAAATTAGTTAAAAACACAGTCAGCCTGTGTTACAGCAAACTAGGACTTTTCAACCAGATTTGCTCATCTAGTTAGTTCTTTCCTTAGAACACATGCCGGCACCAACCACCACATAGAATTTCTTAAAAAAACAAAGACACATCACAACATCTCAAACGTAAACTGATACACAAAACTGTACAACACATCCACAACGACATAAGTAGTTGACACTAATACAACTCGAGGTGACAAACACAAACAGGTTTATATAAGGACACTCAGTGTGTTACTGTGCCCCCTAAACTGTGTCTTATCTGGGCAGGGGAACGCATTGTTGGGAGAGAACAGTGCTGAACACGGAGGGTCCGTCTCCCTCCTGGGGTGGCAGGGGAAGCGCGACAGGCCCAGGCATGGGGCTAAAGATCCTGCCCTGCTTCATCACCTTGCTCATTCAGCTCAATGGTTGAATAGTTCAATGGACGCCTGCAGATAACAAAGCAAACACTTGGGTGGGTGACAGTTTTTTCTGGTGAAAGCAAACAAGTAAGTAAGTAAATAAGTAAGTAGATAAGTTCAGGCTATATTCTGAGGACGCAGTTGTAAAATGGTTCTGCCGCCAGGATCGTCTCACCTTTTTCTGTACAAGTAAGTCGCCAGGGCCGCCCCCAGCCCCAGGGCAACGAGCGTGAAGATGATCAGTCCAATCTCCCAGCCTAGCCCCACCGCTGACAACAGAGCAAACAAACAGGGGGTCAGAGCGGGGATCGCCACAGGGGTGAGATTTCACTCCAGCAGGAGGACTGAAACCGCTGTCTTTCAATCCAGTGTGGAGATCTGAGCCAGTTGTTCATCTCCTGTGCGTCGACAACCTGTTACCGTTTTTATTTCTGTCTGACTACCTGACAAATGAAAAATTATATTAATCCATCCTTTACTCTTTACAGAAGCATCAATGTGCTGAGTCCAGTGCTGAGGAAAGATCATTCCTTATTGTAATGCCAGTTATGACAGAAAAAACACACATTGAAGGACAAATTCCTTAAGTTCATCCCTGTTCTTTAAACCTGTGAGCTTTCAGGGCCATCTAGTGGACATACACTATATATGTTACTCTATAAAAGTAGCTTTAGGAGCTTTGTGAAACCCTTGTGTGATTGACAGCTAGGCGCAGTTGGACAGTGAGCTCCACTCTTACTTCCTGCCTTGGTCTGCTCCGTAATGGACGGGGAGCAATGGTGCGCTCCACTGCTCTGCAAGATGAGGTCCATCTGCTGTGCGGACAGGGCCAGCAGGGTCCCCCCCACTTGCAGCCATTCCCCATCACAGGAGAACTTGGCATCTGTAAGGAGCATTTTCCCAAAGGGCAGAGGAAGAGAATATTATCATTATCCTCCCACTGATACCTCACTGAGAAATAAAAAATTAAAAGCACCAGAGACCAAAGGGGACCAGAGAGTTTAACTACTCCACCTTTGTTTTTGTTGTGGGGCGAGATGGAAAGTAAAAATGGATCTGTAAGCCTCACCCTGCAGGTGCAGTTCAGAAACGCCGCAGCGGCAGGACTGCTCCATGATCACGGCCACCTCACGCTGAACCGCCTCCCTGCTGCCTCTCTGCTGCTTCCAGCTCTCACAGTCTGAACACACAGACAGGGACATTTTAGTCATGATTAAACATTGCTATGGCCTCCTGTCTCCTCAAAGCAATACATTTTAATTCATGAGAGTATTTCTGTAGAGTCCTCATGGGTGTGCTTCATGTAAAACAGATTTGCTGGGAGGTGAAGTGACATGTATGTGGGGCATATGTCCCTATGCTGCCACCTGGGGGTCAGGGGTCCAGGGTGAGAGAGCGGAAATAAAGATGACTAAAAGAGCATAAGAATGAGCATGGTGTCAGCAGTGGATACATGGCTGAATGAACACATGCATGTCTGTAATGCATCACATAACATAAGAATACTGCACTTTTAAGGAACTATGACCATAATCCCAGACCAGTGTTTCTCAACCGGTGTGCCATTAGGTTTGATAACCTCTGGGCTCGCCCCCCCCAGCATCTGCATTGACACTGACAAGTCCGACACTAGGTTAGGTTAGGTTGCATAGTGAACAATATGGTTTAACGGCAGGCAATGTTGCACTAATACACAGGACAGGTAGGTATTACCTGAAACGGGTTTCCCTGTGCCAGTCAGGGGTCTCAAACACATGTCTGCCTCACTGGAGAAGTTGGAGGAGGGACAGAGGTTGAGGTGACCGGGGGTCTGTTCTGAGGTGGTCCACATGGGAGGACATTGTGTGTCATTGCAGGGACAGCAACTCAGAGACACTGGTCCCTCAACAGACCTGAATCTCAGTAAGAGAGAGAGAGAGAGAAAGAGAAAGAGAAAGATGGGGGGAGGGGGGGAGGGGGGAGAGAGAGAGAGATTAATGAGAATTTATGGTCAGGGTTTCTTAGCTGTGACTCCTCACTGATCCTGTTTTAAATCAGATCAAATGTACAGAGTTTGAGACTATGGATCTAATCCAAAAAGGTCCCGGCCATCTCAGCCCAATTCTCACCTGGGCTCTGGGGTAACATGCTGCCCCCTGCTGAGAGCGAGGGTTCTCAGAAGCTCCTGGTCCTCACTGAACACCAAGGCATCTACCAGGATGTGGTTGGTCACTGCCACTCCGTAAGCACCCTGGTAAAGTGCCACAGCACCCCAGTGTGGCACCCCAGAGCTGACAGGCAGGACCTGGTCTGGAGACGACAGGTATAGACGTTACTTCACAGATAAACTCTCAATCCATCTGCACCGGAAACACTCTCTGCTATAAAGCATGCATAGTCATAATAGATCATTTGTAAACTGTAAATTGCTGTTAAGTTGAAGTGTTAGCGACTGGGAGCCATAGCGGGTTTTGGTCCTTTATAATAATAATAAAAGCAACTTTAATAATATCTTGCATGTCTCAATTAGAAAAGACGTTGACGCACACTTGCCTTGGGTTAAAATATTAAACTCCACCTACCCTGCTAGGTATTCAGTGTTTGTGTGCATGTGTGTGCGTGTGCTTGTATGTGCACTCACTGGCACCACTGACATTCCCGATGAGATACACCCCTTCCTTGCTGGCCGTCCCCGTCAGACGGAGGGTGAGGATTGGGCCGCTGTGGCCGGGCTTCAGCAGCACCAGGAGCAGCCCCCGCAGGCTAGCCAGGGGTGGCGACGCCAGCTCGATAAAGGACTCCTGCTGGCTGCGATTAGTCCAGCTGGCACTGGCCACCTCGCTGAGGTAGATGTGCTGAGGAGCTGGTGCCGAGGTGGGCTGGGGGGCTGAGGTGGAGGCAAGGGAACAGGCATTCTTCTTCAAAGGGGTTGGAACGGTAACCTGGAGGAAGAGCATGGTCTCAAAATGAAGAACAGAACTCATGAAACAATGATACTCTGTCAGCTTGTGAAAGGGTGAGTACAGCTTTCTAAACCGAAATATTCCAAACTGCCGGAGGTGTCACCAGCAAACAACGCAAAAATCCTCACTTAACAAGTATTAGATTTGTTTGAATAGGGTTAACTGTAATGGAGTTTATTCCAGGTGTGGTCTTTCGGGGGCAGCATGGGCAGTGGGTGACCGAGTGGGCAGATGCAGCGAACCTCACCCTGAAGGCAGAGAGGTCAAGGGGCTTCAGGCTGCCACAGCGGCTCAGAGACTCATCCCCGGAGCTGAAACTGGAGTCCTCGAAGAGGGGGATCTGCCAGGGAGTCAGCGCGTCACTGAGGCCCCGGGTCTGCTTGTCTGAGCCGCGCTGGCGGTACACAATGGCGTCCAGGAGGCCGTCGGTGGGGATGGCCCCTTTCTCCGCAGGCATGGGTGGGCCCTGGAGGCTGCGGTACAGGGCCACAGCATCAGGACCGTTCTGCACCATGTTGGAGGGCAGGGGAAAGGAAGGCTGGGGCGTCATCCTGTGACTGCCCAGGATGAAGTAGCCCTGAGCGTCGGTGAAGTAGCCATAGAGGCTGAACTGGCGGTAGTGCTGGTTGTTGTGGCCGCTGAAGAGGAGCAGCCAGATGCCGTCCAAGCTGACCCGCCGGCCGGCAGGGTGCCAGATCTCGATGAACTCTGCGTCCTCCGCCGCACCCGGCGTGTCCGCGTTCACTTCGTTAAGCAGGAAGTCCAGCGACAGGGACGGGTCCGTAGGGGAGGGGTTCGGCGGAAGCTGGGTTGGACTCACTGCGACGATAGGAAACCAGAGCCTAGATTACTGTCAGTACGAATTAAATTACATGAGTCACATGAGTTTCTAACATAACGTGCTCCAAACTGGACATTATTCTGTATTAGACACTAATTGCCCACCTAGTTATGTTGGTTTATACAGCTGTAAGAATGCAATTCAAAAGCTGAGAGTCAGTGTAAGCTTTTTGTGAGAGCACAGAAAACTGAAACAAATCCAATTATAAAAGTAGTTCAATAAGGAGCTGAACTGAAAAAACTAAAACAAAGGTATTCATCCCTGTAGGAAGTGTACTGAGGAGCTCTGGTTTCGAGAGAGAGAGAGAGAGATTAATGAGAATTCATGGAGAGGGTTTCTTAGATGGGACTCCTCACTGATCCTGGTTTTAAATCAGAGTTTGAGACTTTGGAGCAAATCCAAAAAGGCCTCGTCCACCTCAGCCCAGAACACGGGAGGCGAAGGAGGGTTACATGGATGACAGTCTTAGCTGTAGCTCAGTAGATTGTTTCTACACTTGCAGTTCGGAGAGATCGATCAATACTGGGCTGCACTGAGTCATGCCAGCCAACCTGCACTTCTCGTCTGAGAAGAGAACATGATATAAATAACCTCAGATGTCATTTCTATAAGAATAATTAACTTCATGCAACAAGCTGTGGAGGTAACAATTTATGATGTATGCAGGATCTGCCAGTTATGGCTCCAGGCATAAACCCCCCAGCATGCACTGCTCTGGCCTCTCCCTGGGTTCCCCACACTCTCTCCTGTTGGCAGAATGGCTCCACCCTGTCTTTTGCCCAGATCGGTTTCCAGAGATGTGTCTTTTCCACACACGCTCAACAAGTTGCGCAAGCTTAATCACGTACATTAAAACATGCCTGTGCGTATCCTTACAACAGAAGACACTATGCGAAAGTATCACATTCCACAGTAGAAACGAATCACATTTTGCGTGTGAATCTTCAATGTTAAATATTTAGAAATGTAATGAAGAAGATCAAGTAAAGTGTGCAGTGTAAATATTTGTAGTCAATCAAAGTAATGATAACTATTTTTGGACCTCCTACTATATTTAAATCAGTCTTGTAACATTTCAACATTTATAAATCAGTTTCCACTTTCTCCTTATTCTTACCTTCTTAATTTGGAAATTCAAGAAATGGAGGAATTTAATCACAAGGGACATTTGATTGAGTTAATATTGAATTCTTGACACCAGGCAGGCTCGATTCTTGGCTCACCTGGGATGGAAGGGCAAGGCAGCAACCCCGTGCATTGGTTTGCCTGGCCTGGAGTTTGGGGGCTCTCAGTGAAGGCCCCGGGGTCCCCGCTCCAACCAGAAACACCACAGCGGCTCAGAGACACATCCATTTGCAGAGACCTGCGGAAGAAAGTCCAATGAGAGCAGGGGCCCCTGGGTCAACTCACAGAGCTGATGGAGGCACGGTCACTGGCCTACCTGTTAGTCAGGTGGAAACCCTGCCGGCCAGGGGTCAGCGCGTCAGTCAGGTTGCCACTCAACTCTCCTGCTCCCCAGAAAACGAAGGCATCAAGTGGCTCCTCCAGGCTTACCGGTCCCCCGGCTGGAAAATCCACAGCTCTCCCGCTGTACAGTGCCACTGCCCCCGAGAGCGCCCCCTGCTGTAGCAGCACAGACTCGCCTTCAGGGGGCAAGACCACAGCATCTGTAAAGAACCCCGAAAGTGCCATTGTAAGACTGCGGTGCTTGAACTAATTCTCTGGCTGTCCTGGATAAGAAATTACCTATAAAGGATCTTGTGAAGATCCCTGTTTTGCAGATGGCAAAGGCTACCTTCTGTAATTAAAAATGTATAGTACATTCTGTAGGTCTGTGTATACTGGGAATTTGACCATGAATCATCTAGGAGAATGCGTTAAGAATTACAATAGTCTTATTATGATATACAGAACACCCTGTTGATACAGATCACTACCGATGTGCCTTCTTTTCCCCAGGCCTACCTTTTACACTGCTTCCCGCCGAGACAATAAGGAGCAGCCCTGTCCCATTGGCCTGGACGTCCATGCTGAACTCCACTGTAGCTGTGGTCCCGTTCAGGAACACCAGAGCCAGCGGGGTAGAAGGCTGGGGAATGCTGAGCTCCACGAAGACCTCTCCTCCAAGACTGAGCTCACTGATCTCCGCTGTCTGAGCCGCCTGCCTCATGCACGGGTTCCTCCTGCCCGGGGAGGGGACGGCTACCTGGAAAGTCCAACTCTGCCCAGAGAGCCAGCAGCGCTCTATGGACTCGTCACCTTCGAGGACGGACTCGTCTTCCAGGAAAACCGGGAACCCAGGCGTCAAGACCTCGGCCAAGCCCTCCCCGTCCGCGACGCGCCGGGATTTGTACACGATGGCGTCCACCAGGCCCTCGGCAGTCACGTCCATCCCCTCAGTGTACTGCCCGTCACCATGGTACAGCGCAATGGCGTCGGGTCCATTCTGCACGCTGTTGGGCGGCAGTATGATGGTGGGCTTGGGACTGATGGTGTGAGCACCAGCCAGGAAGAATCCCGTGTCGTCCGTGGTGTAGCTGCTCAGGTCCAAAACTTTGTAGGCGGTGTTCCCATTGCCATTGTAGAAGACCAGGGTGTAGCCGTCCAGACTCGCACTCTTGCCACTGCTGTGGAAGAGCTCCACAAACTCCATCAAGTCGTGTTGTGGGTTGTCCGGGTTTATCTCGCTGATCAGGAGACAGCTCTCAGCGATGGCGGCCGGCACCCGGACCAGAACCAGGAGCGTCACGCACAACCGCAGCACTTCAGATGTAGGGTGAAGCCCCCTCATGGTTCCGTTTTTTCTGCTCCTGGAGGTTGGGACTGGACTTCTCTGGAGGCTGAAACTAATAGTCTGTGGGTCCTGTGGGCTCAGAAGTGGCAATCAGATGGTTGGGTTGAAACGGGCCAACCACAGGACTTTAACCAACTAAAGATGGGCAGCTGCTCCCAATATAATGGTCCTAAACCCAAAGTTGATTTTCTAACATCTTCTTGAGAGATACAAATGAAACTGATCGGTGTGGGTGGTAACAATCCAGATCAAGTGACCCAGAACTTCGAGTTGTTTGGAAGTTCTAAATCCTTTCAATATTTGAGTGAGCTGTAAAACAAGTGGGGATTCACATAAGAAGGTAGTAGTATTTATTGTTCACACCAGAAGCCCATAGAAGCCCTCAATAACTGTACATAACATAATCCCAGCAATCACATTCATCTTGTGTGCACATATCCGGTCTCTGTGGATACCTCTGCATTACACTGTAGTAATCAGTTACCACACTTGCCACAAAACCACACTATTGACCCATCCCAGCTCTGACTTCTAACCATCCTGAGAACCTGCCCTCCAGCTGCCTGTCTGAACTGTTTCACATCTAAAGCCCACTTCCCACTCTCTCCTCCACAACAACCTGAGCAAATAGGAATGAATAAGATTAGAAGATAAGGACAAGTACAAGTAGCTGTCACAAAAGAAAATTGGCAATTATCAAGACAAGAACTTCGGTAAACAGCTTTGATTTCATTAGATATTGGGGGGGATGACTTTTGGAGGTGTGTCCAGAGCAGCACAGACTAGGGGAGTGGGGTTGAAGGGAAAGGAAGTGAGTCACAGATTTCACAAGAGCCAGGACTCCATCTCAAGGATAATCTGCACAAACTCAGTAGGCTATCTGTTCTGCAGCAAGAAAACACAAACCTATATAGTATATACATAGCCTGTATACAATGTAGTATTCCACTGGGAAAGGTGCCTACATGGGTTACATACAAATTATGTTATTATAGGTTAAATCGGTTATTAAAGACTGCATGGCACATATATACAGCTCCAGAAATACTCTCCTATGCCGACTAGAGTCATTATGCTCGTGTTAGAAAGCAACAACCCTAGACAGACAAAGACCTTCCTAGAACCAGTCTCTATCTCTTCAACTTTACAGGACACGTGCACTCTTATACCCCTCCATGCAGCTTTACATTCACAAGCGGCTACATTGCAATTGTTTTCTGTTGTTGTTAAACTACCAACTCCACTTTAATATAACATACAGTGTACCATTACTGGAAAATCAGAAGATATATATAGCGGTGTGCTTGAATAAGCTCGTTGGGTTATAAATGCATTGATCGTGGACTCGTGTGCCGAACGAATGCATTCAGACGTTATTTCGTATGAGCAATGGAGGAAAAATGAAGTTTTTAAGTCATACAAACAACAGCGACAATGGCTTCTGATAAAGCTGTTTAATACAACGTGCACACATGTATGTTCACCCGAACTACTTTTGCAGGACAAAAACGTTGTCCTGTGTTGAAGTGAAGACATGTAGAAAGGCGACTTTGATCAAAGCAGCAATAAACGACAGCCAGCCAGCCAGCCAGCTCAGGTAGAATTACAATAGCCACAGCATTACAATAGTTTCATGTTTGGTTACAACGTTATGGTTTTATTACTATGACGCTACACTTGCGCTGTTACACTTCTGCCGACATTAAAAAACAGGTAACTTACAGGATTGTCTTATGTGGACTTCCCGGAAACTCGTCTCTCCAATAGAATACTCCTCCCCGGCGCTGCGGGCTTTGGTTACTGACCCTCTCCCTCTCTCTCCCTCTCCCTCTCCCTCTCCCTCTCTCTCTCTCCCTCTCCCTCCCTCTCTCTCTCAAAGAGGCAACACGTTTCCTGCCAGCATGCCTGGAAAAACGCAATGACGTGCTGGAATGGTTTGGACGTTTTGGGAGATAGAAGAGAACCAAAGGTTGACGCCAATCACACACCATGGGCTCCTTCCAGAGACCCGTCCTGGCCCGACGGCGGTGTCCCGGGCGAGATGCTGGGAAAGCGCACACACTGCGCTGACACACAACGTTGTAGAGACAAAACCCACTAAGTTGTAGCAACGTTATATTGGTAGCTGTGAATCTGATGGGTTTATATTGTTAATTAGGAATGTGGTTTCGGTTCTCCTTCTGTAGTGAAGTAATTGGGTACAGCGAAAACATTGCACAAGCACTTTTATGAATAAATGGAAAATATTACCAAGGATACAAATTAAGGATTATGTGTACACACACTACTGTCATTTTTGTGCAACTCGACCTTTGGGTTTGTCTGCCCTATTGTTAGCTCGGATTAGTCAACGCCATTCCAAAATATTATAAAAATAATCAAGAGGCAATAAACCCAGAGATGAAAAACTGAGGCACCCAGACTAGGTATACATTCCCTCTCTTTTTTTATTCCCCGGATCATAGCAATAGTAACTCCTTGCTTGTTTTGCCATGGGCTGTGCCATGGGCTGTGCCATGGGCTGTGCCATGGGCTGTGCCATGGGCTGTGCCATGGGCTGTGCCATGGGCTGTGCCATGGGCTGTTGTGTTTATCAAGCGGATTATTATATTCACGCAGCATGGAGAGAGAAACACTTGAACAGTATGCACACAGCAGACAATGTAGATATCAAAAGTAAAATAGCTCTCCTGGCAAAGACTGTTTCTGTGGTTAGGGTATGGAACAAAGACATAGCAGAACAACATGTCACAGACACAATGTCACATTTAGTGTTAGCAGTAAGAACATAAACCCTTCAAAATGGACTTCTACAGAACTCTCATAAAAGCTACAGGTGTTAAATGGACTGTTTTATTGCAACGCTATAATAATATAATACTAATATAACCATAATGACCACATCAATGAAGCCTTGCCACCCACTGTTCTCTTTAATGTGCATTACAATCCAATAAAAACTCTCTTTAAACAGCCTGGAAGTGCTGACCTTGAGATTACTCTGGAATGAGTCACAACTGAGGACATCTCAAAGCAGCACCTTGGCTGGATCAACACAGACTCCCAGTGTTTGTCTTTCCAGTGGGGTTGTCCCTCCTCTGCCCGTTGTGTTGCCGCTGTCCTACCTTCACTGCACACGCGGTTTGTGCTGCTCTCCATTGCCTGTGCTTCCACAATGCATTCACTGCTGTGCTACACAAAGCACCGCGCTTCTTGCTCTGTAATTTATGGTGTGTTCAATAATAAAGCAATGCAATTATTACTGTGAGCCTTGGGAGTCAGTTCTAATAAAGGCACTTAAGAACAAATAAATAAACATGAAAAGTTGAATGCCCTTGTGTTAGTTTGAGAAGAGCTAGGGGTGTAAAGTAATGAAGTACAAATACTTCGTTCCTGTACTTAAGTACAACCCCAATTCCGAAAAAGTTGGGACAGTATGGAAAATGCTAATAAAAACAGTGATTTGTGATTTGTAAATGTACTTTGACTTGTATTTAAACAAAAAAACATATAAAGACAAGGTATTTGATGTTTCAAGGTAAACATTTATTTTTAAATTGATGCAAGCAACACGTTCCCAAAAAGTTGGGACAATTTAGGACTAATAGAGAGGGAACAAGTTGAAATAAGAAGGTGATGTGAAACAGGCGAGGCAATCGTGTAATCATAGTATATAAGGAGCCTCCAAAAAAGGCCTAGTCCTTCAAGAGCAAGGATGAGTCGAGGCTCGCCAATCTGCCAACAGATGTGTCAGCAAATAATCCAACACTTTGTGAACAACATTATTTTCAAAATTCACAAAGTAAAACATCAAATAATGTGTTAATGTGTGTTCAGTATCAAACAGGGTGAACTGAATTTTCAAATTACTTTTTTTTGCATTGTCCATACTGTCCCAACTTTTTGGGAATTGGAGTATTTGTACTTTATTATTTTCCCACAGCCGACTCCGTTACTGTTACTCACGTCGGTAGGTCATTAATTTGAATGTTAACCCGGCTCTGATCACTCTGCAATGCCACAGCACCATTCATACGTCACTCACACACAGTTTACCATTTGGCGAAGAAACGTATTTTGATTGGCCTTCACACAGTAGGAAGGCGGGTCAATATGACCAGGTAGGTTTGTTTCAAAGCAGTATGCCACAACGGGAAACGAGCTTCACCGCGCAGCTGCGTGAGAAATGAATAGCTAACATGAATAATAAAGGCTGTGCAAAATGAACAGTTTGCGTGCAAAACTGCGTCGCGCCGTGAGGTCGAGAGTCCCGGAGAGACAGGACACGCAGTGAGTACCGTGTAAAAGTATTGACTCGTAAATCTCGAAAAACTACTCCCTTCTAAATCTTTTGTAGTCATTTGTGTATTACTTTAGTATAAATGCATGTTAATTTGGATTCATGTTATTTTTGTCTGACTTTATTTTGAACGAAAAGACACAAATTCGCTCGTTTTCTCGTGGGAAATGGGTAAAATTCAAAATATCACTGGCCTGGTCACAAAAGCAAAGTTTGTGTTGAATAATAGCCATTTTCTATACTTTTGAAGCATAAGCAATGAGGAAATAACACGGACTACGCAGGAGCAAAAACAGGTATTGATCGGGCAGCGCATGCGCACTGCGTCCGACGGGGCCGCTTGCTTTCGCGATTGGAAACGCATTGTGTTGGAGGGGGGGGGGTCGTTGTGGTCATTAGCAGCTGCTTTGTGTCGCAGTAGACCGGTGGGTATTGTGCATGTAGCTGTGATGTCATAACGTGTTTTCCGAGCGGTTATGAATGGTCCCGGTTGTAAAGCGGTGCAGAGACCTGTATCCCTGGGCAGCTCCAGCTCTGCAGTCTCACGCATTGCCCTTCAAATCTTAAGCATTTGCCCCAGACATGTTTGTGCCCCCCCCCCCACCGGCTCCTGCTTTTGCCGGCGTCTGTCACCGCATTTGTTTATGTGACGCATCTCATGCATTGTCGTTTTGAAAAGTTGAGAGCTCTGCAAAGACATTGTGTGTCATTGTAATGTCGAGTTTTGTATCTCCTGTGTTATCATGGACCGAGAATAGTTGTGCCCCCGTTTAAGGACAATTAGCATCGCTCAGATTGAAACGGGCAGTTTTCTAGATTGGAAATAATCTGACCAATCAGAAGGGACGTCAACCCACGTGGACACACGCACAGTGCACGCATGCGCCCCAGAACAAACCGCGTGGACTACGAGAATTAATTAATGAGCTCCAGCAATATCCATTACTGTACATTAAAGACACAATGCGTGGCTGAACATCACAGCAGCTCTACTTTAATGACAGCTGTCCATATAGTATTAATAAATAGTATGCATACTTAAATGTGATTTTTACTTTACATAATAACTTTATTATTCACTTTATGATATAAATAGTACAATTGTATATGAGAAAAGATCCCGAAATCATGTCCATGGTGGTGTTTACACTTAATATACACTCACCTAAAGGATTATTAGGAACACCTGTTCAATTTCTCATTAATGCAATTATCTAACCAACCAATCACATGGCAGTTGCTTCAATGCATTTAGGGGTGTGGTCCTGGTCAAGACAATCTCCTGAACTCCAAACTGAATGTCTGAATGGGAAAGAAAGGTGATTTAAGCAATTTTGAGCGTGGCATGGTTGTTGGTGCCAGACGGGCCGGTCTGAGTATTTCACAATCTGCTCAGTAACTGGGATTTTCACGCACAACCATTTCTAGGGTTTACAAAGAATGGTGTGAAAAGGGAATAACATCCAGTATGCAGCAGTCCTGTGGGCGAAAATGCCTTGTTGATGCTAGAGGACAGAGGAGAATGGGCCGACTGATTCAAGCTGATAGAAGAGCAACTTTGACTGAAATAACCACTCGTTACAACCGAGGTATGCAGCAAAGCATTTGTGAAGCCACAACACGTACAACCTTGAGGCGGACGGGCTACAACAGCAGAAGACCCCACCGGGTACCACTCATCTCCACTACAAATAGGAAAAAGAGGCTACAATTTGCACAAGCTCACCAAAATTGGACAGTTGAAGACTGGAAAAATGTTGCCTGGTCTGATGAGTCTCGATTTCTGTTGAGACATTCAGATGGTAGAGTCAGAATTTGGCGTAAACAGAATGAGAACATGGATCCATCATGCCTTGTTACCACTGTGCAGGCTGGTGGTGGTGGTGTAATGGTGTGGGGGATGTTTTCTTGGCACACTTTAGGCCCCTTAGTGCTAATTGTCATCGTTTAAATGCCACGGCCTACCTGAGCATTGTTTCTGACCATGTCCATCCCTTTATGACCACCATGTACCCATCCTCTGATGGCTACTTCCAGTAGGATAATGCACCATGTCACAAAGGTCGAATAATTTCAAATTGGTTTCTTGAACATGACAATGAGTTCACTGTACTAAACTGGCCCCCACAGTCACCAGATCTCAACCCAATAGAGCATCTTTGGGATGTGGTGGAACGGGAGCTTCGTGCCCTGGATGTGCATCCCACAAATCTCCATCAACTGCAAGATGCTATCCTATCAATATGGGCCAACATTTCTAAAGAATGCTTTCAGCACCTTGTTGAATCAATGCCACGTAGAATTAAGGCAGTTCTGAAGGCGAAAGGGGGTCAAACACAGTATTTGTATGGTGTTCCTAATAATCCTTTAGGTGAGTGTAAAACAAAAGAACATAAAGTTTACCAACGAGAGGAGGCCATAAATATATATTTAGTAACATCCTGGGGAGTTTTGAGATTCAAACCCAGTCTCCTGCACCACAGTGCACTAGATTACATTAGAACATCACTACAGGGGTACATATTTTATATTGTGTTTTATTATACAGCTCTTTGGGATGTGTGTGTGTGTGTGTGTGTGTGAACAGTGAGATTGCTAGGAAAACTCAATATAGGCTATTATATAAATCCCCCAATGTTACCCTTTGTTAATATTGAATACAAATGAAAGTATTTTCCAGATATGTGACTTTTATTTTTGTTGGACGTGGTTTTCTTGAAGATAAAATTGAGGAGCCATAAATATGCTACTTGAGTACTCTTGAAAGTAGCTACATTTTAACTTTTGCTCAAGTACTGTTTGAATGGGAGACTTTTTACTTTTACTGGAGTAAGTTTTTGATAGAATATTTTTACTTTTACTCAAGTATGACTTCCAAATACTTTTTACACCTCTGGATAAGAGGACTGCATAACCCAGGAAGTGTGCAGCAGTCAAAACATTTAAAATTGCATTGCTGTTTATTGTATGAATACAGGAAGTAACAATAGTTAGCATTCGAAGGAAACTAGGCAAATACACAGAAACAGTTTTTCAAGGCTAAGTTCCCATGGTGCACCCTGATGAGAGCATGTGACGACACACTGGAATGATCCTCTCCTGACATTGCGATGGGTCCCAGGGGTCTCTCCAGGCCAGCTGTACATTTTCATAAAGATTTCGATTAAGCCACAGTAATGTTGTTGTTGGAGCAGAGACCTAAATTAGACACTGAAACATTAGCTCTGTGAGATGGCTGTCTAGCATTCTAGTATATACTTTGTTCATTAGGAGCAGTTAGCATTGATTGAGTTGGGGGGGGGGTGGAGGAGGCATTGATTTTTCCTTTGTATTGGTTGTCTTTTAATTTCCAATTCACAGCTCTAATTTGTACTTTACCTTTCCTTTCCTCTACAATGTTCCTGTAAGTCCCTACAAATTCCTGCAGCCATCCTTTTGTTCAGTGTACATCACAGTCGGGGTTACACTTCTCTGCCCTCCTGGAAAACAGTTAACATACTCTCTCAGCTGTGGATTCGTCCACGGCTCCCAACTCACCTGTGGCCCTCAGACAGGGAACCACAAGGTCCGGATGGCCGTGACACTGGGTTTGGTCACAGTACAAATGGAAAGACAAGCCACAGTACACTTTATGTAATTCATGAAACAATACTGATAATAAGAATTCATTTAATATATTAAAAACAATAAAATCTCCTTTTAATATATTTTAAAAAATAGTGTAGGACACAGATGACGATGTGTTAGTGTAGATGTCTAAGAGCAAGTGCCATATCCTGTGAATACCGATTTCTGGAAGTACAAATGATTTGTGAAAGCACTGTTGATTTCTCTGCGCAGACGATTAAGACGTTGGCGTTTTTATATTCCTCCCTGTTCTGCCTGTTCAAAACTGGCCGATCCATTTCATAAGCTGTGAGCCTAAAGGCAATACTGTACTGCTACCGACAGCAGTTACAGCAAGGAATGGGTTAATTCGATCTGCATTAGCTCGAAAAAGCTCAATATGCATAAACATTTTAATACCTTTATAATAGAAATTGATGGAAATCAACTTCAGGCATCGATTCACAAGCTTATCTGTCTGGTACAGTATGTCAGAGTGTCTGTGAACTTTGCTGGAGGTTATTCTCTCCGTGGATGCATTTCAAGTGCCACAGAAATCACATCGCACTTATTAAAACAGTTTAAACAGTGACTCGAGAGACTGACAATGAAAATAAGATAAATCTTTACCTCTTTGACTTCCCTAGGCAATGATCATAGTAAGGCTGCGACGTGGTTTGGGAAGGTCTCTGATCATTTTTCCGGGTGTTTTTGTAAATCTAGTTTTGAGAACAGGCTGTGTCTCATTTGAAGGTAAGAGGCTGCGTAATCTGGATACACAATCAGTGAGAAGAGGGGATCTTGTTTCATTCTTCTAGGCTGCTTATCAAGAAGAACACACGGTAGCTTGCTTTTGTATTTCTTTTCTTCTCTCTGATACTTGCTCTGCTTTATAGAGAGATTTCCACGAGGGGAAACTGAATCCTGGCGTTGTACATTGACAACACCAACCTCGAACCACTACTTGACTGGGGGAATGTGGAAAGACTAGACTTGTACATATGATGGCGATACAGGCACTCAAATCGGAGGATCACCCCCACTAACGACAGCTCCAAAACAGCACTGATTATCAGGGTCACCCAGTTTCATGTGGAAGTTCATAAATGACCATCTGATAATGACTTTAAATTACAAATTCAAACGCTCTCATTACATTTAATCCTGAAAAAACTCAAATGCTCATTAAGGACAGTTCAGCCCCTTCTCAAAAGAGAAGCTGAGGTGGTGGCAAAATTATGTTTATACATTTTTTTTTTTTATGGCAACAAAATTCAAAGGTTTGTATGAGGAGAGGGAGGAAGAGGGTACAGTATTTTCATACGAAGCTCCAAGGATAAAAGGACTCGAGCTGGGGCAGACTTAGGACATCAGGTATGAGGCACTTTTTTCTCCGCCTGAAAAGCAGCAGATATCAGGATTGGGCTACCTATAGTCCGAGCAGATCCGTCCAGACTCCTCCGGGACCCACAGCGTTGACGGCTCACGAGCCACCGGGGGCAAAGCCAATCTCCCACTCCTGGCTGCCCAGTTATCTGTGCTCACGGTTCCCCAAGTGTGTCTTTGTGCTGTCAAAGGCCGAAGTGAAGCAGTAGAAAAATTAGTGAATCTATCTGGTTAAAAATGTGACCTAATTTCCATTCTAGTTAATAATACTGTATTGAAAAGTGCTTTTTATTAACAATTTCATAAAATGTTTCGCATATTATACTCCTTTACTGCACTGTCCCCGACCCCACAACTTCCTTCCCAGTGGACTAGGAGAAAAGCTACACAATTAAAATGTTAGTGACGTGTGTTGGGTTATTTCTTCTCAAATACCAACAAGGGAGAAAAACAGAAACCACAAACAGGAAAAGCACAGCTACAGAGCGAGTTGGAGACAAACCACAGCTTCCTTCTCTCTCTCCCTCGCTCCCCACTCAAACCTGGCAGGCGTGTGTCCGGAGCTTGTAGGAGTAGGTGAAGCTGTTGCCACACTTGGTGCAGTGGTAGGGCTGCTCTCCGGTGTGTGTGCGCTGGTGCGTCTTGAGGGCGGCCAGCCAGCCAAAGCTCTTCCCGCACTCGCCGCAGTGGAAGGGGGTCTCGCCGGTGTGGATCCGCTGGTGGGCCTTCAGGTTGCCCTTGTTCTTGAAGCTCTTGCCGCAATCCTCGCACTGGAAGGGTGTCTCCCCAGTGTGGATGCGGAGGTGGGCCTTGAGGTTGCCCAGCTGGCTGAAGCTCTTCCCGCACTCGGTGCAGGGGTACGGCGTCTCCCCGGTGTGCGTGCGCCGGTGCCTCTTGAGGTTCTCCAGCTGGCTGAAGCTCTTCTCGCAAAAGTTGCAGTGGTAGGGGGTCTCGCCCGTGTGGCTGCGCTGGTGCAGCTTCAGGGAGCCCAGCTGGCTAAAGCTCTTGTCACAGTCGCCGCAGTGGTACGGCGTCTCGCCCGTGTGGATGCGCTGGTGCCGCTGCAGGTTCCCCGACTGGCGGAAGCTCTTGCCGCAGTCGGTGCAGATGTACAGTGTGCCGCCCGCGTGCGTCCGCTCGTGCTCGTGCAGGTTGCGGAGCTGCCGGAAGGCCTTGCCGCACTCGGGGCAGTGGTAGCCCCTCTGCTCGGCGTGGAGGTGCTGGTGCTTCTTCAGGGTCCTCAGCTGGCGGAAGCTCTTGCCGCAGCCCCCACAGTGGTACGGGTTCTCGGCCGCGTGGCTCTTGCGGTGGAGTTTCAGGGAGCTGGACTGGCTGTAGCTCTTCCCACAGTCTGCGCAGGTGTGCAGCGTGGCCCCCAAGTGCGTCCGGTGGTGGACCTTCAGAGCCCCCTTATGTGTGAAGGTCTCCCGGCACACGACGCAGTGGTACAGCGCCTGGGCCGTCTCCGTCAGCTCCCCGCACTCCCCGCTCGGCTCGGCCGGGCCGTCCGCACACAGGAACGTCCTCCGGCACTCGGGGCAGTGGTGATGCGCCTGCCTGCTCCGCCCATCCTGGGGCACACTATCTTGTAGCGAAGGGGGCCGGACAGTGGAGCTCAGAATGGGCAGGCCGAGTTCTCCACGGCTCTGCGGTGACGGGTCCGCCCCCCGGCCTTCTGTCGTTGAGTCACCCCAGTGTTTCTTCAGCAGGTGTTTGTGCAGAGCCTGCTGCCCCACGCATGCCAGGCCGCACTGGGGGAAGAGGAACTGCTCTGATTCGGATTCTAGACAGAGTGAGAGAGCGAGAGAGTGGGAGAGATGTCACCGCCAGGCTTGTGTAATTGGCACAGTGCTGTCAGGATATTTCACAAGTGCTTTTTTTCCAAAGGAGATGAGTATTCCAAATGCAGCACGAAAGGAAAAACCCGAGAGATTTCATCACAAGGAGGAAGTACATAATCACACAAATTCCTGCCGGTATGTGATGCAACGACAGAAAAGTGTAGTTTCATCAGACTGGATGAAAGGGTATTATAATAATACACAATATACATAATAATAAGGAACGGATTCAGTGTTTCAGAGGACAAACAAAGATCTTCCTACATAAACACTTTGTGGAGGTTGGGGTGAAAAAGCATTTTGGGCCACGCTAGGTTAACCACCCACTAAATACAGAAAGAAAAAGGACAAATTATTTGTGATGAACAATTGTGTCTATAGGGGCTCTTCAATAAGGCTGGGGGTGTTGATTTCTCACTAGGATAAGAAAACTGGTGGAACCACAACAAGGTGGTGAGTGTTTACTGAATGTGACTAAAAGCATCTCAGTCTTTTCTAGAAGAAATGGGATCAAGAGAAAGAACAGGAGAGGATTCCATGAGCCGATAATTAGCAGATGTGTTTGTATTAACAAACAGAGAAACATACGACATGTATTATTGTTATCCTTAAGTATTTACCCACAATGCACTGCACTTTCCTTATGGCGCTTATGTCCTACACAGGCATAACCGGTCAACCTACAGGACTTTTGTGAGACACACTAACAGTGTATAATGTGTCATATAATAAAGACTCGTGCCTCTCTTGTTGGGGAACTTGCCTGCGTTGCTAGAATGAGGAGACAAGGGTCTTTCGTAAACGTGACACGTGTTTCCCAGGTCGTCCTTGATCACCACGCACTCCATCTGTGGAAGGTCACCGGGGGGGTGTCCGGCGCCGCCCCGGGGGTCTGCGATGCAAGACCCCTCCGAGCACTCCTCTTCCACCGCCTCTTCCTTGATCTGGATCATTTCCATCTCTGCGTCCATATCAGACATGAGCCCCAGTGCTGTTCAGGAAATTAAAAACATTTAATGAATGTTGCTTGTTACACTTTTCGACATCCAAGGTCTGACCGGGGCAAATAACATGGGTTCATGCAGGTCTAATAAGGGGTGGGTGAAGATTTTACTTTTGCTAACATATCAGATCATCTGTGATTATGGTTAGTAATAATCATCATCATCATCTTCATCATGATTATGATAATAATATAATCATGATATTGACATTCTTGTTCCTGTGGCTGAGGTTTTGCTGGATTGAAGGACAGTGAGAAACTCTTTCATCCATCAATATAACTTTTATTTTATCTAAGCATATGGCAGTTATAAACGTTACAGTTATAAAATAAGTTACAATGTGCGGGGTTTGTTTCATATATACCCTACTTGTAAGATGCATTTATTTCCATACTTTTTCCACCACAGGAGGCTTTAAGCTATTGTATTTTGTGTTGTACCATATTGTATATTGTTTAAGAGCTTTGGACAGATGATTTTGTATTGCGTTGCTCGGTGAATCATTGGTCCAGATGTGTTTAAAGTATTAGAGTGACTAGACAAGATAACAGATGGGTAAAAATGAACAAAATCCAATTTTACAACAGAGTGCAAGTGTTTTCAGGACATGTATGTTATACCCTACACTTGCTATACAAGCTGAATATGGATATACATAGTAGTAGTAGTAGTAGTATATTTCTCCCCTTATCCAGGGCGACTAACACTTGTTACAATGTATCACATGGGCTCTAATACTCCTCTAATCACTGTGCTAATCACTGGGACTGAGGCAACTACTACATTTATTTAAATACTTCTTTGTATGTGTGTCATGTCAACTTCTCTATGCAGGGCAGGAGGAGGAGGTGGCGACAGCAGAAACAAAGATGACATTGTGTGTCATTTCACAACATTGACCTTCTCTCCATAGCATGGGTTTTGGTGGTAATGTTGAGAACTTGTCTGATGTTCGGTGTATTCTGTGTATTAAATTAGATCGTACATTTAATTTGTATAAACTAGTCGGCCGCCCTGGATGAATGCGTCTGCTATATGATTATACTCCCTCTACATACATACACATACATTCATTCACATTTACAAACATTACTCAACAACAACAATCCTGCAAGAAACACCACTCTGCTCTCACATGCACACTAATACTAATGATACATATTCAGCAAGACAACAGTATTGTGCACCTCGCCACATGCACATGAATAATACATTAAATAACTTGCCTAAACAAACACTCCCCCTAACTGCACTATAGTGACTTAAATGAATCAGAAATAAACACCTAGGCTATACACTGCGTCATATAAAAGGCTCCTACTAAAAAAACATGATGGGGTAGTTGTATCCTCCTGGTTGTCTGTAAAACGAGTTGTAGTGTAAATAAACCAGCTTTACCCTAACCTGGACTCCCCCACTGCCAGCTCCTAAACCCCCTCTGTGGGCAGGAGCGACGCCATGGAGGAGCCGTGGGAATATTCAGGCTGGGGGCATCGGGCCTGGCATCTGCGGCTGCGGTGCCACTCCACCGGCCAAACACGACCCCGCGGGCAATGCAGCAAACCCGCACTGCCACCCGGGCACAGCAAACCCGTGCTGGGCAGCGCGGACCCCCGGAGCACTGCGCCGTTGCTGGGCTGCGCTTTTGTGCGCAGTGATGTCGGCGCAGTCTTACCGTGAGAGAGCCGTGCTGGCGCGGTTGTCCTCCCGGCTGATCGCTGGGCGGTGCGTCCCGGCCCCGCACCGGGATCCGGATGCCTGTCAGTCAGTGCCCCGCTCGGGTGTCCCCTCCGCGCCGCCTGCCCGCTGCCCCAGACCCCGCTGCTGTGTGTAATGGCTGCTTAACCCAATCGCAGGCTGCACGCTTTATAGCACTGCCATCTACCGCTGGAGCCCAATTCTTCACCTTGACAAAGCCAGTCTGACACGAGTGATGGCTGGGGGCTTGGTTTGTGCAGTTAGCATCTGTGTGGGGTAGAAGTTACGTTTGCATCCAAAGTGACTGATAGAAACCTTTATTAAGTATCATATTGTCTAGTCTAATATATATATTAGCATGTATTTTGACGCGTGGTTAACTGCAGACCTGCGTGGTGACGTCAATGCATTAATTGTGCACGTTTTCTATGTAGCAAATTGTATTTAAAAAATCAAATTGATATTTCAATGTAGCTAGAGATGGTATTAATTTCTAAAAGAGGCTGAGGCCCTTCACGGCGCCCGGCTAGCTCAGTCGGTAGAGCATGAGACTCTTAATCTCAGGGTCGTGGGTTCGAGCCCCACGTTGGGCGTAAGTTTTTACTTTTTTTTCCTCTTGTTTATTATCATTATTGTATTATTTCGTCATAGAAAAAGTAACAGTCACCCCCCCTAGAATCCGTTCTTATTTCAACACTTTTGTAGGGATGACCGAGCGACGCCATCACTTTCCAATTTCAGTCTTCGCTCGTCTACAAAGATGTGGTTTATCATTATAAAGACCATTATTGTTATTGTCATCATCGATAATCCGTTTATGACGGAAGAATTCACAAATAAAGTGATTATCGGATTGATTGAAAGACAACCAGCAGCACTACGGTGTCCACCAGAGATTGTGCTTCTGCGGTGAAATTCATCGGTGCATTGGAAAGCATTGCGGGTTTACATACATCAAACCCCATGACAGAAACAGTTTTTCATAATAATTAGATCTAAATGCTTATTCGCAAATTTCTGGAACACATCCCTGCGACACTTTCGGCTGATAATTCACGACCGACCCACTCACGCTCTTCCATCTTTCTATAACCACCCGCGAAGTCGCAGAGCCAATCGGCTGCCCGTATTCATCCTTTCCAAAGATGGACAGAGCCAATCGGCTGCCGTATTCCTCCTTTCCAAAGATGGACAGAGCCAATCGGCTGCCCGTATTCCTCCTTTCCAAAGATGGACAGAGCCAATCGGCTGCCCGTATTCCTCCTTTCTAAAGATGGACAGAGCCAATCGGCTGCCCGTATTCCTCCTTTCTAAAGATGGACAGAGCCAATCACAGGCTTGCTGTGCGCGGGGGCGTGTCTCGGCGCAGGACTTGTTTGACTGCGCAGGCGCGCGTCGCTTTTCAATGAAATGACCCTAATGGCCGCGTGTAACGTTACAGCAGAGTGTCGTGACGAGGGTCGTGATTATAGCTAGACTCACTAGCACTGCCAAGAAATACAATAAAATAATAATAATAATAGCACGATTCTTTAAATCCCAACCGATATTTAAAGTGGTGGGCTGCTCGCACTTAAGACAGGCAGGATTGTATATAGTGTATATATAGTCTTTTGTATATAGTGTATAGTTTTTGTACTGTATATATAATATTCTGTATATAGTGTGTATAGTTTTTCTAGTGTATTTATAGTCTTTTGTATATCGGTCTAGTCTAGTTTTTGTACTGTATGTGTGTGTGTGTATATATATATATATATATATATATATATATATATATAGTAGTTTGTGTATAGTGTGTATATAGTTTTTGTAGTGTATAGTTTTGTGTATATATGTATATATTGTATAGTGTGTATATAGTTTATCGTTGTAGGTTATTTATATAATAAACATGTTTCTACATTTATAAGGCCTTGAGATTTCAGTTCTTGTTCATACTCCACATTGCTTTTTTTAACCAATCTTTTTATTGTTGACAGAAACAGACAATACAAACTATACTTTTTTAAACTTCCCTCCCCAATGCCCTCCCATGTCCCCCCCACCATCCCAGCTGTAATCAGTATAATAAACCTAAAATAGCTGTGTAACTCTACATTAAAAACAGAAATTAATAAATAACGAAAGTTAAAAAATGAAATGAATAAATACTCCAAAAAGAAATATGTAAAAAAACCAATATATATATATATATATATATATATATATATATATTTTTTTTTTTTTTTTTCTATTTTATATATGTATTTATTTCTTTCTATACTTATGCATTTCGTATTTTATGTATTTAGGTTTTAATTTTGTCACACGTTATCCATAGGAGGCGGCACTCCAACCGGTACCTTCGGATCTGGGCCATCCTGCAAGACAAAATAAACAGAATTGACATTTTCTGCAATTTCCAGAAAATTCTCTGTATCAAATCACTATTAACACTTGGAATTCCGAGGGAGCCCCTCAATTTCTCTCTTTCCTTTCCTTTTTCCTGAATATACTGAATAATCATAAATCTCGAAAAACTTCTCACTTCTAAATCTTTTGTAGTCATTTCTGTATTACTTAAGTATAAATACATGTTAATTTGGATTCATATGTTTTTCAGACTTTATGTGAACGAAAAGACATCCTCATTGGAAATAGTTACATTTCAGAATATCAGCGCAGAATATTACCTGGGTAGTAATAACACTTACTACCCAGGAACAAAAACTGTGTTATCATTATTGATAAGTCATCTTTCAATCAGTTTATAATGGAAGAATTCACAAGTAAAGTGATTATTGGATTGCTTGAAAGAAAAAATAAACACTGTACTTTGTCCACTTGTTGTTTGACTAGTTTGACTTAGCATTGCTCATTTTGTTTTAAGTTTACCTTAATTGAAGTTAGCATTGTCTGTAGTCAAGTCAATTCAGTTCAGCTGCTGAGTTGGTGAAAGTTAACAGGTTTTAGAAGGGAGATTTTGTCTAGGACTAGCAGGAATTCTGTTGCAGGAGCCAGGTGTGGCTAGTTAGGTGTGAATTGGGGGCAGGTAGACAAAAGCTACTTAAAGCAGCTGTTGAGAAAGAGAGCTGTTTTTCTCGGTTGCAAAAAGTTAAGCAGTTGACTAGGGATCTGAAATCAAGAGACTTAATAATTAAAAAAAAACAAAAAAAAAAAAAACATTTAGAAGCATGTTGTCACTACATTGTCAGGTTTGCAGAATGATTGCCTTCCTGGACGAACTCATCCAAGAAGGTTTCATTTGTGAACGTTGTCAACAGGTTGAAATCCTAGAGATCAAGGTTCGTGATCTTGAGGCTCAGCTTGTTGATCTGCGCTGTATTAGTGATATAGTAGAATTGGTCAATCAGTCCATGAGAGAGATGGTGTGCAGCCAAAACGTAGGAGAGTTGAGACCTCAGAGCAGGACAGTGTAGAGAACTGCTGGGTTACAGTAGGTCGTAACCGCAGAAAAGGGTGCACACAACACCTAGAGACACCCCAGGAGCTTGAATTGCCCAACAGGTTCCAACTGCTGGACACCGAGTTGGACAGTGACAGTTCAGAGAGTGATGGGAGGACAGTTGAGCACCAGAGCACCATGGTGTCCACCATTCTACTGTCCACTACCCTCAGAAGAGGGAGGTAGTTATAGTAGGAGACTTGATTCTTAGAGGTGTAGATCACACAGTGTGTTCTAGTGATAAGGAGACCCGCATGGTATCTTGCCTGCCTGGTGCTCAGGTTGCAGATCTCCCTAAACTAGTAGACAGGCTACTAGCCAAAGCCAGGGGGGAACCACTGGTCATGGTCCACATTGGAACCAATGACATAGGAAAAGGTAGGGCAGAGGTTCTGCAAGACAAATTTAAAGAGTTAGGAACAAAACTAAAGAGCAGAACCTCCACGGTAGTTTTCTCTGAAATACTTCGGTACCACATGCCAGGCCAGGGAGACAGGCAGAGATTAGAAAGTTTAACACAAGGTTGAAATTTTGGTGTAGGGAAGAGGGTTTTAGGTTTATGGAGCATTGGTCTTTCTTCTGGGATAGATGGGACCATGGTTTAGATTACCCCCCCTTCTGTTTGTACAGGTACAAACCGGATGGTCTACATCTAAACAGAAGGGGGGCTAATGCATTGGGAGAGCGTATGTGCAGAGTAATTGAGAATCTTTTAAACAAGGGACCAGCAGGGCAGGGAGCTCTGACAATGGGACATGTTCTGCTAAGGAAAGAAAACAAAGGGAAACTGCTAGTAGGAAAGTCCAGAAATGTTTGTACCTCAATGCCAGGAGTATAAGGAACAAGATGTTGGACCTAGAAGCCACAGTGCTGGCATGTGATTATGATGTTGTAGGAGTGACAGAAACATGGCTTACAGAAAATGATGAGGATGAATACAAGTTGAAGACAAGACAGAGTCAGAGGGACACTAGTTAGAGAACCAATGGCAAACTGTGATCACAACATGGTAGTTTTGAGGCATTCTTTCAAAAAAACAAGGTCCAAGTCTAAAACAATGGTCTACAATTTTAGAAAAGCAAACCTTGAAGGTATGAGGCGGAAGAGTTAGACTGGAGCACACTGGATACAGATTCAGTTAATAATGGATAGTTATATTTTAAGAATATACTACTTGAGGCTCAGGAGAAATTTGTACCAAAACATAGCAAATTGAGGACCAACAAACATTGGTCAAAATGGTTTAATAGAAGTATGCAAAGAATATGTTGAACTGCAAAGAGATCTTAAGAAAGGGATCAGGAAAGCAAAGAGGGAAATGGTAAGAAACATAGCTCTTGGAGCTAAAACTAATGCTAAGAGCTTTTTTCAATACTACAACAGAAAGAGGTCAATAAAGGAGGAAGTGAAACAGATAAAGGGCAGCAATGGATGTATCTTGGAAAACAAACAAGATGTGGCAAATGTTCTAAATGAGTATTTCACAGAGGTTTTTACAAACCTGTGGATGACATGCCACAGGATAACAAGCAGTCCAGTCAAACCATAAGAGAGATCAGGATAAATGAGGAGGAGGTACTAAAGGGACTGTCAGAATTAAAAACCAACAAATCACCTGGGCCAGATGGGATATTTCCAACAGTACTTAAAGAAATGAGAGAAATTATTTATAGGCCGCTAATTCAAATATTCCAAATGACACTTAGAACAGGGGATGTACCAACTGACAGGAAGACAGTAAATGTCAAACCAATCCACAAGAAAGGGGACAAAACTGAGCCAGGAAATTACAGACCAATCAGTCTCACCTGCATCACCTGTAAAATGTTGGAAAAAATGATCAGACAGATAATAGAGGAGCATCTTAATGAAAACCTTATTCTTAGAGATAGTCAACATGGGTTTAGACGAGGCAGATCATGTCTTACTAATTTATTAGAATGTTTTGAACATGCAACTGTGCTGTGGATCATGTGAAAGCATATGATATGATATACTTAGATTTCTTTTGATAAGGTTCCACACCAAAGACTGATCCTCAAATTGGAAGCTGTAGGCATTCAGGGTAATGTAAGTAGATGGATTATGAGCTGGTTGATGTCTAGGAAACAGAGGGTGTCGATTAGAGGAGTCGCTTCTAACTGGAGTGAGGTTGTTAGTGGAGTTCCACAGGGACCAGTACTAGGGCCTTTGCTTTTTCTAATCTATATTAATGATCTGGACTCTGGGATAGTTAGCTAACTTGTCAAATTTGCAGATGATACTAAAACAGGTGGCTCATCAGATGTATTGGCAGCACAGGCTATTCAGAGGGACTTAGATAATATTCAGTTGTGGGCGACACCTGGCAGATGAAACAAAAGAAACATTAAAACATACATCCCTGAACATATTTCCAAAATATGTTTACATCAAAATACCAAACTTATAATAAAGGTGATGCATGATGATAAAATCTATCTAAACTAGAAACAAAATAAGTAAACACTAACCAATAGTATGAACCCCCTCCCATGTCAGCGATAAAGCAACCCAGGTCTCTAAAGTCCCTTCCCAACATGGCCTCTGTAAGTTTCCCTTACTTTTCCCCAAGATGGCTGCTCCACAACCCCACCCCAGGTAAGCTTTTGTTTGGAAGGTTTTGGTTGTTCTTTTCCAAACATCTTAACAAAGGGATGGGCCTACTCCATCACATCCACTATAGTTACACTATGGGAGAAACAGAATTAGATGAAGTAACGCATGAGAAAGACCTAGGAGTCTACATGGACTCCTCACTTTCTCCATCCAAACAATGTGGGGAAGCAATAAAAAAGGCAAACAGGATGTTAGGGTATATTGTCAAAAGTGTAGAATTGAGAACAAGGGCAGTGATGTTCAGACTGTACAATACACTAGTTAGAGCTCATCTGGATACTGTGGACAGTTCTGGGCTCCACACTTCAAGAAAGATATCGCTGCTCTAGAGGCAGTTCAGAGGAGAGCAACCAGACTTATTCCAGGTCTGAAGGGAATGTCCTACTGAGAGACTGAGGACCTGAACCTTTTCACCCTGGAACAGAGGAGACTACGTGGGGACTTGATCCAAGTCTTCAAAATCATGAAGGGCATCGACCACATCAAACCAGAGGAGCTTTTCCAGATCAGCAGGGACACACGCACCCGGGGACACAAATGGAAATTGGGCTTCAAGGCATTCAAGACAGAAAACAGGAGACACTTCTTCACACAGAGATTCAAGTGAAAATTTGGGAACATTTAAACTCAGACTGGATAGGATCCTTGGCTCACGATGGGTCGAATTGACTTTTTTCTGTTCTAATGTTCACTAGAGGGAGCAATTGGGCTTCTGACTCGCTACATTGTACCCACTGCGGGCTGTGAAAGCCACTGATTGTTACTGTAACTTACATTAGTTAATTTGAAAGCATTGCAAGTGTTTTCTTACAAACTCGGACATATGATGCAATTGCAGTAAAATAAATGCATACATAAAACACAATGACAAAAACAGTTATTTCATATGGAGTATTTTTATTTATTTGTTACATAACCCCAACACAGAATAATCAGAATCATCTTTATAGCAACTCCTATGAAGTCCTTTGAACCCAGGATTTGTTTCACATACAACATTAAATGCGCTTCAGAGAGGACTATACATATTTATATCATGTCAGCAGCAGCTCAGTGGTCACGGATTCCGGCAGATTTGATATTTAAAGAGCTGTGCTGTGACTGTCAGGTCGCCGGTTCAAATCCCGCTTTGCTCAGGGATGTGCTGTCCTGAGGCAAAAACCTGAACACGAGTCAGCAATTGTGCTTTGATTTATGTACCTATTATATTTTTTTATTTACTATTAGGATTTTGACTTTTTGTTTAGCCTAAGAACTCTAATTTAAGGTTTTAAGCATGAGGCAATATGAAGCTTGCCCATTAACTTGGGGCAGTGTAATTATATCTAAATTCTTATTCACAAACATCTAGGAACACATCCCTCGCGAATGTTGAGGTGCTGGTGTATATATACATATATATCAATATATATAGTTACTCTTTGAAGCAATGCAGGGAAGGCTAGTGTAACTATCGAATAAATGTAAACAAGAGCATCAAGAGTTTATGACCTCTGGGATAGAATCGACTCTTGAAAAAGCCACATGGGTTAACAACACTACAGTATTACAGTATGGGTGATTCCTGGTTAGCATTAAAAAGAATAACAACAATACGAAGAGTCCATTATTCTAAGTAGTGTATAACCATAATCTCAGCCTTGTGGTGAAGGACTTAAGAGGACGGTTTGAAGCTCCCATTACAGATTCTCCAATTCTAGACACAACGGGCGCTGGAGGGGGGGGATGGACGATCTAAAGCATGTCATTTCATTCTGAAAGTAAACGTCTGAAGCGATCAAGCCTTTGCTGTGCGTTGCTCTCTCTGCTCTATGCTGGAAGCTTCCTTCCCTTCTACCGCTAAGCCTTTTCCGAGTTCATGCGTGGCTCTCGGGTCTGCTGTCAAGGCCTCCATGTCTTCCGTACCGTCGATGTTTTATAGCCATTGATTCGTTGCTTCTGTTCTCTGAAGCCGAGCCTCTATTTCCTGGAGAGAGAGAGAGAAAACACAAACCATCGAGCGGAGGCGTTGAGATGCTTTCATGGGGGTATTTGTAAGTGAACACTTATAGCTGTGACACCTCAGCGTATAAACTGGCGTGCCTTCAAAAGCAGGAAAAACAAAACCATCAAACTTGTGGCAATCCATACTCTCTTATCTTCTCTATACTCAAAGCGCTTAACTTAAGGGACTGCCACTGGGGATTACAGAAACACAGAACCCACCTTAATCATAGACGCACACACATTTTGTTCTTACTTGATCACATTCAAAGGGAGCAAAATGCCAAACGAGTCCCAATGCACAGTAGATTTGAAGAGTCTGTATTGTATACATTCATTTCAGGTACTGACTATTTAATGTTTATTACATCTTGTAATGTTTCAAGCACCTGTGACATACCTTCTCTCATCTCCACTCACATATTGTCTCCCTCTCCAGCGATGTCTTTGGATTTTATCTCGGTTCTGCAGCAAAAAAGAACATAAGAATATCCCTTGTTACACGACGGCCGTGTTGAGCGAATGATGACAGTAACAGCCTCTCTGAGAACGAGTGGAAGTGATGGAGGTTTGTTTAGTGTGCTCCGGTGTCTAATCAGACCAGAGCCATGTCAAGTCAAGGGATTTACTGATGTGAGAAAGAAAAGGGAGAGAGACAGGGAGAAAGTGAATTCTTAAATCAACCACAGAGAAACCCTCATCGCCGTGCTTGAGATGCAGGTTGATGATAAAGTTGGCCGTCTTTAAGCAACACAAAAAGAATGCATGATCACAAATCGGAAGGATTTTATTGCTATTCAGGTAATTGGAAAATTATCTGGGGATCTGTACCGTCTCCCATTACACTTCTCTCTCTGTGTGTTGGTGTGAATTTTGAAACATCAGATTGACAAGGGGTAGAAGGAAGGGTGAGGCGATATGAGAGGCCAAGCTTGATCAAGTTATCGAGGAAGAGGAAAGGAAAAGTCAATTTAATTTAACTTAAAGACAACTGATCAGTATTCATTAAAATGCATTTGGAGTTGAAATGAACAAGATGTTTTATTCAGATACTAGCATAATGAAAATCTCGCCGCAGAGAAAGCAGTTCCCAGTTAGATAAAAAATGAGTTATTACTCCAGTCCACAAGTTGTTTGCTTTCAATCTGTAAGGTGCTCTGTGGCTGCCTTGCGAAGGACGCTATACTGAATCAAAACAGATGGATTGCTTGAACAGTGCGGCTGATTCAGGGGTACCCCAGGCCCTCCTCACCTAGTTTCGGTGAAGGTGGTCACGTACTGTCTCCTCCGGGATCTCCGTGCGTCTTCTGGCTCCACCGTCTCCTGCACTGCTTGCTCTGGAATGAGATTGGGAAGCAACAGGAGATGCATTCATACGTCCCAATTGGGGAGTCCCATAAAGATCACTTCTCTGTGTCAGTGTCTCTCCAAACCTGGCTGCACGGGCACTGTCCTCTGACAGGGGATGTTCATGTTAATATTTTCAGTAGCACTACCGATTCTGCATTCAAGCCTACAGGTGATAAAGCTCACAGAGGACCACACTGGCTTGAAATGGGAGTCGTAACTGCCATCGCTGCAGAAGTCACTATCGACCATCTCTAGTTTTAGTATTTTCTCCCTGTCGTACATCTATCTTTGAACAGCTGGTGTTCACAAGCCTGCTGCAACAGCCAACAGAAATGACCCTGGAGGGGCTTAAATTTGTCTGACATATTTAATTGGTCTTCCTGGTGGCTTCCACAAAGGAAACACACTTTTGAACACTGTTTGGGAGACATCGCACCCGGCCCTTCCAGAGTGTCTTGGATCAGTTTCTCGCGGAGAGAGTGGCATGTGATAATGTCAGGTTAATTATGGACTGGGTATTAAAGTGTGGAACAGGGTATATGAATCGGCATTCAGCACACATGTATAAATACATACTCAGACTTTTGGTCTATTGGTTTATTCACGGTCTAGTGTCTGATATTAGAAGCACCCATACGAAAAAGCCACGCTTTCTGATTCTTGAAATTCCCTCTGCTTTGTGTTTGTGTTGGGTATCTATTGCTGCCTGATGCAGTGTTTCTAATGGGATCACACTTACCTAGAGGCATCTCAATCACAGCTGTGTGTATTTCATCAACGGGGGGCAAAACACTCACCGATCTCAGACAGGATGTGCTCAATCTCAGGGGGCTGCTTTGCAATCTCCTGGGGGGACGGACGATGACATTTAAGTCATTCATTCTGTATGTGCTTTACTTATTGATTGTCACACACTCATTGAAGATACAGCACTTACTAAGAAACAAACACACCCCAAAAGCTTGTACAGATACCTTAATGTTAACTGTAATTCTCCAGAAACAGAGGCGTCTGATGGGGGCTAGTCTCCGCTGAGGAAAGTAAACTGGTTCGCTGTTTGTTTTTCTCTCCTTCTGTTTATTAGAGTAAGACTTACAAGCGCTTGGGCTGATTCCATATGCATCTAGGGCACATGGTGTGGGAATTGGGTCTCTTGCAGCATCTAAAAGCAGATACTCTTTGTGTCTTTGTACTGATGAATGCAGGACAGAAGCCCAGAAACCAATTTGCCAATAAAATCATGAATGCAACGGGACATTAGGACACACAACAACACTACTGTATTTTATGTTTCAAAACGTCTGTGACATTGAGAGGAAATGCAAGGTAGATCGAATACCTAAGATATAAAACAATCTTCCTTTAAGAGTCAGTGGCAGCGCTCTTCAGATCTGAGGTCAGGTCCTGTAAATAAAGCCGTCTTCGAGCTGCAGACTGGCCAGAGTGTAGAGTGACATGAACCAAATACAGTCTGTTGTGACTGTACCCAGTATTACATATCACCCTGCATTTTCCCCAGGTCCTGGTCGTAATTTTAAACCGTCTTTCTCCGGGCAGAAGGACACAGCTGCTCAGTGCCAGCACGTACATGAGACAAAATCCTTTTCTAGGGCCTTTTCTAGGCCAGTCAGATTTCCTCCTGTTATCATCATCTGTATGTTTAAGGGGGACACGCAATGTTTCCAGGCTTTAGCTCTAACTGAACTCTTAATTAACTTTGTGGATGGTGTTGGTTGCCTAATTACAGCAGTTTCCCATGCTCCCCTGGGAGATTAATACCACATGCTGGAGTCGGACACTTCTGGGACAGGAAATATGAGGAAATATGGTGCCAAAACACAAATGACTGCAGTACAGATGACCTCTGTTACAGAGAGACAACTCTAGCCCTTCTAACTCAATCTTTGCAGGGATATCTTTCCAGAAGAGAGCCGCTATATCTTTCCTGGGCCCCAGGAGTCCCTGAAACCCAATGCCTTCCTGGCCTGCCCCCCTGCATGGCAACAAAGTCTGCTCTCCATTGAGCTGAGTTTAACCCTGCAAAATGACTCGGTGGAGCTTGGGCCCTGTGTGCCACCAGCCCGGCATCTTCTACACGTGACATCAGTCAACCTGTAGGTCTAAGGTATAGGTTTATGCATGCATTTAGCCTTAATGCACATAGATAGGTTTTAAAAATACAAAATGCTAAGAGAGACATGCAGTAACAGTGTCTTTCTTTCACATCTTCAAAATATTGCTTTGTTTGCCCCTTTTTACAGGGTAAACCCATTCTTATCCACTTGATGTCACTACAAGCATAGACACAGTTACCAAGTGCCATTTGTAACCGAATGATAACAATGGCATTTACTGCAATGCTTAAATAGGAACACAATATCTGTTTATCAGGCCATGAAAACCAACAGAAAGAGGTCTGATGGTTGCAATTCCAGGGACATTGTAGAGGTGAAATTTGGTTCAAACACAATGCAAACCCTCGCTGACTCTTCTTACGTCTTTTCAATGTTGAGCCATTTTCCCTTAGCATGGCCTTTGGAATAAAGGTCATCTTTAACCTTTAAACTTTTACATTCTGTAGTCGCGGTGTGTGGGTCTGACACAATGTGTGATGAGTTAAAAAAACAAAGTCAGGGCTGGAGCTGTGGCTAGCTCTGTCAGAACCGAGCCATGGAGCAACAACCCTGTTTCGACTTTTTGCATTTTGTTTGAATGCGCACAGCACCTTACCGAGCCAGGCTCGTTCTGTCGTGGGGTTTTAGGTACAGAAAACTCTGTTGCCAAGGATGACACGTGACAGTGGCGAGCCGAGGTCAGAGTGATACGATGCTTAGTAAAGCTTTCAAATCGTCCTTCTTTAAATGGAACGATCCCCTTGGGAATGCACACGTAGTGCCAGTTCCGACTCTGCGCCAGTAAATAACTTAATACAACCATCACTCTTTACTTTCAGGACGGGGCGCAAAACTGGTTTACAGAAAGCTGACACTACAGCTTCTAAATGGGATGGATGGAAATGAAGCTTCACGCAGGATCATGAACCGTGCCCCTCTTTTAGGTGTCTGCATGTCTCTTTTTGTTTTGTGCTGAGTTTTTGTTGAGGAGCAGGAATTAGCAAGTGAAGTGTGTATGTGAAGAGTGAATGAAGAGCACTTTGATTGTTATTAACCACTCACAAACTATTCTGACTATTCCAGTATGTCTTCCACAATGTGTCTGGCCGTACATACAGAAGCAAAAACCCCTCTTTGCTTTCAACAGCAGCTCACAATTAAACATCTAAAGTATCCTCAACAGTCTACTACGAAGAGCACAGAAAAGCCAGATATCGCACTCAGAGGTGCAGCTGCCTCTGGTGTGGAAAATGGCTGCCACTCTGTCCCCACTTCCCGTAGAAATGAAGACGGGGCCAATGAACAGGTGTTCTCTACGCACCTAGCATAGGAAAGAGATGGCATTTGACTCTGGCATTACAATCAATCGCCTGTGGGTAACAAATCAAAAGTGGGTAACGTACCTCATGCCAGTGTCCACTCTCGGGGGCCCCAAGAGGGGAGGAGTAGCTGTGGATAGCAGGCGCCGGCTGGTACCGTGTTTCCTCCGAGAACCGGGTCCTGGAGGGGGCCGCTCTCTGAGCCTCTTGGCTGTACACCACCTCCGTCATCCGGGCCAGGTACCGGTCGAGTTCATCCTCTGAGAACTCCAGGCCTTTCCCCCCGCCTCCGCCGCCGCCGCCGCTGCTGCCACTGGACTGCTCCGCAGCAGGCTTGGTCACTTCCTTTTCTTTGGTGACATCTTCTTCTCTGGTCTTTTTCCGCACCGACAGAATGGTCACCACGATGGCCAGCATGCTAAGACAGAGGGAGATGACCCAGACGACATCCATGGCGAAGAAAAATTCACTTCCCAAAAAATAACCCCACAAGAAGAACGATTGAAAGTCACTGTTCTAGGTTTGGTAAAGGTCTGCTGAAGTGAAGGAAGGGGTAGATGTGTTGGTACGTATCGGTGGATGTCTCCAACCCAGATTTCAGTGCTGGCGGGGAAGAGAAGAAGAGAAGTTATGGGATTAAACTGGTGCAGGGATCTTATCAAGAGCTTCCCTAACAGATGTGATTTAAGTCGACTTCACTGTGCCTTATCTTCTTCAAGTGTTGCTGACATCTAATTCCTCAGCTACTGAAGCAAAGATACCAAAACCAACAGAAAAAAAAAAAAAAATCAACGACAGTGGAATATCTTCCTCCAGTGAAAGTGTGATGAGAAACTCTCATCTGAGCTGTTCCAGCGCTGCAGAGCGGAAGTTGCTTAGTGGATGTTTTTGTATTTTTCAGTTTCCTTGTTCCGCTGTTCTATAACAAAATTCCTCAAAAGCCACCTTTCTTCTGCAGTTTTTTTTTTTTTTTTTGCAGGCTGGAAAGAGAGTTTGACTGAAACAGACTTCAGTCAAAGGCACAGAAAGTGCAACTGCCTTCCACTGGCTTAAGTTACTATGAAAAATAACACCAGCCTCATCAAACAGATCTATTTAAATCCTCCTGAAAGAGAGAGGGTTTATTTGGCACAGTTTAACATCTTTCTTCACCGTGTGGACGGCCTCCACATCTGACAAAGTCATTACAGTGGGACTGTGGCCCCTGTGAGGTGAGAACAGCTTCAACCAGACGCTGACTTGCGATTGAACATTTAAAAAATGTGACACACAGAAATAGATGGAAAATAATTGGACTTTTTATGTAGAATATAGAATTTCTACAGGATTCTAATGATTCTGCCTATTTCTTCTGTTTACATCACAGGGTATAGCAAACCAACTGTTTTTCGAGTTTTTTAAGCTGTCTCATTGCTGCATCGTCACTCTGACCGAGGGAAAGCGGACACAGCCTTCAGTCGGACGGGCATCCTTCGAGACAGGTGCTGACAGTAAAGTTGTTGCCCCTCAATTTTACACTAGGAAAAACAAAGTCTTGACTGACACACATCAGAGAAAGCAAGCCCCCCGGCCCACTGGTGCGCCCCCAGATTCTCAGACCCAATCCCAGACCGATCCCATTTGGGGAATGTGAATATTTTGTGTTGCCGGCTGGGATTGATCCTCATGGGCTCCTGTACAGAATGACACAGACACAATATGATGTAGTAGGAATGTAGTATGTGTAGTTTGTGTAGTATTCAGTACACCCCCTCCATCCAGAACCCTGCACCACCCTCCCAGAGCCCGAGCCCTGTGGCCGCCCTACCCTAAGGCAAGATCAGTGAAGTATGTAGAGCAAAATGAATCTCTTCATGGCAGTTACTGGCGCTGCAGTGGGATCCGTGTTCTGTGCCAACCTTCAAACACCAGCTGTTCAGTGTGTTACATGGATGACAAGATCAGGCAATCATGTTATTAGGTATGAAAAGGGCTACAGACTAATCCCTAACTTTCAGCCGGACATGGCATTTCACCCGAGCCCCCCGCCTCCAGGACAGCTGTGGTGAAAGAGGGGGAATCTTAAAAAAGGCTGGGAGTCTTTCTACTGCTGTTATGTAAAAAATAAGTTTATAGAAATCAATCAACAACAACAACCACAAAACTCCTGCTTCTTGGCTGAACAGTCTTGCCAAGTTCTGAGCGAAGGGATGCCAGGTTTCTGCTGCTGGTGAGAAAACCAAAAAAAAACAACAACACAAAAATAAAGAAATTAGTCTAAGACATGTAAACTCTTCCCACACAGGTTCCGTCGAGCGCCAGAACACCAGGCCTCTGTCTCCCCACAGTGGGAGAGCCGCAGTCAAAAATAATCTCATCCCATTTCATCCTGCCTGCCGAGACACTGAGCTCTCGCCGCTTCTGCCATTACACAACACAAAGCCACTCAAACAGCCTGGCTACAGCGAGGGAACGGAGGCTTTGTTCGCGTACGTTTCAGACGTAATAATTTCCGTGTCTTTGGACTTGGACTGCCAGGTGGAATTGATCCTATACGCCCTTTCATACAGACATCTCTCACTTCACTGTTCGAGCGCCTCGATTCACTTAGAGGGATGACAGCATCGAAGACCACAACACGCCTGATTCCCTGATTTTGAGGACAGAGGATGCCAACTGTCGTGAGCAGGACGTCCAACAGGTGGCAGTAGCATCACAATGAGAAACCGTGGCTGCTCTGCCAACGTTACTTGCACTTTTCTACTGTGTAAACATATTTTATGCCATTCTTGAATCGGTGGGGGGGAAATGGAAAGAAATGCACGTGTCCCCAATTATCTTGAATACATTTTTATGATATTTTATGATATTATTATGATAGTAGCCTTCTGTCAACAGGCAGTCCAGCACTACATCAAACACAACAAGCCTTAAACAGAACTGCCCGAAGCTGAAGCTCTTCCATCTCAGTTTGCGTCGCAGGGTTTTAAACATCCATATATATGTACATTTTCACATCGCACATTCAGAGGCCAAGAGCATCTTCCGGGGGAGGAGCTTAGCTCGGCTGATCACAGCTGTATCGTGACAGAACAGCTTTTAGCCGTTTGCAGCTATTAATACTTCAAAAGTACATAATTAAGGCATTACGGAGATCATAATTGGACATCTGAATGTGTGAGTTAAATGCAATTTCCACTTTACATGCACTTGGCCTGCAACCCCGGGCAATTCATTAGCCAGATAGCAGTCCTTATGCTCCTTTTCCCTCTTATAATGCACTTAAAAATTCATATACATCCCACTATTCCATGCACCATGCTCGACAATGGACGTTGCACCACCCGGGTCTTCGGCTGCGTCGACACACTCTCACACTCATTAGCAAACGGATCACTGTGAGGAGTCCCTGCTCGTCCAACCTGTACACGAAAGGGGCACCAACAGGATCTGCTTCGGGGAGTCTTATTTTTTGTTACAGGTTCATTTTCACCCTCCCCCACCGGTGTGTCCCCCCAGCGCTGCCCACAGTGCACCCTGCCTGTCGGTTCCTGTCACACTGCGCTGCATGTGCTGCACTCTGGCAACGTCCCCGCGTGACACCGCAGGCCTCAGATGGCCCCCAGGGGGAGACGCACACTTCACACCTCCCGCCGTGCTTCCAGGCAGGCTGTCGATCCCGTTTACCCTCCGCACGGTTTCCTCTCCTGAGGGAAGACCGGCGCATCCCACGGGGCTGTCGCAGCTTGAAACGTCTTTTCAGTTGTAGAGCAGATGACAGGGGACATATCGGCCCTAGACCAAGCCCTGACCTGTGTTTTATAAGTCTGACTGCCTGGTCTTTAGATGGAATTGATTTTCTTATTGTATTTTATTGAAAGCGTTTCTCAGATATCAAGTATCACACACATACACATTTCTCTAACCGAGTCGGGGATACGTTGTAAACAAAGGGAATCGCAACACGCTGGGAATACTGAAAATGCAGAGAGCAACAAACATGTCCATCTCCTCCAGTTTAATTCGAATAGTCTCCAAGCGCTGACCGAGTATGTGAAGAATATTCATCTTGATGCTTCCACTCAAGCAAACATCCCAGATATTTTTATTCTATTAAAACACACACACACAAAGCATCACTGTATTCTTCATAGTAAATGCTCCGTCTACCCTGACATAACCTTCTGGAAACCAAGCTGTTTTAACTGCTTATTTGTGAGGTTTTTTTTTCCTGTTTTTTTTTTTTTTTTTTCAGCTATCAATGACTCACTTTATAAGTGAGTGAGGAAGTGAAAAATGACAGCTATTTCTGTTTACCCCTAGCGACTGTGTCTTCCAGGAAAATGGCTTTTTCCAACTGCCAAGCTAGTGTGAGCGATACATATTATATCAAAAAAGAAGCTTACGGAGAGAAATGGGTCAGTCCTTCTGTTAGCTTCACTCGCGGGTGTCTAATGTGATTTGTCATTGACACCCTTGTACCTACACTTGAGCAAGAATGCGATACAGTTCTGATTCAGAGGTTATCCATAAAGGTGTACAGAACTATTGATAGTGAAACAATTTGAGTCTGGGGAGAAACAGGAGAACGAGTGACTGTCAAAGGTCAGCTGGGGTTTTGCAGGATGTTGCTGTGTTTTCAGTCGTATCAAGAGAGCGAATGAGCTCTGGCGGAGACTCTTCTGTTTTGATCAGGTATCAACACAAGCATTCCTTCTTTCGTCTGTTTCTTTTGCGATCAATCAATTCCACTGTACCTGGCACTAAGGAACAGTACTGTATCACATGCAATAACTAGACTGGTCGGGTTATGAGTACACAAGCGAAAAATCTCCACTTTAAGACTGTCAACTAATATAAAAGCTCCCCCTCTGACAGTTCATTGGAGAAACGGAGACCTGTGTGCCAGCCGTAAAACTATACCTTCTGGCAATCTGAATGGCTGGTAGACGAACTGCGAGGAAACAAAGCCGGGGATATACACTCACCTAAAGGATTATTAGGAACACCTGTTCAATTTCTCATTAATGCAATTATCTAACCAACCAATCACATGGCAGTTGCTTCAATGCATTTAGGGGTGTGGTCCTGGTCAAGACAATCTCCTGATCTCCAAACTGAATGTCTGAATGGGAAAGAAAGGTGATTTAAGCAATTTTGAGCGTGGCATGGTTGTTGGTGCCAGACGGACCGGTCTGAGTATTTCACAATCTGCTCAGTTACTGGGATTTTCACACACAACCATTTCTAGGGTTTACAAAGAATGGTGTGAAAAGGGAAAAACATCCAGTATGCGGCAGTCCTGTGGGCGAAAATGCCTTGTTGATGCTAGAGGTCAGAGGAGAATGGGCCGACTGATCCAAGCTGATAGAAGAGCAACTTTGACTGAAATAACCACTCGTTACAACCGAGGTATGCAGCAAAGCATTTGTGAAGCCACAACACGTACAACCTTGAGGCGGATGGGCTACAACAGCAGAAGACCCCACCGGGTACCACTCATCTCCACTACAAATAGGAAAAAGAGGCTACAATTTGCACAAGCTCACCAAAATTGGACAGTTGAAGACTGGAAAAATGTTGCCTGGTCTGATGAGTCTCGATTTCTGTTGAGACATTCAGAAGGTAGAGTCAGAATTTGGCGTAAACAGAATGAGAACATGGATCCATCATGCCTTGTTACCACTGTGCAGGCTGGTGGTGGTGGTCTAATGGTGTGGGGGATGTTTTCTTGGCACACTTTAGGCCCCTTAGTGCCAATTGGGCATCGTTTAAATGCCAATGCCTACCTGAGCATTGTTTCTGACCATGTCCATCCCTTTATGACCACCATGTACCCATCCTCTGATGGCTACTTCCAGCAGGATAATGCACCATGTCACAAAGGTCGAATCATTTCAAATTGGTTTCTTGAACATGACAATGAGTTCACTGTACTAAACTGGCCCCCACAGTCACCAGATCTCAACCCAATAGAGCATCTTTGGGATGTGGTGGAACGGGAGCTTCGTGCCCTGGATGTGCATCCCACAAATCTCCATCAACTGCAAGATGCTATCCTATCAATATGGGCCAACATTTCTAAAGAATGCTTTCAGCACCTTGTTGAATCAATGCCACGTAGAATTAAGGCAGTTCTGAAGGCGAAAGGGGGTCAAACACAGTATTAGTATGGTGTTCCTAATAATCCTTTAGGTGAGTGTATATGAAACCAGTGCAACCTGCTCTACATCACGCTGCATTAAAATTACATGCGATCAATTTATAAGAAAGAACGAAGCACCTTAACACTAAAAGCCCGGCTTGTAATGTATTTGTCTCTCTAGGGGCGAGGACGCCAAAAGATTTTATTACAAGGCAGCCTATGTCGATCAAATTAATAATTTACGGGGATGCAGAAGTGATTTGTCAGAATAATGAGTTACTAGCCTAGAATAAATAGAACTGGAGTTATTCTTTAGTAACAAACCTGTATGAGTATTCTCCTCTTGCTATCTAACACATCAATTAAGCCATTTTGTCTCTTCATATGCAGTCCGTTTTGGGCACAAATTCTCATTAACTTCAATTAGTATGTAAAATATGCAGACAGCAGATTCAACAGACCTCATCTGGCCGTCAGGAGTACCTTGTTTGGCTTTAAAAAAAAAAAAGATAGTGTCCCTGGTAATTAATAGTACATGGTAGTAGAGCCACTGTGTGTACGCCCTGGACACCTGGTTTGAAAGGCACAGAGTGTCTGTTTTCGATGCCTAATGTTTTTGTTCAGTGCTACTAGGAGATGCTGTTCAATCACAACTCTCAACAACAGCTTCTGTAGCTGATGAGCAAATACTTGTCACACCTGCGCGGGGCGTAGGGCTTTGGGACGATTATTCTTCTGTGCACCGAAGCCTGCGTCCCTTCTGTCCTTCCCATATTGATCCGGCTCCGCGGCCTACCGCCCTGGCCAGCCCGACACTCGCGTCATATCGCAGCGAGCAGGCAGACTTTATTAATTTATCAGGCTAGGTCTGAGGAGCTTACTCATCCTTCTCATCACAGGGGTGTAACCAGAGACAGGCTGCCGGGGGGTGTGGGGGGGAGGTCTGACCGCAAGGCTGAACAGGAATATCATAGGAGAGGCAGAGAACTCCACAGCAATGTCAATTCAACAGCAACTTGAGAGCAGGCGGGAGCAATACCAGGCCAACACACCACACCACACAACAAAACACAGCACAACCCACCACAACACCACAAGGAAGCATTCAGAGGAGATGCTCGGCAGATCTCAGCGGTCCAGCTTTGTTTCTCAAAAGCCAAACAGGCGAAGACAGCTGGAGAATTGAAACCGAAGCCATTTGCTTTTTTGTGTGCAATTATTACATTCAACGCTTAATGAGCAAAGACTTTTATTTCAGAAGCTAATGAGTATTCTTCACTCCCCTGTTCAATTAATTTCCAGGACTGGCCCCCGTCGTTTACCACTAAACACTTAAGCCTCAACCTGCTAACAAAGGCAACTAAATTAAAGGGATTTAGAAGTAACAGACATCGCGTCTTGCGCTACAAAGCTGCAGAGTTAAGAAATCAAAACATTTAATATTCATAGCAGTGAGTCTCATTGTCACCTTGTCTACAAAAGGAAATGAATTCCCTCGTACGGGCACGTAGCGCCTCCCGAGGTGGACTCTGAGCCCAGTCCATTAGCCTGATTGACAGCTGCCTGGGTGGCACTACTTCCTTCGTCTCCATGTCGTGGCACATTTCTGTTTCATGCATATGCTAAATGCTATCATTATGCCACCACCAGGAAGAGACCTCATGAATAAGGTGTATTTTTAAAAATAGTTTATGCTGAGGACAAATAATTTGCTGAGGTTTGAATTCCGTGCAATTAGTGCCCGCTGTCTGAAAGGGCACATGTGTGGACAATGGCAGCGTCTGAGAGGGGAAGCATGGGGACAGGGTCTGAAAATGGCCAGAGGAGATTTCTATCTGAACCTGTCAGAGCCGCTCACACTGCACTCATTGTTGAGCCGCTCAGAAGTAAATTAAACTGTCAGGCAAGGTATGTAAAAAAAAAAAAAAAAACATGGAAATGAAAACAAAAAAAAGATAAAACACTACATGAAATTCATGTTTCCGTCTGATGAAAACAGGAACTGAGAGGAATCTATCTTTATTTTAGCTATAATCAATAGATCAATTCTGTTAATTTTGAAAAATAAACTCTTGCCACTCTCCTGCTACTCCCATTACAATCTTTAATTTTTTAACGGGAATAATAATAATTTATTCATAAAAAATCTTCAGTCTCTGTTAGCTGTAGTCATACTTTATACTGCTCTTACTTTTTAATGTTTTTTTAATTAGTAGCATTATTCTCCAAAGCCATTGTCTCATTAAAAATAAACAAATAAATGAATACAAATTTGTGAGTTTCCTATTCATTTTTTACACTTTGAGACACTGAGATGCTGTTGCATGACAATTGTAGACGACTGCAGTCTTAATGGTGGCACACTTTCAGGGCCCGAGAGCTCCGTCCTCACATCACTGCTGCCAAAGTTACCTCTTAATGCACATCCTGTGCTCTGGCACACTCTGCCTACCCTCTTATCTCTCACCTGCAAGGACCTCGGCATCTGTCTCTGAGAATCATTGCCTTCCGAGCTGGCGGGTCTCTACTGGACCCACCGTACACGATAAAGCCATTACAGTGCTGAGAGGGGCTGCGCTGACAAACCCCTTTTGACAAGACCACTGTCGGGAATCAGCAGCAGGAGCAGTGGGCTTTGATTTGGGGAAAAGACCCAAACATTTGTGTCTCTTCTTCAGTCCCGTCACTGTGGTGGATTATTAACATACGCCGGCAACTAGTTCACAGCTAAAATATGCATGATCCCCCCCCAGCCTGCCAGCCAGCCCAGTACATGTGAAATAGTCGACCTGCGGAGGTCAGACTCGGGATGAAAGGATTGGCAAGGTGAGCCCTTCTTCTTGCAGCACGACGGGTTGAATCGAAATCGATCTCCCCGGTCCCCGATCCTCTCCACCCAGCGCAGGGGACGGTGCTAGAGAAGAGATGGCACACAGGTCAATCTGTATCGAGTTCAAGGAAGGCCGAGAGAGAACAAACCCAGAGAGACAATCAATATTGACAACATTGTCTGCTGCCTGACTGGAAACTCTCTTTAAATGCATTCGGTGAACTTTACAAACAAAACAAAAAGAAGAGGCCGTGTTATATCTATCTCTGGTGCAATTTTGGCTGGGAGATTTGTGGGGGTTTTGGCAATGAGGGACTCGGCGTATGGGAGACGAGAGCAGCTTTACTAAACACACAAACATTACAGAGCCATGTCTTAATCCTCCAGCTGTGCAGTGTTTCCACCGCAGTTTGATTGTGAGGAAGTTATTAATTCAGAGATCAGCTGACTGACAGTGATAAATGGCAATTAAAGACCGGTGGGAGAAGCCTGGCGCTTCGCGTGGCACGTGAGCCTTGTGTTCCGCCGTTTAAAAGGCCTCAGCCGGCTTCATCAGCATTCAGGGCACACCCAGCGAGCGTTGTGTGTGTGTGTGTGTGCACGCGAGTGACTTGATTTTCTTCAACTGCCGAAGATGCCAATATGTTGTTTTCCAAGGTTTCATCCAAGGATTTCAAACATTAAAACTGCTGCCGCTGTCGCTTAACAGATCAAAGGGACAAGAGCACACATGTCAATGCACGCTATCTACTCTGCTGATCAAATGAAAATCGCTCGCTAAAGATGCACGGGAAGACACAAAGGAAACGGCATATTGAGAAAACGGGGGGTGGAGGGATTAAAGATATCCTTGCATTCTCTTTTGGCTTCCCAGTCAGTTTAAAACTGGTTATTGTGACCACACCAGAAAACACAGGCCTTCAGTGGTGCTTTAGTCACTAAAATCTGTGTCACGGAGACAAGCTAGACAAAACTAGTCTGTGTATCAATGCACATTTCCACTCTTCTCCTAAAAACAGCCCTTCTCACCTCAGTGTCCATGGGTGCTACAGGTTCTGGGGGTGACAGCTTTTCTCTGCACAATCCTGCTTCCCACTGTAGTACTTTCAAATTATTTCTCATAGTCTGCATTGAATTGTGTTCTTCTGACGGCTTCCACAATAAATAATTCAGTTAAACAAATCTTAAAAGTCATAAGCTGAAGGCTTTTTTAGAGTTACATAAAATGTTGTATAAAAAAAACCAAAAACAAAACTTCCGTCATTAAATAGCTGAAAAAACTCTTTAAGCTTTTTTTTTTCGAAGATCACTGCTCTCCGTATCTTAAAGAGCATGCCAGTGTTTGTCTATGATTTATTTTATGGGATGTTCTGCGTTTCCTGGCTAAGGTTCTCCGTTGTTTTGTTTGCTAACATTATTATTTGACAAACGACTTCTGAGAGACGCAGACAAGGAAGGGACACATTAAAGTGTTGCGAATTCCTGAGTGACTAATACTTAATTAATGGGCTTTCGAGATGCTAATTTGCATCACTTGTACACTATCTATCAAAAAAACATTGCTGGGGTAAAAAACAGAACACAGAGCAGCGTCAGAATAAAGTAGAATAGAATAAACAATGCATTCATGGAATATAATGTATTTAACATATACATTCTATTGTACATATTATATTATGTAGTCTCTTATGTAGTGAACAAAATGCCCTGAAGACACTTCTAGAGGACTGTAGGATATCCTATAAACTTTATACACCCACCTGCTTGGAAAGATAGCAACTGCAACAAAGTCAATCACGGACAAATTAAATCGTAAAAAAAATAAAAACTGGCTGCAACAGCAACCCCCCACAACAGTCCTATAGTTAGCCTATAGTTAACTATAGGCATTCAATGCTTTGCTCTTGCACTTAATAATCAAATACATCCAGTCACTGGTCTGGAGAATGCAGAGTACGCCTGTTCGCCATCAGAGCACATTAAGTATTGAGATGCCCCGGGTACTCCTCTGCCCTTTTGGGTCGCTGTACCCCTCGGCAATCTGCCCGTAGTGGCACACCAGAGAGTCTATACCACGGCCTGCAGTGAAGCAAACCACGGCTTCATCCCTTGGTTCATGTGCTGCCCTCTCCCGCCACAGCCCAGTCCCCCTCGGTGCCCTCACTCTTGAGCAGCAGCGCTCTGGTGAAGGGGCCTCTTGCCCTCATAGTCTACTGGGGGCTTGTCTGCCATGGGGGCCTTCCCTCACTTTGGTTAGTGCTGATGAAGGCGGCAAGACTGTGGGGCTGGGTTTTGTGGTTTGACATTGCCTCCGGCGGAGAGAGCAGCGAGGGGGTTTTAAAATGACTCCCTGCGCCTGGCCCGCTGCCCTCCCACGAGGCCGAGACACAAATCATGGGGACGAACGGGAAAAACACACAGTGGCTGTCTCCTGCAGGGCTGTGTCAGTACAAGAGCTACAGCCTTTCCATGCCTGAGCAAGCCCCACTTCCCTATCCATTTATGCGTGTATCCCAGAAAATGCCACAGAGTAAGAATTGGCGTTTTTTATTCTAGCACACCATGCAAGCGTGTCCAACTGGGACAACTGCACACGCACACTATGGGAGAACAGGACCGGAGTCATGATAGGAAGTGAAGAACGATGGCAAAAGAAGCTGCTATTAATGACATAGACGGTTCTATTCGTTCTAGATCTGAGCTCACAGCTTCCGGTGTCAGAGCGCCGGTACAGTTTGTACATGAAACCTCGGCAGCCTGCAGGAGAACGAATACAAAAAGCCAGGGACACATTTTTGGTTCATGTTCAGGCTTGAAATATATTAGAAGTGACACGAGACGTCAGGTATCCGTGGCGCGTTGAGGGCGGATGCTCCACTGTCATCTTGTTTTGGTCCGGGGAGCGTTGTTTCAATTACATGTGACAAGGGTTCCGCTCCAGCTGAAAATCGTTCTAATGGAGCGGATAATTAGACGTCAAATTTTGTTTACGTTTTGTTTGTTCTTTTGTTTTTTTAATTGGGTAAATAGAAATGGAACTGAGGATTATTCGCATGAATATTGTGTAGATTTCTTTTAACTGGATGTATACATTTATGTACTGAAACATGGAAAATGGCCTATTGCAAAAAACAAAACAAAAAACTGTGAAAACAAGAGGAACACACATCCCAACATCTGAATTGTGTATTTTACTTAGAGTTGGAATTGAAATCAGAGTGAGAAGACAGCCATCCTCACTGTAAACCGTCCTCTAGATTAATTTGCAAAAATCTGGGCTCTTTGTCTGCAGCGGCGCTTGCTCGGTATCAACACACAATACTGTCATCTGGGATTCCCTGGGCACGAAGGGGTTAACTGGGCATGTGGAGAAATGACAATAATGAGATTTGAGCAGAGCAGCACAAAAGGCGGGTTTGCTGGGAGTCTTGCAGACATCTTTGATTTCAGTTCCCATGGAAACTCTATTAACCATACTGCACCTGACCTACATATATATATAGTGTGTGTGTGTGCGTGTGTGTGTTGTTGTTACCAGTCTATCTGAGAAGCAGTTTATTTTGTGATTTCATCCACAGTGCCTGACAGCAGAGTAAGTCCCCTACATTAATTGGCTATCCCAGCAGGAAAGCAGGCATTCAATGCTGCCGTTAATGATACCTAAGGGTGGCGAGGAGCAATTTTGCCTTCTTGCTTTCTTTTTAAATCTTATTTAAATGTGCGAGACGTTTCTCTCTTATGTAGAAAACAGAAAGACCAAGTGGAGACAGTAGATGACTTTAACTGGGGTAGCTTTTCAAAGGGGAAAATGTTCAGCTGCATTTCAGGCAGAAGACATTTCTGTTTTCACCATCTTGAGATTGTATTACTGTTCTGATTTCCTGCAGTTGAGGCTGTGGATACATTATTGAGGTATACAGTGGATAGAAGAGGAATATTTTTTAATAAAACATCACTGGGTTAATTGCATCACTTTCCCTGCAACTGGAACGTTCTTTTTACGTGAATTCATCACCAAAAGATACATCAAAAATATATTTTGACACAAGGTTCATAGTTCTATTTTCAACTACTCTTGTGGAACTGAAGCATTATTAAAAAAGAGGCGGTGAGAGAGAAAGAGACCGACAGAGAGGAAGAGAGAGAGTTGAGATATCATACATATTCCAATTTTTTATGCCCTTAACAAAGCCTTAAAAACGCACACCATCATCTCTTCCACGTAACAGTTGCAGAATCTGGCGATTTGTTTCAATTGTTCCTGCAGTGGTGTCATTGGTGACCTTTACTGGTGGTGTCTTCCACCCTTGCACAAAAAGGGGAACGCAGGAAAGTAGAGGATATAATTGGTATAGCTGGGATTGAGGTTATTATTCACTAATTGGCTGCCACACCAATAATAATTGTATCACATTTAGAAATCTTGGGTTTTATGTCCGTCTCTCCTCACAGATTGTGGCGTGTAATTAGTTACCAGTTAAAAAATAATTACACCACTTGATAGGTTTGCTTTCTGACTGCACACAATGATTTATGAAGCTGCACTAAACAAACACTGAACCTCTAAGGACTGGATCACAGTGCCAGTGCCCAGAACTGTGCTTTGATCCGGTTTGGTCCTGATAATTATACAGCATTATTTGGACTAAAATACAATAAATATTTTTGGCCGATCATAATTCTCACCCTTAGAATTTCAATGCAGAATGTTTCAAATTTGATTTCAGTTTTTTGGGGGTTGGGGATCAACATAATATAATAATTTCCAGTACATTTGAAAAAACGTGTGAAGTATAATGGACTGCCACCCCCCCCCCCAAACATAGCTTCATATATTTGTTATGTGTAATACAGAAACATGTTAAGAGAGAAAGCTTTTCCATTATAAAGAGGCAGGATATTCGTGGATGCACCTGAACCAGATAGCAACATGTTTTCCCACATTCTCTGAACGCTCTGATTTGATTCACTGAACCTAGTATTTAATAAGATCAGTTCATAGGAGAACAATTCAAATAACACTTAATACTGCACAGGATGTTAAAAGTCTGTTAATTATTACTACAGAAGGGACTAACAAAAAAATAAATTTAATGCTCGCAGCCAGGAAGCGAACCATGTTTAATTCATCCACATGACAAACCATCAGTCCCATTTTTCTGAAATAATACAGAGGGGATTAGGCTGATAGGATGTTAATCTGAAAGCTTTTGAAGGATAATTGGCTAAAAAATTCAAGAAAAAGATAAATCCTTGAATGCATCAGTACAGGTATTTGAAACGGCTTCGGTCGAAAAGCTAACTGTACACAATACTTGATTTATAATGTGCAATTGTAATTTTATTACATTTAAAAATATCTAAGCTTTTAAAAGCAGGTTTTAATAGGTCTGAGAGCAGAGGCACGTTCATCACGAGAGGTGTCCCTTGAAGGCAAGCCGTGCGATCTGATATTCGCATTTGAAGGAAAATCCTCCTGTTCCTACATGACAGAACAGGCCCTATCTGACACTATCGGGCGTATTATAAAACCTTCATAACTGGCATTAGGGCCCATCAATCCTAATTTGAAATTGCCAAAGGAAAACACATTTTCTGTAGCGACACACACAGAATAAATTAACCACTTAATCAAAACCACAAAAGTGGGAACTGATACGAGACAACTCATATGAAAAGCCTCTGGTTGACACAGCTGGGTGTACAAGGTGACTATATCATCTGCCTGCTTGAAAGGTAGATGCCGTTAAAAGTGCAATCAAATATTATACAATTTACCACAGAAGAATAGAAGAGTACCAAGAGGGTGCATGTTTTGCTGGTACAGCATCGGCACAGATTCATGCCGCCTTAAATAGCATGGGTGCTACTCAGTGCACCATATCTGTTGAAAGGGAAAGAAATTATCGATGGCCCTCAAATCGTGCAGAGATTAATTGGTATGTTGTGTAGGGTTGTGTAGAGCTCAGTCAGTGTACTCTTCTTGGTGAATTTCACTACTTCTGAGAAGCTGTCTGAGGCAATTCCCTTCCCGATCTGCTCAAGAAAACAAAATAACTATCTTGAAATTGCTGGGCACTGCAATTTGAGCTAGCCCTGACCTGGCAATGCTATTTGAAAGCCTAATCTCCTGCTTTTGTCCGGGCAACACACCTCATTCTGTGGCAGGATCAAACTGTCACCAGAACCCTGCAGAGTTTTCAGCCACTGTCAGGGGAAGTGAATGGAAATACAATCGAAAAAAGAAGCTCAGTTCGTTTTAGGTGGCGAAGTCAAGTCCAAAGCTTCTGACAGGAGAAGATGAACGTCTAAGACAGTTCCTCCCCTCATACAGGAAGTCAACATGAGACTCTTCTCATCCATCTCTCCTCGTCTTTCTGATCTCATTCACTTTCCTTCCGATGTTCTCTCTCCACTCCCTCCCCACTGGACAGTCTCTCAGGGTCCAGTCCTGAATTCAGGAATAGTTTCTTGTTGTTTTTCCCCTCTTACTGTTTCATCCATTTTGCAGGAAGAAGGCGGAAGGCAGCCTGGCAGGCGCTGCTCTGGGGAATGCTGGGTAATAAATCTAATTGCTGTCCTGAAGTTGTGCCTCGTGGGAAAGGCCGGTTGAGGCTGTCCCACTTCTCTGCGCCGAAAATAACAGCGCTCGGGAAAGTGGGCCAGTGAAGGGCAGGCCGGGTCCACCTGGGGGCTCCAGTGGCAAGACGCTTCGTTTTTGGATATGGACGGGAATCTGGCCAGAGACATCTGAAGTCAAAAATGAGCAACTCTGCATCTCTGCGCCAGTGTCCACCCCGTGACACCCCATGTTTTTATCTAATATGTCTAATATGTTTTTATTATAATAACTTCCGCCAGAATACGTATGCGGTCGTATTTTACGAAGATCAGAAAACAACTGATTGGCATTCGGATAGTTTCCTGTGTTGCTGTACAGCTTAAACATGATCTGTTCTCAAAATATATATATATCTAACTGGCATCTTACCAAATTGCATCCTGGAATTAGAGCATCAAGAAAATCCTGTGAAAGTGTGTTGATGCTAAAAGACAGCGCAGGCATCCCATGTATATAAAATATATTGGTTTGGGAAATGACTGCTTGTTGTTTTCTATTATTACTATTTAAATGAAATCACAGGAATTTCATCTGTATTATCCCTGAAGAGCTTCTCTGTCTATTTCCAAAGCAGCCAGAATGCGTCACGTTTGATTAAGATTTCATTCATTATGTATTGCACTTAAGTACAAGGTAGAGTATCTTGCGGCAATGGCAAACCCAGACAAACAGGCGAGAATTATACAAAACACAGAGAGACTCCAGCAAGATTATTTGGTTCAGTGCCTTTTATACTTAATGAATGCAAACATAATACAACCAATCACTATAAAAGCCAAAATGTCCTGCAGTTGACGAGGCAAGGTTGATTACCGATCTCTGTTTCTTTGTAGCAGAATGTCATGAAATTGAGCCCGGAGAAAACATCCCCAATGAGTTTTGAAACTTTCCTGTACACTGCAATACCTGACAATTTAATCTCCATCCAACATGAAAAGACATAGTAAGGTCACTCAATATGTCCCCGTTCTGTAGAGAGGATTGAGTTGATATAAGAAATGTTCTGTAACACCAAAGTCTGACTGCCTACTCCTGCTCCTTCGCCTCTTCACCCTGGCCTCACCTCAGCTGCACTGCGCCTTTTATGCAGCGCAGTTTTCCTCCCGTTTAATTGAGCATTTTTCAGAAAAATCTTTGTAATAACGTCTCCCTGGCATCATGTCAGCTTGCACAGATTATAACTTGCTGTTGCTCGGGCAGTGGCACGTGGCCGGTGCCAGATTGGGGAGGTTAGCATGCCGTTCACAATGCTGCTGTCTGCAGATGGACGCCATAGCGGGCTTTTACATTTTCACTGGAGATACTGAAGACACCGAAGGATGCAGTGTCTAGCATCACTTTTCTCCCTTCATTCCAGTCCCGGCACATTAATAATGGAGTTACTTATAAAATGGATGACTTCTTGATTTAAACACAATGAATTTCACGTCCCCCCGGGAGTCCTCAGATAAGGAGAACCGTCTGAATTCCTGGGAGAGGTAAGGCCAGTTCTTTCTTGCTAACCTTGGTAGTAAAGCATATGCAGCCAAAATCTTGACACTAATACTTTAAGACACGGGACTAGATTTACTTAAATTTGCATCTGAAGCTGTGTTTATTGTTCTTTTTTCTTCTTTCTCCCCACTGGCAACTTGAACCTGCTTATGCTGAGACCCTGGGCTTAATTAAATTAGAGGAGCACGCAACTTATTTACACAATAACCTTTATCTGCTGACTGACACAATAGAAAAACACTAGTGACAAACTGCCTCAACTCTGACCCCCAGCGAGAGTGACTAAAAATACATTTGACAGCCAACCCCTAATCCATTACAATATATATATATAATGAAAACAACAAATAAACAAATCTGGCACTCTATGCGCACGCCTTCATTTCCATTCTGAAATCATGGGAAAAGAGCAGCAGCAGTTTTGCTATTTCAAGAACACACTCTGCCCTCTCCTGTGAGTCTCCTGTCAAGGGCAGATCGGGCTCTGTACCCATCTGTGGTTGAATTATCATGTCTAAACATGGTTTTCTTGCTTTCACACGCAGCTTCTTGACTAAATAGTGTGTAACCCCATTCTCAAAAACATCCTTCTTTCAGACAAACGTCTCAAACGAATTGCTCTGGTCCCACACCTCGAGATTACCAGCAGCCATTTCTTGTAGTACAAATCATGAGACGCCGCGTATGTTATGCAAGCACACGTCGGGACTTGAAAACACTTGCAATATTATTATGTTTTTTTTTAAATAACGTCAGCAGCCATTTGGTTTGGGTTTTCAAAGCTATATTAATGACCACTAAAATTAAATATTTGATAAAATGTATAAATAAATAAATACGCAAAACTGTTCACTGGCTTTGTAATGCAAGTGTTGTGTGTGAATTCAACAGCAATACAGGGCCATCTCTCCATCTGCCTCCAGAGGGCTAATAAGTGTTATGTCTTGTCTTGCCTCCTGTTTTCCAGCTGTTGGGCCTTGACATCGGCAGCTGTACCCCTCCAGCCCCACAATCTGCGTCAGCTGATCCAATGGTGTATTGTCATTTGGTCACACTTGTTAACGTAATTATATAATTTACAGGAAACAAATTGGCAGTTGTTACCGTAGCCCAAACGAGAAACAGGTTTTATTTCCTGCTAAACGAGGGCCCTAATGACGCATTCCTCAGAAATAAGGAAAAGCTCATTTTATATGTTCCCAAAAGTGATTCATTCATAGAGCAAATCTGTTGGAAGATTGAAATGAATAAGGTGTCCTAATTGCAGCAAGTAAAAGGAAAGAGGTAACGCAATAGTCCCTGTGAGAGTCTCTGCAAACAACGCATTACTATCTCAATGAGTATCAGATCTGAATGCGTTCCTTCCTCAAGCACAAGAAGTGTCGCCTTGGAGAAAGAGGAAGCTGTATGAATACCATCCAATGATTTCCACACCCTGAAGTCCTCAGAGAAGATTTTGTCAGGAGAACAAAGGAGTGGATTACACATCATTAGGAGCTGCGGGGAGAACATCACCCCCTAGGGATGCCATTGAGCATTACATCTTGAAGCAGACACGTCAGCCTCCGGAGCAAAACAATTGCTGACAAATTGAAGTATTTCAGAAAAACACAAACAAAATGCAGTTTAGTGTGACACCACTATGAAACGGTACACAATCATCTGTAATTTTCTTTTTTCTTATCTGTACCTGTTCAACCTTAGTGTACTTTTAACTCGGCTAGTCCCAGAATAGACTTATATTTGTCATATTCCTTATAGCTTGGAGCTGCATTTTGCAAGTGTCACCCCAACAGTTTCTCCACAGTGTGATATGTCTGCTAAGTGCCGCATTAACTACTTTCACGGCGGGAGCTGCCTAAAAGACATTCAGATCAGAGCAGACACACGGCGAGAACAGAGCAATTTTACTCGACTACACAAAACACACACACACACAACAACAATTGCACAAAACCCTGTGAGGATTAGAGCAGTTCTTTAATTTGTTTTTCTTTGAAAACTAGATCTTAACAATCCTTTGGCCCTGCTGGTACAAAGTCCTTGTCCACGTGAACCTGGGATGCTATACTGTTAGAGCAATGGCTGAATCAATCAGCGTTTTAGTGCCATCTGCAATCCAGACTTCCCAGTCACTCTGTTCTGTGTGTTCAGCATTCCTCCGAAATTTCCCATGACAACTAATTATTACAGTAAAGACGGCATCTGCAAAATTCTCTCAATGATCCTTCATAGGAACAGTATAATGGCGGTGGTGCAGGGGAAATAAATAACGGCTGGAGCATGCTCTGAAGCCCACAGGTGAATCTCTGTGCCATGGGAGATGTTAAACATTCAATCCCCAACACCATTTCCTCACAGTCAATCTCTGGGACGCTGCTTTTATTTTGTTTAATGGCAACTAATCTAACTGCACGCCATACAACTCAGCGAGACATGACACAACTGACAGAACACCCACAGGGCAAACTATCCCTTCAAAGGAATAATACTCCTCTGCAAACCACAAATGTCAAAAACCGAGTGCGATCACAATTGTCAAGTGAATTGGAGGACCTTACAAAATTGACTTAAGTGTCAGATTACCAGGAGGGAAGATTGCATCTTAAGAGCATTATAAGGACAATTATTATGAAAATACCGAGGGTAATGTCATAGAAAAAAACACAAGAGTCCCAATATCACAAAGCTGCTTGTCTACAGTTCCTTCACTAATGCAGATCTTCTATTGATTGATCGAAGGGCAGGATGCTGAGGATGCCAGTTATTTGCTGGGTAGATGTGCTTTAAGATATTCTTTCATGAAAGGCATCAACCACATCAAACCAGAGGAGCTTTTCCAGATCAGCAGGGACACACGCACCCGGGGACACAAATGGAAATTGGGCTTCAAGGCATTCAAGACAGAAAACAGGAGACACCTCTTCACACAGAGAGGCGTCACAATCTGAACAAACTCCCCAGCGATGTGGTTGAAGAGACAATTTGGGAACATTCAAAAACAGACTGGATAGGATCCTTGATCACTTAGTTATTAATGGACACCAAACGAGTATGTTGGGGCGAATGGCCTCCTCTCGATTGGACACTTTCTATGTTCTTTAGACCTGGGATAGTGGGCTAATGTCCTGTCTAACTTTTTCGTCTTGTTCACTGAGGGCACTTCTCACATTTGAGACGTGATCTACCTAAGTGTTCACAAAGACTTTGTCTCTGTAAAGCTTTGAGGGACAGGAGGAGGCACCATGCGCGACGTATCGGCATCAGCACATTCACAGGGACTCTCACTGTGATACCTTCTAATTAGGCCTTGCACCTTGCAGCCGGCAGGAACGTACAAAATTGCTTTAGACGGAGGAATAATGAATTTCTCCAAATTATAGCTTCAGCTAGTGAGAGCGGAGCACATTCGTCTTCTGAGCTGGAGTAAAGCTAAAGCATCTCTGATCAACAGACTCTAATGATGTCTTGTCAGCTGTAACAACCTCAACAACAACCAAACAGGCGGCAGCTGGAGCAGTGGAAAGAAATCTCACTTTGTTTTTTAGTTTTCTTCCTCCAAAGCAATATTTCCCACACAAGTTCGGGGCAAGATGAAACAAACAAACCAAAAAAAGACCAATCAATGCCACAATGATAGTCATCACACTCGTTTAGTTTCCAACCCACAGTAGCAGCGCTCGGCATGTAAAGGAGCCGGTAATGGTGACATCACTGCTCTGAGGTCTGGTTTAATTTGCGTACATATCTCCTGTATCCCTGATATCCTGGATATGTCTGTATTGTACTCTTATTCCTCATGGTTCTGTATAGATCTGGGTTTTGATTTACATCAGCAAATGATTCCAGGTGGATTCAGATTGCCAGCTCTGTCCTTCAGATTTCTATCCCTGTCTCAACACAGTGATGCATCTGCTCTTAGGTAGACTATAAAGCTTGGTTTTGGGTAAGATCCTTAAGGGACACCATAACGAAAGCTATCAGCTCACAGTAAATGGTAGCAACAGTTTTGAATCTAAAATCTCCTTCAGTTTGTGAGGCTGTCAAGGGAGGAAGAAATTATGAGTGACATCATTATTTAATTTCATTTGAGTCTTTGTCCGGTACAAAACTACTTATGTCATCCGGGACATTCATGACATGCAGCGTCCCGTATGACACAAAGTGTATTAGAGTCATCTAGTGTTACAAGACTCAATCATAAGACAATATATGACTTTTAGATCTGTCTCAGACTGCTCCCCCAACATCACTTCATTAAGACTTCCTTAAGACCAAAGAAGCATTAACACCAAGTCTATCGTGAATATATTTTTCAGCCGGTAGGGATGGAAATTGCTATCTGACAAAATGTGCGCCTGACAGGTTGGGTTGGAATTGTAATCCGCTGGCATCAGTATTCACAATGTAGAACAGAAGTCTGATGAATATTTGTTGACTGAGAGATTAACGTGGATGTCTGTGGAAATGTGTAAGGAATAGATATTGAATTTACTAATAATATGGATGCCAGAGAAAATCAAGACTGATCTCAGGCATTATTTTGCTGAGTAAATGGCCCTAATCAAAGCAGAAGGGTATGTTTTCTTGTTGCTTGTTATCTGTGACTCATCTAATACCATCTCTGTTTTTAACTAAATAGTGATAATACTGGCACACACAGGTATGTCGCAATAAATCCTGTACAATACATTGTACAATGTGTGTAATAAAATCTAATAAAAAGTTAATCTGGTGTTTCAGACAATCAGGTAACAATATAACTCCAGCTGTTGAATTCTCCCAGGCAAGCATTGTAATATTCAGTACATTCAGAAAATTAAATAGATAATAGAATATTATGACTGCTTTGGAATCACAGAAAATTGGTCTGTAAAGCGAATCAGCGGGCCATATTAATACGGCGCAATTATACCTTGTACCAAATACTTACACCTCATTTAATCAGCGATGTGTAACAGATTGGTTTGGGGCCAGATAGAAGAACAAGAGGTCATTTACAAAGACGGGGAGGGGGGGGGAACGAACGCATGCGTTCCTGTAGTGTTTTTGGCTCACAGAGGCTCAGTCATTTGCCTTGACAATATATAGCCGAGAATTAGGAAGTACTCATGAAATAAGATATGAGATTAGGCCCAGACCAAATCAGAGCAAATCAAATTACAAACTTGTACCCAATTTACTATCAGAAAGCAGTTTCTACCATTTATGAATGAAAGAAATAAACAGAAAAGCAATAGTTTGTCTATTTGTGACTCAGATGTGGTCTGAGCCTTAGGAAGAAACTAAAATCAGGTAAATTGGGATGGCCAGCTCACACAGCAACATTTTACCATTGGAAAGCTGGAAATGGTCCGAGTCTCCAGCATCACTAGACACAAGCTCAGGAGCGGTTGTGCTCATTATTTCTCTGGATATTTATACTACTCTCTCTTCTTTCTCGAACAATCTCGAACAATTACCTTTTATGGGATGCAAAGAGAAAGACTGGATGGACTTGTAGTGGGACAAAGCAAAGCAATAGTAAGTGCCTAAGTTGCAAATGCAGCAGATAGTTGCCAAGGAGTTGAGTTTGAGACCAGAGTCAGAGTATGTGGCGACAGATTGGTCAAGAATGCATCGACAGCGAGTAGCAGGAAAGACGTTCAAGTGGGGAAGATATTTTGGTTGCTTTCCTGTGTTTTCTCCTGCCAGAAAAACAAAAGCTTCAGAGCACAGAGAGCCTCTCCGTCTGGCCTCGCATGTCTTTATTCCAGGGATTATTCTGTTTTTTTGTGTTTGTTTTTGCTGCATAAATTGGTTCTATTTGTCACCCCTCCCTCTGTCTGGAGGGGAAACAATTATAAAATGTATGCAAATGTGTGGAGGGGAGGCATAAGAGCACTTAGGATAACTCATCAGGTAGAGCTCTTGACAGGCCCAGGAGAACAAAGCACAGTGGACGCTTTGACAAGGCAGTATTCCCAGGTACTTATTAAGGTGCTCTCTGCACTTCATCATTCTCCTGGGCTGGCTGTCTGTCTCCCACGGCATGTCACAGAATTGCCTTTTTACAGCATTTTCATGATTCGGGATTTGAGCTTCCTGTAGAAATACACTTTACTTGGCACATTGTGTTGTTTTTCAATAAAGGAAAATGTAAAAAAAATAAAATAACACATCATAGGTCAAATCGCAAGTTACTGCAGTACAATTTTAGTTTTTCCTCCCAATGGATGGGAGGGGGGCAGGGATATAGAAGGAGAGTGGGGTTACATGCTTTAAACAAGTAAAACCAAAAGGGGAAATGGACATCAATATGCTCTGCGGTTATCCAAATTATATTTATTAAAACGGTGATGAGAGCAAGGAAACGAACGCCTCCATGGATGGCACGCGGCAGCCATTTTGTGCAAGGATTAGACAGATGAAAAGAGCAGAATTACAGAGTCAGATAAAATAGGAGGTGAAATTGATGGTGGGCCAGATTCATAAAGCAACTGCAGGGGAATCTGCCCAGGGCCAGCCCCTCTCTTCCCAGTTGTGTCAAAACATTTGCTGCCTGGCCTGGAGTCCCGCTGGCAGAGTTACACAGGCGACACAATTACCATCATGGCCTGAGAGGACCTCGTGTGTTCTCCGTTCCCCTCAGTCAGTATGGACTGGCAGTTGTGTAGAGCGATGCACATGTACAGTATTGTGACACGTGCGTCTGCTGCTGTTATGATGGGGTGGGGGGGGGGCGGGTATTTGAATAGAAAAGTACTGCAAGAAAACTTAAAAAGAGAAAAATGGGTTGCGCTCCATGAAGAAAGAAGCAACAAGGTGCCACGTGCATGGCACTTCACAAGTCCATCGCGGGTTTTGTTATGTAAAATACTGTCGGAAGTTCTGCAGATGAAAGCTGCACATCCTGAAATAATTAATGCCGTGTGACGCAAAGCCGCGCTTTTGTTACAAAGCATCCTGTCTGGGTACTATTTTTACATAACCTCTTAAAATCCGTCTCCCTCATTACATTTAGCCGGTAAAGCCAAATTGTTCCCCAATTAAATACGAGAATATGGCAATGCAGCACGATAGTGTCCGGTACAGTTTAGGTTGCTCCACCGTGTCTCAGAGGGCTGAGGTCCTGAGAGGGTTTACAGGCGCCATGCTTACCAATAAACACACACAAACTGACAGCCATGACCACTGAGGGAAGGTAGAAGAACAACAAGCTTTCACACATTTGTCCAGCACTGAAATGCCACCATACATGGGTTTCCTGAGTTTCATAGACCATGCCTGTCCACACAGAAATTAAAGTACAGACTGGAAGGACGAAGACTTTAAACGTCCAAAGAAGACAGGGCCCTTCTTTTTTAGGGCAGACCATTCTGAGCACCACAGGGAGGTCGGGTTGTCTCATGTTTCTCCAGAATTGGCTCGTCTGCAGTTTGGTTTCTTGGTCTGTTTGGTTGTTCTTTGACCATCCCCACATGTACCAGGGTATGTGAGGGGAAGTCTGTCTTGAGTCCCAGAAACAGCAACAACAGTAGCTAAAATCAAAATCTAACTGAATCAAAAACGATGGCCAACAGACTTCAAGTAGGCTTTCACATATGTTGTTTTAGTTCAAGGAAGAAGCTTTAATCTGAAAGTTTTACGTAACAAAACGGAAGTTACAACTCTACAACTCTTGGCAGATCTTAAGTAAATAGGCAATCAACATTGCTACTGGTGTCGGGAGGATGCTGCGTGCATAGTCACTGTTATTATACTATTACCTCAATCTGGGTGCTACTCTACAACCCCTTTCAGTCTCTCAGATTATAAAAGTTACCTCAGAGTCAAAAAACATTGCTTGCACTATTTTGGTGATGCCAACTGACACCGAAAGCTTGAGTTTCAACTGTGCAAAGTACCGCAGGGATTCTCAGAGCATGGGGACCAGTCGTTGTGATGACAAAATCACGATCCCTGCACTGTATACTTGTAAAGGACACGCGTGTCACTGGTTAGTTAGGTCAATGAGGTCGTTACTGTGAGCAACTGGACAATTAGTCAGGAGGCAGGAGGCAAAATGGGGTGAACTAGTGGTTGGAAGAGCTGCCTCCAGGTGCGGTGACAACATCTTTAGATCAGAGAGCAGAATAAATAAATAAAAATGTGCAGGAGTAGGGGGACAGGAAAGCCTTGAGGAAAGCTTAAATGGCAAAGTGTGTTTAGGAGAAACAAGGTCAAACATTGTCCTCAGTGAACCACCTGGCACTCAACTGCAATGCTCCTCCTAAAGTGGGGTCAACTCCAACACTTTCACGACTTAATCAACTCCTCCCGGTCACTTCCGTAGAGTGATATTCCTACTCTCTACCCGTGCAACCAGGCCAAGGCTCAAGGGAGTCATCAAAACTACACGAGAGAGGTCTAAAAATGGGTTCACCTTCGCCGTTTAATCTGCAATCCAATTTTTAATTCCATACTACTCGGTATTAACAAGGTCAAATGTTCATACCAGCCAGTGGGAAAGAGAGCTTACACTTAATACTGTTTAAATAATAACCAGTAGACCATCTTAACAGACCCACAGCTATGCCTAATGATGACCTGAACCCCAACCCCAAAATGATCAATCTTGCCCAAGCTAAACATACATGTGTGCCGATGGAAATTGAACTGTAATGCTTACGAAAGCCTATCTTTAATGGCGACTCCTGCCCTAACCTCAGCCTGGTTTATCAGCATCACAAAGATGCTGAGATCACAAGTCCCGACTTAGTATTTGTTTTACATATTCCTAAAATATCGCTCTACCGGGTCGTTAAGTGAAATCGATTCCCCAGCTTTAGACTCTGAGGCAGTTTACAAGGCATGTGATTTGTTGGTGCCAGGGGACTCGTGCTCCATAGTATGATTGCACGGTAATTGCATCAGTGAGTAAGAGGCCGGTTGGCAGGATGGAACGCAATAGGTTACAGACCCATTACTGTTGGCAATCAGGAGCCATAATGCGGTCATTCTTCACTGCCGTAGCTGGGTGGGCAGGCAGGTGGCATCTTGCCTGGCAGCGAAGGGATGAACAGAACCCTGCAGACGACTCCGCAAGCGCTCGGCTTTGCACAGTCCATAAAGGAGGTCTTGGAGATGGTGTGAAGTGGAGGGTTTCTGCCCAGTACAGTGACAGACGCTTTCAAACATCAAACACCCGCACGGATGAGTGGAGCTCACCCGACCCGTTCTATGTATACACAGGCATTTCTCCTTCATATTGTATGCTGAAAAAACTGGGAAAAATTATATATAATTCTTATTCCACTGTAATAGAATACCTCCACTGCGCACACACCTTTTGACTTATATATAACAGCAGACAGTAACACTATGTATGTAATCATCAGCCACTACTATGATTGAGAGAAATGCATTGTGTGGGCAGAGCACTCAGACACTGGTAACCTAGCAATTGTGCTTTCTCAACCTGTCGGAGGCTTTCGTCTTGAATGTAGAGGCTGTGATACAGAGGGGTTTTAGATGTATTTTTAAAAGTATGAAACACATTATTGAAACGGAATTGTACATTTCCTCGATGGGGGCATCCAAGCATTTTGTGCCTCGTTATTTCAGATCTTGCCAGATGCCCTAATTCGGGAGTTATTTTTAAGGAGATGACTAAACAACTGCTCTGAAAAGTGAGGTTCTTTTCCTCTTACTTTTGTGGGCCGTTTTCTGTCTCTCATTAAGATATCCCCGCCGAGCTGCCGGCTGGAGTCCTGTTGTAATCTTCACTGCAAGTGTGGCTGCTCCAAGGGTGGCCGGGGTGCCCCACTGAGACGTGTTAGAAACATCGTGGAAGCCCCCTCTCTCGTGCTTTATCCTTTGCATGTATGAGATATTCAAGGGCTCAGCATCTATCTCTACCACGGAGGATTCCATGTGTCAGCCTATAGTTTAACCATTTCACCTCTGTACATGGTCTGAACTCATCCGAACAGATAGGGTGCAGAGTATTCTTGTGTTCACCCTGTGGAGACCCTGGTAACTCATGATCTTGTCATGTTTGGACCTCATGGTATAGAGCGGTATGATTGGCTGGGCCTACAACCCAACAGAGGGGAGGAAGAAGAGACAGAGAAGAAGAAGAAGAAGAGAGGGAGGAGACACACCCGGCTGCCAAACAAAATTGTGTTACCTGTCTGCGAGGAGCAGAGTAGAACAGGCGAATTATCTTTTCCTTTCCTGTGACTCAACAGAAGCTTAATATAGCATACTTCATGGATATCATCAAATTATATTATGTGTGCATAAGATTTGTCATTTGTCTTTTGCATGGATGCATGGGAGCCCCTACAGGAGACAGGGAAACAGGTGAAGTTGGTTTTCTCCTGAAGCTGTCCCCAAAGTCACAGGAGAGACATCCTCACTGAGAAGCAGAGTGGTGTTCACTGTTCCAGAAGCCAGGATTTTGTTGCCTACCGCGTTCATCATCTCCTTGTGTGCTGTAAACTTAAGTTTTAAGTTTTAAATAGTTTTAAGGTCCTGCTGACATCATGGCACTAAGAAAACCCTACTCCCCCTTTTTTGTTTTCCCTTTTTACATTTTCTTTATCTATGTTGCCCAGAAACGCAGCACACATTTGTCACTGCCTCAGAAACCCAGCAGCCACCTTTACGGTCTAGTCTCCAGCGGCTCTGCGGTCTACGTAGCGGGCGCCAGGCGGGGGGCGCTCTGTGATCTGCAGCAGCGCAGCCAGACAGCCGCTGTGTCTACAGCACCCTCGCCTCGCCCCTTTGATCCTCGCCTGCCCTAGTTCTTGCTTATCAAGTTCCTCAGTCTCTGCCTCTGTGTTGCAGCTGCGATGGCAGTGAATTATTATTTAAATACATGTACATATTATATGAATAGTTCATTTATAATTTATTGTAATTATTATTGTTTTGGGATTATTACGGACAAAGTTTCAGTCCTCACTTTTTATCAGACCAGTGGACAGTGGGGGGTTCTCTGTTCTCATCTCCATGCCCCCTCTCCATTATCCACATCTAGTTTCCCACCTCGAACAGTTTAATATTCTGCGAGCTCAGGTACCCTCATTAAAGGCCTGGTTTTCAGACAACGTCCCAGAGGACGGGCAAGGTGAAGCAGAGCCCCAACCCTGCCCGTTCCAGCAGTCCCTGAGAAAGACCAGTCTGCCGGCTCCGAGGGATCTCCCTGGGGGGCTCAGGTCGTGGTGAGGAGGTTGTCAGTGTGTCAGCTCACAGCAGCGCCCTCCCTCTAGCAGGCCTGACCCAGAGCGCTGCAGTGTACCAGCCACGGTGGGCCACCAGGGACATCTGAGGGAACTTTGGATGACTGCTCCCCCATCAAGAGTCAAAGAAAAGTGGGTCAGCTATGCACAGCACCAATAAAAAAGTGCAGGATTTGGAGCAGGAGAAAGACTTAATGTTTTCTCTTTTTGAAATAAAACTGGTGTTTTTTATTGTTCAAACCAGCTGCACAATTCAGTCTTGGTTTGCTGTAGAGTCTAATGGTGCTGAGCATTTGTTCGCCTGTCCACATGTCGTCACATAGTACAGGCATTATGTACATTGTTGTTGGGCAGTGGGTTACTGCTGACAGCGTATTACTAGTTGTTTGTATATGATGGCGAATTGAGGGAGTTTGAGTGATGGGACCAAAATGGCCAAGCTAGATAGTTATCCTGATACAGGGCGTTGGCTCATGGATGTAAAACCAGAGTTGGAACCGCCTGGGCAAACAGGTGCACACCGCTGTTATTTAAAGCTAAGCATGGAAAAATTCAGATTCTGTACGTTGGGAATCTTGCCAGATGTGCCAGAAACGAAGCTGCTGGGAGGAATTTCCACCCAGTCCCATATGCTGGTCTGTTCTTTATAGAAATCGTGTTCAGTCGCCTTTAAAAATAACTTCTGTTTGGGCTTTGATTGGCATGCCAAGCGTTGCTGGGCCACATGGCGTTTTCTACATAAGCCTCAGGTTTCTCACAAAGAACAGCAATCCAGGAATGGGGAAGTAAGCATGCTTTCTCATTGTCTATATGCTATCATTTTTGATTGTTTATCATGAATGCTGCAGACTGCTCAATAGGATGGGAAAAAGGAGACCAAACATGGAAAATTGAGTGAATAATAAACCTAATTGGGCACCACCAGAAGGAGTGATGTATTTTTAATCTAAGATCATCATTTATTAACATTTTCAGCATGATCATTTATAAATACTATAGACATCACGTATATGGCATGACACCATCATATGTGTGCATTACCTTTGTGACATGTACATATTAACATTTAATTGCATGAAAATGTCAAAAAAAGGACAGATTTTTTTGGCTTCCTGGAAGGGACATGCTTGCATGATGCATGAAGGCTGAAATAGTTTCAACATTATGAACGTCCCCAGACATCACAAAACCCCGACACAAAGAGAAACCCAGTTTCGAAAACTTACTCATTAATATTTCTTAGTATCTCAAAACAGATAATCTGCTCTTTGAAGATATGTTGAATCTTCTAATGAGCAATGTGTCCCCAACGTATGGTAAAGCTCCAAATACCCGTCCACTGATCACAAAGTGTGTGCCTGACACAGACATATCAAGGATACCGCGAGGCTAATATGTGTGGAAAAAATATCGATACCTATCTTGGCTTAATGTTTTTTTTAACACAGAAGGAGTTAATGTTTAATTAATCTGTTGGGTTTGAAGATGGGAGTTTAAATTTCTCTCTGATAAATGGCACATTAGGCCGAAGAGTGAAAATCATACTATTTCCTGCTATTAGTAAAATTGGTTAATTACATGCTGGATCTGGCTGATTAGCTCTTTAATGGTGTGGGAGTGGGGGGTGGGGGCTGCGTGGGTGTGCGTGGAATTGGAGGGGATCTGCCGTTCATCACCGACTCGGTGTTAAAACTCATAGGTCACACAGGCAGCCACTCATGACACTTTCAAAGCTCAGTAGTGAAATCCGTAATAAATAGACACTCACACCAACAGCTCACTTGTGGGAAACCGAGGAGTTATTTCATAATATTACCCAACAGCCCAAACCAGGGAAACGAGAAGTCATCCAACCTGCTGTTTCACTGTGCACATCATCTGTGCATTTTGTGATTTGCTTGGCAAATAGTTAAGTTTGACAACCACCTACTCATAGTTTCTCTCCATCAAATGTAACCCCCCCTGCATGTGGCAGAGTCTTTTCTGAGTCTAGTCCAGGACTGCACCATCCTGAAATCCTGACTGGGCAATTCACAGGTAAGAGCCTTCCGTTTTGAAGATCCAGACAAACACCGATTTCATTCATAGGCAAATGCGTTAATCAGGAAGAATCATTGACAACTTTGACCTTTGTTATTTTAAATAACTATAACATCCTGTCCGGTTTGTTTTCTCAGCCATCCCCCGTGAGCTTTTAAATGCATCCTTCTAATTAACCTATTCCGCCTAAGAATTCTCTTGAAACAATTCCACAAGGCTGAATGTGGCAAAACGACTGCCAAGAAGACATTTTTAGATGCTCAATGCATGATGCTTCAACAGTGGGCTGCTACACTGACATCCCTCCTCGCAAGCAGCTAAGTGATTCAGGGAGAATGAACAACAGTCCCTGCCTGGTGTAAAGACCACAGCGCTGGGAGGCGGTGCAGAGACATCCTGCACAATTTTATAATCCCTTCCTCAAAAACAACAGCACAGCAAGACTCTCGGGCAAAGTCCTCAGCAGCACGGCATGGTGTTGGGGTCGGCTCGCCATTTTTGTTGAGATTTCTTGTATTTGAATGCGGGGAGTTGATCTGCTGAGATGAAAGGCAAGGGGATTTGTTTCATTCCAGCTTCCTGAGGGCAAGTGTGGCAGCATTGCAAAGCAGGCATCCTAGCTTTGAGCAGTAAACACTGTTCCATCCCCCCTCCCCTCTCCCTCTTTCGCTCCCTTTCTTTCTCTCAGATGCTTGGCTATGTGCTCCACATTCAGAGCAGTAGGGGACAGTCCAAGGACACTCATCCAGTCCCCCTGTCTCAAGTGACGCAGAGCCAAGGAGACGATGACGCCAGTGACAGTGGGGTTTGTGCGGAGGACATTCATGAGGCCAAAGGGGATAACTCAAACTGGGAGTTTTGCGAGGGAAACCTACCTAAAAAATCCACACCGCTTCCATGGAAATGTGCCATCAATGATTAACCCAACACATCCAAAACTGCATTTCATACAGGAAGAGAAATACATTAAAAGTATGCTTAGTTAATATTCCAGCTCCTTGTGCTCAGTTAAGTATTACATAAGGCCAAACAGCACCTCGAACCCCAACCCTCACCAACATCACAATTTAGCTAGACCTCTACAAATCTACACCCAATTCAATCAACTCAAGCAGCCTCAACCTTAATGAAAGTCTAGGCTTGAGGAATTTAACCCTAACCCAAACGTCACCCCCACTTAAAGACTTACTTTCATTTAAATGCAAATGTTAGCTAATTTACTCAAAGTAATGCTTTTTAAACAATCCATTACACCGCTCCTACTTTAAATTTAACTTGGGCAAAGGGTTTGATTTCAGGTGTGCCACAGAATACCCCTCCATCCACTGTGGAATAGCCGCCACGGTCGGCAACTCGCAAGGTCTGCCATTACATATCCGATCATTTAACTTAATAAAGAAATTATCATCCTCTCTGTTTACTTTTCCCAAGTCTCCCATTCAGCCCACACCGCCCACCCGTTGCACGGAATCAAATTAAAACTCGTCTCCAAGAACGTTCTCTGGAGAAGCGAGAAGGTAAGCGTTCGGTGTTGTCGGCGAGATCCAGAAATCCTGGAAACCCAATCCGTAACTGAGGCGCAATACGGTGGGGGGGGAGAGTAGCTCTTAGCAACAGGCTTCGGCCAGCTTTTATCACCACAAGCGCGGCCCGCTGTTCAGAGTTTCATGTCACGCAGAAGCCGTCCAGAGCACATGCTGCTTTCTCTTCTGCAGGGCGGACCCCACCACTGTGCCCGTGCAACAGAAAGACTGCCAGACCCACATTTCTCTCCAGCTGTTCGGTAATGGAAGCACACTTCCTGGAACCACGGATCTCTCCGCTCTGGAAGTGCAGAGCGCTCAGCGTCTCTTGTCCCCTCTATACAGAGCGCGGGCAGACGATAGGCCCACGCTGATGTTTACGGGTATAATATCGGAGGAGGCAGGCAGGTGTTCATATTGATTGGCGTGTCCTTGCTAAAGCGAGACTGGCACTGCGGGGTTTCACGGGCATGGCAGACACGGGCTGGCACAGAGATCAATGACACCAACAGTGTCTCATCGAGAGAGAGAGAGAGAGATAGAGAGAGAGAGATAGAGAGAGAGAGAGGCAAGGCAGCAGGGTGATGGGGGTTTTAAACTCTTACACTCAGTGATTTATTTACGTCTTTCGTTTTTTTCCGTTCTCTTCCAGCTATCTGCCTGAGCAGCTAAATCATGATTTTCTCAATAAATCTCACTCGCTCTCTCTCCCTCGCTCTCTCTGGATCAGTTTCACCTTGGAAAGGAGGATTTCATTATTCCGCTCAGAAATGGTGCAGTTAAAGTAGGCAGGCAGATATGTAAAGATGATATTTTAGGGAGTGAGGAGGAAAAGGAAAAGAGAAAGGGGGAGAGAGAGGCAGAGAGAGAAAGAGGGACTGCCCCCATAGAAGTCGGAGAGAGAGAGAGGACTGCGATTTTGATACCTGCGCTATCGGGAGCAGTTGTTGCCGTGGAAACGTGGGACGTGTCAGGCCACCCCACGCTGTGTTTTGAGACGGGAGAAGCCGTGTTGACCCCCAGCACAGCGAGAGACTCGTTCACAGCTTACTTGTTTGGCTATTATCACGCATCACTCACACGCTAACAGCAAGCCTGTTCCTGGGAAGAAATGGGATCCGTGCATTGAAAAGGGCCGCCCGAAATGGCTCCACTTTCTCCGACGCAGACGCTATTAAACAGGCTGAGTATCGATCACGGGGTTGCTTAGCGCATGGCTGCTTTTAGGAGATAAATCTGATCTTGTTTGCAGATGCGTTGTGTTCTTATTGGTATCACAGTTCAGACACAAAGAACAGCTGTAATAAAATACGGGGTTTAAATTTGCAACTTAAGCGTCCACCCCCCCAGCTCTCTCCACTTCCGTGCCTTGCCACCGCCGTACTGAATTGAGTCAGATATATAGATGCTATTAAACACAGGGGGGAAAAGAAACAAATCATTATTTAAGACAGGAAGAAGGCACGGACAGAAAACGCTCGACTGGGATGGAGCAACACAGCGTCAGTGCTACATACAGACGTCTACGGCCCTGGCAGCAAGAACAGCGAGGACGGAAGAGGTATTAATGTTGAAAGCAAACAAGGCCACCATGGCAGAGGGGATGAAAAAAAACTGAATTCAAGCAAGAAAAGTCACGGGGAGCGATATCATGTCTGACGGGGCTTTTTTCTCGACAGATTTGCACAAATGGCCTCTGGGTTGTGGAGACGGTACTGTATGTGGTCACCCCTGCTTGCCCACCCTCTGCTCAGAATCGATGCCACAGTGCGCAGGGCAAAAAACAACACTGAGCTGCTGCCAGGACACGTAAACTTCCATTTCGCCGGGTCAGGTCACCTCTAATGGCATTCCACAGCACAGCGGGAGCACGGTCACTGTAACTCTGCTTCCCGGCTCGATTTGCAGTTTGTTTGGCACGGGGATGTACGGCCGGCCTCCTGTCGTCTTGCTCTTCCACTCGCTGTGGTAAAAACACAATCTGAAGCCATGACGTATTCAGAGAGGAAACTTTTTGCAGGACATAATTAACCAGATGAAATTCACTGCACACTAAGAAAGCCCATTGAATTTCATAACGATCCTTCATAATTAAAGTAGGACAATTTCCCATTTCCGGGATCCACGCAATGGACGCCTGCTCTGCTGTCCTTTGCCTTCCAACCCCTCAAACTTGCCAGCCATTTCCATGCTTAGCTGCAAAACACAACAAGGGCGAAAAGCAATTATGTCTTGATGGGGGAACGAAACGGTAGAGAGAAGGAGAAACACAGCCCTGCCGAGATGTCAATCTACCCCCATGGGCAGACCTACAGTAGCTGCCTTGCTTTCCATTATTTGTAAGATAAATAAGAGACTCTCCATGCTTTTCAGAATCACACAAAAATGAATGAATATATATGCTGGGATTGTGTCAGATTTCATGATTTTGATCAAGAGTGGTGCAGTCTAGAATAGTTTAAATGTCACATTAAACCATTTCACAATATTAAAGGTGAACCCAATGCGAATCCTAGATACTGTGTAAAAGCCAACAGACTTGAGATGTGCGGGATCCGACTGCCTTATCAGGAAGTGCATTTTCATTTTAACGTATGAAAAGGCATATTGTGGAGACCCCAAAAACACTGACACTTGCTCCTGACTAGTGGGGGATTCCCTTCATATCTTCAAGGGCTGCTGTGATCTTTAATTCCAGATGAATACAAAATAATGCTTGTATTCCAACAGCTCAGACAATGAGGAATGTCAGCGGCCCGTGCTGCAGCGTGAACAAAGACCACATTGAAATGGTAATCGTGACTTTTGCCGGTGTGTGTGTGAGGTTAAGGTCGGTGTGAAGGGAGCGTCATGGGAAATGAAGAGTATTCTGCTGAAAGACTAATATGAATCGCCGTGCTGTGGAGGCGAATGGGGTAAACCCATGCTTCTGCGATGCTGCTTCTGCTTAGACTGTGTGGAATAATTTCAACTCCTATTCGTCATCAACCTTCACAAAATCGACAGCACTGTGAAGCCAGGGGGCGAGAAAGCCAAGAGATTACAACCAACACCATACCATACCGAGCACTTGTCAGCCTCAATTACGCCATGCAGATTTTATCCTGCAATTAGCCATCTAAAGTCCTGGCAACAATTACATGCACATATAGTATCGCTTCCTCTGGGAAAATAATGCTCATTTTACCTAGTTAATTGCAATCTGTGCGCCTGAAATCCAATAGGACCAGGAGTCATTGAGGAGCTCTGCTGGGCATCCCAGACAGACATCCCAGAATAAAGACAGCCAGAGAAATTCTGTTACATCCTGGCAGTTGTGAAGCGTGTTCTGCAAATGGCTGGTGCTCTACTGGCATACAGGCACCAACTCGGACCATTAAAGCACAATTATTGTGTCAGTTTCGGTCCGTTTGAGGCAGTGCTGCTAAGACATTTCCCTCCCTGAGAGCTGACACAGAATTGGGACTCTCTCACTGCGAATCCCATCTGAGACACATCAGTCTCCCTTTTCTCCAGCGAGAAGCATCATTCCTCCATCACTATTTGATACTCCCTCGGCTTGCCTAGCACAATTTCCCTGTCTTAATTAAACAATTAACATAACCATTAGCTTAATACAAAAAAATCTAAAGAATTAATTCAGGGACTTATTCCCCGCACAGTTAACTATCGACGCCGGGCTGCTCTGAGTTTCTGAGCTCATTTTCACCCCTCTATTCTGCTTTAAGGTTATTATGAAATGAACAATTATTGGCTGCCTCCTCTTTCCTTATAACATATTGAATTGTTCTCACATCATTATCTGACTCCTCAATGAACCCAGCACTGTCTAGCCAAGCATTTATATCCATGAATGATTCAACGACTTCCATTCAGTTCAAAAGCTGTCCGATATTTCTAATTTCGAAAATAAAATCCCACTTTAGAGAAAGGCAACCATGGCCGTCCCGAGATCTCTGGCATCCTTTAAGAAATAGTGTCCTGACACTCAACAAATAAGCAACGGCTTTCTCTTTACTTTATCTGTACACAAGGATGAACACACAACTGTGACAGTCTCCACTTTTCCCCATTGCCTCCTCACGAAACGAAGCAGTTAATATGCATGTGTAAGATGTTTGTTTTGAGCCGCACACCACAGAGAGAGAGGCAGCAGCCTGCAGCTGGCGAACTATAAAACTCTTTTTAGTTATTTTTTATTATATTCTCAGGAGCCTTTGGAAGTCTCAACCAGCTGACTAATAAAGTGAGTCACTTGGCATTGTAAGTTAAGACTGCAAAATAAAAATAACCCCCGATCACCGAGCAAGCACTGTTTTCAGACGTCAGAAACAAAACACTGACGTGCTCCGAGGAGCCCGTCTCACACAAGTCTTCCGGATGGGTATTAAAAAGATCAGCCACGAAAAGGCAGGTGTTTGTGCTGGCTTTATTTCTCAGAGGCTCGATTTTGCATTTGCATCTGTTCCAGGAGGCTGTTGATCCCAATTTAGCCGAACTATAGACTCCATGGCATTACTGTGCAGGGAGTGGCCAACTTACAACCCTGCGATGTTACATAACGTGATTCATAACCGCCATGAAGAAGAAAAGGACTAAAGTCAACTCTAGGAGGTAAAACACTTCACTTTGACACATTTTTAGCTTCCCATGATGGCTGCAGACTGCATGCTGTCCCAAACCTACTAGTCTGCCAAATGGGGACAAAAAACATACAAAAAGCATTTGCAATAAAAGTAGGGCAGGATAAAGATACATACAGTGGGGCTGGTAAACTGTCATGAAATGAACTGGAATTCCGGGTAAGTCCATTCGAAAAACAGTGGGCAGATTTACAAACCATTATAAACACACTGACATGCTTTTGCAGAAAGGAAGAAAAAACTGGCGCTTATTCCAATCATTCATAACAGCTTATAGGGTTGTTACTTTGAATGAACCTCAAGTCTGGCCCAGGTGAATTGCCCAGTGCGGCGCATTTGTTTTCAGTAGAGACTGCTGGACTGTGGTACCAAACCTCCCCGTGCTAATTGGATGTCTTTGATGTGGTGCACAGCGCACTGGAGACAGGTATAAATCTAATTAGCTGGCGATCACTTGACCTGTCTGGAGCGAGACCTCCACACTCTCCCACAACCACCGTGTCATTAGAAACACTTCGTTCCAAACGCTGTGCTTTATTAACGTGTCTCCACGGCACTTTCCAGATGATCAAGTGGCGATGCACGGTAAATAGAGGTTTCATTTATGCAAAGGGCCTTGTCAGCTCTTCAAGGAGAAAAGTTAATCTTACTTCGATTTCATTTCCGTATTACTTTTTAACTAAATACCACCTTAGCATACAATGAAGAGGGTGACTAAGACATGGTTTGACGTCACCCATCTAAAGAGTGCAAGGATGTGCTATTCATTTAAGAAAGAGAGCGAGAAAGAGAGGGAGAGAGAGAGGCAGAAGAAAAGAAAGTCTACCGAATCCTTGCAGAAATTCCATCAACGAGGAAGCTAAGGACACTGTTTTCACCCGTTAAACCAACGCAATATCCTGCAGGACGCTGACACAGCCGTTGATTCATGCGGTTGAGGGAGGTCTGTAAATGTTAATGACCAGATATGAATACTGTGATCTGTACAGCCACCAATTAAATTGTCCAGACGTACATGATCTAATGGTCGCAATTAGGAATGACTTCCTGCCACCACCTCGTTTAGCACTGGATTATTATTTTCACAATTAAAAAATGAAGTGACAGCCCAGCGGCCTCTGCTGTCATTGATCACAAATATCTCGGTCAACTGAATAGACGGAGACCTACATACAAAATAAAAATAATGCTTTGTGCACAGAAGGGCTTTAAATAGTCTTGTTCTGAGATGCATGGAAATCAGCGTTGTCCCACTTAAAGTGATGAGTGTGCACGTCCTGTCTATCCTAGTCCATGCGTCTCTATAGCCGCAATCTAAACATACTCACAATCCACAATCCAATTGGTGCATGAAAGAGATTACAAGAATATCTGGACAGCAACTACATGCAAAACATGTACAACAAATCTGTTTGTTTTTTTTCCCCATAAAGGGGGGAATTTACATAATTGCATATGATTAAGTAGCAGGAACCCGGCAAGAAGCAGACGCAGACATCAGAGGAGCAGAGCTGGCACACAGTCAACAGACTGGTTAGCCCGACAGGCGAGTTACGAGTCCTCCGTGTTTTTTCTCCAAGGTTTGAATGTATACCTCTTAAACACAGGTAATCTGATGTCGCACAAGCAGCTTAGCCTTTGATCTGAGATCGGGCACAGGGCAAGCCATTAAGAGAATTGTTTGAATTCAATGAAGGCTGGACATGATTTTGTTCACTATAATAACTGCTTTGTAAATGACGAAGAGGAGCTGCTATAAAATTAAAATAATTGCCAATCATTTTTATTATTCATGCGGTAGCTCTAATATATCTGCAGTCCATGTTGCTGAATCCCATTAAATATCAGACTTTCTGGTGGGCTCAGTGTGAGGTGCTTGTGCTTTTAAACCTGGTGGGGCCATGTAAAAGCGGGTCAAGGAGGACAAACTGAGAAAAACTAGAGATGGACATTTTCTTCTCTGCAACCACAGACACAATGCTTCCCGTGGCTCGGCATTCATTCTGGTTTATTTTGGTTTTCGCAGTCCCACTCTCGCGGACACGGTTATGGATTTGCATAAAAAAAACAAAGGCGACCTTTTAACACGACGGGGGACGGTGACAATAACCCCACAGGCGCGCCGTGGCTTACACGGCCGATACAATGGGCCACATCTCGAGGAAGAATGGGGGGGAGCCGTCTCCCTCGTAAATGAGTTGGCGCTTCCAGTGGCACTGCCTGTTAGAGAGAGGACCAGACAAAGGTCAGCAGTATTATGAATGTCATTTGAAAAGTATCCCCAACAGAAAACAGGAAAAAAGACAATACCGGCAGGTCTAATGCCACACCGAGTTTGTATTAGTATCACTCACACCAGGGACTTCTGAGACGGTGACTCACGGCTGCATTGTGTACTCTGTGTGAGGAGTACAGGGACCATTGACGTTTGGGGACGGACGTCTTAATTAACAGAACAGCGAATTGAGCGTTTTCCAAGCAGGGAACGGCATGTGGTGGCAGGGGGGGTGGGGGAAGATCAGAGAGAAACTAACAAACTGCTCCCATCTGCTCCCAAACAAAAGGCAAGACTCCCAGAACTGTCTCCACAGCTTTAGGCCTCCAGTTAACACGGCTGCTCCATTTGAGAGGAGAAGAAACGAAAAAAGACATTGCTTGTTTTCCCTAATGGCTCTAAAGGAGTTTTTCATCAGGTAGGGAAGATTCGCAGAAATACCTGACAGGCTTTTTCTCCACATTGTTGGTCATTTACAGTGTAGCAGACAAAACAAAAATAGTGTCGATGAGAGGAAGCTGAAAAGCACGGTTTAACTCTTATGCCAAACAGGCCCATATGGACTCATTCACAAGCAGGGCTGTGTCAAGAAGGACTTCATATTTGTGGTCTTAGATCTGTATTAAATCTGAATTTTTAACTGGTAAATTCTAGGTCCAGTAATCAGTAATGTCTTTTATACAAAAGCCACTATTAATTACTTTGTTTATAATAATTCAAATCATGTGGTTCGTTTCAAGCCAGATTCAGCATACTACCACTGCTACTACAACCACTAATACATTATTATTACCTTCTACAACGACAGACCATTGTTATTTCCACTTTTAATCCAAACACAAGTCAAGGGGTGTTTCATGGCGATTTATTTGCAGCAATAACAACCCCCCACCGCGCATGCACAGCGCAAACAAACACCATCAAACGCGGCAGTCTCACCTGGGCTGCTGTCACTCAGCCCCTCTCTCCCACGGAGGGATCCCAGCCACCAGATTTAAAGAGCCTCCCATTAAGAAGCGATTGGGCGCAATTAGCTTTGAACTCCCTGAGTGGAACGCATCCCCAACATGCGTGACCTGCATCCCCGCAAACAGCCCTGAGCGAATTCAGAGCACACTTCCCTGGGACTGGGCTGCAGGGTGCTGGACTCACTTTACTCTTCCCCGAAGATGCGATTGATTATTACGAGGAGGTTGATAGTTTTAATTAAAATGCAAAATACCTGCTATCAAGACGATAAATGATGTGCCTGCGTGCTCGGTCGCTGTCTCCGAGTGCAGACAGAGAGAGGCCGCTTCTCCTACAGCCGCCTGCATGCAAAGCACCTGCGCCCCGCTGCCACTGCGCTTAATTGGAGATATAACATTCTCAATTTTTCTAGAGAAAAAAATGTGCACCGGGGCATGGTTTGCGTGTCTATGGTTTTAGAAGGAGATTGGAGAGGACTGGAAGCAATAAGAAAAATGCAATTATTCAAGATCTTCATTCATTATGTGAAAAGACGGTCGGATTGTCACGATGCCGACAGTAAACATGTAAAGGTTGCTTTCATGGTCTTTGCTCGAATATAATTTACCTGTGTTTATTTCAATAAACATCTGCTCAACTGACTTTGCTGATTATGGTAAAATCATGCTTAATTTGGGAGCATCATGATTAAAGATACAAAGTTCAGCTCCACCGAGACTGCAAAACGCAGCTGCATGATAACAAATTGGTAAATGCCAACATTGTTTGTCCTTAAAATTATGCTTTCACTGGGATACACTGTAGTTACATCAGTACGCCTACAGTTAATTTATAGGTACCAGTTCGCATCATCTCGATTTTTTTCTATTTTGTTTTTCTCACAGCATATTCTTTTACAGTCTGTGTAGATCGTTTCTTCCTCTGTTACTATTTCTGGTTAATCGTGCTTCCTGCTATGTGAGGCCACTCTGTAATGACTTCGCTCAAAGCTGCTTGCTGGGAAGGGTCTATTATAGAATATATTACAGTGCTCTGAACCCCATCTGTGCGTTGTTACACTAAAATGCTTCCCTCCGCCATTTCCGCCAGGAGTTGGTACTTAGCATGAGAGGTTGTCCAAGCAAGAGCAGAGAATTGCAATGAACATCGCCTGTGAGGTTAAGTCCCAGACCTGTCTTCTTCTTTGACGGAAAACACTTTTTTATACCGCCTCCTGATCTGACAAGTGTGCTAATCCACTCCCATCTGTGTACTCTATTTATCAGTGTTACAGGAAATGAAACCAGGAGATAATGGCCACAGCTGGAGAATGGTCCTCACCCCAGCAGGAATACAAAACCATGTGAACACCATGGAGGGAAGCCCCAGCAGGATACTCCGGTGACTCAACTGGAAGATGAGGAGTGTGATGGGAACGCACGCGCTTCCCAGCAGCGCTTAAAATTCCAGCGGCACCACTGCGATCATTTCCATTTCCTGCTCGTTATGTGAACGCATCCCAGAGTAATTAAAGACAGTGGCGCCAATTAAGTTGGAGGCCTGTGTGACAACAGAAGGGAGCTGTGCTTTGAAAGCGGCATTAGCGCGAATGTGCGTCGCTGCGGGGACGATTCAGTTCGTTGATGTTTGTGTTCTTGCTTTAATTCTGTCTTAATTTATGGAATGATATCTTCTGCTGTCAATTCACAGAGAAAAAGAAGAGAGAGATACCATTATTATATTGGATTTCACAACTGAAAGGTCTAGTGAATTAAAACGTTTGCCACACTTTTCCAACGCTTCAAATCATGTGGTTTTCAATGCTCTTGATTCTCTGCAGCCCAGCATTTATTGTTCTAGAACAGAGGAAATTGACTGATGTGAGATTGCCGGACATCTCAACTTCTGTGAGGTTGAGTGAACCTGAGATTGTAATGTTATTGGATTCTATGTAAGAACATCATTTTGCATTTCAGAAAAAATCATTTGAATTGGAGTCAAAGACTACGGTCAGTCAGTTTCCGCTAAGAATATATTGAAATGTTATATAATTTAAGAAAAAAACACACGAGAAACTTTCAGTGGATGGATAGTCAAGCTGAAAGACATATTTTGCCACCGATCCCTTCTTCAGTTGCACGCAGACCTGCCAGCTTTCAAAGGGTTAACCGCCCCAGTTCCACTCCTGGCTACTGGCTATGGCAACTTCCACAGAGCCTCAGAACAAATCATGTAGGCCCTTGGCTGCGGAGCATGCTGGGATAGCAAGGCAGATGGAACCCGTATTCCCCAGAGTTGAGTTTATTAAGCAAGATTACAGAATTCATGAAGCCGTGTGCCCACAAACCATTAGTCATTTGCTGCTATCATCTCTCACTGTCCCTCTCACACGCTGAGCCGGGCGGCCGGGCTCCTCGGCTGAGTCACAGAGCTTATGTTGGTCCGTTCACAGCTTTCTTCCCTGAACAGATTTCCCCCCAGTCAGCCAGTCGAACCTGCTCTGCACAAAGGAACACGCAGCCTGGATGCCTTTTGAGGTTTGCATGGCTTCTTGCATGACTGCTGTTGTTTTCATTAAATATTGATTCTGTTTCTGATCCATAGATGTCATATATAGGCCACGGAAATCCCCATCACCCTGTCATCTCCATCAGATGTTTATGGAGTGTGTGCTCCACAGTTGATGGGGGGTTTATTTCAGAAATGCTGTGACAGTAATGGGGAGTGAAGCTGCATCAAAGCTGTGTAGACCAGCGAGAAGCAGAGCAATTTGGAGTTCTATGCTAAAGTCTAATAAACAGCCAGGAGGAACGTTGTGTCCAATTACTGAAAAGATCTCCGCTGTGTTTGAGGGGTGAACCGTGTGAACATTCGGAGCAGATAGCCGCTCTTCTAAGAGGAGCATCACAGCTTGACAAAAGTCATGATGGTGCAGCCCAAAAGAATTGTAAGCCCTGTGTGTGTAAATGCTCACCAAGGGTTACACTGACTCTCCGCACGGTGAAACTCTCACCCAGCTGTGTTTATCACTTGAAACATGCTGAACTAAGCTGTGCGGCCCATGAGCACCATTACCGTTTCTGTACATTTTGTTTTCCAGGGCAAGTTGAGGAGCACAGCCAGAGAAACAGAGGCCAATGTCCCTGCTGGAGACGGTACAGACTGCATAGCTGACCCTCCCGGTGCTCTGGCACACTCCGACCGTAGAGCCGGACCCTGCAGCTGAACACCGATCTCAGCCACAGCTTCCTGGAGAGGGGTGGGCAGCACACCACCGCTGGCCCGGTGCCAAAACCGACCAATCAGGCCCCAGCTGGTGTAATTCTCTGTTTTAATTGGCCGGGATGCAAAGGGTATAGCATGATGGCTATGTGTGTGTGTGTGTGTGTGGGGGGGGGGGGGTGCTGGGGGAAGGGGAGGCTGATGAACAGAGGCAGTGGAGGGGGGAGGGGTCGGCTGCAGAGGGACTACGCCATGCAGATATCGCACAATATGGACTAAGATTTTGGAGCAGGCAGGGTCTGCTTCGCACAGCAGCGGCACTCAGAGTGTGTGAGGACCACGGCCAGACTAGCGGTGGGGGAACGGTGGGTCACCCGCGTCCAAAGTCCCTCTGCTGGGTTTGGGAATTTAGGAAATCTATCCCCCACTCCGAACTGGATGGCAGCTCTCATTTGGTCTCCATGGTGATGGAAGCCCCAATCCTGGACTGAGTCTCGTATCATGGGGGGGGGCAGAGGGGCTTCAAGAGACAGAGAACCCCCCACTCATGGATCCGGTGATCTACCCCCCCCATCCCTACTACACAAAGACTGCTGCTTTTCTGTGCATAGATTCGCACTGTGATGCAGTGGAAGAATGTTATGCCCTTTCTCTCTCTCTCTCTCTCTCTCTCTCTCTCTCTCTCTCTCTCTCTCTCTCTCTTTCCCTTTTGCTATCAATCTTCCCAGCCTAGGTAAAGATCCCAGCTCCCACCCTCTCTGTGGCTCCCTCACTCTCATGTTTAACGCGATAAACCATTTACACAATTTCTCTCCCAGGATTTCTTGTTACAAAAGTACAACGATGCCACCCCACACCTCCCTCCTCTCTCTGTCCCTCTTCAAGGATCTGTGTACAATATAATGTCACTACCCTGCCTGTGTCTTCGTCAGGTGCTCTGATATATTCCTGTTATCTCCCCCTCTCTTTCTCTTTTTGCCCGCGATACTGTTCCCAGGCAGCCATCTTCTCTCACGAACTTCGTAAGGCTGCTAGACCGTCACCGCCCCCCGATTTGACCATGTCACATTTTTACCATCAATTATAGTTGTCATTATGATTATGATTATGTTCTGATAATGCCCACAGTACTGTTGCAGGAATCAGTTAATACTCAAAATGTATTTTACGCTTGACACACTCTACTTCCCCCCGACCCCCGGCCGCAGTGTTTCCTGTCCTCTCCCTCCGATGCAATGCTCTGTGGTACAATGGGTGCCTGCTGCCCCTGCCTTCCAGACCCACAGGCTGTGCCCCATAGTGCCAGGCCTCTCGGTGAAGCATTTAGCCATCTGGTAGCAGCAGGCAGAGAGACAGTTTTACTGCAGCAACAGGATCTGGACATAGCCGAGAGGGACAGTGCTGGTGCGAGGACGGGTGTGGGGGCTCAAATGTCAGGCTGTCAGGGATTCCTTAAACAGATTCTCTCTCTCTCTCTCTCTCTCTCTCTCTCTCTCTCTCTCTCTCTCTCTCTCTCTCTCTCTCTCTCTCTCTCTCTCTCTCTCTCTCTCTCTCTCTCTCTCTCTCTCCGTCTCTGCTCAGCTCCGGTGGCTATCAGAGTCACGGCATTACGCCGAAGGAGGGAGGAATAATAGGAAATACAGATGAGAACAAAACAAACAGACCTGCTATATGCATGGACTTTTAAGAGCAGATATAGACTCTTATCCTTAAGGAACTTCCCTGAGTCTTATACAGGTTTTTAGATCTAATTCCTCAGTTAGTTAATTCCTTAGTTTAATCATGTACCTGGCTTAAAGCTATTTGGCAGTTCTCCGTCTGTCATCAGCGCTTGAAGATTGTACACAGCTGCACCCGCTTCTTGACAATACCTTGTTTGCGCCGTAGCTGTGGTGGCATCACTTCATTTGTGTCGCGGTACAGAGTCTGTCTTTCTCCGCATTCCCTTCACATACCAGGGATCTGCATTTATTTATTTACCGAGGAGCGAAATTAATTTACAGCAAATTCCTCTCTTCTCTCTGCTAGATCGCTCCCATTCCGATAAAGAGGCTTTCCGCATTCCAGTCATTCCCAGAATGCTCCAGCTGCTCCGGCTAATTTGATTACTCCACCTGTTTCCACAATGTGTCACAGGCCATTTCACACCCCGGCACGGAACACCTGGTTCGTGGAGCGGTACAGGAGATACACGGCTGAATGTGTTTCTCAACATGCACCATTAATTAAAGACAAATTAAAAATAAGCAAGATTTCTAGATCAGTGTTCATAAAGCACGAGTACAAACTTTTCAAAGGACTTGGCAACTTCCCTGACGATTAAGTGTTAACTATAGCAGCGTATTTGGCTTTGGAGCGCTTGCTTTCCAAATCAGCTTGAGCTACGGCCCCCTCCCCATTGTGGGACGGCAGTAAAATATTCTTCAGATTAGACCAAATTGAAATGGTATTGAAGCCCCATGCCTGTGTATAGCTGAGGTCGAGATTATCCATCATGCACAACTGCAGGAATGAGAATGAAGTTCGTGGCTGGATATAAACAGGCTGCAGGCAACTTGAGCAATTGCATTTGGTGTGGAAGAGATTTCATTTGGTAGGATTTAGCAGTTTACAGGTTTAACTTCATTCCAACGCATGACTGAAGAGTGCCAAATAGTGTGAAAATGCAGCACCACACCCCCGTTGCTGGCGTGGCTTTGTGCAAGGCTCATCCCAAACTCATCCCAGACCTGGACGCTACAGTGTACGGGGAGCCATGCGATAAGGGGGCTAAAGAGACAGCTGTGGCTAGTGTATGCAGCACTGGCACAAATGTGCCTCCTCTCCCTGCCTGTGCTGAAGCACCCCGGGGGCTGGACTCCTGTTCACCGGGCATGAGGAACCTGCAGCTGCTGCCTTCTCTGGAAGGGGAGATCAATAAATAATCAATTGCCAGCTAGGATGAACTCTTTCTGAAGTGATGGAGAAGCACATGAACTCTCCTTCGCACAGCATGGCCGCTTCCTGGGGGGCAAGTACGATCCCGGCCACGTGTAGATCTGAAGTCGTATTTTGAGCCGCCTATGGAGCAGCACTGCCCTTCAGGAAAGTGGGCAGTTGGACGCTTTGTGAAGACCCCGTTCCTGTTAAGTCGCTAAAGTGGCCCAATTAGCCCACCCTCTACTTACATTAATCCCTGATACGGTGCCATGAATGATACAGGAGCACTTAACACCCAATTCCTCTCTCTGCGTGAGACGAACATCCTGTTTCTCCTCTTCGGTGATCTCTCAGATGGCAGATAAGAAACCCCACAGATGTGTTAATTGGGTGTGTATCAGGCAGCCGAACGATTTCAGATCAGCGGCGCGGTTCCTCGCGCTCAAAGAGATCTGACACTGAAAATGTGATGCGGTCTTCAAAAGGCCCGGTGCGCAGCGGCGGGGTGGCCCTGGTGCGTGGCGCTGTGCCGGAGACGCGCCCGGCTGTCAGTCTGGAGAACCGCGGTCACCCCGGAGACGCAGCTCCGTCCCGCGCTCCGGTTGCCATGGCTACGTGCCGAAGTGAGAAACGAAATAAATGGGCTCCGACACGTCTTCATATCACAACTTTAATTCTCGTCTTTTAAGGAAACATGACACCTTAACCGAAAAATAAAATAAGAGTGAAGAAAGAAAGGAAAAAAAAAACATTCTTTCAAGTACAGTACACAGAAGGAATCCTACAGCATCTTTACCTTTTAGTGCTATATAGTTATATATATGTATGTACAAACTACATATACATATACAGGTGGGAAACTAAACGTGAGTCCAAAACACAACTGAGGTAAACAGTAGTAACGACATCACACTGTTAAAATACTCCCGTCATCTCTACTTTATTGCACTATTAGAAACATTAAGAACTAAGGCAGCGATATTCCGAGGAATGCTGAGCGGGGACTTGTGGACAAGAGCCCAAGAGTGTCCTGTAAGAAACCCTAAAATACGGCCATGTAGTCAGGCTTCGGAATTCGTTTCATAGTGTTGGTGCTGGACTGCTGTAGGATTATGATTATGATAGTGGTAGTTTGCTGTAGCACAATGAGACATGGTACAATTCCAGAAGGGGAGATTAAAATAATATACAAAAGCTAAAGAGAGAGGAATAAAAGACCGTCTGGCTGTGATTGGACATTCAACTGGCACTATGACAACAATCACCCATCACAGGTGCACAGAGCGTCGTGTGGGGTGGGACGGGGGTGTTGAGACTGTTCTGCACGTTTGAAGTGACGTTGTCGCCCTTTCTTTCACAGGGATAGAATCCTCTCCACTCCCACTCACCTGTAAGATGTGCTTCAGAAAAATCCTCAGCAGTCAGGGCTTGGCAAGGAGTGAGTCCACAGTCTTGAGACCACTGACTGGCCAGCACTGTCTTTTGTGTGTTATAGAAAAAGGAAAGGAAAGAAGAAACCTCAGGCAGTGTTTTCTGAGCTGCAGAACGAGAGAGACTACCGAGACGCAGTTGGCAGTGTCACCTCACACCCCGGAAAACAAAAGCGTCTGGGGTATTTTCAGCAGGCACATTAACAACACGGGGACAGGGAAAAAAGATCTGTCCAGGGAAAAAAATGCTGGATATTGATTTTATTCTGATTTTTATATAGGCTATATTCACCGATCAGCCATAACATCATGACCACCTGCCTAATATTGTGTAGGTCCCAAAACAGCCCTGACCCGTCGAGGCATGGACTCCACTAGACCTCTGAAGGTGTGCTGTGGTATCTGGCACCAAGACGTTAGCAGCAGATCCTTTAAGTCCTGTAAGTTGCGAGGTGGGGCCTCCATGGATCGGACTTGTTTGTCCAGCACATCCCACAGATGCTCGATTGGATTGAGATCTGGGGAATTTGGAGGCCAAGTCAACAGCCTTCAACCCGTGATTCATCAGACCAGGCCACCTTCTTCCATTGCTCCATGGTCCAGTTCTGATGCTCACGTGCCAATTGTAGGCGCTTTCGGCAGTGGACAGGGGTCAGCATGGGCACCCTGACTGGTCTGCAGCTACGCAGCCCCATACGCAACAAACTGCGATGCACTGTGTGTTCTGACACCTTTCTATCAGAACCAGCATGAACTTTTGCAGCAATTTGAGCTACAGTAGCTCGTCTGTTGGATCAGACCACACGGGCCAGCCTTCGCTCCCCACATGCATCAGTGAGCCTTGGCCGCCCATGACCTTGTCGCTGGTTCACCCCTTTTCCTTCCTTGGACCACTTTTGATAGGTACTGACCACTGCAGACCGGGAACACCCCACAAGAGTGCAGTTTTGGAGATGCTCTGACCCAGTCGTCTAGCCATCACAATGTGGCCCTTGTCAAAGTCGCTCAGATTCTTACACTTGCCCATTTTTCCTGCTTCTAACACATCAACTTTGAGGACAAAATGTTGACTTGCGGCCCAATATATCCCACCCACTGACAGGTGCCATGATAACGAGATTATCAGTGTTATTCACTTCCCCTGTCAGTGGTCATAATGTTATGGCTGATCGGTGTATGTATACATATATATACACACACACCACTGGGGGTTTGTTATACAAAACCTTTAGCTGCAAAAAGAGGTGCTTCCCAGACAAATGTTCTCCTGGAGTCTGGTGATCAGTGACTCATTTAACTGATTCAAATCTGAAGGGATCCTTCCAAGACGCGGATTCCAGCTGGAAGCTTCGAGGGACGTTTCCTGGGAGCCTCGGACAGGGTGTGCTGTCAATGGCACCGATAACCGTGGCTGTGTGGGAGTGTCATGCAGTATGATCCTGTTTCCCTGGCAAATGGAAACCCATGAGTGTCACTTCATCGCAGCACTGCCGCAACACGGAGAAACACACCAGATTTAAATCGACGGAAAGCTTGTGCAAGAACGTTTCACTTCCCTCCCGCCATTTGTATGCATCTATCCTAAATTTGTGGGACTAAGAGAGTGACGTACAACACTACCGAGAGATGGTGAACACAGGAAATGAAAGGTGGCGAACGGCAGAAATCTCAATTAGATCAACAGCAAGTAAAAGGGAATTTAATAAAACAGGGATAAAAGCTCTGCAGTGAGTGACAGGCCTGGTCCACGAAGTGCTGTGAGCCACAGTGAAACTTCCTTAAGGAGATTTAATGAGCCAGAGTTGGTACAACAAACCCGTCTGAGCTTTCGGCATCGTACTGTGTGGGTGACACACTACAAAACGGCTTCTGGACACTCTCTGCGCCCCTTGTCCACTCGCACCATATTCTCAGAGATGCTACAAAGCTTTTTCTAAGAGAAAATAGACAAAAGGAAAAAAAGAAAGAATAGAGGGAATAAAAGTGTCTTTCCCTTGCTTACTTTTTTAAATATATAGATCTTTTAAATATTTTTTGTTTTATAATTTTTTTATTTTTTGCTACATACAGTGCATTTTCTACTAACGACCCCCCCACTATCCGTTTGTTCTACTGCTAAATGCTAAAGAACGGTGGCTGCTGTCACTATTCCACTTGAGGGGTGGGGAGGGACCTGGCATCACAGCTACACCAGCTCCCCAGTGCTAGAGTTGCCAACAGAGAGTAGTGCTGGGCGGGCGTGGCAGGGCAAAGACTTAGATTTAGGGAGTGTAATCTGTTTCCACCGACAGAGGAGATGCAGGCTAACCATTCCCCTCCTCAGCCCTCTACCTCATTACCAACCCCAAGCTGGAAACTTCATAATGTAACTCTGCGCTTTTGTGTCTCCACATTATTTCTGCCCATTTACCCTACTGGCACTATGCTCTCCTGTGATTTGACCACACCACACACTTGATTGTGCAGATTTACCATTGAAAGCAATGGCACAGCGATTTGACCAGGGGAACAAGGGTGAAATATAACTGAGATACAAACATATGTGGGGTTGCCAGCGGATATAAATGTGTATTAGTGAATATATGAGTGAACTGTGGTAAGTTATTTGATCAATTTCTTCTTATTAATATCATTAATATATTATTTACTATTAATCCAGACATAATAGGTCCAGGAAAGCTCCTTTTTACAGCACCCCCGGCTCTGTTTCATCCTCTCCTGGGGGGTCCAGCGCTAGTCTCTGTGGCAGCCCTACACAGCACCCTTCATTACCTCTACAGCTTGTGCTTTTTACATGTTTGCATACTACAGTTTAGTTTGGTCACACACACACACACACACACACATGAGATTACCTTGTTTAAAATGACAGTTCTCTTAAACCAAGGCATTAAAGCACTGTACTTTCTGTTCCCAGTGTAATAAGAAATCTTTTAGCATTTTTATTTTTAAACCAGAAGTTGTTAAAAAAAATCATGATAATAACAACAATCTGGCAACATCCATCAAAATCACTCTACGCTTCCTGGAGGATAGAGAACGATTCGTGATGGCAGTGACCAAATTGAAGCCTCCCGCGTCGTTTCTCGGCAGTATCCGGTGTCTCCTATCATGTCGTCTCCTGTATCGGCTTAAAGTGGGTTCCCTGTCGGATTTCCATCCCACTTACACAGAACCCTGGACTGGTTCTTATGATACAGATTGGATCCACAAGCAGCCCCACAGACAACATGCCATCTCTCCTGGTATACCTATATTACAGGCAACAGCACAGATCCAACAGTCAAGCCAGAGATGCGTCTGTGCCAGCTGTAGCCATATCACATTTTGGTTATTTATGTCTCAATTTCAAATTTTAACGAGGCTTTTTTTGGGATAGGTCAGGTTACCAGAAGTGTTTTCTATTTTAATTAAAAGATAGACCCTCTCCTAACCTCCCTCCCTCCAGCCACATTTTTTTTTTCACGAGGAACATTTTCCCCCTGAGCAAAATGACAAGATTTGCAGAAACCCGCAAGCTGGCACCGAATTCGCAGTCTGTCGCAATTAATTAAAGAGCGTGCGGTGAACAGAGAGGACGGGCGTCTGCACAGGCCGGGTCTGCCTGCGTCTCTCCAGAGCCGTGCCGCTGATTTTGAGCCTGTTTTTTGAACCTTGTGGTGCAGTGATGCTCAAATGCAGCACCTGAAATGACATTCAATATTGAGTGTTGTTGTGCTCTGGGCGATGTCTGGAGCGAGATGGGAGGAAAGCAAGAGCGGCTCAATAAGCACATCCAGAGGGATGTACCCGACCTTATCATTTTCTTCAGCAAAGGTTCGTGGCTAATTGGGAAGCAAAACGACCTCCCCAATTTGCCCTACAAGACCAATATGCATCTGTCCCGATTATACCTCGACCCAAATTCCAGGAGCTTCCCCTGAAAATCCCTGTGACCGCTGCCTCTCCCCGCTTCTCTCACGCTTTAATGAAATTAAAAATGGACGATGTCTTCAAAATCTGCATGCAGCTGCGACCGGCAGCTTTTGATGAAGATGCAAGCGGAGTTCTTGAGATTTTAACTACCGAATGGTGGCTGTTTAACCAGTAAGATTGTTTTTATTCCATTAAAAAAAGTATTTTAACTGAGCTAGGCTTGTCAGCAACAGCTTCACTAAAATGCATGTAAGTGTGGTTTATTTGATGGATGTTTAAAATTGATTTTATTTCATGTTTTGGACAAAGGGCTTTGTTAATTTATCTGGGGTGCTGATGAAGACAGGAACAGCCAGTACAGCAGACAGCAGGAAGTGGGAGCTTCCTATGACTGACTAAAGAGGCTTTGACCAACTGGGGCAACTTTGTACAGGCTCTTGCCTGGACCTGCGTGGAACCAATTATCAGCCTGGGAAACACATTTGGAACGGAGCAGATTGTTTGGCCATATATATCTCCCATCACCCAAGGAGATTCGGGATCTCACAAGCATCGATACACACTCACATACAGACACACACACCACGTTAGGAGAGAGGTCCAGAGGCAGAAGCCACCCACCAAAACAGAAGCAATGACAGTCTTTCTAAGCAGTGCTTCTCCTCCACATTGGCAGGATGGGCTAAAATGTCTGTGAGACACAAGTCCTCTTTAAATTCAGCTTCTTCTCAACACAATAAGGGAATAAATAGGTAAATAAATAAGGTTACACTTAAAGAAAACAACAAAACAAACAAACCAACAAAACAAATCCTGCTGTCCAGAGCCGTCCTGAGATTTAAAGATCGTCGCAGAGAAGCCAGTTGATTGCCGTGGTCCAGGTGCTTGGGCGCTCTTAAGACACATTTTGATAAATGCCGGAGACAGAAATCCACCTCAGGACTGCTACATCGTGATCCACAGCTGAACCTCCCCCCCATGCGTGTGACAAGTCCCTTCATCCGAGAGCTTGGGTTCTCGAGTAGCGAGACAGAAAAGAGTGGAGATCGAACAGAGCGTGGAAATGTAAGTGCCTGCCAGCCGGCCCTCCTAATCATTCGCCCGGGGCGGCTGACCACAGCACCCCAACAGTATCCAACAGAGTCCAGGCCTCCAGGTAGGACAGACTGAGGAACTAACCCCCTAAATAATGAATACAGGCTGGGAGAAAATGAGTTGAGTGTCCAAAATGGCTATGCAGGGCAGCCAAAAATGTAGGATGATGACAATGGAAAAACACAAGTACAAAATGCTACATTCTTGATACTGCTTTTGCATTCAAAGCAATCGCCCGCTCTGTTGTTCTTGCAATGAAAATGCTGAGGAGCGTTTCACCAGACACATGGTTCTACAGAGACACACGGAGGATACAAATACAGTGATCTTGGATCTAGATGAAAATGGGCAGTAGATTTTCTTAGGGAACCCTGCAGTCCAGGTAGCTTGTACAGAACCAAGGGGTGCTGCATCAAGATCAAAATGTTTCAATTTTTGAAGTCCCCACAAGACTTTTCTTGAATGGGGCCTAAAGCAAAGCAGACAATTCTTTAGAAGTAGGTAAAAAAAAAAATCTAACTTCCTTCAGTCTCCAGCATGTGTTGCACATGGGCAATCAAACCAGTGTTGTCCTACCACAGACAAAAACAAATCATACATCTCCTACAGTCGGAGTCTTAGTGGCTTTCTCTGACCCTGGGAGATGGCGTCTCCCATGTGACTTCAGCGAGACAGACCTGAGCCCAGTCAGGTTGCATCAGACGCAGATCTCTATGGCGGTGGCCATCACCATCTGGCCTTTGCCTTTTTCCTGGCGCCCTGGCGAGGTGTGCAGGCCGGGGTCAGGGCCCCCCCGGGAGGAGTGCGGGTCGGGAAGGACGCTGCGTTTGAGGGGCGCCGGGCGGAGGCAAGAGGTCGAGGCCTGCCCGGAGGCTTGTTCGGCGTGTCTGTGCCCGGAGCGTGAGGGCGCGGTGCTACAGGAGCCCGTCTGGACGCCCCGCTCCGCCCGCTTGCCCCGGCAGGACGGGCGCCGGCGCAGCTCGCTCATCAGCTCGTACTTGACGAAGAAGAAGACGTCCTTGACGGTGCAGCGCTTGTCTGGCTCGATGGTGAGCAGCCGCTGGAACATGCGCAGGGCGTCGTCGGTGAAGCGGCGCCACTGCGAGGGGAACACCCCCGGGCGGCAGGGGCCCTTCTGCCAGCGCCAGAACTCCTCGTAGAAGGCGTCTGAGGGCAGGGCGGCCTCCCAGGGGAAGTTGCCCGTCAGCATGCAGAAGATCAGCACCCCGAAGGCCCACACGTCCAGGCTGCAGTCCACCACGAAGCCCTCCGCCCGGCTGGCCTGGCACACCTCGGGCGCCGTGTACGGGATGGTGCCGCTGATGCGCTTCACCCGGCATCCCACGCGCCGCGTCATGCCGAAGTCAGCCAGCTTCACCCGCCGGCACTCACGATCGAACAGCAGCACGTTCTCGGGCTTAACGTCCCGGTGCACCAGGCTTTTGCTGTGCAGGAAGTCCAGCGCCAGGCCCAGCTGCTGGATACAGCGCTTCACCATCTCCTCCGGCAGCCCCACCTGCAGAGAGAGGGAGAGAGGGAAGAGAGAGTTGGAGTATGGATTAGTCACAGATGAATTGATAAGTGATACTCTTAAGCCACAGTATTAGGGGTTTGCTTCAGGGTTGATGGATTGTGTGTGACCTGATCGTGTAACAGAATTTGAATCCCCAATCTTTCCCAATCCTTCACACTGGGGAAGACGGGTTTTGAGATGGAAGATGAGAGACTGGATCAGCTGCCGTGGGCCTTCAGGATGTCCCGTGCATTGGGAGATGGTCTCAGCCAACACCGGGGGGGGGGGGTTGAATTTACCTGTGGGGGGATGATGTCAAAAAGGTCTCCGGCTGGTGCGTACTCCTGTCCGAACACGTAGCTCTCCTCCGTCTCGAACAGCACGTCCAGCACCTTGATGACGAAGGGGCTGGAGCTCAGGCTGCTGGTGATGCTGTACTCCCGCAAGAAGCTCTTCAGCTTGGTCTTGTTCTTGTTGACAAACTTCAGGGCCAGCTTAGTTCCTGAGGGGGGCGGACCACAGAGTGGAGTAAGGCACAGCCAAACATGTCCATCACAGGACTATTTGCATCCATGTATACCAACACCCCAAACACACACATTCAATATAATCCTATCCGTTCGTATGAAACACTTTGATTTCGAAATATAACGGCATGAGTTCAAATGCTGGAGCTAAACTGTGGCGTAGTTCCTGTCCAATCAGGTGTCTCTGCGCTTGGCAGCAATAAAGGCAGACAACAGCTGTTGATAAGCAAGCTCCAAGCCAACCCACTATTACACTAATACTGTGTGATATCTAACGAGATTACCATCAGGCATTTATATGATCTCACGCCTTAAAAATAACATCCCAGTTCTGCTCTGTCACTTCCTATCCGACTCTTCGCAAGATCACGTACAAAATAAACTCGCTTTGTTTACCACTGTGGAGTACAGTACTGATCTATTCAGTTTGTTCTGGGACTGTTACATGGAGTACCTAAACCCAGACTGAAAATGGGGGATAGAAAGAACGGGCTTTAGCATCGAGGGCCCTCACACTGCGTTCCCGTTTGCCTTGCCTCCGAAGTGAGCGACTGACATCGAGGTGTTCAGATCTCTTTGTGTCGTAGGCACGACGCGCTTCTTTCTTTCACAGACTGTGTGTGGCACAACTCGACCTCAGTACAAGACCTTCTGCCTGGTGCCGCGTGGCTGAAACTGAGCATGTCTGAGCGAGCGGCTGGGGACTAATCACTCGGTGAGGCGTCTGGAAGGCATCTCCAGGCGCTGCGCTATAAATCCCTCCTAAAGAATCCAATATCTTAACCAAACACTGCCTTCAAAAGCAGGAATTAGCTTGTGTAAAATAACAAACGGGGTTGCTAAGACCTGCAGCATTTTAAATGTCAGCCTGGCCCCCCTGCACCTTGATTAAATATATACATTCACCTCGAATACTAAGCACTAAATTTGCATCAGCCTCAGCTGGCATCATTAATAATAATGAGGGGCACGTATTCCCTATATAGAACAGCTTTGATTTCCTGTACTAGTAGGTGCCAAAGGTTGCCTCGTGGTTATGACCTATTTAGAGAACAGACACCAAAGAGGCTCCCACACGAGAATGCCATTTGCACCGCAGTCTGATCCACTTCAGGTGTAACAAGCTGCAGGGCAATGCAAATGTTTAATACAAACACCCGCCCATTCAAATGCAGTCCCAACAAGGTGACCTTCCTTGAATCGGGCTTTGCTGGGCGTCAGTGCCCCCAGAAGAACCTGACACAGGACCAAACTGCTCTGCCAAAGGGGCGAGAGGTTTTAACCGTGTCCCTGCCATCCCCCCACTCAGCTGTACCTGCCCTCTCCCACACTCACCTTGCGTGCGGTGTGCCACCAGGTCCACCTTGCCGTAGGTGCCCTTGCCCAGCTCGCGGATGTGCTCGTAGTGTTTGTGGATGTCGGCGGCTGAGAGCGAGCTGATGGCCAGGGCCTGCATGTCCTCGATGGGCACCCCGCAGCAGCCCACCTTGCCCGTCGGAGAGCCCCCGCCGCACCCCGCTCCTCCTGGAGACAGGCTCATCTTCGCACTGCGGGGCACAAGCACAGCAGAGACTCACCACTCTGAGCATCGAGACCAAGCGTTAAGTGTGAAGCCGGCCCAGACGCCTGGAACCAAAGCGTCCCGTGCCGTGGCAGGTTCTCAGGAGGCTGACCACTCTTATAACAGTGTCGATACAAGGGGCTGCGGGGTTTCTCGACCCACGGGAGAGGGGTTTTTAACAAAAGTGCAGCACAGTGGCAGTTTGGTTTTCAGATTTTGTTTGGTTTGGGTTCTTGTCTTATTTTTTTAAGCAAAAGAGCTGCATCCCTCAACCCAAACCCATTGAAGCTGCCTGCCCCTACTTTCTGACTACCAAAGCTTTGCAACCAGAGCCCTCACATCAAAAGAGGTTCTGTACCCCCCGTACCCAAAAGAAAATACAAATTACATTTCTTGCAGCTGGCAGTTCACTGTCCCTCTGAGCTCTGTCCTCTCCTATGGTACCTACACTGGCTCCTGTTTGGAGTTCTTTGTTTCTAAATGGAAGCAAACAGTCTGCATGTTTGTAAAATCTTTCAGTGTGTAACTCAACATGGCCCAATGTACTGCTTCAAAGCAAAAACCTAAATAACGAAGTTATTGCACATTAAGATTAAGAGCACTTACGACAGATTCACACTCACACAGACAGTAATCTGTAAGGTCGTGTGTGTGTTTATGCTGTTTGTCTTACCGAGATCAAAAACATGTACTATTAGCCTGTAACCCTCTCTCAGCTTATTTATAAATTAAATCAAAACAACCAGGAAGCACAGATTTTGCAAAGGGGGGGGATATATAAAAAACAGCTAATGATATTTCTTCTTTCATCACCATAAATACACGTAAGCTAGCTTTTAAAATCCAAAAGGCTTTACACGCAATCTTGCCTTATCCCACGGCTTCATTGTGTGTGGCTGTCAACGGGAAAATATGACACGCCGAAAAGATATCTTAATCTTGTTAGCCTGCTAAAACAGGAATAACAACAGAAGAGACACCATCTTCCCCTGCTTTGTTTCACAGGAACGGGGAAGGCAGAACATCAGTCAGGATTCACTGTGAATTAAAGTAGAACATTTAAAAATACACACCAGTAACCCTATTTATAGGCACACGCTACAGGAATGTGGGTTTACTGAGCAATCGAAGTATTTGATAGCTGAAGACAGGTGAGTGACAAACCAAACATACCCACTGCATTTCTGTAGTGCTGTTCACAGTTAAAACCTCCTGATAATATGAGGTACTTTACAGACAAAACAAAATCCTGCAAATGACAGCTCAAACATGACAATCTCGATTCTCAGCTCGGGGAGAACCATGGTCTGTTTTAGCATTGATACTGTACACGTCTCTCAGGGGGAGATCAGGGTGGTTGGCAGCTGTTGAATTTCAAAAGCCCTGTACGCGCTGAGCTTGATTTTCTGTGATCATCATTTATTTATTATTTTTTACTTGCCTGCCATTCTTATCCAACATGACTAACCCTGAACAACACGCCTGCATTATAATACACTAACAGACACCCGGAGAGAGAAAAAGTGAAGAGGGGTTCAACAACAAATTTAACGCAGAGGTGCTAAATCCAACTCAGGAAAAATGCTTCGAAGACAGCGCAGTGTGAAGGAGGGAGAGAAAGCAGCTGCCCGTCCACTTTGTGGGTGAAAAAAACCAATTAGATTCTTAAAATTGTGTAATTTGTGCCGGACTGCGGGGTCCGCTGGTACGTGTTGTCTGGCCACTGTCTGACAGCAACATCACCGTCTTGTTCACCACCAAAGAAATATAATAAATTAACTCTTTGTGGTTCTGCACTGGACCTCTGCAATGTGAATGTCTTTGCCGTTATTTTTTAATTTGATTTACTTGCTTTCTCTTCCCAGCACAGTTCCCACAAATACATTCACAAGAGCAGGTTCTGACGTTTGGGTTCTTTTTGTAATTTATCCATCTGCCTGAAGCCTTTAGCCAAGGTATTTTAAAAGTGTCCAGCTTAATTGAAAATGCCCAGGGAAAGAAAGCATGAGAAGCTTTCAAATTGTTTCAAAGAGATTCCTCCAAACATTTATACTTCACCCATCTGAAGTTTACACACAATGACTGCAGAGTCGGGGGGCTATAATTCAGATGCCCTTCCCTCAAACCCATATAAACACACACAGCATGAAGCTATAATTGTATCCATTTACAGTGATTACAGATCTAGGAGAGAAACAAAAACAATGTTATGCCCCCAAAAGAATCCCCCCCCCCCCCCCCAGTTAGTTTTATTAGTTTTAAGTACTAATAAATTCAATCTTAGGAACATTAATTAGATGACTTACAAGAGGCAGCAGGATTCTTTAAAATAATGCAGGTTGCTTTGGCTGTTGGAATATCTTGCTGGTAATTTCACTCAACCTAATCAGTTCAGATTGTCTTGGTTATGAACGTGACACAATGCCGTTGACATGTCAACCCGTCGCAGGGGGCTCTTCTGTGATGTCACTCACAGCCTGACACCACGGGGTTAATCACATTGACATGATGATTGAAGCAACTCAACACGATGTGAAAAGACAAGGAACGCGTCACTTGAACAGACAACACACAACCATGCATCCAACCCTATTTTTCAGAACCCCCTTTGTTTTTTTTTTAGCTTAGCACACTCCACAGCAAACAAAAACAACATATGGTGCCAGTGCTTTACCTTCAATACAGAAATTAATTGTCATGTTGCACCTGTGCATACATTTCACAGGAAACTGCTCTCAATATTTCATTCCCATGACTGATGGGAATGGACATCATCCCAGCAGAAACTATTTATATATTTTGAAAATGTTCTGTTTCATCGGATGCCTGCCTTAGCAGCAATCAGACAGTTTTAATTCGTGGCTGTCAGGCCCATATGGGATTCAAACCGGCTCCCTGGTTCCTCTCGGAAATCCTTGCTCCACCTCAAAATTCACTCAGACAAGCCTGACTAATAGGAGAATTAGACGAATTACTTTGAAGAACAATTTATTTTCTAACAGTGGTTTCCTGATTTAAAATCTCCAGTTCCCTACAGCACCAACAACCTTATAAAAACCTGCCATATTTCAGTCACTAACAACAACAAAATAACAGAGAAGTCCCAGAACTGGAAACTAAACAGTTTCTTCTAGTTTTCAGCAAAACTGAAAACCCGCATAAATGCAAACCAACAGACTTTTTCAGCCCAGTACAAAGACTGCGCGTATAATTTTGTCTCATCCTGAAGAGAATCAGTCATTTTCCTTATTTTTATTTTTGTTTTTATGTGCCAGCAGTCTAATCCTTGCCGCATCATAATAACCAAACCACTGACATTTCCGTTTGAAGTCCCCGGAGCCCAGAAGAATACCCACAGTACAGAAACGCGCTCTACACCAGATACAGAACGAGAACACCAATTAAATCTCTCATCTGATACCGGCGCATTGCCATTAAAGCAACGCTCCGCCGAAGCACCGGCTGGTTTTAAGCTCGGGGAAGCAGAGAGACTAAAGTTAGAAGTGCCGTCTGAGTGAGAGAGAGCTGCTGCCCTAAATTGAGTCGCACTCTTGAAGTGCTCTGGCATGCCAGCCGACTCCGAGGAGCTAATTGCAAGGACGATCACAGAACAACATCCTGCAATTGACCTGGACAAATGGAATATAGATGAGGCCGTCTGCGCAGGCCGCTTGGAAAGCCTGGAGTTTAAACCAACGCGGCCCCACTGCAGTCTCCGCATTCGTCACGGGGGAACAGAGCTCGTTTGTTTTAACAGTACCGATCAGTGTGAGCACTTATTCATCCCGTTCGGTTCATTAACAAGACCAACCTCAATGAATGCTGATAGCCGTCACTCCCAGGAAGGAGAATGATTATAATTGCAGTGTTTGGCAGGAGAAAACAGAGACGTTGCTATTAGTTTCGAATCCTTCAACATTCAAAATAAGTTTGAGGTGAATAAAATTGATTTGAATGGAGATCGGGGGGGTAGAGGGGCCTAGAGCAGGTGCTCGGCCTTGGACCACGCCCCACGTTTCCGCTGGCAGCCGCTGCCATCGCCACATCCTCGGCTGACAGGGCTTCCTGTGCCAAGCGAACACCTGTGCGCCCGTGCATCTGCAGCGGAGGGAGAGTAACGCGGTGCTCTCCAAACTGGGTCAGCCCATGGGTTATTAAGAAAACTGGACTCGCTCTGTGGTGCACTTCTCACAGAACGTACGCGCAGAAAATGGGTTAGCAACTGGAGGCTCTGCCAGCCAATGAAACCCCTCGATCCGAAGCTATTCTGGAGGCAGACGGCACAGCCAAAACCTTGATCGTTAACCCACTTCTATCGCCAGCACAGAACAAGCGTCGCCATCTCCCTCTTCTGTGCTGATCGAGCCCCTCTTTCCAAGATCTTTGAAAGACGCCCCCCTGCGCTAGTGCTGTTGTCTTGTGAAGTGACATTGAGCATTACTAATTAGAATTAATTGCTTTTGATGAACGCAAGACACCAACTGCTGTGTTTGAGGGCTTTAAATGTCTATTTTGAGGATCCAATAAGTGCAAGCGTTCTGGTTGATAACATGTTTTGGGGTCTGAAAGGGTCTTTCGAATATGTAGATCCACGGGGATGTATTAAATCATTGTCTGTATATTATGTAAAAAGAATTAGTCTCCAGTGGGATTAGTTTTTATTTATCAATTTCAATTTATTTGAAGGTAATCTACTGAGTAATCCTTTTTCATAATTGTAATTAAGAAAATTAAAACAAAAACAGGAAAAACAAGAAAAAGCTGTATTTAGTGTAAGACCATTTTTCCAGAAGGAATTCACTTCCCAGGTTTGCTTCTAAGAGGTTACAGTGACTTTAACCATTAGCATCTTGAATCTGATCTTAGTTCTTCTGTATAGATAATTTAACTAGCAATCCACCCGTTTCTCCTTCTGTCTGGTTAGTTTCTATGGATCATAAACCTGAAATGTTCTTGGCAGATATTGTGACAGCCTTCCTCTCAATCATCAGCAGAATCGGAAGAATATTAGAGTCAGATTTCCCTGGAAAGCCTGACCTTCTCAAACCATAAGAAAGAAATGCCAATTAAAATGCACAATATTCTGTCACAGTACTCTGTTCTCCCCGTGTCCTTCAAGGTTTCCACAATCACATGAAAAATACAATCAAGGCAGGCATTATTTACAACAGCATGTATTAATCAGATTCACCCTCACCCAAAAAAAAAATCCCAGTGATTGCAAAAGTCACGCACACGAATACACGCTCGCTTCATCTAGAGAGGAATTCAGTCGAGTGCCAGCGCAGCACAAGAACGCCTGACCTTGGGATAATCCTGCAAGGTCAGAGGGGGGATGGTGTTTGAGACAATCGGGATAGGGCAAATATGGGGCAAGTCAGAGATATCAGTCTGCTTTTTTAAATAAGCCACAACAATGGGGTTAGCAGCCTCTGCGCACGCCGGACTGACTCCCCATCAGGTTCAGGAAATGAGGAAAAGGTGATGGATTTTTTCTCGCCTGGGCTGCTAATAAGATTCCTGGGACTGAGTCACCCACATCTTAATGGGTCTGAGCCTTCTCTCTCCGCTGACCAGAACTGGAGCGAGGCGGCGGCGCTGCGAGATCGCCCTGGCTCTCCCTGTCAGTTTCTCATTAGCTCTGCATGAAGGAGCGCCGCCTGTGATGCCCTCGGCTCGGCTCCACCTGGGGGTCAGGCCTGGTTAAAATACGCTTTCAGCTTCACACCGCTCTGTCCCCGGAGAGACGGAATATACAGCTCACGTGTCCAATCTGTGTCCGTCCCCGTCCTCCCCTTTTGGCGATGTGACCTGATGCGTCTGTCCTCCGTATATAACATAAGAAACATAAGAAAGTGTCCAGTTGAGAGGAGGCCATTCGTCTCATCGTGCTTGTTTGGTGTCCATTAATAACTAAGTGATCCAAGGATCCTATCCAGTCTGTTTTTGAATGTTCCCAAGTTCCCAAGTTCCCAAATGCCGGGGACAGACTGGTGGGAGATGATCACACAACACGCCCTGACCGTCCAGCTGTGGTCCAGGAGGAAGACGCTGGCTTTCAATGGCTGGATTATTAACTGGGAATCAGACCGTCGGAGCAGGGGGATCCATTCACTTCCTTTCCAGACTAACGATAAAGACAGATTTTTTTGATTAAAGATTTTCCTTAATGGACTTAATGGAAGACTTAATGGTCCCGCCGTGGTCTTGCATTTCTTTGTGGTGGTGAATGGCTCAACCTTCCCCACCGAGATGGGTTTTCAAAAGCCAGTGGCAGCGCAGTGAACACTCAGTCAGTGCAGGCCGTGGACTTGGGGTGGTTTATATAGGCTGTTAATAAGATCTCTGTGGTGGCATTATGCGTGTTGTTGTTGTCTTTCGCCACTGGACAGCCAGACAAGCCAGCAGAGCAGTCGCCTTGCTCAGCTCAGCTCAGCTAAGTATTGTTTTTTCACGTGGTTACTTGTCTTCTTCTGTTTGTCCTGTCCTACTCCCCCATCTTACCGGGCGGGGAGGAGGAAGAGGGCTCCTGCTCTCCCCCTCTCCTCTTCTGTCCCCCCCTTCTCTCCTCTATCACGACTAACAGCTTTGAATTCCACGCAGTGGAACTCACCTCTTCCTTCTAGTTCTCTACCGTCCTCCAAGTCCACTCGCCTCCTTCCTGGATGAACTTGACTTTCTTCTCTCCTCCCTCCCCTCGCTGTCCTTACCTACCATCCTCCTGGGAGACTTCAACATCCAGCTCTCAAACCCCTCCCACTCTGCTGGAGTTCTTCCCCTCCTCCACTCTTTTAACTTCTCTCTCTCCCCGTCTCTCCACACTCACGGGTCAGGCCACCAGCTAGACCTCATCTTCTCTAGAGGCTGCTCCCCCTTTGACGCTCTCCATGACACCCCTGGACATCTCAGACCACCACTTCATCTCCTTCTCCCTTTCCCTCCCCTCCTTCCCTCCCCACTCCACCCACTCCCTCTGTCACTTTCTGCTGTAATCTCCACTCCGTCTCCCCCTCCCCCCTTGCTTCCCCTGCTCTCACTCTCTTACCTTCCATTGACTGTTTTTCTCATCTGTCTGTTAACTGCGCTACCTCCTCTTTGTTCTCCTCCCTCACCTCCTCCCTTGATTCTCTGTCCTCTCACATCTCATCCTGTCTGTCCCTCCCTTCCTCAGCCTTGGATCTCTTCCATTCTCTGTTCGAACCCAATCCAGTCTGTGCTGCTGAACAGAAATGGAAGAGGAGCAAACTCCCAGCTGCCCTCGAACTCTACCGCTGTCTACTGTCCACATTCTCCTCACTCACCTCAGCCAAGAAGTCTTACTTCCAATCACACTTTGAATCCACTGTCAACAACCCCCGCAAACTCTACTCCACCTTCTCTTCCCTCTTCACCCTCCTCCCCCGTCTCTCACTGTAGATGATTTTTACTTCTTTTTCTCCTCCAAGATCACAGACATCCGCAAGCTCTTCAACAGTCCCCCATCCTTTCCCACCATGCCCAAGTCTCCCACCGTTCAAGCTTCCTTTTCTTCATTCTCACCTCTCTTGGACTCTGAACTTTCCTCTCTCCTCCTACGTCACAAACCCACATCCTCCTCTCCTGCCTCGCTGACCTTGGAATCTCTGGAACTGCTCTCACCTGGTTCTCCTCCTACCTCCTCCAGTGACCGTACCTACCAAGTGACATGGCGAGGTTCCTCATCCACCCCCCAGTCTCTCCTCACAGGCGTACCCCAAGGCTCCTGGGCCCACTCCTTTTCTCTCTCTACACTCGCACCCTGGGCCCCCTCATCGTATCCCATGGTTTCTCCAACCATTTTTATGCAGATGATGCCCAGATCTTCCTGTCTTTTCCCTCCTCTGACCCTCTCATCCCCTCTCGCATCTCTTTCTGTCTGTCTGCTATCTCTGCCTGGATGCACTCGCACCACCTCAAGCTCAGCCTCTCCAAATCTGATCTCCTCTTCCTCACTACTCGACTACTGCTACTGCTCGTCCAGTCCCTGGTCCTCTCCCGCCTGGACTACTGCAATTCCCTCCTGGCCGGCCTGCCTGTAGCTACTACCCGCCCACTCCAGCGCATCCAGAACTCTGTGGCTCGTCTGGTATTCTCTCTGCCCCGATTCACACACGCTACTCCACTGGTTCCTGGTACCGGCATGCATTCAGTTCAAGACACTGACCCTCACCTACCGCTGTCTTGACCACATAATACTCGCTGTCTCTTTGTCATACTACTTGCCTTGCGTTACTAGTACTCGTATTGTTTATTTTGATCTCCACTATGCTCCCTTTCCCTTGGCCCTTGACTGTGACCTAACATCGTCTGCACTTTTACAATCTAGGATGTAAGACCTCATATTGTTCACTCATATACAGTTGTGTATATTCTGAATTTGTAAAATGTATTATGCCTCAAATTGCACTGTATTATTGCATTTTGCATTGCTCTTATATTTTGTAAGTATCCCTGGACAAGGGCGTCTGCTAAGAAATAATAATAATAATTATTAATAATAATAGGCTCTCTCCTCCCGACTGGCCTATGATGGGACCCCCCCTCCTCGCCACCGTCCTCCTCCTCTCCGTTCCGCTGGGTTTCCCATTAATCCCAATCGCGGCCGCTGTCTCCGGCACTCCCAGCCCCCACCTCCCCGGATCTGCAGACCGCCGGGTCGGCCCAGGGGACCACTAAACCCATCCCCCTCTTTTTTTCCCCCCTTCCTGACAAATATTCTCCATTAACAACCACCAATCAGCAAACGGTAACCAATTAGAAATGGACGAGGAGGGGGTTCTTCCTGGGTTGCTAGGCTACAGAAGAAGGGAGATTGATTTTGTTCGGCTTGTTTTTAACAGCAAATAAAGAGCCTTAATGGTTTTTAAACTTTTTATTTTCTCTCTCTCTTCGGTTACTAAATTTGGTTTTGTCTGGCAGTACACGTTTTTACAAAACAGTATTCAAATCAAATTGTATTTCCTTCATCTAAATGGCTCCCTTACTTGTTTGACTGCAGCGATAGAGTCATGAAAAATGGAACAATGCATCTGACTGTTCTCCATTTCATTCGCCATTATCTCCTGCTAAAAGTAGGTTATATTGCATCATGCCATAACAAAGTACCCGGATTATTCTTCTGTAGATTTCAAACTACCATTCATTTACGTCCCCCCAGGAAGCGCACTTCTTAGGAAAATAGTTTCCTGGGCTCAATCTGAAGGTGGGGAACGACGTGAGTGTTGCACAGACAGCGTCAGCTCCACATCGGGAGGAGTCTGTATATCCCAGGCCTCAGTGGCTCGTATGTGCTGTGCCGTGCCGGCCGTGATCTGGAGGGAGGGTAGTTAAGAATGTAGTGTGTTGTTGCCCGTGTGCGAATCATGCAGCCTCTATGTAGGACAGGGGGAGAGGGAGCTGACAGCTTTAAATTAATTAGCTTCTAAAAAGGAGTAGTCAGCTGCTCCCGTTTGGGGTGAGGCAGGAACGGGGCAGAAGGGGGCTTTGCCATCTGTCTCTACTCTCTGGATCACTGTTACCCCCCACATACACACACGCACACTAACGTGCTCCTCCCCCGCCAACCCCCAATCGCCTCCGCAATCAGCGCCGATGTCCCCCTCTGTGGTCCCAGAACACCAGTCATCCCACCCGGCTATGAGCTTGGCTTCTTACAGTTCCCATCCAGAAAGACCCATATATAACGCCATCGTCAGCCTTGTCTGTAAAAGCCCCGTGCCTTCGTTGTGTCTGGCCAAGCATTCATTCGATGAAGTGGAAACATTACAATCTTCCTGCCTTCTGACATCAATGCACAAGTCCACCCTTCTGGTCACAGAATGAGAAATGGGGAAATTGGATTGTACTGTGAACCAAAATGGATTTAAAGCCAGGTTTATATCACCTTAAAGTTGTTTTTTAACACTGTATCTCAGTATACTTCAAACATCCATCTGGGTAAATGTTCTTGACTATTTTTAACACGGCACGGTGTGCTTTTAGTGAGCAATGAAGCTTCACTTGTCTATTGTACAAGATGAATCGACCAGTGTCTTAATGACTTTCAGCCTAACTGGCGTTTACTCAATCCACTCAATCAGGACTCAGGAGACTCAGAAATCAGGAGATATGGAGTTCTGCTGGAGGAAACTGCTACCGTGAGTGTGACGCACATTTGTGACATCACAGGCCGCACAGTGCGACCTCATTGGTCCAAGGAATTCATTGGTCCTAGTCTGTTTGCTGTGGTGTACAGCTGTGGCCAGGTGTTGTCCTGGAAAAGAAAGCTGTGACCTCTCACCTCCCTGCACGGCACCGCTCTGCAATCATAACCTCATAAGAGCGAAGGCAGCTCCCAATGTGGAGCACAACAAGCTGCGGAGAGAGTGAACAGCCGCTGAAAATTATCCCCCCGTAGTGCTTCTGAAACCCTCTCCAATCAGCCTGAATCCACTCACACATAGCACTCCACGCAATCAGGAGGGTCCTTCTCCAAACAACTTAGCGCAGTAGCCGGGATCTTGATTTGTGCCTGATGCACTGTTGGGTTTCTAGAGAGCCTACCAGAATATTCCAGGGACTGCGGCACACAAGTGCGGGGAATTTCATGTATTTAGTTACTTGTCCTTGAAAGAACAGAAAAAAAATGACACCAGCAATACAAATCTACTCTCATGGCATCTGTGAGTGAAGGAACGGGACCGGACATCTCGGACGCGGCAGGAGTGTGCAGTCAGCACATCTGTAGTAACACGGGGCCCCGCAAACGAGTCTGCGTTGATTTAGCTAAATCAAATTAAGACGGATTATTTCCACTCGCAGTCTATTTAAAGCCCTAGCCCAGCATGGCTCGTGTCAGACTGAGGTCAACAGGAAATGGGTTTGTTCTCCCACTTTACTATGCAATCTGTAAGAACATCGTGTGTAAGCCATAATCCTGCTGCTGGTGGCCCGGCAGTGATGTACACTGTGACCTCAGAGCTGATTACACCTGCCTCTACTATAAGCAAACATATGTGTGCGTCCCCTTAATCAGATGCCATGTGGCATGACTCCCATTACAGTCATGCAACCCTCTGTTTGGGCGCCCGCTCGCCCTCGCTCGCTCTGTCTGCTGGTTTATTTATTCAAAGGCCTTGTTTCAGACTTCCAGCTCTGCCCTTCCTTTAATAATTAATGGATCTCCCTCTGTTGTTGTGTTTAATTTAGTGCGCAGTTTGTTTGAGACATTGTGCTCTGCCCTGTAGTTATTTAATTACCAGATTGTCTGTATTTACCGGCTGGGTCCTGGGAAAGCAGAGAAACAAACACAGCAAGACAACATGCCGCTGTTTGGGAGAAAACATCAGGACGTTTTCCGTTTCGGACTGTGGAGGAGATCCGATGATGGGCCATAGTAGAATGGTAGTCCACCCGGGAAGATAGAGATATATATTATGGGAAATGTAAAGTTCTCAGCATTAGAAGACAGTTAAACACATGGTGTAAAATCCCAGGTGATTGTGCTGCAGAAGCATACGAGTGTCTGATGGTTTAGTTGACAATACAAGCACAGACAGGTGTATCTCCTTAACGAGACTGTATATTTAACCAAGCCACCTCCGCCATTCACATTAGAACTGGTTTCTCTTTTGTTTCCACGCTCTGTCTGTTCTGAAACTCACACACACCGTTCCACTGCCTCCGACACCGAACACAGGCAGCTGCCCTTCCCTAAACACTACGTCTGCACAACAATACTAAAAAACTAAATGCAAAAAGAAGAAATGACTAACACCAACGGGAAGTTTTGCCACTTCTGTAGTGCCGTCTCCCTGTCTTCCCTGTCGTAAATGACAGACCGTGACTTGCATGTGTGAAACTCGTCTACCACATGAGTGAAAAACAAACAATTAAGAGCTTTCATTCTTTTTCCTATTTCCAGAGCAGAACAGATGTCTCCAGTACAGCACGAGAATGAATACTACTTCCATGCTATCCTAACAAAACGCACCATAATACATACGAGTCACATGTTTCAAACTGTATACCCTAAAAACTATTTTACTCATGTAAGAGACCGCACAACGGGCAGCTGTGAGCATCCCAACACTACACATCTGTTCTGCCCCAAGGTCTTCTTCAGTTGTTTCAGTAACACACCTGTCTCTCAATAGTCCACATCCCGAAAACTTAGAGCAAAACACTGAAGTCTAAGTGCAGCAAACTAATTGTGTTTCTATTGGGTTAAGACCCGGGCCGTCCACCTATGACATCACCAGGAAAGAGGAAAAGCATAAGTCAAGAAGTATACTTTGTTTCTAAGAGCACACCAGACATAACTCCTCAATAACACACTCACTGAACTGATATTGAAGGATATCAAGCGAAAATAATCTTCTCTGCCTCCTGCCCCCTGGTGGAGATACGTTCACTCACTATCTCTGGAGGATGTATGGGCCTATCTGGAGACTGCTTTTTTTCCTCTCTTGGTACAAATCCAGTTGCATTTCCAATATAAAGTACATTAGACATTAATCAGTACCCTGTGTACTCGAGGCAGTGCTGCCTGGGGGATTTAACCGTCATCTGACTTTAGGAACACAGCATAAATCCATCTCAGGTCCCTTTTTTCGGCTGAAATTCTCCAGACGCCTGCCCAAAAAAAAACACACACACACACACAAGTACAGCCCAGGCTGACAAAATACTTGCCAAGTAGCAGAGAACTGCAAAAATCAATCTAAAATAGGACACCTGCAAGCACAATGCAGTAGATAGAAGTCTCAATTGGTTTTATTTAGGACAAAATCAATGTGGCAAGTCAATGTCTCGCAAAAAAAAAAAAAAAAAAACTTCAACAATAGAACAAATAGCACATATCCTCGCTGTGCCAAGTGTCCTATTTTAGTTGAAATGACCCCAGTGCACATATTTTTTTAACCACAGAACAACGTAACCCACTGAGCCAACTTCAACGTCTCAGGCTTAACCCAACTGCATCATTAACCCTCTCATCCTCTGGGTTAACCTGCCCCCAATTCTTACATGTCCAGCCACCACATCGCTCTGTCCCTCACTGTCCACATCCCTGTGTCCCTCACCGTCCACACCCCTGAGCTCCAGGCACTAAACAATGACTCCATCCTAGACCACTACACCCAGTATAAAACAGTTCACCCCAAGACCAAAGATCATCCTTTTCTTATCGTTATGTGTTCCTCAGGATAATGGGTATGGACTGTGCTTCTGCCTCTGATTAATATTACCATGATAAGGAGAGAAATGACTCCTACTGTTCGATCGGTTTGATCCGTTTCAGATTTTAAAAGCTGCAGGCTCTTGTGCAAACTGCGCCAGTGAAGCGCAAAAGCCAATGCATATTATTTCAGCAATGCAAATGTAATCCAAATCCTGGACAGAGTGTGACATACCCAGCTGTGATAGCACTCACAACCTTTGCCTATGGTTTGCATCCATGTCCAATATCCTATAATATGGAGACAAAGATTTTGTCACATTTAAGTTTCCAGTATTACAGCAAAACAAACTGAACACAACCCCCCCTTAAGGACAGCAGCAAGTAAGAGTGAGGGTGGTTTGTATTCTTAGCCCACTTCTCAGTCACAACCCCTGGTCTTTGCAAGTCTGCTTTCTATGTCTCGCACAAATAAAGACAACGTTGTTCTTGCAGAGCAGTTTCTTCTCTGGGCCAAGAAACAAGGCTTGAATAGAGAGCTACACAAAGTCATTCAGACAGCATGAACGCAAATGACCCGAAATGTCCTGTGCATTCAGTCCTCATCATAAAAATGTAAAACTGCCGCCTCGTACGTCACACTACAACACAACCCGCATCTGGAGAGTCAAGGCTGGGGAGACAAGGCAGCCTGGTTTGACAGGAGCGACCTTTCCCCATCCGCTGAAAAGTGATGTGGCTCTAAACGAAATGGTGTGAAACGTGTTTAGGTTTTTAATCCGGTTTATCTTTGTCTTGTAACAAACACAACATAGTTGCAAATGCGCAAAAACGGATTTCAAATGTGCGCCAATTTCAACTGACAGATATATACATTAAAGGGGAATAAAAACGGTTTGTGTAAAGACCATTGATTTAAATTAAATAAAAGAAGTGATGGTGGTGGGTTTTAGTTTTTCAGGAAAACACTTGAAATTATGATGACAAACATGCATCTATATGGAAAACGTTTATATAGGTGAATGTCGACTGAAATAAGAGGCTGCCCACATTTCTCTGATCCGGACTCACCTGCTGGCCACCTGTCTTTCTCCCACATGGTCCTGCATCCACTCGCCGCTCTCAGGACCCCTGCGCCCGGCCACTGCCCGCTGCTCCTCCCGGGGCTCAATAAAGCTCAGCTAGTGAAACGAAGCGTGCTGGCCACCAGGACTGCACTGATACATGTAGCTGAATTAAACTGATAAGGAAAGGTGCTTTATTTTCCTAATAAAGTCCAGCTTGACGGATCCCAACACTTCATGGGCGCAACAATGAATTTAACTCAATGGTTGCTGCAGCCTAGTGCAGTCGGCTATTGCTTTTTTTGTAATACTTCTGTTGTTGCTGCAAGATGCAATCCCTTTGTTGTTGTGTGCATGAATATATCTGGCTGTATTATGAGTAGTGGGTGAGTTGTGTGCATATGCAGTCTCCTCTCATCCCCCCGTCTTTGTTGCTCCTGCTCCGCCGCTCGCAGCCTCCAGTTGCGGGTCTCCGGCGCTTTACTCGCAGTCTCGGTCGGGGGAGCCACTCGGTGCCGACCCGAAGAGCTGTCTTCTCAAGAGTTACTTTTTCATTCAGTCATGATCCCGGGACCATCTCTGGATTGATTCCCCCCCCCACACCTGAATCCCGCTGGGAGATGCGTGGTCTTGGTAGTAGGACCAGCCCTGACCAGCGACCTCTCCCTGCGCTGCTGTTCTCCCTCACCTGGGTTGCTCTCCACCGGGGCACTGAGCGCAGCCCAAGTCCGTGCAATGGCACTATTTCTGCACCTCGTAGTAGACAAAAAAAAATCTTCTTTATTTCATGCGTTCATAATCATCATCATCATCATAATATATCCTAATATTTTGTATTTGAAAACCTAATGTACTTGTTTTTACTATTCTTCTTGACAGCCTGGCTTGTCTCTGCCCCCTGTCTTGCCTCTCCTATGTCGCTGCCTGGTCTTCTCGTTGTTCATCCCTGTGTTGTTCTCTGGTTTGGGTTTCATTCACTCGCCTTTCAATTCCTTTTCATTGTTCATCTCTCTCTCTCTCTCTCTCTCGGTCTCCACCTCCCGGCTATGGCACCAGCTCCCCGGCCAACACCGGGTCCTAGCGCCTGGGAGGACGGGGAACAAATGGTGGTGATCTATATCGGAGTCCTTATTGGTTGACGAAGTCGCTTTGTCAATTGTATATCGACGCTGACTGTTAACTAGACATATAGTGAATAGTTACATACACACATATGCTTTATATACATATAACCAGCGCGATGACAATGGTTGAAGTCCAGATTAATATGCATGGTTGTCTAGTGTATTGCAATGTATTTGCATGTGTAGCTGCGGGAGAGAGAGTTACTCGACCTGGTTTGAAACGAAACCCCCCATTTTACTGGAACCACAGAGCAAATAGGGTATAGAAACTCAAAACCCAGCTCTGTTGGTTTGCAATACTTTATTGAGACATAATCGTTATTTACGAGGAGTGTTTGTTTATGTACTTTTCCAGGATAGGTTGAGGAGAGCCCACATGTGCTCAAAGGTGCTGGTTTCTACTGGTGGTCTGGACCATGACTGACTGTTGTGACTTCACGATGGTTCAGTCTCCAGTCCCAGCTTCTCTCTCTCCTGTCAATTGTGCCGTTTTTACGCTGGCACCATTGTGTTTAATGTCCCCCTGAACAGCTCCCGGTACTGATCAGTGTAACAGGTCAGCTGGAGGAACCGGAGCCGGTCACCAGCATGACTGTGTGGCCCTGTAACTAATCCCCGCCAATCTTAAAGACAGCACATCGCATCATCCATCTTCATCGGGGTGACAGGAAGCCACTGCTGATCAAATAGAGCCTTAAACTTCTTACTGGTATCCCAGGGAGTTTATCTCTTGCGTAATAAGAGAGGATTTGGATTTGCCACAGCTCAAAGATGGGAAAACAAGCAGATCAACTAACAAGTTATGGGTTGGAAGATGTGGAAGCGCTTCTAAGAAAATTGCAGATTTATAAAGAAATAGATTTCCTCACTCAGGTCCCAAGTTCAATACTTTGCACCTTAGAGATACTATTGTAATTTATTATATACTCAACAAAAAAATAAACATCCCTTTTTCAGGACACTATTTTAAAGATAATTTTGTAAAAATCCAAATAAGTTTACAGATCTTTATTGTAAAGGGTTTAAACAATGTTTTCCATGCTTGTTCAATGAACCATAAACAATTAATGAACATGCACCTGTGGAACGGTCGTTAAGACTTAACAGCTTACAGACGGTAGACAATTAAGGTCACAGTTATAAAAACTTAGGACACTAAAGAGACCTTTCTACTGACTCTGAAAAACACCAAAAGAAAGATGCCCAGGGTCCCAGCTCATCTGCGTGAACGTGCCTAATGCTGCAAGGAGGCATGAGGACTGCAGATGTGGCCTGGTCAATAAAGTGCAATGTCCGTACTGTGAGACGCCCAAGACAGCGCTACAGGAGACAGGAAGGACAGCTGATCGTCCTCACAGTGGCAGACCACGTGTAACAACACCTGCCCAGGATCGGTACATCCCAATATCACACCTGCGGGACAGGTACAGGACGGCAACAACAACTGCCCGAGTCACACCAGGAACGCACAATCCCTCCATCAGTGCTCAGACTGTGCGCAATCGGCTGAGAGAGGCTGGACTGAGGGCTTGCAGGCCTGTTGTAAGGCAGGTCCTCACCAGACATCACCGGCAACAGCGTCGCCTATGGGCACAAACCCACCTGCGCTGGACGTGATTTCTGCAAGCCAGCGAAGAGCTCAATCCCATTGAACACGTCTGGGACCTGTTGGATCGGGGGGTGAGGGTAGGGCCATTCCCCCCAGAAATGTCCGGGAACTTGCAGGTGCCTTGGTGGGAGAGTTGGGTAGCATCTCACAGCAAGAGCTGGCACATCTGGTTCAGTCCATGAGGAGGAGATGCACTGCAGGACTTAATGCAGCTGGTTGCCACACAGATACTGACTGTTACTTTTGATTTTGACCCCCCCTTCGTTCAGGGACACATTATTCCATTTCTGTTAGTCACATGTCTGTGAAACTTGTTCAGTTTATGTCTTAGTTGTTGAATCTTTTTATGTTCATACAAATATTTATACATTAAGTTTGCTGAAAATAAAAGCAGTTGAAAGCAGTCTTTTTTGCTGAATATATATATATATATATATATATATATATATATATATATATTCAGCAAAAAAGACTGCTATATATATATTAAATGACTGTGATGTGAAGGAAAAGTTAAAGTGCCTGATAGGGTTTCCAAAGAATGATAGAAAAACAAAGAATGAAAGGGAAACTGAATGTAATGAAAGAAAGACTGGAACAAAACCACATACAGGTGAAAGGGAGGCGAAAACTAGAGAGCTTCTATTCCAGCCCTTGCTTGTTATTTTAGTTACGTAGCTGAACGCCTTTCTTATCATTTATTCTGGTATCTGTTTCCCTCCCTAAAGGCAGCTGCTCGCACGTGTCCGCCTTTCCTCTTGTCATCCTGTTCTTTGAGTTTGAGTCCCCCGTCTCTCCGGGCGCCACGAGGCAGTCCAGCTCTGATTCCCCTGAAGGTTACCTTGGGAGGCAGCTTTGTCATTAATCACGCCGAAAGTCAAGTGCTTTCAGGGGCTTGACAGCAGAGGTGTAGGTCGATGGCGAAAGGAGACAAGGCTGTCATTGTCTGCAGCGGTGAAGGTCGCTTTCCTTGTTATCCCATCAGTATTTCGGCTTGCCTTTGTCCCCCCCGTTCTCGGCTCGGTGTGAAAGTCACCGCGCCGTTGACATGGAGGCCTGGTGCGGCAGGCCTCGGTTCTGCTGACTGCGCTCCTCCTGTTTCCAAACGTGAATGGCAGATGTTGCAAAAAATGAACTGAATTCCTGGGGGGAGGTTTATAGCGGGACCGTGCTGGCCTTTCTCTGTGTGGGCCCGTACTCCTGAGGGCAGCAAAGAGAGCATGAAGGACAAATATCCAATAGACGCCATCATCCTCGCTGGGGATTTTCAGCCTCCTATAACCCAATACCACCGGGGCAACGCTGGCAATCAAGGTGACTCTGCTGATGAGACTCACGCTGGCCCAATCAGACCTCAGCACCTCCCACACAGTTAGCCACCTTGACTGTACACTTCACCCTTTGGCCAGTATTGCTGGGTCACAAGCGGTCAAGGGCCTGTGACAGTTTTTACAGACACACATGAAACTTTTCAGTCAAGTGAGCCGTGAACCAGCCTTCCACCACGATAATCAGTCACAGCAAATCAAAAAGCTCATGAAGTGGAAACTGGGGACGAGATAATCCCTTCACTTCCTTCCTAGTCCCGTTATAAACACTCGGATGTTATCCAGGCTTGGTTTCTCAATGTACAGTTCACATATAGAGAAAGAGCTGTATGTGGATGGACTAGTGTGGCCGCAGGTGATATATGTGCAAAACTAGCACTGTGCTAAAAGATATATATGCGCTTCATAAAACTAATCATAATAGAATGGAGTTAGCTTGAGTTCAACACTAAAGTGTTCCTGAAACTTCCGTCTCTTGTCCCTGGCAGCCCGAGGCCATCACTTAAAGACTTTACAGAACCAAATCACCCCCTTCCCCAGCTCTTAAGATGTGAATTATTCAGTTCTCAGCAGCTGTAGATACCTGAAAGATCAAGCATTAAGTATTTTAATATTCAGCCCATAACCTCGCATTTGCATTTTCCCTTTCTGTCATTAAGGTTTTTGTTCTCCGTTCATCCCCTTTCTCTCCTCTTCGGCGATATTCAAATCTCTTCTCTGCAGTTAACTGCGTGACCCAGTCAGGTACTGTACTGTTAGTTACATAAACTCTTCTTAATTTTTTTTTTCCTAAGCTTTTTTCAGTTTCTCTTTAAATACACTGAACTCCTTAGAAAGAACCAGATCAAGACTATTGGAAGTGGCTGGGAGAGGATATATATCTATATATATATATGACAAGCACCAGTTGATAACACAAGTCGTCACCCAAATCCATGTGCTTCTGTTGTCGTTCAGCGCAACTCCAAGACCGGTCTGTCCGGGAATAAGACACTCATCGAGCAACAAGAGGAGGAAGAATGTTGTAATCCAGGAGGCCCTTACATAAGCTACATCTGTCGCAGCTAGCCAAGGCTTCTTTAAAAATTCATCTGGAACAGATAAAGAGCTTGCTCCCTTCAGAGCATTAATTGAGTTTGAGTAAAATATGTTCCCGAAAGCCTCGCGCAATGTGTCGCCTTCGTCTGGGGAAAAAAAACGGCTTGGTTCTTTTCTTTCCTTCACGATCATTTGAGCACTAGACACCATGAGAATTGGTCAGACATGGCAGCTGGGTAGCCTAAAGTTCTGGAAGCCAGGAACAAATCAACATCACCAGCTCGTGACCCTGATCCACCAAAGCTTTTCCAGAAAGCAGGTCTCTGTTGAAGGTAGCCACACAGACAGATCTAGGGCTTGGCTTGCAGATGTGATCCCCGACCAAACAAAGCAACAGGAATCACTGGCCCAATGTTTTCAGAGAATACCTCCTCTTCATATCACCTGATACCTCAGCCATGGTCTTCTCAAATGACTTTGAAAGGTCCCTTCAGTGCCTATGTGTCCTCTGAGTTGCCAGTTTTCTGGGGTCAGTTCGCTGCCACATGTGAGGACAATCCAAGCAGCGGTTCAACCAAGTCTGTGTACCAGAGCTGAGTGTACAAGCAGATAGTGAAGCAGCAGGAAGTCCTAGACAACATGTCCAGTCCAGACCAGCCCGAGACCTCGGCTTTGAACAGCTGCATCTGGGCACTGGAGGAGACTGGGCCACGGGGAACACAGAGGGCCCGATTTCACAAAGTTGGTGAAAGAATTACTGATAAGTGAGAGCAGCACTTTGAATTCAACTGAGAACATTGTGTAGCTTTTCAAATGAAAGTCATTCACAGGGGCTTTGTTCAGCTGCTCTGAGGGAGACCATGGGCTGCAGGTGGGTTACAGTGACTTGTATGGATCTTAATTACTGTTAAAACTTTCCCAACGTTGAAAAGCACACAGCTGGGATTAGAGGGTCATAAAGGGAGTGGGGACAAACACAGAGAGGAGTCAGAACCTGGACATCAGGAGTGTAATAATGTTGTGTGAAGCTGCTTTAGACTTTGGTCCTAAAATGCTGGACTGACAGTGCCAGTCACCACCTCGTTTCCCCGGGTGGATAGTCTAAAGCGGAACACTTCCCAAAGGGGTTCCAGACTTTATTTATTTGCCGCGTTGTACTTCCTCTGGCTTCAGGAGGGAGACAGAGAATCCGCAGAGAGTCTGGGGGAGCTTTTTATTATGCTGGATAACACGATTAAGGAGCCGGCTCTCGGGCTCGTTTCTTGCCTGTTGAGAAATATTTCATTCCCCTTCTCGACACCTGTCTGGTGTTGATACCGTGCAGCACAGCTTAACGGCTCCACCGTGCTATATCATACTGGGCTTGCTCGCACACGCACAAATGCACATACAAACACACACACGCACATGTGAGTTCAGAGGGCAGCTTCTAATAAGCATGAGGCTTAAAAGGTTCAGATCTTGACTGTGTCAGGGAGTCAGGTAGTCTATATTCAAGCCTGTGCCTCTTTTGCAGAAGGAGGCAGCATTGCTTACACAGTGACACAGAATTGGCTGAAAGGCGTGGGGTTTGGCAGCCGGCTCAAGCATCCTGTGGCTGGCGAGCTGCCGACACAGGACCGTAGGAGCCGTTATCACAACTAACATCTTGCTGTTTGTGTGCGGTCACTGTTCACAACGTGCAAGATCTGCCTCCTGAAAGTGTATATGCCGTGGTAAAAGCACTGTAAACCAGGTACGCTTGGATGCCAGTTCTCTTCCCCTTAACCAGCAGTGACATAAATCACTGTTGATCCCTGTTAAAAATACTTCACTCACTCACTGAGGGATATTTCGAGTCACTCTGGCATCTCAGGCTTCGTTATGTCTTTCAATTCTGCTCTGACTTTCTGTGAGCCAGAGCAGTAAAACCCATCATTTTTCTCTGGTCTTTATGCTCTGAAAGGTATGGAGATAAACCACAGCCATCGGGGCATCTCTGTGGCATCTCTGCGGTTCTAAATTGGCATCCTTGGATGAAGCCTTTGGGGAACTAGATTGAGGAATGATCTCTGTGCTATTGTGATGGAGTGTTTTCACATGTTTCTTGCTGTGGAGGTGGGGTGTGGGAGTGTGCCATCTCATGTGCCATCTCATGTGCCATCTCATGTGCCACATTCATTCCAGAACGGAGGTTTTGTCTCTGCGATCTGCGTCACGTGTTTCGCAGGGGGACAGGTACTGATGAGACTCGAGTTTGTTTTCCAAACGCCCGCGTGATCCAGAACAGCGCGACACAGAGACACGGAGATAGCACGGTCTGGCGAGAAGAGAGGCGGTGGTCACAGACTGGCTGTCCAAAAGGCACGGAGATCGATCCTGCAGCTTCAGCAAGGTATAGAGTTGCAGCGTCGCACACACACACAGACACACCTCACCTCTGCCACCTTGACATGTCCCTGGCGAAGCACACGCATGTGCAGAATATGAACCTGGCTAAATCTAATATGAATCTCTTCAGAGAAACCTGCCGCAGTCAGCAGACACAGGGTAATACACGTGGCTTCCGTTGACCCGTCCCTCGGCTTCTCTAGCAATCATGGAGCAAATCGGATGCGTCGGCAGATTGTAGGCACTTGTGCGACGCTCACCTCTGTGCCCACCTGTGAGGTTTCAGCCCTACCTGCTCACCAAATGAATCAGTAAAGACTAATCTCATGCAATAAGAGTTCATGCCTGTCCACCACCTTCTTCAACGCTTAGTTACAGATACAGAAACTGACTTCCAATTCAAAGTTACAGGAAGACACTAAAATAGTCTCTAAATAAAACTCTCAGGGTGTCTGTGGCCGTCCAGAGCGTCCTATCTGCAGGCCCCCACCCCAACCCGAACCCCAGTCCTGAATCACAGCCGGTGCGGAGCTGTGGATAGTCACACACCTGGAGAGTTTTCAAGAGGACGAATCAGCGGCGGCGGCTCCCGCGAGGAAAGACGTCATTAACAAGTGTGTGTCACCGCCACAGTGCCACGCTGCTCTCGCCCGGCAGGATGATGTACGAGGGCCCAGCCTCCCTGCCAAAGCCGGTTCACACTCTAATCTGTTCTGACATGATGATGCCCTTTATCTGTTTGAGGGCGACATGCAGGGAGCTATTTCCGACCTGGAGCCGGGTTTGGTGGAAAACTGTCACCTCTGATTGCCGAATTTCTGATCTGGTTATGTGTAGAGCTGTACAGCACCGTGCCTGACCTCCCGGGACCCTCAACAGTGTCAGTGGCAGAGCACTTAAAGCACTTCATTGGCTTGGGTATTTTTTACACCAGGCTAAAGACACACACAGCTTTACCGCCTTGGCACTATAATGCTGGGAGTCCAGGAAAGGGGATTATATCAATAGAAAGTCTCATGAAGAGGAAATGAAAGCCTCCACTTAACACTAATGTTGTTCACACATTATTGTCGTTTTAGCATTTAGGATATATTGGCCCTGCGTATTTGATTTTTTCTTAGTTTTGGACCAAAAAGTGCATTACCTGAAAAAACGTTTCCATGGATTGTTTCCTTTTGATCCTTAAATAACACTCCTCTATATATTTATTTACTAGCAGATCTCATATAATTCACGCCGTTTTCTAAAGATGCTGCCATAATAGCGGTTAACGTTAAAATAAGTGAAACAACTGTGTTTTGGTAATTAACTTTTTTTTCTTAACAATGTTAATTCAAATGCAAGTGTTTTAACAGAAGGTCGGATTAAGCCTGCCTCCACAATGATAATTACACACTCTGCTAATGCGCTCGTTATTGCTGGGAAATTAACTCCAGGTGAGCTACACAGAATCGGCAACGGTCGACACAGGCTGACATATGAACGTATATTCACTCCACTCAGGGCATTTGCTTTGAACAGCGTCTAATTTAATGGAAGCAATTATCTAATGATAACCAATCAAGGAATTTATCAAGAAAGAACATGACTGGGAAAATACTTTTTCGTATAGCTCCGCATCACAGCCCTGTATCACAACTCTACATAAGAACATAGAAAATGTCCAATCGAGAGGAGCCCATTCGCCCCATCGTGCTCGTTTGGTGTCCATTAATAACTCGGTGATCCAAGGATCCTATCCAGTCTGTTTTTGAATTTTCCCAAATGGTCTCTTCAGCCACATCGCTGGGGAGTTTGTTCAGATTGTGACGCCTCTCTGTGTGAAGAAGTGTCTCCTGTTTTCTGTCTCGAATGCCTTGAAGCCCAATTTCCATTTGTGTCCCCGGGTGCGTGTGTCCCTGCTGATCTGGAAAAGCTCCTCTGGTCTGATGTGGTCGATGCCTTTCATGATTTTGAAGACTTGGATCAAGTCCCCACGTAGTCTCCTCTGTTCCAGGGTGAAAAGGTTCAGGTCCTCAGTCTCTCAGTAGGACATTCCCTTCAGACCTGGAATAAGTCTGGTTGCTCTCCTCTGAACTGCCTCTAGAGCAGCGATATCTTTCTTGAAGTGTGGAGCCCAGAACTGTCCACAGTATCCAGATGAGCTCTAACTAGTGCATTGTACAATCTGAACATCACTGCCCTTGTTCTCAATTCTACACTTTTGACAATATACCCTAACATCCTGTTTGCCTTTTTTATTGCTTCCCCACATTGTTTGGATGGAGAAAGTGAGGAGTCCACGTAGACTCCTAGGTCTTTCTCATGCGTTACTTCATCTAGATCTGTTCCTCCCATAGTGTAATTATAGTGGACATTGTTGTTACCTGCATGTAATACCTTGCACTTGTCCACATTGAATTTCATCTGCCAGGTGTCGGCCCACACCTGAATATTATCTAAGTCCCTCTGAATAGCCTGTGCTGCCGAGATTGTATCTGCTGAGCCACCTATTTTAGTATCATCTGTAAATGTGACAAGTTTGCTAACTATCCCAGAGTCCAGATCATGAATATAGATTAGAAAAAGCAAAGGCCCTAGTACTGATCCCTGTGGAACTCCACTAACAACCTCACTCCAGTTAGAAGCGACTCCTCTAATCGACACCCTCTGTTTCCTAGACATCAACCAGTTCATAATCCATCTACTTACATTACCCTGAATGCCTACAGCTTCCAATTTGAGGATCAGTCTTTGGTGTGGAACCTTATCAAAAGAAATCTAAGTATGTCATATCATATGCTTTCACATGATCCACAGCACAGTTGCATGTTCAAAACATTCTAATAAATTAGTAAGACATGATCTGCCTCGTCTAAACCCATGTTGACTATCTCTAAGAAAAAGGTTTTCATTAAGATGCTCCTCTATTATCTGTCTGATCATTTTTTCCAACATTTTACAGGTGATGCAGGTGAGACTGATTGGTCTGTAATTTCCTGGCTCAGTTTTGTCCCCTTTCTTGTGGATTGGTTTGACATTTGCTGTCTTGCAGTCAGTTGGCACATCCCCTGTTCTAAGTGTCATTTGGAATAATTGAGTTAGCGGCCTATAAATCATTTCCCTCATTTCTTTAAGTACTGTTGGAAATATCCCATCTGGCCCAGGTGATTTGTTTTTAATTCTGCTAGTCCCTTTAGTACCTCCTCCTCATTTATCCTGATCTCTCTTAGGGTTTGACTGGACTGCTTGTTAACCTGTGGCATGTCATCTGTCTTTTCTTTTGTAAAAACCTCTGTGAAATACTCATTTAGAACATTTGCCACATCTTGTTCGTTTTCCAAGATACCTCCATTTTTGCCCTTTATCTGTTTCACTTCCTCCTTTATTGACCGCTTTCTGTTGTAGTATTGAAAAAAGCTCTTAGCATTAGTTTTAGCTCCAAGAGCTATGTTTCTTTCCAGTTCCCTCTTTGCTTTCCTGATCCCTTTCTCATTGCAGTTCAACATATTCCTTGTATTTTGTTTCGTCTCTATCCCTTTTGTATGCGCTATACAACATTTTCTTTCTCTTTATATTTTTTTATTTTTCTACATCACAGCTGTACATCACAACTACACATCACATCACAGCCTCACCCAAGTGGTTGCTGTACTGCAGCCTTATACCACAGGAATAAACGCTGGAGGACACATTTTGAAATTACACAGCAATCCTTCACCTCTCCTGTGAAAAGAGGACAGGATTTTTACATGCACTCTGTATACATGTATCTGTCGTCTACTGATTCCTGCAGGATGTGTTTGTGAGAGCTGTACTGCAAAGACAGCACGGATATGGCCGGAAGCAAAAACGATAACACTAATTAAGCGCTCATCAAAAATTATGAGACGCTTCCCGCAAACACGCCCGTGAAAGAGACCGTAACTGCGAGTTAATGACACTCAGTGGAGAAGTCACCGCTCGCATGGTGTTGCAATGGCGCCCTCTGTCGGCCGTACCTGAGAAGTGCAGCCCTCCCAGAGATGAGTGACTCTCCTGGCTCTCGATGTTAGACGAGGATGAGTCACAGAGTCCTTCTTGTAGTTTGTTCTCAGGTGCTAAGAAATTAATTGCTATACTATACTATAATTATATATTCATTACAATAATTATACCACTTTTAAGCAGCTCTCTCCTGAAAGATCCCAGGGAGGGACACTTGCAGGAGTCCAGGCTCGAGGACTGGACCTCAGGGTCAGGCAGGGCATTCGACAATCGTTACTGCATAGTTATGTCTACAGAACAAGTCATTTAAAGGACAGAGCCAGCAGATGAAGGGGGAACAGACTGTGGAGAAGGTCGGCATGGCGCTGGGGCAGCCTGACTGACCTGTGGGGGTCTCGAGAGCGGGGGTCTTCGCTGCTGGAGCAGAACAGGCACAGGGACTCCATTCCCCTATCCCACAGTGCCACAGGACTGCTCCCCAGCTAGCCCATCTGCCATTTTGTCTGCCTCTGTGGGCGTGTAACAGCACCTGTGGTCATAGGAGAGAGAGAGAGAGAATCTTATAGACCATCATGACCATCACAGTGGCTGGGAAATAATCTACCAAATAAACTAAACTACCAAAGTGTCTTTCCTGAAATTCTGCCATTGGGTTATTTAGTAGAAAACTGCACTCTTTGTAACAAACACCACAGTAAATATCAACACACAGCTTGCAGTTTTGAGCCACTTTTTCCAGGAGAACCGTTTCCTGGATTTTTCAAACCCTTACAATGAGGAAACACTACCGAAAGCTCCTACATAATTTGAGGTGAGGAGATGGTGGGGGGGATATAAATGTTACGCAAGTTTCATTACGTGCAACAGCAATTAACTTCCTCGGCTTTGAGAAGTCATTCCTGCAGCTACTGTTGGCGGAGAGTGTTCATTAGACTGGGCAGAACCCGTGACACTGACAGATGCAGAACAAACAGGAAAACAAGGTTAATTAAATAGCAAGAACGCAATTAAAACATAACAAATCGCTGCCTGCCGAACACTGCAATTTCACCCGTCTCAACTCAGCAGAAAAATGCTATCAGAGGTAAAGATATAGTCAGAATACTGCAATAGTCCTGCAGTACAGCGAGGCTGAGGCACAGCCAAGGAACTGACCCAGACGGGAAACCCGAGACCCGGCCAGGTCCTCATCCTGAACACGACACCTGACCTTTTCCCTTCGCCTCCGAGGACGGGCCGGCGGAGGTGAGCGGCGGTGCCAGGGCCTGTCTTTTTCCACTGGAGAGAGAGAGCCTCCAAGCCGGGCAGGACTGGCACCTTGCCCCACAGTCCAAGAGCCCCGACACAGCGCCGAGCATGCTGGGAAAAGTATTCAACTTTTATAACATCAAGAACATTTATTTCAGTTTAATCTATATTTAGCTTTTGGAGGTTTTCCTATTGCCATTTGATACACATTGCACACGCCCTAACCGATGAAGTAAGTCACTCTGATATCGTTACTGACTACAGGGAGAAGTGATGAGAATGATGTCAAGTATGGGGGTGTGTGGGAGTTATACATCAATCAGAACATCCATCAATAGGCTGTCATAAAAGATTAACACAATATTCATCGATATTAACGTCTTGAACATCCAACCAGGTTGACTACCAGACACGGGCTGAAGTGGAGGATAAAAGTCTGTTCTCTCCTTTTCTGTCTATCTTGCTCTCCTGCAAATGTCAAGAAAAAACATCCTATCCAATGCGTCCACAAGGGGGCACAACTCTGATCACCATAACCCAGCCTGTGCCATATAGGAGGCGAGCATTTCATTATCTGCGGAAAGACTCAGCCACCGGACAAGACAGAGCATCATTATCCCTGCAATCCGTTCATAGGGAGCTGTCTCCCATGTGGGTGGAATAAAATGACTCTTCCACTGGGAAGTCGTGGGAACTGCCAGTCAGAGTGTGGACAGGAAGTAAGCAATTGATTATCTGTGGGAGTGGGTCAGCGTAAATCAATCAAGGGCAAGAAAGTGACGTGTCCTGACAGGCGGGGTCTGACAGGGACACGGTATACCTGTCTCATTAAAAAATAAATGACGTTAAAATAAACACACACAAAAAGGGAAGCACACACAGGTCTGCCTCCATTACCTTAGCACAGAATGAGCCGGATAAGGAAACCAAAACCCCTCGTCTCGACTCTCTCTAAGTTGCAGATATGTATTGGGAAGTATTGATTTTGCAGTCAAATGCATTTTCAATTAAATTAGCCTTGAACACACTTTCTTGGGTGACCTTGATGAGTTAATTTGAGTAATTGAGTTACAGATAACGGCCATGGCCCGGCCTCTCCAGATGCTTTTAGTTCAATTATCACTCAGCTCTGTCCACCCTTTGCTCACTGGAAAGTGTCTGTACATCTTCATGGTAAAAACCAAAAAAAAAACAGTGCAGCACTCCACTTTGTGCTGAATAGAGTGAAATGCCAACCAGAAAACAAAAAAACTGAGACAAAACTCCAAGTTATTCTCACCTTTGCCCACCTTTCCTACTTTATATCTGGACACGCTATTACAGAAAACATGAGATGCACTTGGCAACAATGCAAATATCCTTCGGGGAAACAAAGACCCGCAGCATGGAGCATATTCTCAGCAGAAACAATTCATCAAGTTGACATTGCACCCCGAAGCCTCAGTAATAATCTGCCATTCCGTTCATTAAGCACTCCTTAAGAAAACAAACCAAAAAAAACACGTATGGTACCGCAGTAACCTCGTAAGTTATCAATCCGGATTTCAGACAGATAAGCTGGTTTCATTGCGTGTAATATTCTGGTAAAAAAAAAATCTTACAATGGGATCCATGCCAATTGATCCCCACCTCCCAGAGCAATGAACCCGATTTCCATCCATAGCCAGCTAAGAGCTTTTGCAGACTGAGCAGCTAACAGGGCAGGACTTACCCATAGAGGACACCAGGAGGCTGAGTTACCCCTATCAGTGGACAAGAACAAGCGATGGGTGCCTCAGCTGCAGGTGGATTTGACCAGCAAGCACACCTCTGGTCAGATCCTACATCCCAGCATGCCTAGGGACCAGTTTCCCTGCCGTCTGCTCCCTCTGTCTGTCCCCTTCCTCCTCTATCCCACTCTGAGCCACAGACGGTGACTCCTTCTGCATCTGAGGCCAGAGCTCCTCCTGTATTTATCGCCAGACCCATTATCGCCTCCCTCCGCCCACCCCACTCGATAAGCCCCAGAAGGAGGCAGTCACCGCCTGGCATCATCGCGCTAAAGTGCATCGACTCGGCCCATTTGTGTCAATGAACCCAAAGCCACACCGTCCCCGGCTCTTCCCTTCAGCAACGCGCTGTAGCAGGCGAGCGGAGGCTGTGCGGTCCATTAATGCGCATTCCTCGCCCATGGAGTTATTGATCCTGGACTTTTTATGTTCCTGAAGGATTTTCCCGGGAATCAGCGCAGACATCTGGGCGGCTGTCGTCTCAGGGGCGGCCCCACACAACCTCCACACTCTCTGACACACACACACAAACTTTTCTGCAGGGCTGGGGACTGGAGTAATGTTATCAACATTTGTATTTATTTGTTTGTCATTGACAGTGAAACCTGCTGCTGGGACTTCACTGTGTGTATCAGCTGCTCAATAACCATTTGCTCGGCCCCTCTCTTGGACTATATTGGTTATCTTCTGCTGCCCACGTCTTGGTATTACCAGCACAGCCTGAGGTGCTGGCCACTCAGAAATCTCAAGCCCTGTGATTCCTCGCCTCCGTTCTCATCCATTACCAAGACGTAGTGAACGATGCGGCGCGATTCATTATTTCTTCTGTCTTTCAAAATATCATATAACCCCAGAGTGCAACTTGCCCCACGAGCCTACACCCCAACAGAGCCAATTTGTATCCCCTCAATGCTGGAGGCTATGATGTCATTTTTACCATTTAATTTCTGCCCCAGCGGCAAAACTCCCATCGCACTGCTGTCAAACCGTATGTGATCGAGAGACAGTAAAGTGGAGGAGTAACCTATGCCATGCCGCCCCCCCCCCACCGACCAGCCATGTCCTCCTCTGGCCTCTTGGGCTCCAGTTATCGGTGTCCCGGTCCTCCCAGGGCTCTCATGGCCTCTGCCTGGCCTTCCCTGAGCGCTGACATTGATCCGCAGACACGGTTCTCTCCCGGCATCTCAGCGCGGCATCAACTGTTTCTGGAAATGCTGAGGTCATCAGGCGTGTTGCAACAAAACTGGAACCAACTGCTATAAATCAGTACAGGGGCGAAGTGTACGTACTGTTTTGCAATAGGCAGAAAGCGCTGTTCAGTTAAGAACATAAGAAAGTGTCCAGTTGAGAGGAGCCCATTCGCCCCATCATGCTCGTTTGGTGTCCATTAATAACTAAGTGATCAAGGATCCTATCCAGTCTGTTTTTGAATGTTCCCAAATTGTCTCTTCAGCCACATCGCCGGGGAGTTTGTTCAGATTGTGACGCCTCTCTGTGTGAAGAAGTGTCTCCTGTTTTCTGTCTTGAATGCCTTGAAGCCCAATTTCCATTTGTGTCCCTGGGTGCGTGTGTCCCTGCTGATCTGGAAAAGCTCCTCTGGTTTGATGTGGTCGATGCCCTTCATGATTTTGAAGACTTGGATCGAGTCCCCACGTAGTCTCCTCTGTTCCAGGGTGAGAAGGTTCAGGTCCTCAGTCTCTCAGTAGGACGTTCCCTTCAGACCTGGAATAAGTCTGGTTGCTCTCCTCTGAACTGCCTCTAGAGCAGCGATATCTTTCTTGAAGTGTGGAGCCCAGAACTGTCCACAGTATCCACATGAGCTCTAACTAGTGCATTGTACAGTCTTAAATTTCCTTTAATGTTTTTTAATATATTTGTTTAATGCAAATTCAATTGTCCCGAAAGATGAAGTGCCCGCAAGCTGCTTCCTAAGGAGACAGAGATCAACACACATCAGGGACAGAACTATATTTCATGAGTGCAAACTCACCTGTGAAGTAAAACCTGCTCAGCCGGCAAGTCGGTCTCTGTCATGCAGATGTTTGCACAAATCATTGCATTAATATTCTATGTTGTTTAAGACTAGAAGTTAAAGCTGTGTTTCATTCAACTCAAGTTCCTGTCCAGGTAGCCCACATCGGACTGCAGAACTACATTATTAGTCATCGTGATGCACTATTGTGTTGCTTTTGGATGTTCGTGCAATAAAAAGTGATGCCTTGACACTCAGTCACAGAAACAGCGAGCTGCGGCCCTCTCCACATCACTGTGTGTGTTTTTGTGTGTCCTGGGGGAGCACGTGTCCGTCGACAAACAAATCTGGAAACGTAACACAAAACTGATGTCAGACTTCAGACTGGATATTGATCGGCAGAGGGCGGAGGGGAGAGAGGAAAGTGAAGGACAACATGCAACAATAAAACCTGGCGAACAAGCACTCTGCTGACGGAGATGGGCCCGAGTCTCGGAGGGAATAGCTCGGCGAAGATCGAAGAGGCATAACTCAATAACCTGTCAGAACAGCAGACGGGATGGTTTGGAAAGCATAAACAGAGTAGTAATAGGTTCGTTGGGCACACACACACGCTATATATATGATTTTGACATGGATAAGAGCAGCTGCAGATCGAAGCAGTGGATCGATATGGGCTGATGATCATGATGAAATATAGATAGATATAAAACCATTACATTTCTTAGGGTCTTGATAGTTTTTCTTGGGAGCATGCAAGTATGGAACATAATGGTGCATGATATATTTACCAAGTACATGGCCACTTATAATTGCTATTTGTATACAGGCACTTATCTGGATACTTACACCGATCAGCCATTATATTTTGAGCACTGTCAGGTGAAGTGAATAACACTGATAATCTCCTTATCTTGGTACCTGTCAGTGGGTGGGATATATTGGGCAGCAAGTGAACATTTTGTCCTCAAAGTTGATGTGTTAGAAGCAGGAAAAATGGGCAGCGTAAGGATCTGAGCGACTTTGACAAGGGCCAAATTGTGATGACTAGACGACTGGGTCAGGGCATCTCCAAAACTGCAGCTCTTGTGGGGTGTTCCCGGTCTGCAGTGGTCAGTACCTATCAAAAGTGCTCCAAGGAAGGAAAAGCGGTGAACTGGCAACAGGTCATGGGCGGCCAAGGCTCACTGATGCACGTGGGGAGCGAAGGCTGGCCCGTGTGGTCCGATCCAACAGACGAGCTACTGTAGCTCAAATTGCTGAAAAAGTGAATGCTGGTTCTGATAGAAAGGTGTCAGAACACACAGCGCATCGCAGTTTGTTGCGTATGGGGCTGCATAGCTGCAGACCAGTCAGGGTGCCCACGCTGACCCCTGTCCACTGCCGAAAGCGCCTACAATGGGCACGTGAGCATCAGAACTGGACCACGGAGCAATGGAAGAAGGTGGCCTGGTCTGATGAATCACGAGTTCAAGGTGTTGACTTGGCCTCCAAACTCCCCAGATCTCAATCCAATCGAGCATCTGTGGGATGTGCTGGACAAAGTCCGATCCATGGAGGCCCCACCTCGCAACTTACAGGACTTAAAGGATCTGCTGCTGACGTCTTGGTGACCACAGCACACCTTCAGAGGTCTAGTGGAGTCCATGCCACGACGGGTCAGGGCTATTTTGGTGGCAAAAGGGGGACCTACACAATTTTAGGCAGGTGGTCATAATACTATGGCTGATCGGTGTATATTTATACGGGACAGAACAACAGACATGAAAAGTGACAGACCAAAACAGTTTCCCGCACGGTGTTGGTTCATGTCAATTTGTTTCCACTTCATCTGGACAACACATATCCATGCCTTTATAATAAAACTGCCGCTTGTTTTCACCCTGCATTTATATACTCCGAGTTCCCCCCCACTAGGCTCTCGGAACACGTTTCTGGCTGCAGCCGGTTCCATCCGGCCCGAGATTACACTTCACATCCGGCGGGGAGGGGCTGCGCTCGGCGAGGCGGAAGCTGCGAGGCCTGGGCGACCCGACGCGCAGAAACTCCCCGACTCGACGTGCGGCAGGCTGGGGCAGCTCGCTGGAGGACTCGGAGAACAGGAACTCGTCCACACAGAGCCTCGACATCCATCCACTTTCTGACAGACAGCGAACGAGTTGCGGGCCCGACGCCTCCTGCACCTCGCATGCATTTGTTTTGATCCGGTGCCCCCGAGAAAAGCCTCCCCCGAGCCGGAGGACCCCGCGCTGTAGTGAGCCTCAGCCGCCGGAGCAGCGTCCACCACCGCCGGGGCGAGAAGCGGCTCCTCTGCGGCGCTGCCACACGCGTGTCTCAGGGTCTGCTCCCCGGTCGCGCTGGCGGAGTGATGCGCCTGCAGCCCAGCCGCCAGCACCGCCAGCACCGCCAGGCATAGTGCGACCCGGCCCGGGCAGAGCACGGACCCCAGGCATGGTGAGTACCGACAGCAGCAACACCAGCCCCGTTTCCTTCCTTTATTTGTTATCCCTGCACCGCACCTGCCTCCAGCTGCCCCGGACGTGTCGTGTCTGAGCCCGCAAGCAGATGCATTTTGGACGACTAACGTGGGCTGGTGCTGGAGCTCATACACCCCGATTAAAAGCCTCGCCCGCCCGAGCCCCGCAACGCAGAGGCTTTCATTTTTGTTCGGCCGGGTACCGTTAAGTGTAACACCTTCTAGTGGTTTCCTATTGAGCAACAGTGGAGACGAGCCATTACTTTTATAACCGTGTGTTTGTCCGCATCTGGACCCGAAGTGGCAGGCGGTGTTGCGGTGCTGTGCCCCGGGTCGGGCCGGGCCGGGTGATGCGTGAATAACGGGCCGGGCCGGGCCGGGACGCACCGGTGAGAAGCGAGATCAGGAAATGCCAGCGATGGCGTCGCTTGTGCCTCCCCTCTCTCGACCTGCTTTCAAAGGAAAGCGCGGTGCTGTGCATGTCCCAGCGCATCCCGGGTTGCATTGCTGTAAACACAGGTTTGCATGTGCACCGGTGCAGCTTTTCTCTCCTGCTCTTTTTCTGCTGTGACGCAACTGTCAGAAATGCCAGGAATGTTCCCAGTGCCAGCTCATGCCTGTTTGATGCGTAACTGTGCGTATCTCAATTTCTCTTTCTCTCTCTCACATCCTCCAGAAAGCGCATTGGGATTTTCTAGGACTCCCCCAGTTCTCTGCAAGGGTCTGAATTTGCATTTGTGATTTACAAACGCAAAATGTATTTACATGCTTTTTCTCTCTGTGGCGATATCCCATTTGTTTCAGGTTTGCTGGTGTTCCAGTGCATTGTCTTTTTTTTTTTTTAGGAGTATTCCAGCTTGGTCATAATCATCTCTGAAGATCCCATCGTGTTTGTCCTGACCATCTTTTCTGGAGATCATACCTGACTGATATAAATGGTCCCAGATTTTACAGTTGCATCACTATGTATTTCAAGATCGTAGTACAAATAGGGGCCATTTTGAAAAATCACCTTTAGTATAAAATGTATTGACATATCACTGTAGAGCTATGCAGTGCTACACTACTTCACTAGTCTTGACCATCTTTTTTTGCCAACTCTTCACACGTTATAAAAAGTCAAATAGTTGGTTTGCAGTCTGGTTCGCACTTTCAAAACTTGCAGATCTTTCGTAAAAACTAATAAACAAATGGGAAGGAGCTCTGCTGGTGACATATTCATGTTTTCCGCACGTCAGCGCAGCTCAGTGGTTTGCCTGGTGAGATGCTGTAGTTATCTAGTTGTCTAGAGTTTCCGTGCTCAGTTCGCCCATGTTAATTGGCAGGCCGAACACAAATAGTAGCGGCTAATTAGCTGGTCCTCAAATAGAAGCAGCAGTCAGGGGGTGTTTCTGCGCTGAGTCAGTGTCTCCCAGGGAGTGCTGGTGGTTTCGCACTGGTGGGGTTAGAGATGACAGGGAGCCCGCGATTCTGCAACATCTACAGCTTCCTTCGCCTGCTTGGTCCACCACTCCTTTCTGAGCGCGCTCTGCTCTGTTGTCAGTGTGTCGACGCTCTGTGCAGAAAGGGAAGTTGGTCTCTGACCTCCAGTCTAGCTCAGCACAGCTACGCAGAGTCAATTTTGACCTGGAGTGGTCTCCTTGCACTTCAACAGGTTTAGTGCAAGCTAATAAACATGAGCTAATGTCCACCCAAATATGAAGAAGGAGAAGAAAAAAAAAAGAACTAGGGCTGCAGCAGGTCAAGGTTTCAGTTCTCAGAAAGTTGCCAAGTTCTCCAGTTAAGATATTCCTTTCCATGTTGTGCCGCAGAGCCCTGTGCATCATTGGTTCACAGTCAAAATCTCCTTGTACTGAAACAGAAATCAAACCTCTCTTTATCTCAGCTTGTGCCCTTCAGATTACCTTCTGCTTATCGGAAATTCAGCGAGGGGGGCGTTCTTTAAAAGATTGGTATCAATTGACAGTTGCATCATTGCATCTCTGGTAGAGAATCGCAAAGACCTGGGCCCACAACAGCCATTTCCTTTTCCCTGTGGGACAGTTGGGTTTTCGTAGCCCGAAAAAGTAAGCTATAATAAGCAGCCAGGCCATCCCATAAAGTCCTCACAGTAACTTCACCATTTTACGTGGACGCACTGCAGCTCGGCTTTCTTTACTGAAGTCGAAAAGAAAAATACAGGTCTTAGTGATGGGGGAAAGAAACATCTAAACCACAGTGTCTGTGCATCTTCTGTTTTGCAAGAATGAACATTGTAACTAGCCTACCTGGGAAGAGGGTTGTGCTAAAGGTCCCAGTATTGTGGTGTTGTGCACCAGGAAGAAACCTGCTGCATCCAGAGGTTGAGAGGATGACTGTGATTGGCCCTTGCAGAGTAGGGCTCTTAATTGAAAGCAAACTTGAGGAAGGTCAGCTTGGGCATGCGGTGACCTGCCTAATTAAAAGGATTCCTCTGTGTCTTAGCACAACATAGACCACTGGAACAGCAGCAATTCCATTGTTCTTCCTGTAATAATGTAAACATATTAGTAGATCTGCTCCAATATAAATTATACATAAGTCTCGGCTTATCCAGTGCGGTACTCTCGGGTCAGAGGGGCTGTTTCATCTTTCCTTTCTTGTCTAATGAGTGATGTATTAATAAGGATGTGGGACTTGCACCTTGCCATGAAAGAGCTAGTTTTCATTTTTATTACGGCTGTGGAGACTTTGCACACAGGCGGTCACTTGTGTGTCATGAGGGGCAGTCGGATTACTCCAGGAACGTGCTGGAAATGTGTATGTCGAGGAAAACACCTGGACTTTGAAATGTTTCTCTTTCTCTGCTTAACAGTGGACTCACCCTTGGGGCCTAGATAAAAAAGAAAAGAAAAGCTACGTTTATCAGGGTGAATTCCCAGGGAATGTTGTGGGTTCGTCTCTGTGATCGTCCGTTCCTTTATGACTCTAATAATCTTGTTTATAGTGCAGATTTATCAGAGCCTTTAAATAGGCAAAGTTCTAACTGGTTATTTTCAGTTGACAAGCAGATGTTGAGCTGTAAGCGCTCTTTTCTCCATGTGGAAAAGAATCATTGAGGCTTCAAATTTGTTTATTGTGGATCTAAATGCAGGAGTTGCACACGTACCGAGCCCGCAGTAGCTTGGCCTTCGTTCACGGTATGTGCAAAATGCAGCCTTCCCCCTCCGTACCATTTAAAAACCATTCTGTCTCGCGGTGCAATTATCACTCCCCGCATCTGACGAACACCAGCACGTGGTGACCCCCTCGGCCTCGGTTCGGTGTGAAACCCGGTGTAAACTACGCGGTGGCTGTTTCAGGAAATGCATTGTACACTTCGCAGATTCAAGGGAGGAGAGAGAGAGAAAAAGGAACATCTTGTGACTTCAGCGATCAATGCTAAGCAGAAGTGTTGGCCGGTTCTAGGAAGACATGCTTCTCATAGCTGCGTTGAGGTGCAGAATAACTGAGTGCTTGGGTGTTGAGGGACCTTTGACCTTTGACCATGCAGCAGGGCTGAAGACCAAACCAACCTCCCTTCCCTTCTCTATGTTGCGATATCCCACTAGCCGTGCATTGTGTTCTCTGCCCTTATGTTCGTGTGGAACCAACGTACTTCTTGGTAGCCTCTAGGCTGAGACGGGTGCAGATTTCGAAGTCTGGAAAAGCAGGGCATGATCATACAAGCAGTTCAGATGTGATGCACTGCATTAGGAGCGCTGGTGCAGCACATGCTATGGGGGGCTGGTTGTGTTTAGCATTCGTGTAAACTTATCAGAATGACACGTCTCTGTGGCTGTGGTCAGTGATTCTTTGCCCTGTCTGTCTCTCCGTCTGTCCAGGCGTCGGAGGAGGCCTCGCTGCGCGCTCTGGAGAGCCTCATGACCGAGTTCTTTCACAGCTGCACCACCAACGAGCGCAAGAGGGAGATCGGTGAGTAGATTGCTGATGGGGCTGTGCCTTACACACCCGCAAAGCTGGCCGTGTGTCTTTTGACTATTAAATTGCCATCTTTAGCGATAATTGTGGGTTTTTGCTATACCTGTTTCATGCAGATTTTGGATGGTTCAATAAATGTGTGATTGTACTGATAATTGTTTGTTTCTGGTGCCCACAGAGGAGCTGTTGAATAACTTTGCACAGCAGATAGGAGCATGGAGATACTGCTTGTACTTCTTGTCCAACACCGGCAACGAGTACGTCATGATGTACAGCCTGACCGTGTTCGAGGTGAGTCCGTCACTGAAGTGTTTTGAAGGCCGATGGGAATATTTACTTGGACGAGGATTAACACTCGTGAAGAAAGGGGGCGGCTGTTGACCGCATCTGCCCCTTGCGCCTGACGCCTGTGATAAAATGCTCTGCTGCACAAAGACGTGCTTTACTGACGCACCGTTTTAAAAGACACGTGTCTCTGAGAGTTATTTTAAACGAACACATTAACACTCTGCTTTAGTTTGGTATTCTGTCAAGCTTTAATCCCGTGTCTGTGTTAAACACTGCCTGATTTACAAGGCTATAAATCTGTTTATGTTAACTTGTCATATCTGCGTGAAATTCTCTCCTTCGCAGCACTGCATTTCTGTCCGTGCCGCAGTTTTCTCTGCTCATCACGGTACCTGGGAAGTTTCTTGTGGTGTTGGGATGGCCGCGTCCCAGTGGTGCCTCGCGCTTTGAATGCATTCATTCGTCACAGCGGCACTAAGGCTGTTGTAAAATGCTTATACGAAAGTTAGTGTGGCGCTGCACTAATGAGCATCGCACGGCTTCACGTGTGCCAGTAGAAGGCATGGGGCCGCAGCGGGCCAGAGTCCTGGGTTCCTGTCGTGTGTGTGTCTGGTGTGCTGCTCATTAAGCAGGGGGAAACCGATAAAGCATGGTCGGCTGCTGTCGTCTTAGGCAGAGGGTTGGTTGCCATTGTGAGAAGATTGTGTTCAGGGCACTGTCTGCAAGGCTCTGGTCTGCAGGCCGTGATTACCGACTCCATCGTAGCTGCTGCAACAGAGCACTGCATTATGCTGTAGATCTTAAGTGAACCTGGAGGGCCGAGCTAAGGGCCTGATATCGACTATAGAGAACAGGGCCTTGTAACGGTTTCATAAAGGAGTAGCAGGGTACTTCCCATTAATCGGAGCCTGAATTATCCTCCTCCTTAAAATCTATTAGAAGTTAAATGTGACTCTTAACCTAAAGCCATAAGTGTAGACATGCAGGTTGTTTGTATTTATTAATTTAATTTCTCTTTTGTTTTTGTGTAATTACAGTGATGTACAAGGAGTCTAATTTGGGAAGTTGTAGGGATAAACATGCTTCATCAATTGACTGTTTCTTTCTAAAGGACTCTAGTCAGTGTTTATTTTTGTATAAACTGTTGTTGGCACAAATTCCTGGTGATGATATTTCTGCTATGCCTTGCTTAGCTAAAACCATCCCGACGCTGGTGCTATATTTAGGGAAATTCAGTTTTTAATGTATTGCTCACAACGCTGCAGGCTGACACACACCGTAGGATGTAAGCAGAACCGAGCGAGAGCGTGCGTCATCCCTGAGCAGCGTTGTGCCGTCCCACCCTGCACGGGGGGTTGGGTGCCCTCTTGCAGTGTGTGTCCGCTGTGTGACCGCAGGCGCCTCACCCTTCCCCATGCATTCCCTGCAGAACCTCATCAACAAGATGTGGATGGGCGTGCCCTCTCAGGACAAGATGGAGATCCGCAGCTGCCTGCCCAAGCTGCTGCTGTCTGAGCACAAGGCCATGCCATACTTCATCCGCAACAAGCTGTGCAAGGTCATCGTGGACATCGGCAGGCAGGACTGGCCCATGTTCTACCATGACTTCTTCACCAACACGCTGCAGGTAAGGGGGCCTGTTTTTCGTTTTTTTATGTTTATTAATTCAGTTTGTTGTTAATGCCTCAATAAAGCGATGTTATACATCTTTTGTTTGAAGCATATTTGGAGACTTTTGTGTAGTTATTTTTCACTCTGATGATGACCTTCACAGTTAGATGAAAAGGGAACTCTTCTGTCATACTGAGAGTAGGTTCCTGGTAGAAAGAGGCGCCTCTCGTTAGTTGCACTGCAGTTGTTCTGGTACAGAGCGCTCGGGACATTTGTTTAGTGTAGTTCCCCCCCCGCACTGATGACTGTTGTACAGGGCTGCAGTCTGGATTAGTGTTGAGGGGGAGAAAAAGGATTTAAGTCTGTACATTCACTGTCCTAAATAAAGCCGTTGTCCTGACTGCGGTGCTTTTCATGTAGTTGAACCCGTGGGTCTGGTTGGGTAGGGGGAATCGCACTGGATTGCGGTGGGATCGGGAATCTGGTGGTTAACCATTCCCATCTTAATCCCATCCTTATTTGAGTGGCAAAGATGCCAGTTATGCGCGTCACGCCACATGCTTGTCATAAATGGTGCCGTCGTCCCGGCCCCCTCGGGCAGCCGCGGCGCGTGAGCGGGAGTGCCGGGTTGTAACGCGTCTGTGTCCCGTCCACCAGCTGATCCAGTCCCCCGCCATGGCGCCGCTGGGCTTGATCCTGCTGAAGACCACGTCCGAAGAGCTGGCCTGTCCGCGGGAGGACCTGAGCGTGGCGCGCAAGGAGGAGCTGCGCAAGCTGCTGCTGGAACAGGTGCCCACCGTGCTGAGCCTGATCACGGGTGAGTCTGACGTTTCGTCCATGCCTCACGCCGCTACAACCTAATCGCTGGCTTTCACAGAGGTAGGCTTTAGTTTGTTGGCATCTGAGGGAGGCGTTGACTGGGGTTTTGCTTCATTTCTGACTTTGCAAAAACAACTGGGTGGATGAGAGAGACTGAGAAAGAGAGAGAATAAATTCCATCTCCCAGTGCTGCGGCTCGTCTGAACAATGGCACGAGGCCACAGGCTGTCGGCTCAGCGCAGTGCTGGTGCAGCAGATTCGGCTTCGCTGGCTTGTGCAAACGGTGGTGTTATGACGCATCCAGAATGAGTGTGTTGTTTTTTTTTGTATCCTGCAGGTATTCTGGAGACAATCTGGGATAAACACAGTGTTACTGCTGCCACGCCGCCGCCCTCCCCCACGTCAGGAGAAAGTGGTATGATTCAACAGTTCATCTTCTGTAAAGAGAAGGGGGTGATATCTGGTCTTATTTTAGCTCATACTGGATGGGAGTCTGTTACAGATCCATTCAGTATAGAAAAGGGGTGGGATTTATTTTCTCCCTCAGAATTAAACCGTGAAAGATCAGTGTTTTGTTTGTTTGTTTGTTTGTTTGTTTTCTGTGAATACGTGTCACGAGAGTCTGACTCATCTGAGGAAATGCCTACTTCTATGACAGTTACAGATTTCTTGTTTACTTCCCTTATTTTCCCTTGCGCTGATCTGAGTGGCCAGCCTCCCGTTGCTCACCGCTCTTCCCCTTCCTTCCTGGCCACAGGAGAGCTGCTGAGCAACCTGCTGCAGGGCCCATACTACTCCAAGCTGCTGTCCCAGCCCATCCCCGTGCTGGACGAGGAGAGCCAGCAGCTGTGCACCCTGGCACTGGACTGCCTGGCCCACCTGTTCAGCTGGATCCCGCTGTCCGCCAGCATCACGCCCTCCCTGCTGGCCACCATTTTCCACTTCGCCCGCTTCGGCTGTGACCTGCGCGGCGGGGGCAAGGGCAAGCCGGCCCCCTGCATCACTAACACCTCCGTGAACGGCAGCACGCAACTCCCGGGGGGCGGCTTGGACCGGGCCCGGCTGGGTGTGCTCGCCATGACCTGCGTCAACGAACTCATGTCCAAGAACTGCGTGCCGCTGGACTTCGAGCAGTACCTCCTGCGCATGTTCCAGCAGACCTTCTTCCTGCTGCAGAAGCTGACGCGCGAGAACAATGCCCACACGGTGAAGAGCCGCCTGGAGGCGCTCGACGAGAGGTAAGAGACCCGGACACCCACAACGGCTGTCTTGTATCGAGTGAGATGACCTCCCCGGGGCTGTGTTGATGTGTGGGACTCGGGCCTGTCTTGGACCGGCCCGTGAGGAAAGGGTTACATCTGGGGAGGCTGTCTTGTGTTCCAGGCGCTGCGTTTGTACCCCCAGGCTGCAGACGGGTTGCGTTCAGACTGGCTCTTACTCACGTCTTGCCAGTGTTTTTATTTTTTATTTTATCTTATCCTCGCTCACCCCGGAGGGCTCTGAAACTCGCCGCCTGCTTCTGGAAGGAGCTCTCGGCTTTCGGCGGGTGACGAGCCGGTGTTTTACGAGTAGCACCCAATCCCCAAACCCCAATCCCCAAATCCCCACCCCAGCCCGCTCCGGCACACCTCTCGTTGGCTCGTGCCCACTTGACGGAGGGAGCGGAGCGCCATCTGGGTGTTGTTGGAGGTGAGTGGCCGTGCGCAACTATCAGGTCTGTCTCCTCCACCCCCCCATCCCACTGCTGTCGTACCGCAGGTGCAGTGTGCCAGGGAGGACAGGTGAGACTTTATTAATTCAGCCCCCCGAAGAGGCATCGTGAGGTAAGGGGATCACTGCGTTCCCTTCTCCGGTCCGTCTGATGCTTGCCAGCTTTGGAGGGGGCGGGAGGGTGTTGGGGCTGTAAATGGGATGCTTTCTAATAGTGCCACACTAACGAGAGCTAGGACTGATTCGGTCTGGGGCTGAGCTCAGCTGACCGGCCAACTGGAGTCGTCAGAGTTGCGGTGAGAGTGGGAGATGCACACCTGGTTGTGGTGCTCAATCAAAACTGGACGGTGATTCAAAAAATAATAAAAACTAACCAGGTCTGATAGGAGGTGCTGACACTGGAAACAGACGGCACGTGTTTGCTGTATAAATAACCCTTTCTAAGTTGACCCTGAAAGCCTTGGTGCTTGGTTTTATTTATACACACTTTGGTGCTGCAGGAATGAGGTGCAATACCCAAGGCAGTTGTGTACTTATTTGTATGTGTGAGTCCTTTGGAAGATGATGAAAGGTGTGTTTGTATATTGTTGACCTGGCTGCGGTACCCCCCACTGCCCTCCACACCCCCGCTGTGTAGACATGGGGGGGCTCAGCTCAACACACCTCAACGTCCGTGTCTGGAGACAATCAAACCAGCAGTTCTCTAAAGTCTCCTTTTCTTTCTTTTTTTTTTTTATCTTCAGCCCCCTCTTCTTTGGTCACTGAACAGTTTCCATCTCTCTTTTTAATGGGCAGCATTGTAGTTAATTCAGATTAGACAGGCAGGCAGTTGTGAGTGGGACGTGATCAGTTCTGTGTGGTTGAATGAAAAGAATGAAAAAATAAATGAAACGCACTATCGGTGAAGATAACAACATTTTTTCTGTCTTTAACAGAATAAAACGATCTCGATTTGTCTGTGCACACTTACGAAAGGTTTGGTCCTCTTTCTGTGTCCTATGTGGAGATCAAATACACAACCTGCCCTGCAGTTCAATTCAATTAAACCACAACCTAAAATAAAACCCCAAAAGACGACTTTATTGTCCTCCTATATACATTTAACTGCATCAGCATTCTTTCACGTTGCATATCTTGAGGGAACACAGTCCCGTTCCTGGCACTAATTCTCAACTTGATGGATGTTTCTTCTTAAAGGGGTACTTTATCTTCCTGTTATTTCCGTTCCTTCCCTTTTGTGTTTCCTAATGAGCATGTTGTGTTCAGTTCATTTTATTTCTTCCTCCTGCTGTTTCTGCTTAGACTGTATATATGTCTGTACCATGTAAAGTACGTATTTCAGCAAAAGCAGCTGCTGAAAGTGAGGTATTAAACCAAGAGAGTATAAATTAACGAGAAAAAGTGCATTAAAGCAGCCTGCTTTCCCCAGTAGACCAGCTGTGCACAACTTTTTTTTCTCCCCATCCCCCCTCACAATCAGTCTTGAAACTGTCATTTCGGAAGGAGTTTGTTTCTCGTCGCCAAAAAATTCATATTACGCAAAATTTCGTATTACTCAGAAACCGGAGAGTCTTGTTAAAAAGCAGGTGACCTGTCAGTCCGTGCTCAGAGGTACTGCAGGAGTCTTTGTAGGCCAGGGTTGATCTTTTCTCTCCACTTGGCTAAAAGTGGCTCTTGACTAGCATGTCTTTTCTGCTGTATTTCAGGTGTTTGGAGTGAAGGGTTGCTGGTCCCTTAGGTAATTGTTGAAGGGGTTTTATTTGTATTTAAAAACTATTCTTTAGTTGTATTGTTTCGTAGCTTGTTTTGTATCTGGCTGCTGTCCTTTTTTCCAGTTTTCTTTCTTTTGTATGCAAAAGGGATTCTGAATGAGTCATTTCTAATTGTACAGTTCAGAAATTACTTCAGTTATAATTCATATTACATCTCGTATTTATGAATAACATTTTTTTGCATCTGCTTCGCTCTGCCCTCTGGTCTGATCCGTCTCCGTTTCTCGGTCTGTTTTTGACACGCAGCTACGTGGAGAAGTTCACCGACTTCCTGCGCCTGTTCGTCAGCGTACACCTGCGGCGGATCGAGTCCAACGCTCAGTTCCCGGTCGTGGAGTTTCTGGCTCTGCTCTTCAAGTACACCTTCCACCAGGTAAGAGCGCCTCTCATTAGAGTCCTGCAAGCCGCCTTGCCCTGGTATGTACTTCTGTAACTGATCCAGACGCTACTTCATGGTGCATCTAGTCAGCCTTCCCAAGCACGTCTCTGTTAACCCAGAACTGTCACTCCAGGTTTTGTTATCCTTACCTGGTAGTTGAGTTTACTCAGCAGGGGGTTTGGTTTGTAATGATGTCGTAGGATCTTGAAAACCTCAGTCAAGTCTCTATAATCTCTATTCCCACCCCCCATCTTCCTGTGCTCGTCTCTGAGACGGAACGCTAGGTTCTACTTCCCTTTCCGTGCGAATCCGTATGCTACACTGAAGGAGATGAAAACCACATTAGTGTCCACTAGTCCTGCCACGTGTCCCTCTGCCGACACCTACGTGACCCTTTGCCCTGTTATATCAGAGAAGGTACTTATTCTTGGCTGGAAGCTGACAGTGGTCGACTTGCTTCAGGATAAAATAATTCGTAGCTTCCTCTGTGAGGGGAAACCCCGGCCGCGACGGCCTCTGATCCCACGGCACCTGTGTACAGTTGCGGCTGCAGAGACCGATGGTTTGATAAGGAATTATTTTGCAGCCGCGCTTCCCTTCCGCGTTACTCTTATCTGGAGAGATTGTTCTGCTTTTGTAAAAAGGTAGCGCTCTTGCAAAAATGAAAAATGAGATAAGTTAGCAGATGTGAACCTGAAGGTGCCCCATCCAGGCCCATCTTTAGGCAGAACCCCAGAACGGTTTACTCCTCATGCAGTGTCTCAGATGTGTGAAATAAACAAGACAGGAATTAAGTATTTTTCTTTGCTGTGAAGGACCTTATCCCATGACTGCCTGTGTTTCCCTGTTGTGTGCTTGCAGCCGACCCATGAAGGCTATTTCTCCTGCCTCGATATCTGGACCATCTTCCTGGACTATCTGACCACTAAGATCAAGAGCCGCCTGGCTGACCGAGACAGCGTTCTAAACAGGTATTGGACGTTTGGATATCGCAGTTACGGTTGCTTTTGTTACTCCCCTATAGAGCTTGCATAACCAAGAAGGACGAACGCCTTCCCTAATCGCTTCAGCTTATCTGACGATCGCTGAGTTTTACCCGCCAGGTGAAGCTGCACTGTGTTCCACAGCGTTGGGACCGTTTCAAAATGTACCAAAACCATTTCCTTGTCGTTTTAAATTTCAGTTTAGTGGATCGCAGGAGTGGATCGGGGGGGGGGAGGGTTCACTGAAAGAACTTTAAATGTCAAAAAGAGCTTCCCTCTGAGACTAAACATTTGTTTCCTTTTTTCATCCACAGTAGCAAGATAGTGACCTTAACTATTATAGAACTTGTTATAATTACAGTGTGGTGTAGCTAAACTCTCCTGCAATAACGTTCTGAATCTGTAAGCTCATGAGCCGTAGATGTTTCTGTTGAAGAAAAGGTTTGAAAAGAGAGCCACAGTGCGGTTTCACTCTTTGCGGCCGTACGTCTTCACTTCCTGCTCTCTCAGTCATAGTGATCCGCCACATCCGTCTGTAATTCTTGTCTCGCTGTGACACTGCGCAGGAGCACGGCCCACATTATACTCTTGAAATACCCATAAAAAAACTAAAATATAACTTAATTCCTGTGTTGTGTGTGTATGTGTGTCTGGGAGCTACAGTTTTTTGGCATGTTGATATCGGGTAGAAGCTCTTTCTTCAGTGTGGAATTCCCCTTGCAGTGGGGAAAATAACTATCCTATAGAACCGAACTGAAATAGAACAAAGTGCAATTAGACCCGTAATACTTACTGCATTTATGGATGGCGTAACAATGATTGTTTTTGGACATGACTGTTTTCATTGCCTAAAATGGCATGTGGTGCCTTTTAACCCGTCCCTTATTAGAATGGGGAAGATTGAAGCCTCCAGGGGGCAGCGTAGGATTGGTTTTGTTTGTGTGTGTGTGTGTCGGAGGCGTGAATGTTAAGGTTTGCGATGACTTTTGGTTTTACCTGTATTTGGAATGGACACAACCCACTGGTGGCCGGGAGATTGGGAATGGTCTCGTGATGTTTCTTTCGTTTGTTTTGGCTGCTGGGTGTCGGAGCGATGCTGTGACTCGCACGACAGCCAGTCTGTACTTCGCAGGCAGACACTCAGAGCGATCTCGTGATGTGTCGGTGTTACTGAGTATCAATCAAGACTGTTATCCTGCCAGAGGAAGCCGTGCATATACACAATGTGAGGGAATGACTACCCGGTACTTGAAACAATCCTCCCGTCCCCAGGCACAACGTCACGCTCTCCGTCCGTGCTCCTCTGTGGGAATTGTACCCGTTTCCACGAGACACTTACGTTCACTGACCCTCTCTCCACCCCCGTGGCTGTGTTCGCCTCGACCCCTGAGTGTCATGTTCTCCCTCGCGCAGGTATAAGGATGCCCTGGTGTTGCTGCTGAGGGAGGTGCTGAACCGGATCCAGTTCCGCTACAACCAGGCCCAGCTGGAGGAGCTGGACGATGAGACGCTGGACGATGATGTAAGATTCCTCTGCTGGCCAGACCTGCGTTAGGCCGAGCCTTTTGCGGAAGGCAGTGTGACGCACCACACAGACGCTGCACGATTCACTTTGACGCACCCCACACCTGGCACAGTGTAGCAAGAGCTAAAACAGGCTTTATGCGTGATTGGTACAACAATCTCACACATTTTCTTACTGGTGATCGTCTAGTGTTGCGATCCTGAACTCTCTCTCTCGCTCTCTCTAGCAACAAACGGAATGGCAGCGCTACCTGCGGCAGAGTCTGGAGGTGGTGGCCAAGGTGATGGAGCTCCTCCCCTCCCACGCTTTCTCCACGCTGGTAAGTCTGCCCACCTGTGTGGCAGGGGGTCTGTCTGTACACGGGCCGATACGGTTGTCCGTCAAAAGCAACCAGCTGAACGTGTTCACGGCTCCTCTGCCTTCATCCTGAAAGCCGGGCCTAGCGGCGCTCGTTGACCGGCTTGGTAAAGTGTATCGCTTGTTACGGGGCCGAGGATTGATTGCTGCGTCTTACGCTCTCTCTCCTCGCAGTTCCCCGTCCTGCAGGACAATCTTGATGTCTACCTGGGGCTGCAGCAGTTCATAGTCACCACAGGCACAGGTGAGGACGCGCCCCCCCCCCCCCCCGCCGTAGTGTGTTCCCGGTGACCGTGTGGAGCCAGAGACAATCTTCTAGGCACCGCCGCCTGTGTGACGCGTCTGTGCATTCGTCTCCTCCCCCCCGCAGGTCGGAGGCTGAACATCACAGCAGAGAATGACTGCCGGCGGCTGCACTGCGCACTGCGGGACCTGAGCTCGCTGCTGCAGGCCGTGGGGCGGCTGGCCGAGTACTTCATCGGGGACGTCTTCGCCGCCCGCTTTAACGACGCGCTCACTGTGGTGGAGAGGTGAGAGCCGCCTCTCTGGGTCACCTTTCGTGTGCCATGCCGCGGTACCGTTTCCCGTGGGCTCAGTGTTCATCTGCAGGAGGGCAGTGGTGGCCATGTATGTGTTGGTCTAAACTGGAGTATGTTGGAGTATTGCTTCGGTTTATATACATTTTTCACCCATAACTGAAAATGGGGACAGGAAACGGTCACATCTGTTATCCTGCTTATACGATGGGTTTAAATCTGAAAATGATGTTCTTGTACATGTCTTTTAAATTACTTTTAGCCTAGTTAGAGATCTAAAACTTGTTTTCTTTATTGATTTCCGAGTTCTCCCCAGGCATTTTAATAATACTATTATCCTATTTGCTGCATCACACAGTCAGAATCGGATTAACCTTCCCTTCCTGTGGGTCACAGTGCACTATTATTAGCTGGGAACCCTCTGTTCTCGGGAGTTAGTTTAATGTTAGCAGTGTATAAACTGAGCTGCAAATAAGCCACACGAGAGGGTAACTTCTCCTTCCCATAGAGAGCCCTTTATGTCCCCCAGTCAGTTGAATTACTCAGATTTGATTACCGAAGGAACTCCAGGGCACGGTGGCCATGTGACGCTTGAGTTCGGCTCCGAGGTTTGCGTGTGTTTTTTTTATTTTATTTTTTTCCTCGTTTCATTTCAGCTTGTCTCTTTGCTCCCTCCCTCTCTTCCTGTCTGCAGGCTAGTGGAGGTGACCTGCTATGGCTCCCAGATCAGCCTGTACGATCTGGAGACCGCGGTGCCGTCCGTGCTGAAGCCGGACCTCATCGATGTGTGAGTATCCAGCCACTTTAAATCTGCGTTCCGGGGTGAGCGTGTCTCCCTCGACCTCGTCTGACGCCTCCAGTAACTTTTAGTGACTCGGGGTGATTAAAGTGTACTATTGCAGCCTCTTCCAGAAGAATTTGAATTGTGGAGATGTTACACAACACCACCAGATATCTTGTTGCTAATTTCACAAGGGCACTTAAGTTTATAGCACCAACGTCTGGATAGGTTTGTTAAGGCACTGTAAACGATCGACAGCCAGCCTTCCTTGCCACCTTTCAGTTTACAGCGTCCTGGACTGGGCGGGGGGCCAAAATGCGTTTAAATCTCGTCTCCCCCCGTGTCTTCCCAGGCACGCTCAGTCGCTGGCCGCCCTGCAGGCCTACTCGCACTGGCTGGCTCAGTTCTACAGCGAGGTGCACCGGCAGAACCAGACGCGCTTCGTCACCCTCATCACCTCCGCCATGGACGCCACCGCGCCCCTCATCAGCGCCAAGGTGAGCGTCCGCGCCCTCAAGGGCCGGGAGAGGGCAGGCGAGCTCGGAGCGAGAGCCCTGATCACTGCCGTTTTAATCTTGTTCAGGTACCCGAGAAGCTGCTCCTGTCGGCGTGCCACCTGATGGTGTCGATCGCCACCACGGTGCGGCCCGTGTTCCTGGTGACGGTGCCGGCCGTGCAGAACGTCTTCAATCTGATCACAGACAGCTCTGCGCGGCGGCTCCCCCCTGAGGTCGGCCCACCCCCCCACTGCATCAAACACACGGCACTGCTTTAGAGTTTAAGACGCTTACTGCTTTAATTTGCTTTGATTTTCTGGGGGGGGTTAGAAAAAGCCAAACTCCTGCTTTTCATTAAACGGTCATTTGAAACTCATTCACTTAAACTTGTTTCCTAGTGGGGGAGATCTCTGCTCTCCCTATGAAAGCCCTCCCTTTGTCAGAGAGTGGTATCTGATCGAATTTAGACGGTCGTCAACGGGTTATTTACGGTCCCTGGCGGAGATTGCGAACGAGATTGGCTCGGCTTCCCCGTTGACATGCGTTTGTGTGTGTTCCTGCCCTCAGGCTCAGGTGCTGGTGTGCCGGGCGCTGTCCAACATGCTGCTGCTGCCCTGGCCGAACCTCCCCGAGAGCGAGCAGCAGTGGCACACGCGCTCCACCAACCATGGCAACCTCCTGGCGGCCCTCACGCGCCACTACCGCCAGCTAAGGGGCAGCGCCAACCTGCAGCAGCAGCAGCGCCGCCTGGGCCCGGAAGACAGTGAGTGTCCTCGCCCGCAGTTCTTTCTCGCCGGCGGCTCCCGGGGCCGTCCGAGTGAGCGATTTTGTCTGACCGTGGCGCCTCTCTCTGTGGCAGTGAAAGCGGTGCTGCACCAGACGCTGCGCATCCTGTGGGACATCGTGGACAGCATCTCGGGGGAGTCCACCAAGGCCCGGCAGGTGTGCTACCAGTCCCTGCAGGAGTCCGTGCAGGTCTCCCTGGCCCTCTTCCCCGTCTTCATCCACCAGCCAGGTACTGGACATGGCTCGGTTTTCACGCCTGCCTGGTCTTTCACTCTTTACTTTTGCAACACTTTACTTCTGTGACACTGAGTGAGTTGTGTGTTCAATAATGATGTAAATAGTCTTAGAATTCTTCAATTTGAACCATATCTTGATTAAATAGTTCCCAGCCTACCTATTGGTTCAGGATTATTGATCTAGGATCCTATAGTAAATCTGTCAATATGAGAGGGGTTTTAATTATTTAAGATAACGTTTTCTGATATCTGACCTTGGATTAAATGTTCTTCTTTGAAATGACAGAGCCACTGAACTAATCGTAATATTATGATTCGCCTTGATTGTCACCAAGCTCTGATTGTGTTTCTCCTCCTCTCCGATGGCGTCGCTCCCCAGATGTGACGGACGAGATGCTGACTTTCTTCCTCACCCTGTTCCAAGGCTTGAGGGTACAGATGGGAGTCCCTTTCACAGAGCAGATCATCCAGACTTTCCTGAACATGTTCACCAGGTAGCGTCCATTTCTGTGAGGAGAGCTTGCGATATTACACTATTTTGATGTGGTTGAATGCACTTTGGGGTGGAAAATTGAGCCAAATCAATGAAGGCCGTTTCCATTCAGCCTGGAAGCAGAGGTATACGTATTTGGATTCCGTCTGAATTTTGGAAATGTACTGTATTTGTCTTTTTGTGTGACTTGAAGGGGTGGATGTGACTTGTCCCTGTTCCCAAACATCTTTGATCTCCAAAACACGTCAGAATTCCTCAGAGAGCTTAAACCGGCCACAAAGACACACTCTCGATCGTGGCCAAGTGCGTCCGTGTCCGATTGCGTCTCTGAGCGCTGTGTAGGTCTGCCGCTCCGTTCGCGCACATGTGTGGGCATACGATCTGTGTGGACTTCCTCCCGGGAGCGCTTTTATTCTCTGCTTGTGAATCATCGTGCGTGCGCGTGGGAGAGCGCTTCGGCATTTGTTCGTTTAAGTGGAGCTTATTTTCATTTGCCTTTGAAATAGCTCCACCGCGTTTGCGCCAAGTCAGCATCTGAAATAAACGCTACACCCACCCTGTTTATGTTTGGCCTGTTTGGGGTGAATGGGAAGGCATTCTTGTAGTTCATTGCAGTTCATTATTGTATTGTGTAAGCACAAGGGTTTAGGGTTGGGACGGTTTCCCGGGGTGCAGAGAGCCTGACTGTGTGTGTGTCCTGTCCTGTCCTGTGCCGCACAGGGAGCAGCTGGCGGAGAGTATCCTGCAGGAGGGCAGTGCCGGGTGCAGGGTGGTGGAGAAGTTCCTGAAGATCCTGCAGGTGGTGGTGCAGGAACCGGGCCAGGCCTTCAAGCCCTTCCTGCCCAGCATCATCTCACTCTGCATGGAGCAGGTCTACCCCATCGTGGCCGAGGTGAGACGGACCTCGGGGCCGGGTTTTGGCGAGGGTGGAAGTGGGTGCAGTTCAGCACGGGAGACTCAGACCAGGAAGTGCCAGGCAGGGCTCTCTGGGGTTTTGTTTTGTCATGGGGCTGTGATCCTGGTTGGGTAGGTTCAGACTCCTCACCCTCGTCTCTGTGTCTGTCCAGCGCTCCTCTCCGGACGTGAAGGCGGAGCTATTCGAGCTGCTGTACCAGGTGTTGCACCACAACTGGAGGTACTTCTTCAAGTCATCTGTGCTGGCCAGTGTCCAGAGGGGAGTGTCGGAGGAGCCCATGGAGAACGAGGCCCAGTTCATCGCCACCATGCAGGTCAGGAGCCGCTGTTTGACCTCTGTCCTGTCCCGCCCCTCTTTGAACGGGCAACTGTGTAATCTCTCATCGCAGGGTGCTTACATCCTCTGCTTCTGTTTTTATTTATTCTTCCGCTCTTAAACCTTTAACTCAATCACATTTACATTAATTTGGTTCATGTTTTGGATAATCATCTACCACTTGCACTCCTATCGAAACAGGCCGTACAGATTATGTTCTTGAGCAAAAGGTTTTGTCTGCTCGCTCTCTGTGTTATAAAGTGTGCCTGGGGCTGCTGTAGCTTGTCAATAAGGACTTCAGAAGAAAAATAATACTTCCCACAGCCAGTTGGGAATGAATTGTCAGTCGTGGCACATCATCGGGCTGTATGGCACGGGCATGCGTCGGACAAGGCCGTCCCCTCACTGCTCACTGCATTGGTCTCTGTGTTCCCCAGGCGTTCGGCCAGTCGTTCCTGCAGCCGGACATCCACATCTTCAAGCAGAACCTGTCGTACCTGGAGGCCCTGAACAGCAAGCACAAGCTCTACCACAAGGTGAGTGTGGAGGAGGGGAACTTGTACACTACATGAAGATAATTTTTGAGTGAATGACCTTGCAACCTCAATGGCTACAGAAGCTGCTGGCCTGTCTCCCTGTCCCTCTGACGGCCTGCCTGTGTGCTTTTCCCCCGCAGAAGCTCTTCCGCACCACCATGCTGTTCCACTTTATCAACGTGCTGCTGCAGGTGCTGGTGCACAAGAGCCACGACCTGCTGCAGGACGAGATCGCCCTGGCCGTCTACAACATGGCCTCCGTGGACTTCGACAGCTTCTACTCCGCCTTCCTGCCCGAGTTCCTCAACAGCTGCCAGGGGGTGGACGCCAACCAGCGCACCGTGCTGGGCCGCAACTTCAAGATGGAGCGGGTAGGTGCAGCTGTAGTACCCTGCTTACTTTGTGTAACAAAATCTAGATCATGAGAGCTTTGGTCAGGTTTCATTTCTCTTTTATATATATATTATTTATTTATTAGCGGACACCCTTATTCATTATATATACACGTCTTAGTCCCAGTCTCTGTCTCTGTCTCTCTTAGTCTGTCTCTCTCTGTGCGTTTCTCTCAAGAATTGTTGAAAGCATCTTGGTTTAAACCGCACCAGCACGTCCAGTCCTTGTGAAGCGCATGTGTGTGACCGCAGTTGTGTACTGACGCTGTTCTGTCCCTCGCTCCCCGCAGGACCTGCCCTCCTTCACTCAGAGCGTGCACAGGCTGGTGAATGACCTGCGCTACTACCGGCTGTGTAACGGCAGCCTGCCTCCCGGGACCGTGAAACTATAGCAGCCGGCGCCGCCACCCGGACTCTGTCCCACCTCCGGCCCACTGCACGCTCCAGGACCGGCTGCTGCGCACGGGGGCTGCCGAGAGGCCAGCGTGGGGGTCACCTGCACCTTGACGTCCACACATTTCAGTGGATTTTACCCCGTTTCAGCTTCAGTGTTTTTTAATTAGGAATCTCCCGTGCGTTTGTGGATGCCAACGATCATGAGGCCAAAAGGCAAGCGGTGGAGCAGGACTATGTACGGCCCCCTGTGTCATTCCTGTGCTCCCGTGGGCGCCGCGGGGGCTGCCTGTGTTTCAGCACTTTTCTGGACTTCTTAGGGTTGTTTATTTTAAAAAGTTTTCAGTTGTCGTCGTTTTATTTGCCTTCTCAGTTCTTCATCTCCAAAGGAGACTCGCATCTGCATTTTTAGTTCATATCATTCCAGTCTGATACTGAAGAACCACGCCTGAGGAATAAAGTGCTTTTGGTAACAGACTCGTCGGACGGACAGAAACGGATTGTTTTTTGTTTTTGTTTTTCGTCTTTATTTTTATTTTTTTATTCGTTATTGTCGTCATGATTGGTATTATGATTGTCATTTTGGACTTGGCCATTGTCTTTGAATGTCTCTTTTAACCTGCTCTGTTTGTACAGTTCACCTTTCTTACATTGAGGACATTTATTAAAATGGAAATGTTTTGTTTAAATGTGGAAACCTTGAACTGCAGCTCTGGTATTTATTTTGATGTTTGGGACGGATCATCTTTTCACGCCTAACTTGGCACGATGCATTTGAGACGAGGTTATTGGCTCTCAGAGGTTGAAAGGCACAACAAAGAAACGAGAATAATTATTAATAATTGTTTGTCCAAAAGTGTGTTGCATCCATAGGTTACGTTCCCCATTTTAAAGGCAAACTGCAGCCTAAACCCCAACCCTGTCCAAAACCCAGTGTCAAGCCAGGCCCATACAGTCCTATACCAGATTCAGTTCAATCAGTAATAAAGCAATCGCAACATTAATAAAACCTATATATTGCAGTTGATTCACCTGACACCCCTATAATATTCAGTATCTTTTTTCTGAGCTGAAAGTGTGTAATGTGGTGGCACAAGATCTGATGTGGCGAGACTAAGGCTTGAGACCCGGCTACATTATTTTAACCGTTTTAACCAAAGCTTCTGTCTAGGAGTTGCTGCCTTTTATCATTTGTCATTGAATTTTCTACATGGGCTGTTTTTAATGTGTTTATATTATATATATATATATATACACACTCACCTAAAGGATTATTAGGAACACCATACTAATACTGTGTTTGACCCCCTTTCGCCTTCAGAACTGCCTTAATTCTACGTGGCATTGATTCAACAAGGTGCTGAAAGCATTCTTTAGAAATGTTGGCCCATATTGATAGGATAGCATCTTGCAGTTGATGGAGATTTGTGGGATGCACATCCAGGGCACAAAGCTCCCGTTCCACCACATCCCAAAGATGCTCTATTGGGTTGAGATCTGGTGACTGTGGGGGCCAGTTTAGTACAGTGAACTCATTGTCATGTTCAAGAAACCAATTTGAAATGATTGGACCTTTGTGACATGGTGCATTATCCTGCTGGAAGTAGCCATCAGAGGATGGGTACATGGTGGTCATAAAGGGATGGACATGGTCAGAAACAATGCTCAGGTAGGCCGTGGCATTTAAACGATGCCCAGTTGGCACTAAGGGGCCTAAAGTGTGCCAAGAAAACATCCCCCACACCATTACACCACCACCACCAGCCTGCACAGTGGTAACAAGGCATGATGGATCCATGATCTCATTCTGTTTACGCCAAATTCTGACTCTACCATCTGAATGTCTCAACAGAAATCGAGACTCATCAGACCAGGCAACATTTTTCCAGTCTTCAACTGTCCAATTTTGGTGAGCTTGTGCAAATTGTAGCCTCTTTTTCCTATTTGTAGTGGAGATGAGTGGTACCCGGTGGGGTCTTCTGCTGTTGTAGCCCATCCGCCTCAAGGTTGTACGTGTTGTGGCTTCACAAATGCTTTGCTGCATACCTCGGTTGTAACGAGTGGTTATTTCAGTCAAAGTTGCTCTTCTATCAGCTTGAATCAGTCGGCCCATTCTCCTCTGACCTCTAGCATCAACAAGGCATTTTCGCCCACAGGACTGCCGCATACTGGATGTTTTTCCCTTTTCACACCATTCTTTGTAAACCCTAGAAATGGTTGTGCGTGAAAATCCCAGTAACTGAGCAGATTGTGAAATACTCAGACCGGCCCATCTGGCACCAACAACCATGCCACGCTCAAAATTGCTTAAATCACATTTCTTTCCCATTCAGACATTCAGTTTGGAGTTCAGGAGATTGTCTTGACTAGGACCACACCCCTAAATGCATTGAAGCAACTGCCATGTGATTGGTTGGTTAGATAATTGCATTAATGAGAAATTGAACAGGTGTTCCTAATAATCCTTTAGGTGAGTGTATATATATATAATAGAAAATACTTTGTGATCATTACAGTAAAGAACCAATGCTTGCATACAGGAAGACGAGCCGTGACCATTTCCACTCTTAAAAACTGCTGTAGCTCGTCGTGCTGTTGTTTTTATTATCAGTCCCATGGTTTTCAATGAGTGCTGGAAGGAGAGAAGGGTAATTTAAAACCCATCTGACACCTGGGCTTACTGGCAACCATGCCTACCTTTAGTTACGTATTATTCGATGTGCTTCCAGTGGGATCTACATTTTAATATCACGACAGTATAATCAAGGGCAGTGTGGCAGACCTAAATATACATGTGTATTTAAATGTATTTCTAAGCATATAAAAAGCTAATTTCCTTTTCCTACATGCCTGGGGTACATTGAGTTCTCGTGTGCATCATGTTTTCCGGAGATATCCTTTTTCATCTGGAACTTGTCTACATTTTCCATGCAACTAAAAGAAACGGCTCTGTACGCCGGTCGGCTGCGATGCCTGCCATTTGAGCCTCCCAGCTGGGGACGTCTAGGCCTCAGTTGTGTGGGTCCCAAAGAAAGAGACCGTTGGATGAATTGTAATCCTATTACCTAGTTAATATGTGAGGGTCCATATTGCAAGACTCTCTGTGTCATCTGACTCAGCTCCTCAGTCTTGCAAAGGGGGACGTGACCCAACTTGATAAGGGGCTTACATTCCAGGCTGCACTTTCCTTTTTCTTTGTTAATCTTAGTGGCCAAATGCTATGCACTCTGAGGGCACAGGGAAGGGCAGAGGATTTGACTTGCAACATGGCATGTTTGCTGAGCCATCGTGGAGCGAGGCCAGGGGGCGACATCTGGGTATAGCTGTTCTTTGGGGCACGTGTTGCCTGCATGACAAGTGAACTACTTTTGCAGTGAGATCAAGAGCAATCAGTATTGCGTTGGGATACTCATGCAGCTGAAGTGGAAACAGCTTTATAATAGTTTTCCAACTCTAAACCAGTAATGTGGAAAGGACGGCCATTTAAGGAAACTAGGTAACCGTGCATTGGAGTCATATAAATAGTTATCTTGCCTGGATACAGAAACTTAGCTCACTTGTAAGCAGCTCCTCTTATAATGTAGAAACGGAAGCATCCCACTCACCTGGTGGATAACTATTAAAATGTGGTCTTCTAACAATAACAACATTGGCAGTGTTTCTGGCCTAGTTGGGGGGCGAATCTGTGCCGACGCGACTCCCACCAATCACCTGGAGTATGTACCTCCCGCCACACAAAAGAGTCAACAAGGGCAGCGAGTTTGAGCAGAACAGAGGTGAGGTGGAGAAAGTTCAAGGACAGGAGCTATTCCATAACCACAGCGGAGGTCTCCTAATGGCTGGGCGCAGGCTGGTGGAGGTGTCCGCCCCTCGCTGTGCGCACACGGAGCAGACAAACACGGCTCTGGTCAACAAACTGACGGGCTGCCGTGTCAATGACCACGCTGGGGGAACACAGTCACTGTACCCTTACCCTCTCACAGTGGACTTGGATGGGGGGAGGTTGTCACAATTGTGTGACCATCAGTCCTTTGCTGGCATTAGTGCAAAGCCTGTTAAAGGTGGGTAAACATGAACCAGTCTGGGGGGTGCAAGAACCGTTATTAAAAAAACACATTGACATCTCTATTCTCTACCCATGCAGTGAAGCTCCCCCTGGTTGGCAGTGACTTTGCATTGCGCATAATTATTTGCATGACAAAAGGTTAATTTCTAATGCAACCTGTGTTCTGTAGCGTTTGTTTTAGTTCCCTTTTTAAACAAAGTTCAGTCAAAGTGGGATGACTGGGTCTCCGCTGTGTGATTGACTTCCTCACGCTGCTGCTCCACCAATGGGATGGCTGAGATGGTGCAGATCTGCGCAGAACTGCGCAAACTCCACCTACGTGTCCAGCGGAGAGCAGGGCCGTGTGGCGCTCGGTGACTACAGGGTTAATAAACTGACCCACCCCCACAAAAAGCGCCTCTCTGCCTCAGGAGGTGGAGCCGCTGTCGACGGCAGGCGTCCCGTTTAAATGAAATCTGGGGACGGGGCTGGAGCTGCACTTTTTCCTGTTTCTCTGCGCCGACAGCGGCCGGGGGCGACTGTGCAGCCGCGACACAGCGCCGTCCGCCCGGGGGACTCGGCACGGGTTTAGCGGGTATTCAAGTTTTAGTAGCTTTTTGAATTGGACTCGAGCATGGTGCTGTTTCAACGGTATTTACTGCGGAACCTGGTCCTGCAGGGTCGGCGGCATCTGGGTCTGCCGCGGCCGGGGAAGGAGAGCTCTACGCCGGCGTGGGCTTCCGACAAAGCCCGCTCTCCCCCGAGCAGGAGCGGCAGCCTCGGCTACAGCACCAGCTCAGGTCAGACCGCCGGGCCGGGCCGGGTCGTGTCCGTGGGGGTTACAGTGTTGTGTTTGACCGCTGTGCTGTTTGTGAGGACAGTCGCTTCTGGTCCAATAAACCCCATTGCGTGCATGTGGCTTAAAATGTGAAACATCACAGTACCTGACATGCGCGGATGTGTCTGAACTTTGAAGACCGTTTCTGTCCGGAAAAGTTGAAAAACAGGAAAACGACCAATAAATAGCAGCCGGCCGTCTGACATCACATCCGGGCGGTAATGGTCTCGATCCGCTTTTGTTCAGATCGATTCCGTGTTTGAGCGCCGCAGCGTTAAAGAGCCGGCTGTGTGTGGAGATGGTTGGGAGATGGTTGGGAGATGGGTGGGAGATGGGTGGAGATGGGTGGAGATGGTTGGGACACGGCCTACCAGACCGGCACAGTCGCTTATACACACGTGTTTGTTCGGTCAAATCTCCAGGAATTGGCGCGTCCTGCGTCCGGACGGTCCGCACAGGCATGAGCTGCTGAGGCCTGCAAGACTAGACCTGCTTTTGTAAGACTCTGCTCAGACAAAGCTCATTTAATTAGCATTACTTGACATTAAACAAAAACACTGGAAAACGAACATTATTGAAAATACATTCAAGATATTGGTTAGTCTTATTCCTGCAACTTTCATCTACAGTATTTAGGCAGACTTGTTTTCATTGACTTTCTGTGGGTCACAGATTCATGGGCTGTAAATGTTCCAATCAATCCCTCCTCTGCGATGAAGGTCATTTGTGCAGCGCTCTCCGCCGTGCCCAGTTGCAGTCCTCTCTCTGAAGGGTGTCGTGCTGGACACACCGGCACCGCGCCGCTCTACGGGGGCCAGAGGCCAGGGAATCCTGGGGCCGAGTCTGATCTCGTCTGGGGACGGATGGAGACCTCCACGCCCGCCTCTGGGCCAGATTCCCACACGAGGGTTGCTGTGTCACGTGAGGATGTGGGGTTGTGTAGATCTGGGAGTCGGAGTGTTGTGTAATGATCCTCTGACTGACGCAGCTCTTTCTCTGGCCTGTTCTGTCACCCTTTGCATGCGGTGTTTTTGCAGCGTATTCGATTAAATAGGCCGTTCACAAACCTAATTTAATTGCACATCTCTACCCGGGTCCAGGGTGCTAGATTGCCACACAGATTCCGTTGCCAGTGTGGTTAATCTCTTACTGGAGACCAGTCTCTGGGGTCTGACCGTTTCATTTAAAACGGTGCCTGTGAAGTCAATATATTCTGCCCCCCAAGTATAATGAACTTCCTGCTGACATATCGGGTGTTAAAGGGATCTCATTGCACACGCTTGCCTGGGGTCATGTGGCACATTGGCAGGCTGTTATCTGACTGCTGAGCTGAAGTGTAAACTGCTGCTGCAGGCACGTGGATGCTATCAGGCCTTAAAGGAGCAGGTGGTTATTTTCCTTGTGGCGGGTGTTGTGGGAGCTTCCGAACGGATGTTGGACACTTTTTTTTCATTGCAACGATCCCTCATGGACATTTTTTTTTTGTTCTCCCCGATTTTGTTCTCTTCCTCATTCGTGAGTCTAGCCTAAGTCGACTGAAATGTAAAAACTGCAATTCTGCACATATCGGGGGTCGCCACCAAAGCGCTAAGAAAGAAGGTGATTTTTAAACCATTAAAATGAATTCAAACCGTGTCAGGATACTCCTCCCATTCATAGGACTGGCGGAGGCGATTTGGTTAGATTGCCTCAAAGTGGATCGCGTTCTTCACTTTGCCACTTCTCAAATCTGTGAAGAAGCCATTGAGCGCCGTGACCGGTTACTTTGAGAGCCGTGTGTGTCTGAGTACGGTGACACATCTGGAATAGGAGAACTTCTCCAGCTGAAACTTGAAAGATGCTTCACGAGTTGATCAGGGTCGGAACAGTCACAGACAGCCCCCCCGACCCGCAGAGCCGAGCGCCGCTGCCGTTACGTAATGGAGAGTTTGTCTGCAATGTGCCGTGGGAAGAGAGAGGACCGTGAGCATGTGCGAGTGTGTTTCATCCGTCCCCAGTCACCGCTGGCGCTCCGCGGGGCTGGACAATGGACGGGGCTGTTCCCTTAATCCAGTCGGGCTAACTAGAAGAAGAATGCCTGTCACGGCCACCCCTAATTAATTCCCCATAGAACAGCCCTTTGTGGCGGGATTAACCGCTGTTTGTTTGCACTCTGGATACTCTCCTCTTGTTGTAATTATAAAAATGTCTCTCTCCGTGTCTGGCCAAAGTGCAGTTCCTCTAGGGACAGCGATGGCGCTTGCTTCTTAAGTTAGGGGACACAGGAGGCTTAGCTGAAAATGAATGCCTCCTCTTCCGAGGTCGTGTAGCCGTGGATGCTGCTGCTGGATTCACAGGGCCGGATATCTGAGAGCCGACGGTTGTGTCAGATTCCTCGGCTGCGTTTCTCTGCAGGAGCATCTCCGGTGCCCCCCTGTTGTTATTGTCGTCTGGTATTTGTGGTGCTCTCCAGACAATTCATGCCTTCTGAAATCGGATCCGAGTCGGTCATTTATATCCCAGCAATAGCACGGCTTCCTGGCTAGAGTTCAGTTAGGCTGTTCTGATAGGTTTGCTAGGGTGTGTACAAGAATAGTGCTATTAGTAAAACACAATAATAAAATAATCCACGGATAATATTTTGTATGAAACAAGCAAAGTAAAACAATAGGCTGCTAATACTGAAGCAGGTTGGATATGTCATATTTTGTCACTACTTTAAACCTATTTAACCACCATTCAAGTCCACTGATCCACTCTGCACAGGGGCCATATATTCAGTTATTGCTCACCAGCCTGTCAGGATTTGAAGTGCTTTGGCCCGTTGGTGATCGGTGATTTTGACCAAGCAAGTGGGCAGGGCAGCATGGAGTGACGGACAGCTGAACCCTGTGTTTTCGTGTGTGTTCGTTCGCAGGGATCGCGGGGGTGAAGGAGCGCACGCTGATCGCCGTGAAGCCCGACGGGGTGCAGCGCCGCCTGGTGGGCCAGATCGTGCAGCGCTTCGAGCAGCGGGGCTTCAGACTGGTGGGCCTTAAGATGCTGAAGGTGAGGAAGGGAAAGAAGTGAGTGTTTGTGCAAACCCTGTCCTCAATGGCCGGGACCCAGCGGGCTCTGTGGGTCTCCTTCAGGCGTCGCCTGCTTTAGAACTAGGAAAGTGTGCGAATTGGTCATTTCATAGTCCAATTAACTAATTAAGAGCTTAGGGAATGAGCACCAGAAGTTGTCTGTGGCCGGTTGTGTAAAACGGCTCGTGAAGCTTCTCCTTAGTTTTCTCCTGAAGTGACTCTTGAGTTTAAGGGTGCTGCATCTTAACACACTGAAGGCGATACTCTACTAAAGCCGGAGTCTTTACTACTCCGGTTATGCAGCACTAGAGGTGTGCTACGCAACCGGCCACTGGCCCGGTAGGACACGATCCGAAGAGCGTTGCTGTCGTGTGTGTCTTTGGTGTTTGCATGATGCCTCTCCTGTCTCCGCAGGCCTCGGACGACCTGCTCTCCCAGCACTACCACGACCTCAGCAAGAAGCCTTTCTACCCCAACCTGCTGCGCTACATGAGCTCCGGCCCAGTCGTCGTGATGGTGAGTGTGCCACTTTCCCCCCGCCCCCCCTGCATGAAGGGTTTGAAACCGCACGGGCAACAAAGGGCACCTGCAGGTTAAACCCTTTCCTCCAGAGCAGCACTAGACCGGCGCCGGGCAGCCGGAATAAAACCGCCCTTCTGTTCCTCTAATGTTTGGACCTCTGAGGGCTGCACAGTGAAGCCCCCCCTGGGCTACACAATCCTCCCAGTGCTGCAAAGCGTGGCTGACTCCTCACCATGCCAGACTGCCACACAGCAGCTTGGGAACGGCTCCAGCAGGGGGAAAGGGCCCTATCTGACCGTCGATCACAACACCCTTCCTGCTGTTCTGTTGCAATTGTGCAGTTTTTATAAGTCGCCGTGAGGCAGATCTGCCAAGAGAAAGATCCCGTAACAGAGCAGCAGAAGGATGTGATGCCAGATTTACATTCTCGGGGATAGGAGATAAATAACCCCGTTCAGAGCACTGTAGGTTTGTGTAGGCCTCGGTGTGTCGGAGAATGTTCTTCCTCTGTGCAGTTCAACCTCTTGCCAACAAAGTAGAAATTAAAGCAAGATTTTCAAAGCTCTACTAGTCAATACCAAGAACTTATCGGCTCTAAATCTGGCATGTAGAGAGTCCTAAACCGCTTCTGTCGCTCCCCCTCTGTCTGCCAGGTGTGGGAGGGCCATAACGTGGTGCGGACATCCCGGATGATGGTAGGGAACACTAACCCAGCAGAGGCCCACGCTGGGACGATCAGAGGAGACTTCAGTATACACATCAGCAGGTACTCAGATAGTGTATTTACACTTCTGCTCCAGAGAGATCCCTAAACGCGCGCCGCCTTGTTGTTGATGCCATCTAAAACAAGCCCTGTGATTCCCAAGCTGAGTGTAGGTCTGATCGTTCCTCTCTCTCCCTCAGGAACGTGGTCCATGCCAGCGACTCGGTGGAGGGGGCCCAGAGGGAGATCCAGCTGTGGTTCAGCCGCAAAGAGCTGACGGACTGGGACTGCTGCGACCACAGCAGCACCTACCAGGTGTAGGAGAGAGAGAGAGAGAGATGGAGATGAAGGGGAGAAGGAGGAAGGGCATCACAGGGACGCACTGCGCCACAGCTACCTCTGTTGACATCCTGTGGTGCTGCCCAGGCCTCCGGACAACGGGCCAGGCCTAGAACCACCCCCTCGCCCCGTCGTTCCCCGGCCGTCTGCCACAGCACAGCACAGCACAGTGACGCTAACCAGCACCTCACAGAAGACACGCACAAGGTGGTGCAGCTCACGCGTGCTTCCAGGACTGTCAGGAACGGCTTCGGCCCCTTCTCTCCTTCCACGTCAAGATCGAAACGGTGTTCAAATTTTTATATCTATAGATACGATGTTTTATGTACGTAGTAAGGGTACTTTCACACATGGTCCTCGGGGGTTGCATCTTTCCAAGGTGACTCAAATCAGGTGTTCGAGACAACGTGCCAAGGTTACAATCGTCCATTGAAGAGGTCCTGGCGGAAAGGCCGGAGGTCCTGCAGCCCGTGAGGTTTGGAGCTCAATAGAGACGCTGCCCTGACTCACAGGAACCGAAGACGAGCCTCTTCCCCTCTTGGGAAGCCATGACCTAGGGGCAGAAGGGAAGCTGTAGTTTACACTGCCAGTCCAGCCTGGCTCTCTGGAGACGCTCCCTGCCTGACTGTGCCAAATGGGGAAACGAGTTCATATAACCTGCCCTTCGCCTTAATTCTCTGTTTTTAAATAAACTTCTATCTGGAATCTCATTGCGAGGCTGGTCTTATTGCTGTGTGTGTGTGTTAATCTGAATATTTCAGTACAATGCAACCGTGTTTTACAGTCCAGTGTAAACGCAGGAAGTTTGTGTTTCAGATTCTCTACCTCTGCGTCAGATTCCACAGTGAGCAGCACAGTCTGCACTGACATTAAACTGCAACAATACAAAATGAATGATAAGAATGTAAGTGTCCAATGGAGAGGAGGCCATTCGCCCCATCGTGCTCGTTTGGTGTCCATTAATAACTAAGTGATCAAGGATCCTATCCAGTCTGTTTGTGAATGTTCCCAAATGGTCTCTTCAGCCACATCGCTGGGGAGTTTGTTCAGATTGTGACGCCTCTCTGTGTGAAGAAGTGTCTCCTGTTTTCTGTCTTGAATGCCTTGAAGCCCAATTTCCATTCGTGTAACATAGGCAAGAGTATACTATATGTGCCAAAAATAAGAACGCATCACTTCTATCTGCTTCTATCACTTTATGGGTGTCAGACTCCAGTCCTGGGGGGCCGCAGTGTCTGCTGGTTTTCTGCTCCAACTACATAATTTGTCATTATTAGGTAGGCTTATCTAAAACTTTCATGCTTTATTTTGATATACCTGATACCTGACAATTTGTTGATGATTCAAAACATTGACCAACAGAACGTTTCCGAGTCTGGAGAGAAATGTTCAATTCATCCAATTAATTGTTTAATTAGACTAATTAAGGACCCAAGAGCTGGGCTGGAAGGAAACCCAGCAGACACTGCGGCCCCCCAGGACTGGAGTCTGGCACCCCTACTTCAATGCCAAAATGGGTGTTCCAGGGACAGAGACAGGATTGCCTCCCCCTGCACTACACTGTAACCTACATGCACTACTATTACTAAACTACCTACAGTAATATCACCGCATTGTTTTAATTTTCAAGAAAATAGAACATATATACGATGTATTATCATTTAATAAATAAATGCATACATGCACAAATAATTAACTTGTCATCCAAATCAATCCCCACGTTTAAACTACAACTCCCAGAAAGCACTGTCAGAACAATGACGTTTAGCGTGCATAACAAAATACAAGTCCCAGCATGCACCACAGTCTCCGGACCCTAAAGCATCGAGGGGCGAAGTACAGTGCTGCTGAAATACTCACGGTTCAGGTACGATTCATCTCCATTATTACTTTCATCGCCGTAGAATACATTTTTGAAAAAGCCAATTTGCTCTATTCCGCCGGCGTTTGCGCTTGATTATCTATGTTTCGTTTGGGAGAATCGGAATTAAAATTGCACAGCTCTATTTGATAGACCTGTCACTCATTGCTTTTGTGAGCACGAAACGCACAGACACGCCGCTGCTGCGTGATGCTGGGGTTACGTTTTAAATATTAATACTGCGATCATGCATTTCCAAATCACACGCTGCTCCCGTCCAGGGGGGCGGGGTGAGGGCCGCTCAGCAGTTTGCACTCCGTGATTAATGATCGCCTTCGTGCGGCGCAGATTCCCGCAGATCTGCGCGGCTCCTCCAATGGGATCCCTGGGATTCTGCAGATCTGCGGCCATCTGCGCAACACCGACGCGACCCCCTGTGCTGAGCGGCCCCAGACCCCACGGCGGGCCGCTGCATTGCTGTTACTCGCTGGCTCAGCCCGCCTGCTTCCCCCCCGCAGCCGCGATGGCCGAGAATCAGCTGCAGGAGGCGGGTAACGGGGACCAGATGATGCCGGAGGACGTGGAGACGGACGACTGCCTGGCCAGCTACACCCACCTCTACAGCCCCGACCTGCTCAAGTGAGTGCGGCCTGGGTGGGACTCGGTCCGGCCTGTTTGTTTGCTGTATGTGTACAGTTGTATTTGTACAGCTTACAACAAGTCTCGCCATAGAGATGCATTTCAAGGCACAGGTGTGTGTGGAGTTGTGGTGCTGGGTGTGTCTGCTGCCTGTGATGTGTGTCTGCGGTGTGTTAATTGAGGTGTAGAATGCAGGGGAGCAAGAAGTGATTATTATTGTGAGGAAGAGCCAGACACTGTTTTGTGTGACATTTATTTTATCTGCTTGTTCCTGCGACTGTGAAGGGCAGGCGCTGGCTTTATTTTAAACTGCACCCATTCTTTTTTTAGTTCTTTTTATTGTTGCTACTTTTCATTTTCAGCCTCCGTATTTTGCATGAATCGAATTGTTCACATCCACCCAAATGAGAAGAAACTGGTTCTCCCACATGTCTTGTGAGAACCTTTTATTCCCTCCGTGAATGGCCCCCGGAATTGCTATGATTATTAATTGGGCAGCCATGTTTAATTGCGGCCTGGCGTTTGGAATACAGCTTCCGGCAGCGTTGTGACGTCATTTTGGGCTGCTTCGTTATCATTCACACAAAGCGCTATCTGTGAGGTGACGGTGGGGCTCTCGCTCTCTCCCGTGCAGGGACAACGTGGCCTTCGTCACCGGAGGGGGGTCCGGCATCGGCTTCCGCATCGCTGAGGTCCTCATGAGGTAGGTGTCCCTCTCGTTACACGCCTGCGGCTATGGTTGCTGACTGTCTGTGGGGGGAGAGACTAGGCCACCGTTCCCCTCACTAGCCCTCCCAGTCTGTTACCAAACCTCTGCCGGCTGAGAACGTCTCTCCCCGGGATCAGGTGCAAAGACGCTGGACGTCACACGGTCTCTGTGCAAGCTGTGCTTATCTCGATGAGCCGTTCCCAGGGCGCAGATGATAAGGGAGGACAGCGAGGGGTTGCGTAGTTTAACCACGACGGGCTTTTACTGGGCAAGGCTCGTCCTGCTGGAAAACCACCTCGCTGGGCTGAGGCAAGGCTGACAAATACTGATCCCAGTTGCTGATGAAGCCGTTTCCCGTACCGTGGCTTCATTTTGTGGCTCCCGGGGTAGAGGTCTGGTCAGGAGAACATCTTCCCACAGACTCCAACCACCTGTATGAACCGCTTGAGCAGCACCTGGGATCAACACAAATGCACGAGCATCTCTAAAGGTTTGGTTGGCCGTGGTTTACCAGAGGACAGTGGTCTGCACGGCAGGGTTTGAAAGATGTGTGCCCGAGGTCCCTCTCTCACCGTGGCTGTGCTCTGTTTCAGGCACGGCTGTGACACGGTGATCGCCAGTAGGAATCAAGAACGCCTTTCAGAGGTAGCTTTTCTTTATTTCTCTCTCACTCCAATCCCACTCACCCAATCTGTAGGGCACCGTACCTCCTCTCGTCCAGCCTCCGGTGTACAGCTGCTCAGAACAACAATCCAAGATGATGTCAGCCAAATGAATAAATAATACATCTTTCAGGAAGGACAACTGTTTAAAATGATTTCTAGCGCGTGAATTGATTAATGCCCTCCCTAAGAGTCCAGAGTCGTGCCTGTCTCCCCCCAGGCAGCCAAGAAGCTGAGTGCGGCCACGGGGCGCCACTGCCTGGCCCTGTCCCTGGACGTGCGGCAGCCCGAGACCATCACCGCCGCTGTGGAGGAGACCCTCAAGGAGTTCGGGAGAATCGACATCCTCGTGAACAGTCAGTATTCCCGCCATTTTCCCCGAGCAGCAACCCTCCGCTCGTAGGCAGACCTGGAATTTGTCATCTTCCCCATCTTGCTAGTTGTGTGACTCGTGAGTCACGTCACACAACTAGCAAGACAGAGAAGACTGCAAGTTCCAGAGAGCGGGGAGCCCCCCAGGGAAGCTGTCTGACCCCTCGCTGTCTGACCCCTCGCTGTCTGACCCCTCGCTGTCTGACCCCTCGCTGTCTGACCCCATAGACGCCGCGGGTAACTTCCTGTGCCCGGCCAGCTCCCTGTCCTTCAACGCCTTCAAGACCGTGATGGAAATCGACACGTTGGGCACCTTCAACACCAGCAAGGTGGTCTACGAGAAGTGGCTCAAGGTACGGCACAGAGACGGGGTCAGGGTTCGGGTTTTCACGGCTTCGGCAGCCCACTGTGTGAACGTTGCCAATTTTCTTTTTTAATCTAACGGTATGATTATCTTTAAAGGCAGAAGAACGGCTGGGTTTTAAAAGCCAGAATGGAATGTCTTGACCTAAGAACAGAATTGTGGGTCTTGATAAGATTCCAGTTCTTTGTGATGCAACAGTTCTTTAACAAAAAAAGCATTCTCAGTGTAGTAGAGCTGTTTAGTAATGAAGTGTCTGTCTGTGTGTAGGATCATGGTGGCTCGGTCGTCAACATCTCTGCCACCCTGAGCTATCGAGGCCAGGCGCTGCAGGTGCATGCTGGGTCTGCCAAGGCTGCCATTGGTAAGCAGAGCCAAATCGCAGACTGAAAATCCCGAACAACGAGACCAAACGGACCTTAATTCCCGCTAGTACAGAGCGCATATCCTTACACGTCTGTCTCTCTTCCCCCTCTTTGCCACAGATGCCATGACCCGACACTTGGCGGTGGAGTGGGGGCCAAGCGGCGTGCGGGTGAACAGCCTGGCCCCCGGACCCATCTCGGGCACGGAGGGTTACCGCAGACTGGGTACGGCATGGGGCAATTAAACTACAGGAGCTTTGGCACCTGTGCACTCTTCTGCCCTGCGTCTCCCTCTCCTTCCTGTAAACCTCCACAGCTCTCTCTGTTCCTCCCTCTCCACATCGGTCCCTTTCTAGTCCTTGATCTCTTCTCCCTACATCCCTCTCTCTCCTTCCTCCTTTCCTCCCCTCAGCCAATTCATCTCTCTCTAACTCCCTCTCTGTGTCTCTCTTTCTGACGGTCTATCTCGGTGTGTCCCTGTGCCAGGCGGTGTCTCGGCGCAGTCCAGCGGGGCGTTCCAGTCCATCCCCCTGCAGCGGGCGGGCAACAAGACGGAGATCGCCCACGGCGTGCTGTACCTGGCCAGCCGTGCCGCCTCCTACGTGACGGGAGCCAGCCTGGTGGTGGACGGGGGCAGCTGGCTCACTTCAGCCAACGGCCTCCCTGCGCTCCTTGGTATAGCCTCCTCCCACTCTGCTAAACTCTGACTCCATTTCCCAACACCAGGTGTGTAAAGCTGTGGCCGCCGGGTCCCGGCCTGATGGAGAGGAGAGAGAGTGAGAGAGAGGGATAGGAGAGGAGAGGGGCCCTGAGCACACGCACTGCTTGGACTGGGATGGGCCTACACAACCAGGAGTGGAGAGACTTTAACCCAGAGTCACCAAGAACTAGGTTGCTATATGGCAGCATTGTCTATTACGAGCAGATCTTGATCCGTGTGTGTCTGTGCTCGTCTGCCTCTCTGAGTGGGACCTGGGCATTGCAACACATCAGAGGGACCTGAAAAAAAATCCCCAGCATGCAAAACCTTTTAATCACGTGAAAATTAATGTCTGGATCCCTATGAGCAATAGGTGTGTGTGTGTGTGTGTGCGTAATTGTATATGCACACTTGCTTGCCCACTTAATATATATATTTTCCCCTCTGTTTTTGTGTTCTAGACTCTGCTGATCTGAATAAGGACAAGTAGGAACATGTGAAGACGACCATGTAATTGAACTGGAATCTTCGGTGAAGTGAAACGAATGGCGTTGTTTAATTTTATTTTCAGTCCTGACGCTGTTTCCTAATGTCAGGAAACGGCTGAGAGAGAGAGAGAGAATATACACCACACATTAACACAAATCTAACTGACTGCGTTCGGTTTCTTTTGGGAAGCTGCGTGCGGCGTTTGCATCCGTATTGGAACTGGTTGGAATAAACATCACAGAAACCCGGGGTCTGTTCCGCCCCTCCGCTCTGTGATCTTAAACCGTTTCCTTTTGTAACACGTTACACTTTTAAGGTAAAAAATGAATGCAAGACGAGTCTTTTTACACGGTCTTCCTGGCCCGGCTGCACATTTCTTTCCTCTTCTCGACCAGGCGAGGCGCAGGGCTGGATTCAACCGTCCGTCCCCACTGTCGATTAGCCGGCCGCCCTGTGATTGTGGTTCTGTAATGGAGGGAGTGTGCATCGGTTTGTCTGTGCCTTTGTGGTGATTATACATAAAGGCCATGAAATAATAACTGAATAAAACTTTTGAATCTAATGTGTATATTCCACCGAATAAAAAAAAAAACACACCACTTTGATAAATGCAGAACAATAATAATGATATAACTTACAAAGTGGGAACTTCACTCAAGTCTGGGGTAGGCTCTTCACACTGTGGGACACTAGCTGTGGACATAATAACGATGGGAAAAGCTCAGTTGCTCTTTGTCATTTCATCTTGTAAAAATCTTAACCTATCATGTTCCTTCTAAATAAATCTTTCTCTAATGATCCTGTCTGGTTTCTCTTGTCCGGGGATTTGTTGCTGTGCTGAGAGATGGGGGAAGCCTCTGCATGTTGTTTAAGTGTCTGATCTTTAATAATTCATGGGATTTAGGAGTTCCCTTTATTACGAAACTTGGCTGTAGGTGATCTCTGATTTGGTTTTGTCTTTCCTTTGTTAAGCTTCTTGTGTACTGTAAACAAGCGAAGCCAGTCTTGCTCTGTTTTGAGAGCTATGGGTACAGATGTTTGGGCTGTGGGTCAGGCATGGAGTGGTTCTTCACTAGTGTGCGTTGTGCATCGTATCCCACTTCTCTGGGAAGGATCGCCGCTGCCCCTACAGAGAAACCGCTCTCCTGCCGCTGGGGGTGGGTGAGGGTTTGAGACCAGGAGCCACAGGGCAGTTCTTGAAGGAAAACTGGATCTTCTGGTTTCGGGTCGAGCGTCTTGCCCTTCTTGATTGGGATTATCCAAGTAAATACGGGAGCAGAAATTGCACGGCGTGACGAGAAGCGGTCGGTACAGGAGCCGTCTTGCAAAAATCCATTGAAGTTGGTTCTTGATGCTACACAAACAGACACAATGAAACAAAACATCTGGATCACAGCCAAATTCCAGAGCAAGACGAGACAACATCCAGACGACTTGCGATCAGTAACTGTCGGAGGTGGTGATGGGAGGGCTTCTGTTGTCTACTTCACAGCACAAATTGCTTCCAGTGCGAAGAGGAGATACGAAACTCGCTAGGAAAGTAGGGTAACACACCTGACCTACAACCCAGTTCACAACATTAGGGAATAGGAACCAACTGTGCATCAACCAAACCTTTACTCCAGATAGAGGGTTCGTAAAGCTTTACTGTCAGCTGCTGATCACAACGCAAGAGGTGCCAGTCCCCCTTGGTGTGCATTTCTCTCCTCTAAAGTAATAATCATCATGATCACAATAAAGCAAATTTCCTGGGCTGAAGCCATCATTTCCCTTTAGGGCAGGCAGTTAAAGGGGATATGTTACTGGTCATGCTAAGCAAAGTGCAAAAGATCATATGTGAATTATACATTTCAGAAATTAATGACATTTTCTCTTAATCGTATCCGTCTTTTAAGACACGTTTTGCTTTTTAATCTCACTCCATTCACAAGACAATAGCTTCCCCCCCATTGATAGTCTCACCAACACACACAGGAAGTGGACTGGGACCCCTGGCCGTGACGTCACCAGGGCTGGACGCCACACGGATAAAGGTACCGGCGTGGCAGGTGGGCCCCGAGTCGGGCCGTCATGGAGGGGCTGCAAGTCAAGGCTGCATCGGTAAGGACCGGTCCTGCACGGCCATTTACACGATTGAATGAGGGATTTGTCTGCTAAAGTGGACGCACAACCAGAAAGAGATGAATGAATCGGTGCTTTCAGCCCATTTGTTTGCGTCGAGCAGCTGACGATGCCTGTATTGGACGGGTTTGCTGTCAACAGTGATGGTTGGTTGGGTTGTTGTTGCTGCAGTAAAAAGCTAATGTATTGGCGCATGGTCAGTGCAAGCTGACTGACATTCCTTTACTTGAAACTATTCATATTATGACGTAATGCTGATGGGGTGATTGGCAGGGAGGACGAATATAATTAAGCTGTATTGAGACCCGGGGTTTAAGAATGTGTCGTCCGGAGAATGGACGTATGCCAATCACAAGAAACCTAAACATCAGTGCATGTCCAGAGCAATATCGCACTTTATTTATGTTTCGTTGTGTCTATCAGTGGTTACAATGTGTTGTCTAGGATGCGTCCCAACAAGCCCAAACCCGTGTCTGTATGTAGGGACAGCAGAGGACAGCCACAGGGGGGCGCCAGAGCACAGAAAAGACCCTGACCATGGAAACCAAAATAGAAAGTAAACCTGACATATCACAAATTACATTCATGAAGTGTCCCAGGATAAGTGTTATTGTTCTTACAATGGTTAGCGGTAATAGCAAGTATGCGAGATCCATATTTCTCCTTGTAGAGCACTGTATTGTGGAAGTTTGTGTAGACACCGAGGGATAATGTTTGGCAAACTGAGCTTCACTGGCATCGGACCGAGCGCACCCCTCCAGTTTCACATCTGTCCCAGCTGTGTGCAAAGGTGCGAGAACAAACACCCGTCACTGAGGGAGAGACGCGATGAACCGCATGTGAATCCTTTCCAGCAGGGAGCTCCTCCACACTCTGAACACGCATGCATAGGAATGGAAATGTATTGTATCCAGGTCCTATATGCACACGTCTATATCGATATCCTATACCCATGCTGTGATCTATGACAAGTCACTTTAGCAGTCTGTGCCCTGTTGGGTCATTTGCCCTTGTGTCCGAGCCGGGGGTGGGGGGGCGCACGGAGTACAATAAGTTTGCAGTCTGATTTCCCCTTTAAGCGCTGTGTTTAAGTCACTCGCCTACACGCTTTTGTGTCGGCCGACTGCGGCGTGCTCGCTGCGCCTGCGCAACGTGGGGGCGGTGACGTCAGCGCTGAATGCGGCTGGCGATGGCGGAGCCGCTGCTGAGGAGAGAGAGACGGAGAGACGCGGAGATCCGGGACACCGAGGCTGGGAATGGAGACGCACCTTCCGCACGACTAGTGGAGCGCAGCGAGGCGGCCAGCCCAGCACGACCGACCCGCAGCCGCTTCCAGCCCGGGACACGGGGAGAATAATCTGCACGATCTAACGCACAGGTGGATGAGCGCCGCCGCCTGAGAGACCGAGAGGCTGGGGAAAGACCTTCAGCGGGCCGGCGAGGAGGTCTGGAGCAGCGGACGCTGAAGGACGTCTCTGCCGAGCAGAGCCGGGGCTGGATGTGAGGGTTTCTGTGTCTCCAGAGATGCTGTCCACTCGGGACGCCCAGTGACCGTCCGCGTCCTGCCGGGACATTGTGTCCGAGCGCCGTCGAGCGGGGGGACGTTTCCTGGCAGATTGTGCCGAAACCGGGACACAAGCCCGAGGGAGGAGATGACCTGACTGCGGGATGCGGGGTGTCTTGTCGGAGGGGAGGGGGCTCGGGCCACTGTGACGTCCTCAAACAAAGTAGCGAGGGGTGCCTAGCAACCGCCCGGGCCCGCTGGACCGTCATCACATCCGTGCGGGACCGAGCACCGCAAACCACAGCATGCGTGACCTGCGCTCGCTTTGCACACACACGCCAAACACTGTACGACCCTAGAAAGACCGAGCTGTCCAAACAGACCCTGGCAGTGGAGCACGGACCGAACCGGCGCGGTAACGGACCGAAACCAGGGCGCACTGGCACGTTGGTTTGCGTTGCGTGTGCGTGTGTTTTGCATTCCTGTATCTATTCAAGTGGCGTTGTTTATGAAACCGACATCGCCAAATAGAGGCGCGTATCGCGATATACACCGCCTGCTGCTGCCGTTTTCTACCTTGGATGGGCATTGGGGACATATCGGTGGATGTCTGGCAATTAAGGAGAGCTGAGCGGCGGTCCGGTGGCCATCGGGAGGCGGAGCCCGTGTTTTTGTGGACAGCCTGGTGTCCATGTGGATTAAAGCCCAGCAAACACGGCTGTTCATGGAGTCGAGCCGCGTCTTTTCTGTATTGCAGGAATGTCTTTGGATGTGTTTAAAAATGCCCTTGTGACAAACACCGAGGCAGTGCTTTGGTTTCCTTCAACATTTAAAGATTTTTTTTTTTTTTCCTTCCTTACCGGGAAGGATTTTTTCTTTCTTTCAGTTTTGTAGGGTTTTTCAATTGCCTCAGGATTGCCAATAAAATCTAAATAGAGCACTGAAATGGAGCAAGTGCTGCTGTCTAGCCCTGGTGGGCATTCAGACTGGGAACTGGAGCAGAAGCAGTCGCTGGGGTTTCTCCTGCTGGAGCCGGACAAAGGCGCCGGTTTGCCTAAGGGGGGCAAAGAGAGTCCCGAGTCAGGGCTGGACTTCAGAGCAGCCGAGAAGGAGCTGGTGTCCCTGAGTTTGGATGAGATCCTGCAAGAGAACGCCTTAAATCTAGATGACCTCTTTCGGAACTCAAGGTATCCCAGTGTGGACCAGATCTTGTCCTGGGATAAAGGGCCCGACTGCCCTGTACTGCAGTGGGAAAAACACTCCATACAGGGCTCTGATTTCAACCACAACAGCCCCGTGGAGCTCATCAGTTTCCACAGTGACAGCTCTCCCTCGGTTGAGAGCGAAATGGACTCGGCCCCACTGCCCGACCGGGACTCCTTGCAGGCCTGCGAGGTAAACCTGCTGGATGTCGGTGAGGGGCCGCCTCTCCTGTCACAAGATGAGGGCTTGGTTTCCTCCTCACAAGAGGAAGCTTTGTCATCTGAAACCCAGGACAAAGGTTCATTCCTGCAGCCGGCGATGGATCTGCTCACATTGAGTAATGCAATCCTTGAGGCTGTGCCAGAGGGCTCTGTGAGCACCACCCCCCATACCTGCCCAGCAGAGTGTGACCAGCTACCGGCCGCACAGCAGGAAGACGGGCTGCAGGAGCCGGAGGAAGCTGTGCACTTGTCCGTCCGGACGTGCTCTGAGAACGAGGCCAGCTCCTGTCCTGCAGATCCTGAGCTGCCCAGCAGTCGGGAGGAGTGCTTGAGCCACCCTGTTGTCCCGTCTGAGCAGGACGCCTCAGTAGAGACTGTCACTTCCTCACCAGAGCACACCGTGGAGGAGGTCTCCCCACACCTCCCCCTGCCCTGTCTGTCGGCACAACCACACGACCTGCTGTCTTTTGAAGGAGATGTGTTGCCTCGGGACGAACCGCACGAAAACCCAGTCACGGAGCCGCACTCATCCAGGGATTCGGTGCATGGAGAATTGGATTTGGATCTGGATATATCCATCCTTGACCGAGTGCATGAAGAGCTGGGTTTGGCCCAGTGCTTGCCTGCTGATGTAACGCATGACCAAGAAATTTCACACTCCGCAGTCCCAGAGGAAATGTTGCATGAAACTCCGGTTTTGGATGAGGAATTGGACGTGGACCAAGATGTTTCTGAGGATGTAACCGATCGTGAACAGAACTGCGCTATCGATGCAGTCGAGGGGTCCCTAATTTTCTCCCCCAGCACATTGCGGACTAGCAGTGATCCAGCGGGGGGGCCGTCCCTAGCGGATGTGGAGGTCTCTCCCTCCCTCCCTGTAGGGGGCAGTGCTTCTCATAGGGAGGACAGCCAGAGGCCGGAGGATCTATCGCCTCTGAGAGCAGTGTTTGATGCTCTGGACCAGGATCGCGACGGCTTTGTGCGCATTGAGGAGTTTGTGCAGTTTGCCACGGACTATGGGGCCGAGCAGGTAAGACATCTGCCAAATAATTGTATTTCTTCCATGCCTGTCTGACTTGTAAGACTCTCAAATCTGTTAGCTGGTTGTCAACACACTCTCTAGTTTTCAGTCAGGCCTTGGTAATGTAGCCACAAGCTAAATGGGGGGGAAAAATTGAGGTTTTTATTCCCCTTCACACTGTTCCTTTTCCATATCTACTGGCTGGTGAATTTAATGATTCAAACCATGTCATCCTTAAACCACAGGAGAGACTTTAGCCCCACCCAACCCCCTCTCACCCCTTATTAGCAATAAACCTTAGCAATGGGTTTCTGTTAAAGCAGGTTAAGAGCTTAAGAGTGTTACTTTGAATACGCAGTGTGGTGAAAGTGATCTGGAGGCTTGAGAGTGACAGCTGTGTGCTGTGTTGATAACTTAAAATGAGCGTCGTTTGTTTGGGCCTCAGTGAAGGCATCGCCACAAACCGTGTCCCAGGGCATCACAGGGTTCAGATCAGAACCTCTCTCCTGACCAGTGGTGCATTGGAAACGGCTGACCTGTTTGAATAGTCCAGCATGACGGCTCTTGTGCTCCAGACTGCAATTGTCCTCACCGTTAAATGAAGCTAATCGTTACCTGGATTTGTCAGAGGACCAATCGGATAACGCGGTGTGATCATAGCAATCATATGATCAACACGTCTATAATTTTCAGTCCGACTCATCGCTGAGAAGCAGTTGGATAACAAGTCTTTGTTGTTCTTCACCCAGAAGAAAGTGCTGTCGTGTTGAAGACAGGGCCACACACGTGTAGTAGTCCCTGGTTTGACGTGCATTGTCCCGACTGATATATTTATAACTTGCAAGGACAGGATTGCTAGCACAGGTTGTACAATGTTATATTTAAAATCCCTGGATGTCCTGCCCTCATATGCAGGCTGATGGGATTGTAAACCGATCATTTTTAAATTTCAAGGTGCTCCAGCGGGCCCAGAGAAACACCAGCCTGGAAGTTTTGCCTCCCTGGTGAAACAAGTGTTCCCCATCATCCGTATTCTGACCCCAGGGAGGGTGCGGTGGTTTGGTGCTGGTTCGATCCAATCTGAAGTTCCTCGGCTTGACCCAGTTGTGTTCTGCACCCTTGATTTGTAGAGGATTGCTTTCTGTGATCTTAATTTGCACCATGTCTTTCTCTTACTCGGAAGTCTAACTCCTGCTGATTTTGTCGGACAGACCACTCCTCTGTTGATTTATTGCTTTGATCGGATCTCGGGTTAAAATGTTGCTTTGGTAGAAACCTGAGCAGAAAGAATTCTGTGTAGTATTTGAAGTTTAAATTCCTGGGAAATCAAACCTGGTAAATCAAAGCTGTGAAACTGCACGTCTCTGTGGAAAAACAAGCCTAGTGCGTAAATGTTCCTCTTAAAGACCAAGTTGAAAGTTGTCTTGCTGCACTTTTCAGTTTTTAATAGTCTGCTGTGAGTTTGTGGGGTGGGGGGGGAGTTAGGCTAATTGTGTGCTCGGGCTTTTCATTGATGTGCATATTTTCCGTGTACAGTGCAGGCTATTGTTTTCTCTTTGAAGGAAATTTTAAAAGTGACATTGCAGAAATCCTGGAAAGCTTGAGGACAAAATAGTTACATCTATCGTAATTGATCTATTCATGCTCAATAAACGCAGGATGTGGTGTACAGCAATTTGAATGATCCTAAATACGACTTTGAATCCCTTTTATTGTATCTACTATACTAAGCAATGCACAGCAGTGGGTACGTGTCCGTCACAGTGTAACCGGGCAGCTTTTAGTGTTGGGCATCCTTGAAAGAAACCCATTTTAATGTTGCGTCCCTAAAGCATGTAGGTTAAATCCTTTCGAGAAGAGTTTAGCTTACTTGGCAAACCAACGCGTTTGGAAATCGAGCGTTTGGCCTCCGCTTTTGATTTAAGCTCTCCTTTGGATTAAAAATTCTAATCTTCTGGATCGCGTTCAAATAACGCAGATTTAGCTTCATGCGTTGATTGGCTGCACTACGCCAGGCGCACCTTGTACAGATCAAGGGCACCCAACTTGAAACACTTTGATAATAGCCCGACAAGTGTTAGCCCTTCAGGAGGTAGTAACCTTTTGTGGCATCCTGTGTGTGACTAATGCAAGCCTCATCCAAGTGACTTGGATTTTTACATTGAAACAAAATGCTTTAATCTTTACTTTTTAGTTGGTTACGATGGTGTTACTGAGACCTTTGAAATCCCCTCAGAGGTATAGGCCCATGTCCACAAGTGGCGAGAAACTTGGCTATGGCCGCCCATACAAGCTTCACTCTTTCCCAAGCGCCTCTGAGTGGGTTGGTCGAGGTCCCAGTACAATCCGACATCAAAGCCGTTTGCCTTACTGTGTGGTTGAATTCAGAAGCCTGGCATTCATTCAGTGTTTGGAATAAAAGTTGGGGAGTAACTTTAAAGAACCAACACCCAACGCAACCAGGACCTGTTTTGTAGAGCTTTTATCCGTAAAGTCAAGAGGTCCTAAATTAGTGTTTGTTTTGGCTGGGCTGTAATAAGAATACTTCACTAAATGTAGCTTCTTTTTGGTCCAAAAAAGGTTGCATTGTATCCACATTAATGTGTGGAGGCTTTGGTTGCGATGGACGGGCTGTTTGTGCCGGCCGGACAGGAGGGAAGTGGGCTGCTTCTGGTGAAGGCCTCACCCTGCATCTGATCCCTGAAGGAACCGCTCCTTCGAGACAAGGCCCCCACTGTTTAGCCAGGGAGTGAGTTGGAATTTCCTCACCATTTCCTTTGGGTTCCAGGAGCTTATTTGTCTTTTCTGTTTTTTCTGCTTCCCAAGCACTTGCACCTCTCTCATTTCCAGAGATGGTTCTGATGGAGCAGCCCATACGCGCACATTCCTGAATGACTGAGTTCTGCGTTTGCGATTGAAAAGCTTCGGCCCAGGCTCCTGTTCTGAATTAAGTGCACGTGTCAAAGTAAAACTAGTTCTTTGTGGCCACCTTCCAAACTACCATGGATTTTTTTTGTTTTAAGGTACGATTAATCATTTTCAGAATTTCATATTTTTTCTTTTCCAAAGGCATTTGATAACTTTTTAATTATCCATAAACCACATCTGTAGACTTCCTGACATGTCATTAGTTTAATGTTGTGGGTGGCTTCCAGAGCACCAAGGAGACCTGAAAGTCAATAAGTGTGTGTGTGCGTTGTCCATTTGCTTTCATGAAATCCTGGCGTACATCTCCTAGTGAGGGCTCGCTGTGTGGGTATGTTGCCGCTAGATGCCAGAGAATCCTGTCCGTTAAAGACATCAGTCCCCACTGGTGTTTGTGGAGCTGAAAACCTCTGCTGAGTGTTGATCGGCTCCTGTTACAATGTATTGTGATGTGCCTTGTCTTGTTGACAATACTGGGTTTGGCCCGGGAGACCTGTGTGCTCAGGAGTGCAAACGTAGCTGTATTGAGCCTGGCTAGGACAGGGCTGTATTCGTCTGTGGCTTTGAAGGGCAGCGCCTGGTAAACCTGTGCTTCCCTGCACTGCCCTCTTAGCTTCGGCTGTTCGTAAGGAGACGGGCGGTTTAGTGTGCAGGACCATGAGGACTTATCCTCCTCTCTCTGCCTTCGAAGGGCAGTTTATTACACTAAGAAATTTGGATTAAACTGTTGTGACTGACTGGCTTTTTTCCCTCGCTGAAGTTTTTCCAATCGGATTACAGCTTAACCCCCATCTCCCTCCCCCTCACCGGAGGTATAATTATAATAACCGAGCGGCTTGGAAAACTCAACAAGTCTTAAGAACAGAAAGTTAACGATCAGAGTGAATGTTGGGCAGTTACCAATAGGGTGGGGGATTAAAAAAAAAAAACTTTCCACAACAACAAGGAGCAATTCTCTGTTCGAATGGTTCACTTGGGGAAGCTGTTTTAAGTTTGCCCTTGGATGCAATTTCAGATAATGATCCTCTTAATTGGTGTTCTACACGGGTTTCTCCCTAACGGTGCTGCCCCATTATTACCATCATTAATGTCAGTTTCTAGCGTTACATTAGCTATCAAAATAGTTTTCTGTTATTTCCCAAGTTACGTTTTTACCTAAATGTATTTTTTGGCTGGTAGTTATTTATATCCCCGACTCCGCAGTAGCTACCCTGCCCACGGGCCCTTCTCACCCTCTGTGTGATCTAACACCTTCTCCTCTCAATGCTTGTCTGGGGCGCTGCGGTCTGTTACCCAGAAAGTGCTTCACACAAACGAGGAGTGAAAGGTCTGGTCTGGAGTCTTGCCGTCGTCTTTCGCACCAAATCTTTATCTCCCAGCAGTTTCTTGCGTCGCACTTCTCGGGCACGAGCCGTCTGTGAAATACGGTGCTGTGTGCTGCCAGGCTCTGTAATGATCTTTTAAAAAATAATAATAATAATCTGTCTTGTAAAAATACTGTACCCCTCATAATCGCTCAATCTGATCTTCCAGTAATGTACGGCAGTGGAACAGACTGTAATGCTGTCTTTGCAGTGAGATGAACTGAGCAGAGTGTAACCAATCATGCCCAATGTGAAGCCTGGACGACTGGGATTTAGATTCACCTGGTGTCCCGTCTGAGGCTTAATTGCATCAATAATGCTCTATTTGGCAAACGCCTAATCCTCTGCAATTGTGGAGTCGCAAATCCAAACAGTCTGGATCCATGCCTGGTACTGACCTGTCGGTGTGATTTGTTAGGACACTGACGAACCTCAAAGCTCACTCACGGATACCGCATTAAGGCACCGCCTTACCAGGCAAACGAGTCCTAAAGAATGGTGCAGTTTATTTTGCTTCGATCTTTTAATAATGAATTGTTCGATGGAGACTTGCAAATGTCTGCACAGGTTTCGTGAACTAGAAAACGAATTACTGTAAGGATGCCAAGATTTTATGCATGCATTATCGATATGAATGTTCTTCCCTAATGATTTAGTAGTTTCTAACCTGTGGGTCGAACTACTGCATTTTTTTAGGCTGTAAACATATATATGCCGGGGCCAAAATGTCAGTCTTCTGCCTTTTTCAAATTTATGTTTGATTTGATCCTGAGATTAAAACAGATATAGTAGGGTGTGTATTTCCCCTTCCATTTTATGCAGGGATTGTGTGATTTATCATGTTACACAGCTGAACTATTAGTTACAGTCTAAAGTAGATCAATGGAGCAGAGCCCTACAGGCACGCAGAGTGGAGCAGTGAACTTGATTTGGATACATGGCTCCTCAAAGAAGAGAATCTATTTATATTTCTGTGGCTGAGAGACAGTTAAAGTTAGTAGCTTTGAAGCACAATTTACTGCACTTCTGTGTAGCCTGAACTGTTTGGTTTATGATACTCCAGATCTGTGTATTTTTAATGAAGTGCACCTGTCTGCTACCCCCTCCCCGTGCCCTCCTGTGATCTTCCTGCTCATCGCATTTAAAAGTCACCAGTGAGACTCGGGGCATCTATCGCAGATGGGCAGGCTCACAGCTCGGCTTCATTACAATAAGGAACGGGGGGATGCAGGGAGCGGGACGCATACGGATTCCGGAGAGCGTATGCAGCTCTGGTCAGGTCAGGTGCCCCTCATAATCTGTGCCCCCGGTCTCTGCCTGAGCCGGCGGGGGGCCCTTCTGTGTGGCAGGCCGGGTTGGAGATTGTTAGGGGAGGGGGGATTAGCCGCAGGACGCACTCCCCCGTGTCAGGGCCGCTGTCCCACTCCGCACATCCGTTTCGTACCGCCCGCCAGCCCTTTTGTCTTGGAGGCCTGGGGGGGTGCTCTGCTGTCTGTTAACCCCTCTGTTGATGCACCCCCTCCACCCCTCGTTCAACCTCTTAGAAGGGGTTGGAGAGAGAGAGAGAGAGAGAGAGAGAGAGAGAAACCACACCACTGTCTTTTTTTTTTTTTTTACTAGCCCCTGTTATTCTCAGATGGTTATTTAATTGGGTTTAATGTGGTGGGTAAGTAACTACCCGTCCCTCAGTCATTGTGCTAATGGACCACTCTGTGATTTGTATCTCTGGAAAGTTTGACTGCAGAGGCCCTTGAGCTCAGCGGTAGGGGACTAGTCCACTTCTCTTGTACAAACACGGCCCTGTTCTCTCTGCTCTTCACACATGAGGAGGGCTCGTGAGAAAACGGTCATCCCTGTGTGTCAGGCTGCGTGGTGTTTGATTGATGTTCCTGCGTTTCTCTGTGTCCTGCTGGCTCAATACGTCCCTCCACCCAAACAGATGGTGTTGAGGGTGATGTGGCTTCAGACGGGTATATCGGGGGAATTCGTACTCTTAAGGGGATGATCCAATCCTCTGTGGGACGCTTGTGGAAGTCCACTAGACCGCTATACCTAGTGATGAGTTACACTGAACCTGTGCAAGGCTTTGACTCCTAAAGGAAGCAGGAGGCTTCTTTACCTGGTGAGATGTACCGGGGCTCTGATTTTGGGGAGGAGGGGCAGAGAGCCGCTAACTACTATAATTCACGTAGCAAGGGCCATCGCTTCTGCATCGACAGGTGCTACAGAAAGTTGGATGGCTTCATTGACTGCAAGTAATGGAATAGCCAGCAGCCCCTTCTCATTGATTTGAGTGCACTGCGTAAGGAATTGCATCTTCATCGTACTGTAATTTGGGCCCATCAGCAGAGCTGTCAAGCCTCTGGGACGGCAGTGGCCTGGGAACGGGCTGGCGGAGATAAAGATGAGGCAGTTTGTTAAAAACAGTGCATCGTTGCGAGCTGATGTGTGGTGGTGGGGGGTGGGGGGGACCTTGCAACCCTGGCGAATGGCAAATGACTGGCTTTACCCAGCTCTTGCGCAGGGAGGGCTCGGGTCGAACCAATCTGAAAAGCTGACAGTTTAAATGTATGTTATTAAGACCGAACTGTGCAGCTGACAGAGGGAATCTGGCTCTTCTGATTGTTGTAGGAGAGATGGATCTACCCTAATATAAAATTGGCTTTATTGCTTTATTTATTTATTTTTTATATGCAAGCTCTTCAGGGCTGGCGATGGAGTGATCCTGGCACTGAATGATTATAGTGGCACATCGGCCTGCATGACTAGACATCTCTCCTTATTTTTTGTTCTTCTTTAATCCTTGTTTTCGTCACATGGATGATCATTGTTAATTTCTAGTGGCGTATCGGTCTTACGCCTTAGATCATCCAGGACAAAGTGCCCGGCCTTTTCAGGTTTCCTGTGTTGCTGGGAGATTTTGTTCTTATTTATTGATCTCTCCTCAGTGTATGATGCTATTGTTGGACGAGCACAAACAAGCCAGAGCGATATGTGCCAGTATTGTCCTGTAGTCATTACTGGCTGCGTAAAGGGCCTTTATTACAGTGAAATGGACATTCTTTTTTTCTGTACTATACCCTTATGTCTTTCTTTATCACCATAGATTTCATTAATCTAAATCCTTACACCCAATAAAGTTCCCCAGTGGCTGGAAAAAAATCTATTAATTGTGTCTAAATCTATTCATGGGTTCAAATCCATGCAGTGACACCCGCCTGATCCAGTTTTTCTCGGGATGGGTGATAGGATGCTACGGCAAATGTGTCTTGATCCTGCAAATTGTAAACTAACCGGTTCTCCTAGCTGACGGAAGATTCTGGAAAGATTTCACATTTTATTTACGTGCTTTAAAATCAGTGAATGGAAGAACGACCCAGTGTAAAAGTACAGTTTTATTTTTTGATGTAGTATTTTGGACACTTTACGACACCATATGGTGCAACCATTCTGATCTCTGAGTGGCACCTTGTTACAAACTCTACAAGTAAAACATTTCTGAAATGCCTGTGATATATGGGTTAAAGATGACTGGACTCTTAGACTCATGCAGCTTGTTTAGATGTAGGAATGCAGGATACGAAGTGGATGAACTAATTGAGATGTTAGACCTATATTTTATGTCCAAACTACAAAGATCACAAAAGTCAAAGAGCATTAATAAAAATTTAGTTTCTCCTTTGTCTTGTTTACCGTATAAAATGTCTGGAAATGGCTTCACCGGACACACTTTTGTGTGGTGAATGTTTAATGAAAGCACCAATGGGCGTGTTTCAGATCTGCACGGGAGTGGGCCACAGTCACAGAAACCGCAGCGCTAGGAGTATGTTATGAATACCGCTTTCAGACTGTATTCTAGGTCTGTTTGCATAACAGAACTTTGTTGTGTCCATAACCTTGGAGAACCGACTGCCTCAGCAAGTTTCAATACTGGAGAACTATAAAAGTTCCCAGGGAAGATGACCTCTTGAAGTTTGTTTACAACACACTGGGTGAATGAATAAGCAAAGCGTTTCAACATTAACTGTGTTTAGATTTTTTTCTTTGGCAGTTAACTTGTCTGTTGTTGCTGTGACTGGCTGAATTGGTTTGTACTGTGTAATGACTGGTAACTCAATGTTTATTTATATTTAAATCCCTTAAACTGTTCAGTTCAGTGCATGTCTCCACATTTTCACCCCCCCCCCAGTAATTTTCTCCATGATGGGTGAGCTTGTACTGCATAAAGATGATTGTGTTGGAATCGGGTCATTAGGGAGGAAAGGGTATTGGTCTGGTGAGGTTTATAACATGACAATTGTATCATTGAGTTCCATCTCATAGGAAAGTAGGACATCTCATTTAGCTTAATAACCTGGCGTGGAATTCCAGCAGGAATACAGGATCTTGATCAGCTTTGAGACGTTTCTGCAGTGAAGGAGGCCCTGGGGTTTTAAGCTCACGGAGCTGTGGAAGCCGGTTGAAGCTTTCATAACCAGCTTCATCTCAACTTGGAACGCATCCAATGGCAACGTGCACTTAAATATGCCTTGTGGTGAAAGAGCATGCAGGATAGTGGTCTGGCAAACCGATTTTGGCAACTTATGCTAACGGGTGGCCAGCTTGGTTTAGCCCATATCGATGCAGTCAAGAAAATAAATGTAAAGAATAATTCACGTGTTGTACAGAAAAGATATGTAGTTTATCTGATCTAGGCAGTGTGTAGTATGCTATTTTTGCTGGTGTGGTTTACAAATTCGAGGCTGTAGACCTGGGTGGTGATAATCTGGCACAGGGATCTTTCATGTACGCAACCGTGTACCGGCTGGCTATACAGCACTGACCTGGACTTTAAGGTAAACAAAAGGGTGCGATCTGCTTTGCATGGCTCTGCTGATAAGCACATCTGTGGTGCTGTCCCGATCCCTTCCTGTTGGCCTTTCTAATTTATGCTAACCTTCTCCAGGAGGAACGGAGACTCACAGCCCAATAGGGGCAGCAGTGTGATGTCAGTGTCACGGCACCTGGACCCGCCTCTCTGCCTGTTTTGGGCTCAACATTGTACAGTGAGCAAGTCTCTAGTCGGAATTCAGCTGTTCAGCGTGGCCTGGCTTCAAATATTGTATGTTCAGGAAATTTATAGGATGTGTTATAAGCCTAATCCAGGATCCAAAATGGATGCACAACACAGAAGCCTATCAATGGCTTCTGCATCGGGATGTTCACACCCTTAGTTGCCATTCTCTCTCTCCGACCAACTGCATGCAAGGCAGATGAGCCGCACTCCGTGCTGTGTATCAGTGGCTGTTGCAGTGCTCGGCTGCGCGGCTCGGGGCTTATCGTGTGCGGTGCAGGACACTGCCCAATGTGCACTTTCAGCTGCTTTTCCAGTCCCCTGCCTCGCCGTGTTTGAAGTGTGGGCCGTGTAAAAGTAATCCCTACAGGAATGTCCCTCATCTGTCCCTGGCCTTTATTCTTTTTATGTATTTCTTATTCGAAGCTGCCAGGGCGTGATGGCTTGTGTTTATAGAGTCCACTAGGTTGTTTTGCTTGTGGTTTTCAGGTGCTATAATCTATTTGTGTCAATGAATGGCTTGAAAATCGTTCTAATCACAATTCTGCAGCCATGCTAAAAAACGTAAACTCAGTCGTTCAAATGGTGCACAGAAAAATGCCAGCTGCATGCCTGGGATATAAATAGATTTACACTGGTGCGCTCTGTTCCTTTTCTTCTACTGTAAACCACCTCTGTCTAACCTGCCAGCTTGTTTTTCTCGCTTGTCTTTTTGTTCTCTGTGCCTCCGAAACACTCCTCCGTATTTGTTTGATGGAGGACAATTCTAAAGAAAACAATGTTATCCTGTTCACACACAGGAACGGCCTTATCTGTGGAGGACTGGCATGGCTTCCAAGCATATTAAAGTTATCTAGAGAACGGTGCATTGAATAGGACTGGTCTTGGAGCACTCAATAAAGCATTAGGGCCCAAGATAAACTCTCAGGTCTGGTATCATGTTCCCCGGTTTGTAATTTAACATTGGGTAGTACAAGATTAGTGCTAATCAAGGAAACCATTGTAACTCACTGTACACAGACTCCTGGGAAAGCACAGTGTTTGGTGCAGCTGTTGACCAAATATCGGGGGACATTCAGGTTAAAAAAAACAGTCCACCTCTCCGATTGTGGCTTTGTGCTCGTTTCCTTTAACCCCAAAGACCCACTTCTACCCAACACCTGGAGAAAACTAGACATATTAAATATTCATCAACGACCTCTACAGTTTTTTTTGTGTCGTGCCCTTGTTTACAGAGGGATCGTCTTCGATGGTCTTTCCACAACTCCCTACTGGGAGCCACAGCACCCTGTCATAAACAGGCATTGTACACACTGTGCTGAAAACAGAGGGGGCTTGTGTATCATCCTGCTCCCAAAGCTGCCCTCAATGGGTCTGTACAATAGCAGCCTGTGGGAAGGCAGTCACGCATGTGTGCTGTAATAACAGTGATTAGAGTTAATGAGTATGTATTTGGAGTGCAAGTGCTTCGTGCACCAAGGGACAAGTCGGTGTTAAGCAGGAGACCGGTTTATAATGCGTTGGGTTGAGGTATTGCAATTTTATTTAAACAATTACAGTCGGTGGACCGTCTGCCAAGGCCTCTGGTTCTGTTTATCATCTCGGCCCGTCCCGCTGATTTGACTGTGCCATTCAAACAGAACCCCCACTTAACTGATGTTCTAATTAAAAGGCCTTGCTGCTTAACTGGCCTCAGATCATCAACACCCATACACAGATCTTTCATCTCTTTGGCAAGAACCTTGTTTTGGCAAGAGCCTAGGATGTATTATCAATAAAATATTAACGATACTCTTTTTAATAGTAAAGATAGTAAAAAAGTATAAAACCCATGCCTGGGAGTTATGGTGCAATAATTAGGGCTTCTTCACACAACCGTCTCTTTCAACAGCCTCTCGATCCAGATCCTATAATTCACCCCCATCCCTCGAAATATGCAATTGAGAGGCTCCGATTTGGCGCCCGTCTGTTCAGCCCTCCTGTGGCGCTATACAGATCTGCTTCTTGAGGTCGAGAGGTCGGGCTTTAATTGGGTGTGCAGTTCTTCGGGGGTTCTCCGTATGCTGTCCTATCTACCAACATCTTCCATCACAGAGAGGAGCCATGCTCTGCTCGATCTCGACTCCTCGGCCCGTGTGGCGAGGCGCCGGGTTACGTGTGGAAGTGATGTATTGATGTATGAAATGGCCTTTGGCTTCTCAAGCAGGTTGTAGGCTCAGCCGCACTGCGACAGCCTTAGTTGTGTGTATGGGGAGATTTACATCTAGCCTATAGCTCATCTAAGCTATTGACCTGACGTATTTTTGACATATGCAAAGATTTTGGCGATCTGAAGCAGCAGGGCGTGTTGCGTAGCTGCATTTCTGATGTATAGTTTATTCACAATCTATTTTGTCTCCTTTTGTGCCCTGAGACGGCAGCAGAGGACAAAGATCGCCTCAAACCCTCTTAGCTGCTGTAAATGAAAGGCATCTAATTGTAGACTTGCTGAATGGCAGTAATACGGTTTTTAGACTTATGTAGGACAGGAAAGCGTACCACTTCAGCGCTTATCTTTCCAAACACACAGCTCTGCTACAGTACTGTAAATGATCTGGGGGGGGGGCAGTACAGTAATATGGCTGCTCCTCGACCTACAGAGAATCTGTGCTCTGCTGCTTCAGGATGAGCAAAGCCTCAAGCCCTCGGTGACTAATGGCGGCCTTGAGAGCTGAGGCTCTGGGTAGCCATTCACTGTACCTTACGAACCTTTTGAAGTCCCGTTGATTTAAAACCGCTGAAGCTGTAAGGCGATTTGAGGAATCCACAGAATATCTTGCTGCATAATTAATAGACGTCTTTGTAGAGGGAGAAGAGGGTTTTGAAGTAGATTTGTCACGCGGCCGAAAAGCCTTAAACACAGTAGACCGTAACCCACCTCTGCTGCCGCCTTCACTGTCTGAGAAAGTTACCTGAGAAGAACCGCAATCCACGTGGAGGGAGCTGGTGCTGTTTTTCCATGAGGATATGGATTTGTATCATCCTTTTTAAACCGAAACCTCTGAACCAGCTGGATGAGAAATGATGATGGTTAAAAAAGATATCTGTTTCATGGATGGAGTACTTTTACCTCTGTGCTCTTAATTTCTTGTCCCTTTATAGCTATCCTGTGCCAGTTAGCCACAAGTTAAAGTACATCCCTGCCCTCAATCTGTCTTTGAGGCTGCCCCCCCCGAGCGAGGGCTGTATCTGAATGGCTTCTGGTTTCGCTCCACCCTGTGTTCTGAACTGCCCTAATTATTAACCTCGCTGACAGTTGTAGCCCCTTTCCTGGTCTTAAGGAGCCCGTGGATAACAGACCCGTAAAAGTTGCACCATCTGTCTCGCAGCACCAGAATCTGAACCCCCCCCATGGCTCTGTGTGGTTCACCATAAAATTTGTCATTATCTTTGATCATTAACCATTCTGAAAATGTATGCAGTTGCATTTTTGCGCTGGGGGGTTGGTTAAAAATGATTTATTCAGTTGTAATTTTATTATGAATACAGTGTGGGCAACATTAATAAAAATTATGCTACAATGCAGTACTACAGATGTATACATTTGTATGAGGTTGTAAACCATAAGTCTTCTCATTTGGAAATCCAGTCCATGTTACATGATTCAAGCTGCTGTGTTGTAGACACGGGCCTTCAAATGATACGTCCTGCTTCCTCGTGCAATACGACTGCTGCACACACTGAAGTGTTTGTCTCTTGGTTTTATGGCATTGCTTATCCGTAGTAGTTGCAGCCCTCGTGTTTACTAGCCCTTGGAACAGTGTAGTAAGTGTAGCACAGGGCCCCCACAGAGCGCTCTAACAGGTACTGAAAGTTACTGTATTGAACTGCGAGTGCAGCACGGTGTTGCCACAGCCACAGCGCAATCATTGTGCGTTTCAAACCCTCGCCTTGCATTCCTCTGGGCTGTGACCTCGGTCTGAACAGGCGGTGAATACGTCTCATTGTATTAGTAGTTTCAGAAGCGTGGTTAATCTGTGCTTCCCTTGTCGAGAGCTCTCGCGCTCGGGAGTGGTTCCCATCAAAGAGCAGAGTCTCCTCGTGGGGATGTGAAGTTTTCCTTCCTCCCGTCCCCCGTGCAACTCCAGTTCATATGTTCTCCAAATGGAACCATTTCATGAGCCATTTCATATGATCACCTTCATATGTGAACCCAGTGAGGCAACAACACTGGACCTCCTGTTCACCTCTGGTTTGATAACTCACTGATTCCTGCTTCATAAAGAGACGAGGAGAGTGCAAGGAGAGATGATTAAAGGAGCTGTAATTCGCCAAGACTAGATTAGTCAAGTCTCAAGTCAAGCCCGTGGTCTCCAGGCTGTTGAGTTTGTTCTGAACTGTGGGCTGATAACAGATGGTGCCACTCCATGCCCAACTTAAACATTGTCTATTGATTGTTTTTGTGCTCCTCCTGTCCTGTTTTATTATCGCCATCAGTACTGGGCGTAATTTTCTTCCACCCCATGATGACAATATCTCTTTTGAGGCATTTTCCAAAATCTACTTCCTGGAAGGCTGTTCAGACAGATTTGCATTTTCCTTTGTATTGCAGTTCAGGTAATGCTGCTAAACTGGGCTTCTCCTATTAAACAAACAAAACATCTGACATCAAAATGAAAGTATCGCACCGCACTGGTGCTTTAATTTTAAGACGTGGGTTTGTGGGTGAAAAGCAGTCGAGGTCAGCAATGTGTCTGTTTTGATGTTGCTGTGAGAGCTGGTGAGTTAATAGACAGGTTTCATTGGGCAGAGAGACGTACGGCTGCTTCCTGTGATGCTCGGTGGTGTTATATTGGCTCTGCTTGCGGTTTTCGATGCTGTTCATTACAGATGCAAAACCTCTGAAATGTCATATCACTGGCTTTGATAACTCACTGGTTCCTGCTTCATACAAAATTGTATTGGCTGATTCCTTAGCACATATATGTTAATCCCATTTTAAGGATTATGTAGATTGGGTTTTCAGCGCAGAGGGGTATTTAAAACTGAAATCATACGGCTTGTGTTGACACGCAAAAGTGCACTATTAACATTTTAGTTTTATTTAATTTACCTCCATTCCTAGACTAAGAAAAACAAACGTGGCTTCAATCGAACTGCCAGGTCTCTGTGTACATTTGAACATGAAACGCTTCGATACTCAAATACAATTCTCTATCTGGTTCATAGATTTAGAAACGTCCGAAACCCGTCACGCACACAGTGGAGTTCTTTAATGAATGATTTGCAGGTTTATGGGTATCAATAACATCCACACAGGAATATATAGACAAGTGTGGAAACGCACACTTCCTCAGCCTCTGCTCTCTCTTTTTGAGGCTCGTGGCCGCATATCTTGGGGTCCCTGAGGCACCCTAAGCCCAGACCGCTCTGTCCCTCAAACCCACAGCCCCTTTCCACTCGTGACTTTTCCATCTACATCATGCAATTTCCTTAATCCGCAGACCAGCCCCTGTCTTTCAACTTGAGCTGCTCTATAAAAGCTCCCTTTAATCTCTAAATGGCCACGGAGATGTGTAGCTTCTCCTGACTCCGAGGCATTAATCTGTAGCTGATGGAGATAATTTTGAATAAGCACACAGCGTATGTTTGCTTGTGTAACTGATACACAGATTTGCCTGCTTTGGCACACTGGGGCAATATTCACACAGTACCTTCATTTTCACTGACTTAAAGGGGCAGGTTTTAACTCCTGCACAGAGGGGGCGACGGCAGGCTTTTTGTATGAATTAATAATTCAGTGCTGCCGTTTGTGCTGAAATCTCGGGCCAGCGTACGGAGGTCTGTGCGGAATGTGCTGGAAGCTGCATCTCTAATTGTGTCTCTAAGATTGTCCAGATTGTGCTGAACGAGCTTCTCAGCACTCAAAACGGGTCCCTTCTGTCGCGGACGGTCTGATTTATTCCGGGCGAGCGCCGTTGCGATCGAGTGCTCGGCCACTTCAGCGCCGCAGCCTCGCTCTTCAAACTGTCAGTGAGGCACGGCTTTATTCAGATGGAGCGCCGCCTGATCGGCCCTTTTCTGTGCCGAGCGAGCGCTCCGTATCCTCTCTGGCTCGTTGCGAAGATCCCCCCCCCCCCAATGTAGCCCAAATTCTCCTCAATGGCCGTTTCCCTGGATACCTTTTCACCTGTTGCTAGGCTACTCGAAGGGTGGTTACTAGGATACAAGCAGCTGATTACATCGGTGGGTATCATGTGACGGGCGCTGGGTAGATATCGGATTGTGGCTTGTGTGTAATATGGAAGGTGGTGTGTGTGTTTGGGGGGGGGTGGTTACGTAATGCGGGGCCCTGCTGTGTTGCGCATGGAACAATGCAACCAAAAATGTGCTGAAACACGCTGGATTAACCCTTCTCGTCGTGGTTGTTTTTGAACAACAGGGAGATTATCTGATTGTCTGGATTGGCTTTCTGATCCGGCTTTCCGAGACTGTGATTGAATGGTTGAAACCGCGATATTGGTGATTGGCTAAAACAGTCTTGCGGTGGCAGGGAAGGACAGCCTAGCTGACATGAATAACAAATAAACAAACAATCATATGCGTTATCATTTGTCAGTAGTTGCATTTGTATTCGGTTGAACGCACACTTAAAAAAAAAAAAAACAACAATCTTTTATTTACGTTCAGCAGTTGTAGCAGAATGTAAATTCAGTTTATTTTGGCCTAGACTCACTTGACAAAGGAAACGATGAGCTGGCCATGAGGATGAGGCCGTTTGACCTGCAAAGGCAGTGTTTGGGATGGAGGAGAGATGCAAAGCAATGAATGCCGGGAAAGTGCGGTCGTTGACGGATTTGTATGCTTGAAGGGGGAATTCGGGCACGAGATCGGGTCGTCCCCCTTCCAAACTTGAGATTAAATCCCCAATGAAACGCTCCACAATAAAGCCCACACAAAACCGAAACCTGTGGAAGCACTGGACACCGCCTAGTATCTGTTAATAATTGAGTGAACATCTGGGGCCCTTGTCAGAGGTCTGGGCGGCCTTTGTGTGTTGTCATGGGTGTGGATGAAAAGATTAAGGCAGGGAGACTTCTCACACACTGCAAGTGACTTTACTTACAATATGATCCTTGCATACATTTTTCTCGCTACTAAATCTGGGTCAGTGAGAGACAAACAACAAAAAATGTTTTTTCTCTAACTTGACGGACATTGTTGATGGACATAGCTAGCTTCATACAGGGCAATGTGACGGACCAGGACACAACTGTGTCTCAGGGATGGGATGGTATTCAATTTCTATGATCTGATGTCTGCAGTAACCGGAATATGACTGTATAAATCATGTAGCTTAATTCTGTCTACAAATGCATGTCAACACTGAGCTTCCAGAATAAGGCAGTCTGCTTCATGAGGTTTACACTGTATAGGATTATATAAATATGGTATCAATCCAGTTATATTTCTAAAGCAATGCAGGAACAGTAGCGCTCATGTCACAGAAAGGTCAGATACTATGTGGCTATAGCATAATTAGGATAATCGCGGTGCAGTGCAGTAGGAAAGGTATCTATTTACAGTAGTCTAAATCTAAACTGGTAAAACCGGTATCCGTCTGTAAAGTGTATATTCTGCAGTGCTGCGCTTTAGAAATGCCGGTTTGTTTTTTGTAGCCGCTCCAGAGTTTTAATGGGCCAGTTCGCTTAGAAACTGCTGATTTCAAGGTCTTCTACACTTATCACAAGGATATCTGCAAATTTAGCACCAGAGCTCAGATTATATGTTGCAATAAATTTGGTTAAGTCTGTCTTTTCATGTAGCTTTTTAACTAATAAGAATAGGATGATTTAAAGTTACATTCCACAAATGTGTGTGCTAAGTACAAATTGCTCTTTCTGACAAAAATACAATCTCCAGTCTGCGCATCCAATCAATATAAAACTGGGGTCTGGGTTTTACTTTGCCCTCTATTTAACATCAAAGTGCTTGGTTGTGGTGCACAAAGCTTTTGGGGTGGGGGAGTGGTAAATAAACTTTGAGGCTTCGCTCAGTCTTTGTATGCACACCAGTTTTGGAAAGCGGAAACATTACAGTAACCGATCGGGGCTTCTGCATAGGTGCGCCCTGTATGTCCCTGTACGCCCCCGGGGTGTGCTGTGCGGTGCTGTCTGGGTTCTGAATGCTGTGTTGTCTCCTTGTCGCAGGTGAAGGACCTGACGCGGTTCCTGGATCCCAGCGGCCTGGGAGTGATCAGCTTTGAGGATTTCGTCCGTGGCATCACGACCATCAGCAATGGAGGTGAGCCTTTTGGTGGACTTGTTTTTATTCATACTGTATTCTTGTGGTCAGTGTGTGTATACCTCTTCTATCAGGCATAAATGCTAATCAACCCCCCCCCCACCAGCTGAGCGGTTTCCTGTAACAAGATGGTCCTTCCTGACATTCATACACTCCAGAAAGATGGACACTGACAGAGGCGCAGTTATGGCACGGCCTCTCTCACTCCTCACTGTTTTCTAGGTTAGCTTGCTTGGGTTTCTCAGGCCTTCAATTAATAATGGGACTCTGAGTCATAAAATCACAAGGGCCTCGGGATAAGACTCCGAGAGGAGGGATCAGGTTTTCCTGAATAATTCACACGATGCTCTGTAACTCCCGGACTTGCCGGGGGTTTCTTAGCAGCACCGTGAGTTAGATGTCACGGAGGAAATGGCCACGTCTATCTATCGGGCCCGTCTATTGAAGAACAAAGAGGGGTTGTTTTCTGACACCTCTGTCTCCAGACTATCTAGTGGAGAAGTATAGACGATCCCCCCATCCCCCCCCCCCCAGGATTAAATGGGAGACAAAAACTAAAGATGGTAGATAAACGAGGGTCGGTTGTTTTTATTTTAGTTTTATACCAGCACAACAGCGAGTCCTCTCCAGCAGCGTGTTGTCCTGTGGTTTTAATGTAGGCCAATTAATTGCGAATCTGCTGTGGAAAGCTGCACTGCAGGGGAAATCAGCGGCTTAAGACGGAGAGAAGGAGGGGGTTGAGCGCGAGTTGGGCTCACCCGAGGAGGGGCATGAAAGCTAAACGAACGCCTGCGATGCGAGGTGCCCAGAACAGGTAGCAGATTCCATCATGGGAGGCTTTATTGAGACGGTCTGTTAAAGTGCTGCACCAGCGCCCGGCACTTCTGCTCTCGCAACCCGATCTAAAGCTGCGCTGATCTGAACGGTCTTGACACTCCTCATATTTTGTTCCTCTGGTTGCATTTGCCAGGAGCTGCTTGAGATGATACTGAGCTGCAACTGAAAGGGAACCCAGACCAAGCATGTTTGATGCGTAGACATCTTTAGTTGGCATCCGGAACTGCTAGTGCAATCCAAAAAATAAACCGGTTGCCTCAGATAACTGTGCTTTTTCTCTCCCTCTTTCAGTCAATGTGTGTTTTCACTCTGAGAGAAATCTCTGACCCTGTGACCCCCCGCCCCCCCGCCTCACAGTGGGGTGCTCCTGTCTTTCTCCACACTTTTTTTTTTTTGCGACGTCTTGCAGAGCTGTCAGTCGGGGGAGGGTTGATTCTCAGCCGCAGAACAACAACAACAACTGTCAGGCAGCTCCTGAGATGGTGCGGGGGCGGAGGTGGTGGGAGGCTGAATCTTATTGTTGTTGTGAACTGGAAGACCCCCTCCCCCTAAGCTCCCACCGCGGCTGCTCTCGCTGGTCTTCATTGCAATATTATACTCCCTCAGCACTGCGCACCCTGTGTCTGTCTGTGATGGGCTCCTGCTAGCAGCTGACATCAGCACAAGGCCCTCTCTCGCTTGCTCTGCCACGCCACCCCCTCCATTGCTGTCTGATTGATAAGGACCACTTCTGCATAGTCAGACACATAGTTGTGCAGTTGCCTTCCCTAACACTGAAATTGCTGGGTTTGTACCCCCGAGGCTGTAATCCCCCCTTTTAACAGAGTGCATCAGCTTAACACACACCCTGTAGCTTTTAATAAGTGTGGGTGTGGGTGTGTGTCCTTGCATATTGTGAACAGTTTCTGATGAAGCCCGTGTGTGGCTCCTGTGGGCCACAGCGCACACTTGGGAGCAGACGGTCGAGTCTCTTGCACACGAGTGTTGGAATGCTATGATGATGTCACACAGTTCTTGACAGGCTGGTGGCAGAATTCCTCTGCTCCCATCATGCCATGCTTTTGTTTGTCCGCCACACACTGATTCAGAGATGATGGCTCACTGGGCTCAGACCTGACGGGAAAACCACTCCAACCGTTAATCGCCTCATGATTCTCGCAGATTTGATTAACCCGACTCCTTTTCCTGCTCCTTCCTGAGCCGTCCATTAAAGCTTTTGTGTGCGGTGTGGGCCAGAGGATTGACGTGTAGATGGAAATCTCCGGACTGAGCCCGTACGGGTGTAACCGGTTCTGCTGGGCATATGGTCTTTGTGTTCTGATATATGGATAGTTACTAAATGGTTAAGACCTGCTGTCTGCAGAAGGAACTGAATGAGGGAAGTAGCCGGCGCTGGGGTTTCTGGGAATTTTTGTTTGTCTGCAGCCTGTCCCGATTCATCTCACGGTTGTCTCTTTCATTATCAGTGATGGGCTGGTCTACATTACTGTGTCGCCAGGCGGTCTTTCCCAACACGAGATACTGAAGGTGCAAGATTTGAATATCCAGTCCATTGCGAAACGACAAAAATCCCCCCCTAACAACAAAGCACGGCAAATTCTCCAGGATTGGCGTGTTCGCCTCTCTCATCTGCAGAACGGTGATTAAAATCAATCGGAGCCCAAAAGGCATCCCATGGTGGAACCAGGTTAGAGACCGGGTATTGAGACGCATTGTTAAAAATGCTCCTGGTTTGAAACCTTCTCCTCACACCTGGGTTCTGTTTCCACGCTCACCAGCTGCAGGGCAAAACAGGAACGACTCATATGACCATTTCCTCAGTGAATCCTCCCCATTGTTGACCACTAATGTCTCTGCTTGAGATTGTGTGGTTGAAGGGTTTTGCATTTACATCTCACACAATCTCCCTCCCCCTCAGCCTATCGGTGAAACCCTTTCAAGTTGAGAGTGTAGGACCTAGAGCTGCTTTCTCACCAGGACCAGAGCAAACCGTCCCCGCCAGGCCAGCCTGATAAAGGAGGGCAGGCATCTACTTAGACGAGCAGCAGGGCCAACAAATCGGCTGTTTAGGCCTCTTGATTGCATGAGAGCTTGTGATAACCTCAGAGTGGGTTGTCTGCGATCACCCTACAGCCTTTAAAGTGCAGATCTCCAATTTCAATCCTGAAGTGCATGACGAGCAACAGACTTGCATTGACCTCTTGCACCATTTAGGTAATCCTAGGTTTTTCGGGGGAGGGGGAGTGAAAGTCGAAAGCTTTATTTCCAAATGCAGTGGTTAAAAAGGCCCCAGATCCCTTCTTGTGGTTTGATCCACACACTGTTGTTTCCCCATCACTGTCTACATCCTGCCTGTTTGTAACGTGTTGCCGATGACTGTTTTAGGCTCGGAGCTGCAGCCATACGACCTGGGCTTCCCCCCTGGAGAGGAGGCGGGGGGCTGCGAGGAAGAGTACGACGACTACACCGCCTTCGAGGTGAGTGTGCTGGTGTTGGCATCCTGCCACTGTCCCACAGTCCCAACCACCACCAAACTGCCCCACACATCTCAGTGTTTTACCCGTATAGTACCCTAGAGCCGGGCTTCTCAACCGCTAATGGATCAGCTTTTGCTTTTCATTACTTTGCACATACATGTAGAGCAGTGTTTCTCATCCCTGGTCCTGACGGCCCCCCTGCTCTGCTGATTGTTGTTCCAACTGAGCTCTCAATCACTTAATAGTACTGTTAATGTAACTAATTTGCATATTTAAATTGTGTAACTGATTACAAAGTTGGTTCCTTAATAAAATAAGTTATTTATACGATTTTATACTTAACTTGAAACCCCTACTTTTTACCCTCGAGGATGTTTAGTGTCCCCCCCAAAGCCAACCTTTCTGAATCTTTACAATATTTTTACAGTTTCTGAATAATTTCTGTTACAAATTGCACATGTAATTTGGGGGGAAATAATAAAACAACAATTAAAGTTCATAAAAAGGGATGAACTGGGAATTAGTTTTCATCAGTGCTTCGTTTTCAACTGTGCCCCCCCCCATCCCATGCAACCTCCGGAAATTGGCCCTCCATCACCAGACATTGGGGACCCCTGGTTTACAATAATGAAAAGGCTCTGATTTAGGAAATTATTGGTTCAATTAAGTGTTCAATTAAGTAACCAAGAGCTCGGTTGGAACAAAAACCAACAGGACCAGAATTGAGCACTACTGATATCAAGTATCAAAATCTAGTATTCAGAAAGCAAAAGCCTTTTTTTGTTACGTTTTGAAGTCTTGAAACCCATTCAGTTGCTCACTAGCCAATTATTATGATTATTTTGCTCTGGGATATTTTAAATTCTGAATGAGACGGCCTGGCACAGAAGGTCTTCACATCTGACTGCACTTCTGTACTACCAACAGTGAAATCTTGGAGAGGAGATGTGAAATGTTCGGTGTTTTTGTTTTTTTTGTATCGCGTGTTTAAGGTTGTGGTCTACATTTCTTGAATTCCTTGTACTTCTGGTTTATCAAGAAAGTTTTTAGTTTGACTTCTGCAGGGCTCTTCCAGTTTGCAGGCCTGTGGTTCTGTAATGGGATTTCCTTTCAGGACCAGGTGTCATCGCGGCGCCCTCATCTGTCCAGAACGTGCACTGCAGCGTCGGACACCACTGCACAGTGCAGTCCGAGGACCGAGGGGCAGTTAAAGGATTAACCCCTGTGGATGCAGTGTTTGAGGACCGTGACACACACTGCTGCTGTCATAGTTCACCAGGTTCAGCCGATTCCTTGTCCTCTTGTTCACAGGGGTTTTCTGAAGCAATTAAGGGTTTTATGGCTCAAATCTGGTTTTGTTTGGATTCTGAACTTTTAAGTTGAGCTGTGCCAATCGAGAGATCTTTGTTGCCCAGCAGCAGCAACAGCAGCTGTGATCTCACAATGACGTCTTTATGGGACTGGGGAGCACATAGTTTTATTTATATCTTTACACCCAGTTTCCAAATTTAAAATGCTGTTACAATCGTGTGCTGTTGGTGCCTTTTATTTCCCCGAGCCTGGTATTTTAAGTGCTGTGGAATCAGTTAAATCGTAATAGATCTAGATATGGCTGGCAGTGTCTGTCTGGGTAGAGGCATCAGACAGATTCATAATCAGGTCAAGTGTTTGCCAGCTACCAGACAATTGAATAAAGTTGCGCTCCTTCACCACTTAATTGCATCAGGTACTCTGGCCCGATTGACCCATTCGCAAGTCAACGCGCAGCTGAAGGTGTCTGGATAGTTTGTTTCTCTCATCCAGGTCTCGGAGCCCACTGTCCAGCAGGGGTCGCTCTGGCACAATCTCTTGCCCGGCTGTTGTGTGGTTCCCTTGATTAAACCTCTCTGGAGTCGGGACTGAGTAGATGCCCTGATCAGGGACACTTAGGGTGGCTTTGCAGAAACCGCTACCTCTTCTCTGTGCCCCGGCTAGACACCTGCGGCTTCAGACCCAGTCCCAGTCAGACTTGCAGCGGCTGCGCAGCGTCTCGGCCCCGCGCTCTCTGCCTCGCAGCCCTCAATAGGCCCCGTTGTTCCACTGTTTGCTCAGAAAACAAACGCAGGCAGCTGGGCGTGCCTGTTCCACACTTTCCCCAGAAAGAGCCCAGAGCTAAATGTTAACTTGCACTTTGTTTTAATTAGTAATGAAGCCGTTTCTCTGCATGGACCTTGGCGAGTTAATAGGTAATGGTGGAATGTTTCTAATAGAATGACTACGGGGCTTAATTGACTGAGTAAGCATGTGAATTCATCTGAAGGGGATGCTTACTGTGCTTTCGCTCCTGGCTGAATTATGACTGCCTCTCTCGCTGGATACGATGTAGCTGGCCTGCGGTGTACAGGAAGCTGATCACCGGCTATATAAATACGTTTTATTGCTACGTGGGGGTGAGGTTGCTGCCGTTGTTGTGGAAGGCAACCATAACAACATGCAAATCAAAGTTCTGGATTCACTGACGTCATCTGTGGACCTTTTCCCACATGACCTGGCTGCCCTGCCCGCTTCAGGTAAACTTGCTCAAAGGAGGTGGTTAAGCACACATGACGTTAACCAACCTGTCTGTGGGAGGTCCGTGGGCAGGAGGTCCTGTCCTGCATTTGAACTCCGCCCTGCGAGTGACAACACCCCCCCCAGGGGCTCCTTACAGCTCCTGCACTTTGCACTTCCACCTCAGACGGGACCAGGTCTACGGCACCGCTCCGTGTCCCTCTCAGTGTACGATTCTCTTCTGGCTGCATCTGAGGAGGGAGACTGGGGAGACGGCAGGACCTCCCCCCTCCTCCTTCCCCAGCGCCAGTCCCATGACAGCTCTTCCTTCCTGCTCTGCTCAGTAATAACATGGCACTGGGAACTGCGGCCAGCCCTCCAGGCGCTGCACCTTGCGAGTCTCCCGTCTGGCAGGTAGGGTCCTCGCTCGCCCGCTTTGCTCGCTCTCCGCACCGCAGACCTGCCGGCGCTCCCCGGTGGCTTGGTCATCTGACGGCCTGAATTTGTGGCTGGCGAGGAGCCTTGTTTGATTCCCTCCCTCTATAGTCTTGCCTGTGTTGTCTGTTTCGGCGAACTGGTTGTGACCTTGTTTTGTTGTTGTTAGTTAAACAAACCTGAGCACGAGCGAAGGGAAGTTGACAGCTGTACGGTTTTGTTCTGTGGTGGGTCTGAAGTCTGAAGGGCTGGGTTAACCGGTCAGAGACTGCAGTGCCGTTGTCTGTCTGTGGTGCTCCGATGGAAAAAGTGCCCCAGTAGCGCTCCTGTGTTACTGTGTTGGTAGTTGTAATGTTTGTTGACCTTGACTGACTTGTGAGATCTAAAATGACAAAAGAGAAAAGTGTTGGATGCTGACACTGCAGCCAAGTCAGATGTACGTTTCCCCAAGTTATTGATTTTTAATTGATTTTTATTAAATGTTTTGGAAACTCATCACTAAAAGTCTGAGTATCTGAAATTATTGCATTCTCTCTCGGCGATCCTTATAAGGCTGGGTTCCTCATGCTCTTATTCTCCCATCTCAGGAGCATCAATCACATTTATCGTTTACAATTGGTCATGATTTTTTTTTGTTCAAATTTAAATCGACTGGTTAAAGCGAAACTTATTGAGAAAAAATGTGAAGCCAACCGGTGCTTTGTGTTAATTAGCCAATTTTGTCAATGCATTGCGAAGTGAGATTGTCTATGAGTTGGTAACGGGGGGGACTTTCTTCTCAGTCGTAGATGCCCAGGCGGGCGGCCTCTTGGTGCCTTGTCGAGTCGATTTGCTAATCCCTTGTTAATCATTAAAAGAGCCTAATGCATTTTTATCAGTTCAATAACATACAGGCAGCTAAACCTCGCCCTGAGGGCAATTAATTACATCTTGTTTTAGCATTGTAAGCAAACTTTAATTAGCGCTTCACACATCCACTGAAATTGTGGCTCCGGAGCCTCGCTGAACCCCCGCCCCATCAAACACTTTCATCTAACTTGCATCTTCATTTTCTCCTTATAATCATTTGTATCGATGTGCCCTAGCCCGAGCTCCCTCCACTTCACCAGACGTGTTCTGTGGTGGTGTTGGCGAGGCGGGGGGGGTTTCATTTCCGTGTGAAACATTTGAAACCAGAGTGTTCCCTGAGCTGCAGGGTGTCGCACACAGCGCCCTTCTGCTCTTGGGAGAAGCCGGCAGTGTCGAGCCCTGCAGCGAACGCATGCCGTGTTCTTGGGCTGCTGTCCCCTGTGTGTAACGCTGTGCCGTGCGTCCGTCCACAGCAGAATGAGGTGACGGACAGCGCCTACCTGGGCTCGGAGAGCACCTACAGCGAGTGCGAGACCTTCACGGATGAGGACACGGGTACGCTGGTGCACCAGGAGCTGCACGAGGAGGTGGAGACGGACAGCGCCATCGACGCCACGCTGCACGACTCCGAGGAGGCCGGGAGCAGGTCAGTGCCGTGCCGACCCTACCTTGCTTGATCCGTGTTCTCGGTGGCCCCAAGTACAGTCGCACCGAGCAGTTTGCCTTGGTCCTTGCAGATCACAAGTCCATATCGCCGGCCACTGACAATTATTTTTATTAAAGTTGATTTGAGATGTGAAGATATTGTTCATTATGTCTGGTTTTGTCAAATCAAGAAAGAGGGTCTGATCTTTCTACAGCCCACGTAGGGCTCCCTTCAATTCAATCGGATCAGTTGGCTCAGTGTAAAAGAGTCCTGATGGCTTGTATATTGAGTCTATTGAGAGACTTGCCATCTGAGGCAGGAAATCGTATGCATTTCATATTTAAGTAACAAACGTGAAACATTTAGCTGTCTTTTTAGTCTGTTATTCATTCCTGGATGTTTTGCGTTCCTAACATCTCGGTGATCTATTTTTAGTTTTGAAAGGCTTGACAAGAGCAGTGAGAGCTTCATCTGCAATAACGTGGGGAAAAAAATAAATTTAAATTGCTCGAGATTGAAGTAAAAAAAAAAAAAAAAAAGGCAAAACTAGGTCAAGAATGATTAGTCTGTTTTGATTGGGAAAGAACTTCATTTCGGCTGAATACTTCACACCTGCCCAGCTGGGTTTCAAATGTTGAAGGTAAACTGGGAGAACGGAAGAACGGTTTTAAAAGGCCGCGCATCTCGTTACCGAAATCCAATCAGTGCTGTAACAGTTCATTTTATAGTTTATCCTGGACACGACCATGTTTTGGTTTAGTACTTTCATGAATTTAGTTATAAGTAATTGGATTTTTCTGCCAGTTTTTTTAAAATTAAGATTATGAATTGCTTTGAGTCTTTACACTGTCTATTCCCTTGGCTGCTAATCAGGACTCCCCCCCGCTATGTGCCGACACCTATGTAGAGTTTATTGATCCTGGTCATCTGCAGTGAATGATCATTTTCCTGTGTTGCGCGCTTTATCCGACGCATGCCGATGCTCGACCGTGATCGAAGGCGCAGCTGTACTGGAATCCAATGGACGCGGTTTGTTGCCGATCCGTTGAAAGACTAATCTTTGGCCCTCTGCCACATCAAAGGTCCGTCACAGAAAAGTGCTGCTAGTGGATCACTGGTTAATCATCAGCCAGGGCAGCTTGCAGAGCACGGAGAGGAATATCAGCCCTACTCAACCGCTGATAAGCTGTCTTGAAATTTCAGGCTTTTAAGCAGTTGGCGTTTCAGTTTGGAACTTGTCTCTACTTGCCCTCAAGCCCAGCTGTATATTATAGTGAATGATAATCAATGGCTTTTGACTGAAGTAAATGGGAAATGCAGTTCAACAATCCTCCTCGCATCCCTGCTTGACTGTATACTCTATGGCATTGACATCGAGGAACATGTATCCGGGCCACCAGAGGCTTAAACCAGTCAAGTCTCAGTTTAGAGTTCAGCTCCTGGTGGGTGTTTCTATTTATTGATTTCTTAAACGGTTCAATATGTAATTCGTGTGTTCAGATTCATCCGTTCAACAGGAGTTTAGGACCGCTTTGTTTACTGGGTCAACACCACGCCCTTCCCTAACCAGGAAGAAATTGACCAAGATTAGCTTCAAAATAACTCTTTAACCCCCCCGACACAAACAATGGTTAGCGAGTCCTCGGCCGTCGGATTTAATGATAAATTGTTGCTGTGGTGGAGCTTTTGAAATGTTCTAAATTTCTGACAAGCTGGGGGATGAGGCCAGTTTTGGCATTGACTGATCCCAATGAGTTACAATGTGCAACTGTAAGACCTTGAGACCATTCTGGGGAGAGAGAATTGGGCTCCCTGGCTGCCGTGAAGTAATCGGGTGTAAGTCGCTCAGTTTGCCCGTCCTTTACCTTTCCTGCGGCACGACGGTGTGCGAGAGACGCGCTCTGTAGACCATACTCTCCCTGGAGTCCCGAGTCGGTGTTGTGCTCGGTTCAGGGAGGTGGACTGATTCTTTATCTCTCCAGAGCTCCGATTACAGCCATAGTCCACTGCTGCAAGATGTCCAGTAAGTTGTTGCTCACAGTTGCTGTTAGGGCTGAATCTCTGTGTCTGTATCTATGTTGTTAATGCTGACGCGAGATGAAAAATAGTTTTGATTAGATTGTGATTTCTGTAATAAACTGCATTTTATCGATGAGCAAGCAGCTTATGGGTGAAACGTTTGTTTTGAGCTTTCTATAGCCTGTCTATAGAGTTATAGTCTGTACTGAAAAGTCGGCAGAAAAGATTATAACAATTGTTAATGTTCATTTTTGGTTATTAGTTTTATGGTTGTGTAAATCTTTATTGATTTGGATTCATTTTACTGAATTTGTGCTCTCGAATGGCTGAAAGTGTCCTAATGTCTGAGGGTGCAGTCTTCTAAACAAACTCTGTGAAAATAACAGCTGGCTCCAGTGTTTATACCAACATTTCAAATCCAGGTGGCAGCTCAGGTCTCAGTTCAGGTCTCCTGGCTGTCTGTTAAGATATGGTGTGTTTTGAGCATGGGGGGTCGTGCCCAAGTCAAGACCTCCATCTGTGCACCATAGTGGGGTGGGGGGTCAGAGCTAAGCTGTCACAAAGGATTTACAGATCTGGAACGAAGCTCTGCGGAGGAGAATACTCTTGATCTAGAACATTTTCACATTTATCACTGTCCTGGGGATGTAGACCAGACAAGCTCTTTATCATCTTCTCAAACAATAACGAATATCGAACCCCAAAAATGAATCGAACACGGGATTACAGAACCCCCACACCGACACAGGAATTAGTGCATGCCAGCTGCCGCCCTGCAGACCGCAGATGGACCTGCTCTGGCTGTCGACTGTGAGGTTGCACACTGAGGTCTGCAGGCGTGAGCTGAAACCCACACAGATCAGCCTTCTCATTCGAGCGCAGGGTTTCTAGCTGCAGACCAGACAGTGAAGACCGTGGGTGTCGTGATGCGTTTTGATCTGGCTGTTTGTGTCAGAACCGCTTTCGACAGAGGCCTCTCGAGAGACAGTTTAAGTTTGTTAATGTCTGCAATTAGGTTTTTAAATAATGTACTACGAGAGCATTTGAAAGCCTCTGCAGCCAAATCCCATTGGTAGATCTGTCAGTTGAGCATGTGCAGGCGGACCCTGGGACTGGACGATGCATGTGATGAGGCTGCCCCATGTGGGGATCTGTTTTAGGTGGACGGTGCAGGATCCAGGATGCGAGAGGAAGTCGGGGCCCAGGCTTATCTGCCGACTCGGCGACTTTGTCCGACAGGGCTGATCTGTCTCCGAGCTCCAGTGACAGAGATGTGTTTTTGTTTCCTCTCCGAGAAAAGGGCCTTGAATGGCAGGAAGTGTGGAGTCTGCGCTTTCTGACTTTTTTTTGGAGCTAGTCTATCGTAGCACCCCCCTGCCGCCTCCATGCATAGATACCACTGCCTCACCGGTCGTGCTGATGGAAACGACCGGCCTTTGGCTCCATATCAAGTCTGTTTGGAAGTTCACCCCTGTCCTGTTTGACCTGCACCGGATACTGAAAAACACCCCCTTTGATACAGGTTTCCACTGCTGTCTTCAGTGTTTAACTGTTAGTAGTGGTAGCATTATAACTCTGTTCCACAAGTGGGTTTCTTACACTGTGACCATTTATTGGTGGTTCAGTGGTGTGTTTAACCCGTTGAGTTCAATCCCCGGGCTTTAACAGCGCTGTGACGTGGTCCACCTCCCTCTACGACTGGACAGTTGTCGTCCCCCAGCACAATGCATGTTTGATTTTGTAGCTTTGACTCTAATGGTGTAAACTAATCGTATCACACTTGAATGGAGGGATTGAAAAGACAGACGGACATTTTGAACTTCAGTAAAGTTTTTTTCCCATGCTGGCTGTCAGACGTGACTCGTAAGCGTCTGTTCAATGACATGTATTGCACAGGAATGAGGCTCCAATTTCCCCCCGTCACCGTTTGTCTCTCTCTTACAGTTGTGACAGGACGCTTTGTTCTTTATTCTCTTACTTTTGGCACATTTTTTTCTTTCTTCATGAGTCCCAGCTGAGTTGCTGAAATACCCAGTTTTATTAGCATTCCTGTCAGTTTCCCACGTCACTTCTGTGCATCTCAGTCCCTTTGCAGTATCTGCTTCTTCGTATTGTATGGATCTTGCATGCCTACATATACTTGTATATGAACGTGTACGTGTTTTTAGAGGGGGGGGAATTAAAGATTATCGAAAGCATGGTTTCTTCTTTATCCCACCAGCACAGGACTGTATACAGTTGCAGATTCATTCTTAGTCACGCAAAGTTGCCTAATCTCACCAGTCACCCTTTTGCTTCAAAGTGAATAACGCGTGGGTGTTACGGTCCGGCGGTGCGAGTGATTTAAAGGTGCCATTCTCATCCATTTGCAGCACAGCCCTCCATGTGCATGTTAGAAAGGTTGCACTGCACTGTGCGCTCTTGCCTGGATTAGAAATTAGACCGGATTACAGCCCCCCCCCGGCCCCTCACGGGGTACAGTCACTGCGGCTCCCATTGCGGCGCTCAACCCTTAATCTCATTAGCCCTCCTCGAGTCAGAGCCAGTCTGTGCTCGGGTCTCGACCTGCGCAGACTCCCGGCACCGAGCTGCAGTGGGGGGTTGTGTCCGCTTCCCGGAGCAGGACTCTTGGCTGCTCTGATCTTTGGCGGAGATTTTGGGAGGGGGCCCTGTGTGTCTGACCCCGGGGAAGAAGATGCGGTATTTCTCCTCGCCCGCACTGCCTGCCTTGGAACTGAGAGCCTGCGTCGGGTGAGTGCACAGCCCACAAGGGAACGGGCAGCTCGGTTTAACAGCCAGACTGGTCCAGCTTTCGGCAAGTGACCTCTCAACCGCAAGTATGCAGAGAATTCCCCCGAAAAGAAAGAGTATGTTGGTGTTGCGTTGGTGTTCAGTAATACTCGGTGTGGGAATGCAGGGCAGCTGCTCTGGTATGTTCCCATGTGGTGTGTCGGTGTTCAATTGCTCTTTATCAGTATATAACTAGATTATGATCATAAATCGCACAAAAACCTGACCTGACAGGATGCTGACTTTTCAAAAGGCTTGTGGGATGACTGCTTTACTAATGTGTACAGCAAGCGTTGGCTCCAATGTTGGCTCTGCCCAGCGAAGGCAGCCTAGGTTGGCTCGTACTCGTAGGCTGCCGGGACCGCGGGAAACAAAGCTGATTTTATTAGGTTTTCATAATCGACTTGCTGGGTTGGAGGGGGGGACGGGGGTGTTATGGAATCAGTGGCAGTTTGCCACGAGGTTGCCGATTTGCAAAATGGTACATACTGTACCAAATGCAGCCCTCCTCCGTACCTTGAGTCATTGCTGTTCTTTATCCCAGTGCTGGAGTTCACATCGAGCGGTGCCAAGTGCTGAGATTGGCACTCTACCCACAAACACAAGACACTGTTGGGTGGCATCAGATGCGTGTTGTGATTTAGGCATGCAGCGATTTACCGATTTCACTATTAACCACTATTTAAAACGTCACGGTTTTGTAACCGTAAAGGCTCGGCTACACGAGTGTTTCTGTTCTCACTCTCAAAAAAGGGACATTATGGTAACATTATTTTTCTATGAACAACGGTTGCACAATGAGGAAACTTAAACAATGCCAGCGCAGCCTGCAGACTGCAGACGGAATGAAAACGAAGTTACACCAGCTTAAAATGCCATGCGGCACCTGCTGTCCGGAGAACGACATTTGTGTTTGAGGGGGGCTCCTTACATTTAGTAAAATTAGCAAAACAATGGCAGGGGGACCAACCATTGATGCTCTATATCCACCAAAAAAAACACCTGAAGTAGTCAGTGTGGGAGCATTTTGGTTACTTAAAGAATGATCATGGGGTTGTTCAAGACGACGGATATCCTACATGCAAAACTTGTAGAAAAAAAGTCTCTGCTAAAGGGTCCACACCTCAAATTTGATACAACATCTTCACATGCCCAAGTAAAGTTAATACATGTGATAACTGAGTTAAACAAATTAAGTGGCAAATTACTTAATGAAACATTGAGTTGCTAGGGAATTGGATAAAAAGTGTCACTTGCAATCAATGAAGTAGCAGTGAGTTAATAGTTGCAACGTAAACCAACGGCAGCAAAGCAGGAAATGGAGCATTTAACTCAAAAGCCAACTAGATCATTTTTTTTCCACCATGTTTCACAAGTACTCTACTCGGGTCCAAAAGAAATGTAGAAAAAAATACACAAATGGAAAATACTAATCAATTTTGTAATGTAGGCTAGTTGATCAAAAGAGCCCTGCAGCCTTTGACTCCCATTTGTTTTGTTTTGTTTTGTTTTGAAATAATGACATGGATGTTTACAGAAGTAGCTTATATTTAATTCCAAAGAGTTATTTTCATTTATTTTTAACTGTATTATTTGGTAACTGTAGTTTCGAAAGGCAGCAACTGTTAAAAACATAGGCCATGACAAAAATGTTGTACAATAAAACCTCTAATTAATGAATGCTCATGTGATTTTATACATCCCTAGTGTTGTGAAATAAATTAATGCATAATAATCGTTAAACCATGATTATTCCTCATACTTTAATCATACTATCAAAATCTAGAATTGTCATCCCTAGTTGTGATGTTGGTCTTTTAATGCGTTTTGAAATAAACTAGCGATGAAGAGGCTTGATATTCAGGAGGCTCATGAGCAAGGATGTCAATAGGAAGTGCAGCTTTTTGAGATCTGACCTTTTGACACGAGTTAATGTAACATCCCAAGGATGCTGGTGCATCTAGTCACTGCATCCGAGCTTCATAGCAGTGGCGGCTTAATATGCAGTATGCAGTGCAAATGGGAGGATGCATTGTACTTGCACTCTTTATTTTGTTGTGGAATTTAAAATAATGTATATTTTAAGTGTTTCCAAGTGTATTCAAATTATTTTCTTGTATTCGAAAACATATAGAAAAAACATTTCCAGTTCCCATGCGAGAGCGGGGGGAGACCAGATTTTCTAAAGTAGAAACCAAACAAAACTGATCACATCAAAATATGGTGTTTTGTTCAAATTTCCAGATATCTGCTGCCGTTTCATCTCGTTTCCTTTGTTTTTGAGCAGCACAGTTATAAAAGAGAATTAAACTGTGTTCCATTATTAAAAATGCCTGTTTAAAATCTGTCGGTATGAAATCTACAGTCGCAGTCAATATGTAGCTCACTGACTGTAACTAACTTGGCAGTACATTATACTAATGCATTGATCTAGTATTTTGAATACACCAATGACCCTGTCGTACTCAAAAGGTTATAATTTTTTCCCAGATAACCTCCACATAAGCTTGATCAATTATAGTAAGTGTTGCTAATTAAATGAATCGCACATCTATAACATCATGTGCAGCATCAATTTTGTATGGGCTTCCTTTAAAAAAATATACCTCTTCTTGACACTGTCAGGAAAATCACAAATTTTTCAAGCTAATTTATTTCTGTCGTCGGTACATTTTAAGAAACTTGCGTTGGTTTCACAGGCAACTGGATGTCTCTGGGGGCACAACTTTGTATATCTAGCATTGCAGTATTACATACAGTTACAGGTAATGAGGGTTTACCAATATAATCACTTCATGCATTTTTATATTTAATTTAGACTGTTTCTTTTTATATGCACACTTCAATTTGAATACTCTTGCCCATCCCTATAAGTATATTGAACACTGCTCTAAAGTGCAACCACTGTTGTAGTTTGTTTTAAAAACTCAAATGAATGTGAAGTGCTTATCCTGCAATGGGGAATGGATGTGTTTTAAGTGTCTCGTGTGGCTGTTCCCGGGTTCCCGGACCCGGCGGGGTTTCTCATGGGAGCGCGTGTTATGGAGCCGGTTAACCCTTCAGTTACCAGCCGAGTGGCCCTTGTTTGCCGCCGGTCAGTGATCGGTGTGTTGCTGCCTTGCAGGCTGTCACTGGGATCGGAGCTCAACAACCACTCCCTGGTGACGGTGATCAGCGGCCAGGAGGAGCACTTTGAGGATTTCGGGGAGGGCCACGACTCGGAGCGGCTCCCGGACGACTCCGACGCCACGGAGGGGGACGCCAGCCCACCCAGCCAGGTGCACAGCTCCACCCTGCTGCTTTCCCCCAGGTACAGCCACACACGGAAACACCATCGCCTGCAGATTGGCACAGCCTTTGGTTTAATTATTCAGTCAGCTGTTCATATTGTCTGTATTTGACTAAACATTTGCATACTCGAACGAGGCCTATGCAAAGCTTTAACATTGTGAAAGGACAGTACAGCCTTTAATTATTCTACAGGGACAGTCTCGGATCTATTGCCCTTAAATTGAATTTGTACCCCCCCCCCCCCACAGGAGATGGTGTCCCATAAGTGTTTCATTTAATCAGACCGTTTGATCCAATGAAGAAGTGACGAGGTTATCTCGGGAGCTTATCGGTCATGGTGGCAGCAGCAGAAAAAGTGATACGCGAATGGTTCCTGGTTTCAAATCCTCGTGAGAACAATGGGGAGGATTCTTGGCTGCTGTAGCTGACCTGTGTTTCTGTGTGGTGTTGGTTTAGTAATAAGTCACTAATTAAGATAAGATGAATTCTGGTACTTCTGCACAGATAAGATTAATGTTGCATTTCTGTAATCTCCTTTTTCCTGTTGACTCGTGTGTGTGTTGGCAGTGCAGTTCTCCGATGGTTTTCCCGTTACTGTCCGCCCTCTTGTCTTCACTGGTGACTTCACTTCCCTGCCACCCCCCAGATTCAGCTTTTTGTAATCTTGACAGAATCGGAATTTACTCCTTTCCTCCGCAGCTGTCCGGGTTGCAAATCGCAGTCTAGGCAGAAACGGGAGACCATCGGAGAACCTGCGCCACAAGATGTCATATTTCAAATGTCTCTGTTGGAAAGTCGGACGCTCTTTAAACTGCCCTGTTCTGATTTTGTGGTTCTTGCTCTCTGAACAAGAGGGGGGGAGGGTGTTCTAGAAGTTTCTGTGGAGCTCGGCACAGTCCCAGAATGCAGAGTGCCAGGTTTCAGTCAGTTTGTGTCAAGTCTGTGTCTCCAGTCCACGGCACTGCCCCCCTGATTCTCCTCACTGCCTTTTCTCCCACACAAGCTCTAGACCTGTTCTGCTTGTCCTGACTGACACTCTCTCGCTCTCGCTCTCGCTCTCTCTCCCCTGTCTCCCTGCACTCTGATTTTATCCAGGATTTACCATCTGCGTTACTAGCCTAATTCCTATGAGAGCCATGCTAATGTTATCAAGCACCCTCTGAGCTGCTAACTAACCAGTTTGAGGCCTAAGCGGCGGGGTGGCTTGTTCTGCTGGTGCCGAGAGAGATGCGTCTCTCTTCACGGTGAAGGCAAGTCCGTTTCTGCGGAGGGCGAAACTTACAGTACAGTTTATTTCTTCCCACTTACATTTCCAGCACAGCCGTTGTCAGACTGTTGTCAGGTGTGTCGATGGCCTGTAATCAGGCCGAATAGAATAAGCGCAATTTCAAATGGGGACAGGATATGGTGACACCACTGTGCTTGATACTATAGACTATTGTACCCCACTGACATGGAGAGGAATGACTGAGAGCCTGGGCTCCAGCTGGTATTAATATACTCCTCTCAATTCATCACTGCGCGTCGAGGGGGTGAGCTGAGCCAAATCATTTTCTGCTCGTGTGCTGCTCCCCCCCGTGGCAGCATTTAGTCCTTTAGCGTGTTCAAAAGCAGGACACTTACTGCAAACCTGCCTGACGGAGCAATGCCCCGTTTCATCCCAGAAGCAATGGCCTAGAATTAATTTGCCGGTTCATATTGAAAACGCTGTGAACGTGCGGATCTGAATGTTGTTCAGGTCTTTCGGCAGTGTAGCTCCCAAAACAACTGTCCTTGAGAGGGCACCCACCCCTGAAAAAGAGACAGACCTGCTTGTCACATTAAAACACCTGAATACAATAACTATCCTGCTGAGAACAATAGGAGTGCAGCAACAGGAAGATAAGCTAACTCACATGGCACATACAGGTCTCTGGATGGCTTAAAGCACAGGTTTGGAAAGACTTGCGATGTTGCCATGCAGGGATAGACCCTCACCTCAGATGGGGCTCCGTAGTCAGGGGGCTTTGTATAAAAGCCCTGCCGCCCCGATTCTGAACAGACTGACCCGAGAGACCCACCCCAGGGCCACCTGAACAAGTCCTGCAAAGGACATCTTTTCAAAGTGGTTTAAGTCTCCTCTATAATTGGCTCCACTCTGCTGGAGGTTTATTTCTATTCTAGGAAACCGGGATAACATCGGATGACTCTTAAAAACCCTTTTCATGGCCGGTGATGCATCGTTGCCGTCAGTATAGGAATTTCAACTGGTTTCTCACCTAGTGCTCATCCTGGATAAAAAAAAAAGATTAAATTAAACTAAACTAATCTAAAAAATGAATAGAAATAAAACCCGTTTGTTCTGTTGACCTCTGCAGATTTAAAACTCTGCTTCTGGAGTGATGTAACCCTGGTCCTTGTGCTCTGGCACAGTTTGCATCGGTGTGAAGGCATTCGTGTAGCGAGATTGTTCTCGGCAGCGCAGGCCTCGTGTGGCCTAGTTACTGTCTAATCACAGCATCATCAGTCAAGCTAAGGCCACACTGTGCTGGTTAGAAAATATTGAAGATAAATTGAATATGTTTTGATTTAATGCAAAAGCTAAAGAACTGGTTTGTAGCACATTTTGCCTCCCGTCACATTCATGGGATGGCTGTGATCCTCATATTGGATCTCCAGTAGGTGACCCCTCAAACTCCTCCTCTCTGCCTGCACCTCTGTGCATCGGACCCCAGAAGCTGTGTCCGCACCGGGCCGTCCAGTGTGGCCCCTCTGCGTCTGCCCAGTGGCCACTCTCGTCTCTGTCACTCACTCCTCTCTTTCTTCTCTCTCACTCTCCCTAGTGCCGATCCTTTCCCTGCAAGCTTTCAGAGCTTTCTCAGGGAGGAGGTGCTTGACTTTTTCTGTAGCCAATGTCACAAACAAATTAATCGCCTTGAGGACCTCTCAACCCGCCTGAATTACCTTGAAATGAATAGGTAACGCATGCTTCCTTGCCTGCCTTTCCCCTCACTCTCACCGTGTTGTGTGTGTGTGTGTGTGTGTGTTTGAACTGTGTGGGGTTCGCACCGCTTTCATCGGCTTCTGGAAGCTAGATCGTATTTGCTCCTCCATCCTTGCTTATTGTGTAGGTCCTAGTCTCATATGCGAACCTGCAGGTAAGTCGGTCTCCGCTCTGGTGTTCATCGACGTCGCCCTGTTTAAGATGCAGCCGCCGTGCCGAGAGCTCATCGCCGTTTGTGCCCGTCCATCTATTTATTGGCACTTGCGGCTCCTGTAAATGTTTTTTTCCTGGCGATGATTTTGCTTTCCCTGTGTCGTGACTCCTTGTTGAATCACGTTCCTCGTCTGGCATTTTGTTTCTTCTGGGGGGGACTTCTCAACTCTGGCTCATCTACCAGATTGCCACCTGCCAGCGCCAGCCCAAGACAAACATAACGTACAACGTGATGCTTTTAAAGCTATACAGCATGACATGGTTTATCCTTCACCCTTTATCCTGCGACGGGTCTGTCTCAACATTGAGGTGAAAGTAAACATTATTTTTGGGGGACCATTGGGTTGATTCTGATTTCACGTCCGATCCCTTTTAAAGAAGAAAGTGATTGATAAGCACATCCTGCAAACACTTTTAACCACAGCTATGCAAATATGCATCCGATCTTACAACCAAAATTGTATATCAATTAGTTGTAATAGGTAACTGAAGTGCGCAGGGAGAGCCCTCTCTCTCAGGGCATCGCATCTCGAGTGCAGACTGTATTATCGTGCTGTCGTGGAGTGGCCACACGAGGATTGGCAGGCTTTTTATTGCTCGTGTGTTTTTGTTTCAATAAACTCGCTTTACTGGAAGAGATGCTCAGTGGGAGTATTATTGGCCTATCAACAATACAATCATGTGTTTATTATTTATTTAATGAATCATTCCTCATACAAGCCCACTTTAGGGAAACACAGGCAGTCGGAAAAGCATGTATGTACACAAGAATTGAAAGATCTAATTGCAAATGTTTTCACCTGAACTTAAGCCTGGCAGTCCAGTAAATTTGCCTTTTGTTTAACCTGCTGATTGAAGCCAAAGAGGGGAATCTTAGCAGCTTTTGACCAGGACTCGGTGTCTGATTGTAGTACAGACAACAGTCCGCCGCACGTACGTTACTGTAAACCCCCAGCTGCTTTGCCAACCCTCGGCAGACCCAGCCTCCAGTTTCCTGGCACGATCTCGGGCTCCCTCTGCATGCGGTGCTGGTGTGTGGCGTGCTGTGTGTGTCTGTGTCTCATTCTACAGTTGTGTGGTCGCCAACCGTCCTTGACTCCCCCTCCTCCATCCCTCGGCAGTGTCGCTGTGGGGGGGTGAGAGTTGGGGGAGGTGTGGGGTGGGGGGGTGCAGGGGCAGCTCTGTTTCCTGACCTCCCCCCTTCCCCAGCCTTGGCAAACTCTTCCTGACTCTGGTTTCCTGTTGTTTTCACCCCTGCAGCACCAGCAAGAGGCTCTCCAGCAAGAAGGTGGCGAGGTACGTGAGCACAAAGCGTCTTCCTGTACAGCCTGGCGGACCGCCGGGACACTGGGACAGCGATAGGGGGGCGGGCGGACGTAGGCAAAGCGAGAGGGTGTCAGCTTTCAGTGATTGACAGTCAGGGGAGGGGAGGGGTGTATCCGATCACTGACGGAGGGACAGTGGACAGCATGCTTAACTGTCTAATCAGTCAGGGGGACGATGTGAAGGAGAGTGAAAGTGGGCGAGATGACGGTGTCCATGCCTGCATTAAATCGGAGACTGAAAGGGGATACCATGTGATCTCCTGTTCTAGATCTGTCTGATGAGGGGAAGGATAGGGGACCACAAAACTGTAAATGGTATATAATATATCAGTGAGCAATACGGGGTTTCCAGGAGACCCTGGGTGAGGACAGGAGAGCGGGCTGATGTTGGGGCGTGAGTGCACCAGGGTCTTCTACCAGGAATAGAGAGTACAAAGACGCACGGGCCTTTGGCGTCCATTAGAGTAGAAATCGGCTACTTGTATATTTAACCCAGTTAGAGTAGAGGCTGAACGAGCGGGTGAAGGTGCTGTTCTCTGTGCCCACTGCTGTCCTCTTCTCCCCACCCAACCCACACAGACACCTCCACCAGAGCAGTGCTCTGGCGCTGGACCACATGGAGGAGCTGTCCAGAGACATCCTGGAGCTGGCAGAGACCGACATCACTGACAAGGTGAGGAGCCGCTGCACTTCATCTGTACCCTCACTGGGACAGACTGCGCTTTTTTTTTTTTTTTCCCCACAACCAGCAAATCTGATCTCTGCTCAGTGAAAGTCCACTCCTGTACCAGCTGAAGATGATGCTTCTGAACCGGGCAGTTCTGTGGTTCTGTTTTATGACATGATGGCTCGTATTTTAAGATTGAAGTGCTTACTGGTAGTTTTAACTTTGTGTGCCTTGTCACAGTGACTCCCACGTACTTTACCCGATTGACAGGGCGTCACAGATCCGATTGTGCTATTGTTGACCATGGAGGCTCGTTCCTGCCGATCTGAGCCGCTGGAAGTTACCAGAGCTCCCTGTAGGGCAACGCATCTCGAAAAGCAGTGAGAATGTGGGGCTTTGTGGTTTCAAATGAAAATCTAAATGTTGAAGAGAAGTGGGCCAGCAATGCCTAGTGTAGCCATATTGATTTCACTGGCAGAGGCAGTGTTACAAAAACCCTGAGCGCCAGGACCATCGGACGGCCAGCGTGGCATGAGCCGTGTGTGCAGGCAGGTGTGTGGCATCGGAGCGCCGCTGTGCCTTGCTGACGTGGGCGTGTCTGTGTCCCTGCAGGTGATGTTTCTGGAGAAGCGCGTCTCTGAGCTGGAGAAGGACTCCACTGCCAACGGGGAGCAGCACGCCCGGCTCCGGCAGGAGAACCTGCAGCTGGTGCACAGGTGAGCGGGGCCGGGGGCCTGAGGGCCTGAGGGCCACTACCACACACACACACACACGGACACGGACACGGACACGGACACGGACACTCGGCACAAGCTGGGAATGTGAGTGGCTCGGCCCACAGTGAGGGTCGAGGTGTTGTGCCAATGGGTCGGTCAGCTCTGTCCCCCCCCACAGGGCGAATGCGCTGGAGGAGCAGCTGAAGGAGCAGGAGTCCCGTTCGGAGGAGGCCCTAGTTCTGGAGCTGCGCAGGCAGAAGGAGGCGCTGAGCCGGCTGGAACGAGAGCGGGGCATGGAGCTGGAGAACCTGCAGAGCAGGTCAGTCCCCCCACGGTCAGCGCCGCAGCGTCCCTTTAACCAGAGAGCTGTGCTGTGAAACCAGTCCCCTGATGCAGGATTTATCGGAGTGCCGCTGCTGCCACCCAGTGGTGTGATAGAGGCACTGAACACAAGCTCAATTGTCTGCCCAGGCATCTCGGGGTATGAGTGGGTCATGGCTTTTATACAGCCTGCTGTTTATCTAACCACAGGCCTCCTGACTCCTGTGAGCTCTGCAGAGGCCTCTCCTGGCTCAGTAGCTCTCTGTGTAACTAGAACTGAAGCCAGAAGCCCGGGTTTAATGGTCTCTGCGGCTGAAACTGCTTCATAAAAAGGAGAACAAGGTCATGGTAGCGGAAATATAAACATGGCCAGCAATGCGAGTACCTCTGTGTGTCGACCTTCTGCCAAGACCCCCCCTGTGCCAACAATAGAAAACCCAGAGAGGTGAACCCAGCCCCCCTGGCACCACTGCCCCCCCATTTCACAAGCTAGGATGAGCAGGCCCTCTCACAAGCAATGAAGGCAAACTATCAATGCATAAATAAGGGTAGTATCATTACATTTCCAGCAGCTTGTATCTGATTGTATAAGAGTGTGGAAGCCTGTCTGTTCGGGGGTGCAGTGGGCGGGGGGCTCTGTGCTGTGTGTGCTGACCCGATCGCTGGACCGTTTCAGGCTGCAGACGCTGGACGAGGAGAACAGTGAGCTGCGCTCCTGTGTGCCCTGCCTGCGCGCAAACATCGAGCGGCTGGAGGAGGTGAGCGCACTGCCCAGAGACGAGCTGTGCATGCCTGTCTAACCATGGTGCCCCCCATCCCAGTTTGATTTACACACTAGAAGTAGTAGTCCGTCCCTTACTGCCTCCCTCCTTGCTTCCCGTTTGTGTATCGGTGTGGTGACGAGGCCGTGCTCGCCCCTGTCTGTGACGCCTGTCTGTCCCACAGGAGAAGCGCAAGCTGCAGGACGAGGTGGAGGACGTGACGGACCGGCTGAGTGAGGAGCTGGAGATGCGCAGGAAGCTCTCGGACAAGCTGTCCCACGAGCGCCACCTGAACCAGAAGGAGAAGGAGTCCACACAGGAGGTGAGCCCCCTGCCTCGCCACGCCGTGCCCGTCTCTGTGCCAATCTCTGTGCCCGTACCTGCGCTAATGCCCCTACGCTCCCGCCCCTGTGCCCACAGCTCATCGAGGACCTGCGCAAGCAGCTGGAGCACCTGCAGCTGTACAAGCTGGAGGCGGAGGCCAGGAGGGGGCGCTCGTCCAGCGCCGGGTTGCAGGAGTACAACAGCCGCACCCGTGAGGCCGAGCTGGAGCAGGAGATCCGGCGCCTCAAGCAGGTGAGTGCCATGGGTCATCGGTGTACCAGTGCTGGTGCTATAACGGTCACATGACGCACGCTGTGCCATTCGCCTGGACTTCAGTGTGGCGATGGACCACGGGGGGAAGAGGCATGAACCGAAAGTTAATTTGCTTCAGAGACGCCCGTGTGATTTAGGGATGTTTTTTAGAATAGAAAAGCTGCTCGTGTGAGCCTGGAAATAACCCCCTATTACGGCAGCTTTGACTTCCGGGAGTGAAATTGTTGTAATTGACTTCACTTCACGTCTCTCCGAATATTCGTGCCAACTTTACGCCCTTTTCCCTGAAGCAGTGACCTCCCGAAAAGCTGACCTTGACTTCGCCGTAAACGATGGCGCAGCTCTTTAGCTTATTGACAAGGCTGTTAAGCAGAGCAGGCGTGTGTGTGGGAGTCAGGCACTGATCGATCGCTCCCTGCAGGACAACCGCAACCTGAAGGAGCAGAACGACGAGCTCAACGGCCAGATCATCAACCTCAGCATCCAGGGGGCCAAGAACCTCTTCTCTGCCTCATTCTCCGAGTCCCTGGCGGCGGAGATCAACTCGGTGTCCCGGGATGAGGTAAGAGCAGCAGAATAAAAACATTAAATGTATATAAATCTTTCACCAGCTGGCATCAGCTATATCTGGCTTAAATTGGCCAGTCACCATCCCTGCCACACTCAAACGCCAGCAGGATGTTATCAGTGTCCTTGGGCTGTACACCAGCTCAGCCCAGAAGAAAAGCCTGAACTTTTAACCCCCGCAGGTCCAGTTTGTCTTGTCCCTGGAAACAAAGCCTCGATTCTGTTTCTAATGATCTATTTGCCATTTCTCCCCCAGCTAATGGAAGCCATCCACAAACAAGAGGAGATCAACTACCGGCTGCAGGACTACATCGACCGCATCATCGTAGCCATCATGGAGTCCAACCCCTCCATCCTAGAGGTCAAGTAACGCCCCCCCCCTCCACTCTTGCCATCTCGCCACCTCACTGCTGCCGCCACACGACTCTCAGCACCGCGGGCCCCAGCTGGACATGAAACGCTGAAAACAGGAGGAAAAAAGAAACTGTTCTGAAGATGGACGGTGTGTCTCAGATTCCCGAGCGGGTCCGTCTGTAAATACGGAGGCGTTGTCGTCTTGGCCTGGTTTCCTGGAGCTCGCTGGCTGCGCCCTGGGTTTGTCTGTTCTGAGCGGTTCCTGTGACGCCCTGAAAAGGGAAAGAGGGGCCTGGCTTTCCCAAAGAAGTCTTATCAGTGTGTGTGTGTGTCCTTTCTCATTGTGCTCCTCAGGGGTTCAGAAACGTCTGTCTAGACTCCAGAGCCATTGCAGGTTTTCTTTACTGTCAGCCTACTTTTAAAATACCAACTCGGTCTGAATGCACCTCATTGTCTGTTAGCTAATCGCTTGGCCAGTTTGGTTTAGTGTTTTTTTTTTTTTTTTTTGTCAGTTGTAATAAGTTATTCAAATGAAATCCCCACATGATGATAACGAAGTGTTTTCCAGTGCAACGGTGTTTGGCTTCCAGAGCACTTCGGCCACACCCCAGCCATGTTTTTTTCATAATGATTTGAGTGGCATATAAAAGAATGAAATGGATAGTCTTGAATTCGTTAATTAAATTGAAAGAAAGTTAACTTCTAAAGCAGAGTGTTTAGCTAATAAACAGTTTTTAACAAAGGAGCTAGCTCACTATTAACAATGGGGTGATATTTACAGTTCCATCAATTCCGCTCTTAGACCAGAATGAATTATTTGATGTGGGTTTTACCAGCTGGTATACATAGATCTCTAGAAGTTGGGCTCTTCAAGAAAATCTTAAAGCTGTCTGCAGTTTTATTTCCTGATCTTAATTCACTCACTTGATGGACTCTCGTCTGTCGATTCCTGTTTGTCTTTTCTGGCCCGCTGTGCTCTTAAAGCATGACTTCATGGCCCGCATTAAATGTATGAAGCACTTGCCCGCGCCGGCGCAGAGGAGCCAGCGGCTGAAGTGAAGTCGGACAGAACGCATGACCTGGTGCCGCCGGCTGTCTGCGCCTCAGTGCTGAGAGTTTATTTCCTTTGCTTTGTGTGCGCTTTTGGAATCGAGTATGTGCCCAATGAGTTGTCTTGTATAGTTTTGATTTGATTTTGGATTTTTGTGTACCAGCCATTTTGTGTTAGGGTAGCCAGTCGTCAGGGCCGAGGAGTGCAGCGCGTTTCTACCCCTGAGCAGTCTCCTCCGTGTGCGTGTCGTCTGTGGGCTCGTGTGAGATGTCTGGCTCTGTCCGGGGGCCGTCCTCCACGCCATTGCTGCTATTTACAGAGCCAACACCACCCTGGGTGCTGGCTGTCAGGCTCGAGGGTCCTCCAGCGAGAGGGGTACCGGCAAAGGGAAAAGCCCATGTGAAACAGACCCAAGTGTGTATCTCTGGAGCCGGGCTTCTGAAGAGGCATGAGCGAACCACCGGAGCCACGCAGCTCTGCCCTGAACTCTGCGGTTCTTGCATGTGGCTTTAATGCTGCGGAGTAGAGGACAAGCATGTCAGGGTTTGACTGGGGGAGGAGGTGGCAGTCGTATGTTTATAAGTACAGGAAGAGTCTGTCCATCTGGCCTCCTCAAAGATATACAATTAAACGGAGAGGCTGTGCCGGTCCACCCCTAACAGATGCACGTGTCCGCGGTTTCTCCAGGTCGACCAGTGCCGGCTTAAATTAGGTTTCACGGAAGCACCGCCCTTCTGAGCCGTGCCGTTGTGCCATGCTCTCGTCACCGGACCACCGTAATCGCGGTCGTGCCCGGGTCTGTCACGTTGTGTTTTGTAACGGCACCGATCGGTCCGAGAGAAACTCCACGACAAGGGTGGCTGTTTGCGGCGCGGGCCGGACGATTCCCAGGGAAAGATGCAGAATGCGAGTCGGGTAAGAGGCTCGGTTGCAAGGCGGCCCATTCGTCTCGCTCGCCTCCCGGTTGAGAATGTCTTTGTCTTTGTCAGTCAATACACCGCTTGTGTGTTTCCTCTCGTTTTTCTGAGCAGCGAGCAAATATCACGCGGTTTGAAGTTTATTTAATTTCAATCGCTCGGTGACAAGGTGATCATGTGGCAGATAAGCGACTGCTTTAAAGTGCTAATATGATCGCATTTAACAATTTAGTGTAATAATGCAAGTTCTAGAGCTTCCACACGGGAATCGACTCCAGGAACAACTTCATTAGATGGCTGCAAACTCACAGCGACCTTCAGTAGAGCAGCACCTTGAGGAAAACGCAAATATCTTAAAAACTGCATGGATGACCTTTAGCAATAACTAGAGATGACATCAGAACGATGCTGTGGACTGTGATTGGAGCGGGAGAGCGAGCGACTTCTCAGAGGACCGGCCAGCCGTCGCAGGGCCGTGGGACTGTCCAGCTGGAAGCGTGATCTCCGCTGAAGGACCGTCAGACTCCCTTAAAGCAACATATCACTTTCCGGGGGCGTGCCGTGACTGGAGCCATCAGGACTGTCCAGCTCTGAGGCGTGGATCTCTGAGGTGCTTGGGGAGGGGGGGCATGGATAAGGAAGCGGCCTCGCTCCTGCACCCAAACGCTCGCTTCTTAATGTTTTGTTTTTCTTGCAAATGGCCTTGGATGTAAATTACTGTACATGTATAAGTTTTTTTTTTTTCTATCTTGTAGATCCTGAGTATTTTTTATAGATCGGAGGAGAATGACTGTTCATGGAGCCGCTCACCTGACTCTTAATCTCACCTTGTGTATATATATATATATATGAAACACTCACTCCAGCACTGTTTGGTCTGTAAATACTTTGCATTCTGGATCCTGAAGGGAACTGACGTTTTCGTGGCTCGTTTTAGGTGCTACAAGCACAGCTCCTCCCAGCTGTCACAGGACAGTGCCGAGGAGCGGTTTATTCCACCAAATAGCTTTTTATTTCTCCTCTTCAGTGAGCTGGTAGCACCGTGCTCTGCTGCCGTGCGGAGTGAGTGTCTTACGCACTACTTAGCTGTTGCCACTTTCACTTATTTTCGTTTAATTTGTTTGCGCCGGTTTTGATTTCTGCCTCTGCTCACTGTAATGTCTGTGAAGAGGAAACGCAGGAAATCCTCAGCCGCCCGCTTGTCTGCTCCGTGGCACTTGAAGGAGCCGTCTGGGGGAGGTGGGGGGCCCCCAGGGAGCCCGCTCTGAAAGCCCCCTCTGCTCGCCGTTCGCTTGGCTTCCTAGCCCAGTATCTGAGCACCTTGCAGCGAGACCCGCTAAACCCACACCAGAGCCAGGAGACGCATCTCCTCTTCAGCTTGGTTTCTGGGACGTCCCCTGGCCCTCCGCTCCAGAGTAATGGGTCTGGGTTGTGCTGCCCAGGTGCGGGGTGTCGCTTGATCAGTGTCCATTCCTGCCCTGTATGAGCCGAGAGATTTAAGACAGACCCAATAATGCACTACTTAATTTATTGTCACATGGCACAATGACTGGATCTGCCCACGGTGTTCGTGACCAGCTCGCCTTTCCTTCACAGAACAAATCCTTGACAAAACCTTCTGCAGGTAGCAAGTTGAGTGGCCTTTGTCATTGGCGTTTGTTTTTACTTCCTTTTCATTCTTTTATCCCCATACATCTAAGACTCAGTCAACATAATGGAAGAAATTAAGGGGGAAGTAGTGTCTATTCCTGTCGCTCGTGTCTGTAGTTAAAGGCCTGATATGAATGCAGGGCTTCAGAGGGTGATGGAACGACGCGGCGCAGTAGATCGATGGAGAGTAGTTGTAGCCGTCGCTTCAGTGTCTGTGCTCTTGTCTCTTGTGCTACAATCTCGTTATCAACGTGGCTTTTATTCTAAGAACCAGGAGAGTTCAAACGGACCGTCCGAGGTCTTGTCCTTCAGCGTGCAGGTGGAGTGGCAGTGTGGGGACGGGCCACCCTAGTCAGACTGCCTCCGACGCCCTGTGCCAGCCCACGGTCCACCCGACACTTTTATTTTTGTGGGGGGGACCTGGTCTCCTATGAGCACAAAGCCCTCTCTCAGACCCGCCTTAGTGACAGCTTGGGTCGTGCTTGTGGAGCGATTTTCCACAGCCTGTATTTTGTTATGAAAATGGTAATAGTCTAAATGTGTATATACATATTTTTCTCCCCTCCCTCTCTCTGAAGAATAAGCCTTTTGTTCACAAACTTGCTTCCACGTCTCCAAAGATAGTCTCGCACTGCTGGGTGCTGCACTCACTTGCCAGTTATAAAGCAAAATATATTTAAAAGATCTATTGGGGAAAAAAACTCACTTGGTAACTGAGGATTATATTGTAAACTGCAGTTAATTCTAATTGTGAAGGATATTGTATTAATTAAAAGATCAGTATTGTTTACTGCTGTATGTTACTGTTCCCTTTGAAGAAATCCTGAAGATGTAATCATATTATTGTTTGAAGAATTATAGCCTTTCCAAGTTACTGTAAAAAAATGAAAAGCTACACAGAATAAGATGATATTGAGATCATCAAATGTCTTTTTGTCTTTATTCAGTGTGGAAATGTGTTCTTGTCATTCAGTGCATCATCTGTAGTTTGGATTTCGACAAAGATTAACACACGGTGCAAACTTCAGCTGCAGAAAAGCCCATCAACAGGAATGCATCCGTATATTGATGACATCCGTTCTAGTTACCGTGGGTTCATACAATGTGTTTTCCTGCATCTTTCAAACCTGCGGGCTTTGATGCACTTTCACAGAATGCACTTACACAGTTCCACTCCCCTCCAGAGTCTCCACTGTGTCAGAGGTGTGCTGGACAGGTGTATAACTGAGCCTCTCTGACCCACCATGCATCATCTCTCTCAAGGTGAGTGAACTTCCCAAGCTGTTAGACATTAATCTAGTGGTCCAAAATGGCCTCTACCAGATAAATCAACGCCAAGCCTTTTCCTGAGTGGTATTAATGGTTAGACTTCTATATATGAAATGTTTAAAGACAAAACCCAAATCTATACTGTTTTTGGCTTGATAAACCCCCACAGGAAGTCCATTTAGAGGACTGTGTTTGTGGTGCTGTTGGGCTCTCTTGAACTTCTGTAAGGCTGCATTTTCAGTAAGAGACCTTTAGAGAGACCGATGTTCTACAGATTAAATGATCAGGCGTTTTGTGGCCTAAAGTGAGAGACACGTGCCCTTTAACTCGTGCGTTTAGGAGGACCGACTATTTCAGCCCAGTGTGGTTTGGGCTCTTCAGTGGCTCCGTGTCCGGCTGAAATGGGTGGGCCCTGTGCTCGTATCCGAGTGGAGCCTCCCACTGTGGCTGCCGGTCACCTAGGGCCCCTCCCAGCTGAGTGGGCCACACCTGCCTACCAGCCAGACCCCCAGCACCCTATGGGATACGGCTACCATGACCACGATGGAGCATCCTGGAGCCAAGATGGGAGCAGAAACCCTTATCGGCTGTACAGTGCTTGCCCGCAGTCTTACCAGGGCAGCTACCCTGGCCAGTTGGGCACTGCATCTTTGCTGGATGTCTACTGGGCTCAGGCTTCTGCTGAGGAAGACGTGCCCCCTTTGTTATTGGCCATGGTCATAGCTGGCATCCCCACAGTGCCGGTGCCTGGCGTCCGGACGAGCAGCCTGTTGGCAGCAGCCCAGCGCTTCTTGGCATGGGACCCCCTCCCCGGCGTTGTCTGGAAAGGGCAGCTGGAGGGATCGGCCAGGACGCGGGGAGAGGGGTTACCTGGGAAGAGGAATAGACGGTGTGCGCGAGCCGGGCCCGCGGTGGGAGAACCTGCGATCCAGCCGACGTGCTGCCCCAGAACGACACCAGACCCAGAGGAAACTCCCATGATCCCGTCTCCCTGAGCTTCTAATCGCTGTCATTTGTATTCTATTTGTAAATAAACCTTTACCTCTTTAACCTTGTTTTCCTGTAGTGTTTTTAAAAAAGCAGGGCTGTCTCTGAGCGGCCCATTGTGTTGAGTAGCAGCTCCGCTCCCCCAGTCTGTCCTGTTAGTGACTCCAGTTTCAGAAGTGGAACATTTAGGCTGGATATGACAGACAGTGAAAATGGAAGTTTATTCAAAATCACAAATCATGAGGTGCCCTCAGCCTCCCAGGCCGAGAACTGGGGATTCATAATCGTACAAAGTTTTTAAAAGGCCAAAAGAGGGACATGCAAAGGAAGGCGATAAGAAGTACATATGAAAGCAAAAAATACATTGTGTATCTGGGGACCAATAATAACGTCACACACGTTGAGGTACACATCATACGCACAGCTGAGATCTGTTCATTTACACAAAACTAAATATGAACACGTCCCAATTTCAACCCTGCGAGATGAAGTGCAGGACGGTAGTAATCGTGACCCGTGAGTCTGTGGATCTAATCGTGAAATGCAGGTCAGGGTTCCCACACATCCTTGGAAACCTGGAAGATGACTAATTTCATTCCCAGGGCTAGAGAAGTCATGGAAATTATGCAAAATTTTAAATATATCCTTGAAAAGTCCTGGAAAACTAGCACTAACATTTGCCCCTGACACTCGTAAGTCTAAGGATTATAATTACATATTTGTGCATGTAATAATGGGCCATCCCTGCAGTTTTATGCAAAGGAATTTTTTTTATTCGGTTGGGGTGGTAACCATCTGAGTTTTTGAACAGTATTATCTGATCAAGTTAAATCATGAAATTAAACAACTAACATTGTTAAATTGCGGTTAATTAAAATGTTTTAATGCAGGTTGAGTCTTTCTGGAACAGGACACTACATAAACCTGGTAGCTGATTGGCTTATGCTGAGGCTCTGATTTATTCGCCTTTATCAGCAGGGGTCTTATTTGGACCATAGACATCGTCGTCTTCTGCCCAAAAAACTAAACCAGGTGTGTGATGCAAATCTACCTACATTGTGGCAGGAAACAGGTCAGGCTGCACAACGTTGTGAGTGGAAGCTCCAGTGCCTGACTGTGGCTCTACTGGTTTTTAGCCGAGGATGGTGGTCTCGCACCACGCATGGATTGAGGTGTGACAAAGATGTAGGTCCCTGGCACAGGCCTACGGATTGAGTTCATAAAGCGTAGCGGTACTCTGGCTGGAGGGATAAGAGGTAGTCCAATCAATGGCTGCCTCAAAGGTGAAAAAAACTGCATGTGTGTGTGCCTGGAGACGGCCTGTGGAGCCAGGTTGGGGACAAGAAGACCTGTTGGATTCAATTTATTCACATTAACGGGTTTATGCCCATAAGCAGAAGCACTATGGTCCCTTCGAGACGGGACAACACCAGCTGTGTCTTCAGTGTGGTTGCTGATGTGGCCCTCTGCTCCACATGTGGCTGGTTGAACAGGGCTTTGGAGAGTCTGGCCTGTGCCAGTCTGGGCAGTGTCCCGCAGGGCTGAGCTGATGTGGGATGTTTTAGGACAGGGGTTGATTGGCGTCTGAGACACCATCTTCTGATCTGACAGCTGCTTGGGTTTCACCACTGCTGTAGGTTTCACAGAGTCGCTGGCGGAATCATATCGTAAATGGAACATATTCACTGGGAACCTGTCTTCATCAGAGTCTTTATCAATTACTAAAAAAGGGGCTTTCCTTTCCACCGCAGGGATGCTGAGTTTCTGCAGTCTTTCAATGTGGCTCTGAATGCTGCTCTCCAGATCCAGGACCTCACAGTCACACCCCATCTGGATGACCTGTCTGGAGAAGGCCACGGTGCTCTGAGCTGACTTTAGGTGATTGTGGAGATCCTCCTTAATGGACAGATAGTTCTGCTCCTGCTGGTCAACAAAAGTGGACAGGTCTGCACAGGTGGAATCTCTTAGTGCAGCAAGTTGTTCTTCAATCCTTGACAGGTACTTTGACACATTGTCCTCAATGGCACTTTCAATGGACCTCTTCTTTTCCTTCAGCTCCTGCAGGGCGCTGTCCACCTCCTGCTCTTGCTGCGAGAGGCTCCTCACACTGCCGTCCAGGCTGCCGATCAGCCCCTCCAGCTGGGGCCTCCTGTCTGCGGCGGCCTGGGTCAGGGACAGGACCTGGTGTGAGAAGTGGTCCAGCATGCGGCAGTCCCTGCAGATGAGGGTGCTGCAGGTGCTGCAGTAGAACCTCAGGGGGTCCTGGTGGCTCTGGCAGTGGCGCTCCTGCTTCCCCCTGGCCTCCTCGTCGTAGCGCCCTGAGGCGTAGTCCTGCAGGCTCACCACACTGTGCCCCAGGGTCAGCTTGGAGCAGTGGTGGCCCTGGGCACAGGGCGCGCACAGGAAGTCGGCGCAGTCCAGGCAGCGATTGGAGGCGGGGTCCGGAGTATTCCCGAGGGACGGGCACAGCGAGCAGACGGCCTGCGTGTCGGTCTTGGAGCGGAACAGGTCCAGCAGGCTGTTGATGAAGAAGCTGGCTTTGGCGTTGCGGACGCAGCCCTGCAGGTCAGTCACCGTGCGGCACTCTGGACAGCAGACGCTGCCCTGGCCTTTCTCCAGGAGCTGCTCCAGGCAGGGCTCGCAGAAGGAGTGCAGACAGGACAGGGTGCGGGGGGTCCTGTACACCTCGAAACAGATCTTGCACTGCAGGAACTCCTCCTGTATCTGATCCGAGAGCTGGAGGCTGGATGTGGCCATGGTGCGGCTGTCCTGAGAACAGAGAGGACCCGTAAGAGATGGAGCCGCACTGGATACAGCCCAGCTGGGTTATTAAGCAACGCTCAACCCAACGGGCTTGAGGATTTAGCCATGTTGTACAGGTGAACAGTTGCTTCAATTTGACCAATGTCTAGAAACATTACCACAGACCACCTGGATTCAATCAGGAATTCTCAGCACATTCTAATCATGTTCTAACATCTAAACTAAACTGGATTCCTTCATAGTTTACACAACAGGTTTTAGTCAACTTTTTAAAGTCTATTTATTTTAAATATACATTTGTTAAATATTACAAAAGTATTGACAAGGTTTTTGCTTTGTGTCTTAAAACACTATTACTATTATTATTACCCATAATAACCCCATAACAATCCCGACTGAATTAATAATAATAATGAATACATTTCCTAGGCAGAGACCGGGTGCTTTCCATTTCATTTGTTTATCATCAGGACTATAATTGTATCCAAAGCTGGTGTACAGCAGTGGAATGCGCAAATAGAAACTGAATAAAGCAACCTGAGATAATAATGTGATATTGTACCTGTTGTTTTTAGCAGTCTCTGTCAGGGTAGCAGCTGGAGTGAAGCTCGGAGATCTGGTCATTCTAGATGTGCAGCTCTGGCAGATTGACTGGGTTATGTTCACAGACACTCCCATACTTGACAACAGAAAAAATGCTTCAATCCACATTCCTGTTCTTCATTCCTTGCACTAGTGTTTTTATGGGTTGGGGTATGGTTGGGAAGTAGAATTCACCATTGTAACTTGGCAGGCTTATGTTATTTACTTAAATATGTACTATGAATAAATACATAAATAAACAACAATACTTGTCATCATTGCTTTTGTTTCTACCATTATGCTGTATTTATATCGCATGTGAGATGTCAGATTCAATTAATATTTTAATTGTAGTCATCCACCAATACTTAATGGCATTAAAAACATAATTTGCTTGCAGAGTCTGAATGTAATGTGTGCTTAAAATGAGCCGAAATTAATGTATTCATCTGTATTTTAACAGCTTTTGATTTTAATTTGACACGCACACATTATACTGCACTGATACACCTCAGAGTAGGAACTCTTCTTGCACAGTTCACGGGCATTGTTTCAGACCGGGGACATTTAAGAAGCGGCCCACATTGCGGCATCACATTGGTTGCGTCCGTGCAGCGCAGATGTCCGCAGTTCTGCGCGGCTCCACCAATGGAATCGAAGGGATTTAGCAGATCTGCGCAGAGCTGCTGTAATCTGCGCAGGAGAACGCGACCATTGCCTGCGCTGTCTCAGTGTTGGAGCCTGACTGCTGTAGGAGTCGCAAATTGCATTGGTGAGCGTACACTCGTGTTTATATCTGAAATAATGTATCATTTAACGTATAGACTAATTGCTGGTGTATTATTACGCAAATGCTACACGTTTCCGAAACGTAAGCATTACACACTACCGTAATAAAGCCATGTGTGTTCCGTATAACATTGAAGCAAGATTACAATTGTAAATAAAAACCTAAATCAATTATATCCATATAATCTGAGTAGCGTTGTGTTCCCAGGCAGACATTTATGTAAAGCTCTGTGTATATTGGTGCTCAGCTGTAACTTAATTGACATTTCGGTTTGTTGCTTCAGAGATAAATATACTGTGCAGTGTTACCCCCCAGTGAGATTTGAATGCAGAAAATATGGCATGTGATAGTTCATAGGACTGTAAAAACCCTCATGAGAGGATGTACAGTTAAGTCCACTTTATTTCTATGATAAGTACCGTATTCTAAAGTTTACTCAGGGGTTACTTAGCTGTTCATTAGGAGATATGGTTCCCTGGGTTAGCTGTGCGGTGTGGGCGCTCCTGATGAAGACCAGTGTCTGTAAGTCTCAGTTTCCTCCTGTTTCCACTTCCCTGAAGATCGAGGTGGCTGCAGGGAGCAGGATCGTGTCAGTGGATGGAGACCCCGGGCCCAGAGCTGGAGGTCCGCCTGACAGTGCGGCAGTGTGTCGGCGCCCTCTCCTCGCCCCGGGACGCCTCAGAGCTGACCCAGAGCCTCCGCACGCTGGGCAGCTACCTGGATGAGACCGGAGAGCGGTGCCCGGCCAGTGAGAGACAGGAGTTCGCCAGGGGGCACTACACCAGGGTCCTGCAGTTCTTGGTCAGTAACCTCCAGGCGGACTGGCAGCAGCTGCTGAGCCTTACCCAGCATGCCGAGCTGTGGGGGTCCTTGTTCCTGAGGGGGCCCCCAGACCAGGCTCTGCTGGTGCTGCTGGACTGCGTGAGCTCCTCCAGGTAAGACCCTCGCACCACCTCTGCTCATGCAGCCCGTCTGTAGGCCGAGCTTCTCCGTGTCACGCCATCCTTCTGTTGGTCTGTCAGGCCGAGCTCAGGGCTGGACCGGGTGCTGGACGTCTTGGAGCGCTTCCTGCAGGGCGGCCGTCTGAACGTGCTTCTGTGGGAGCGCTGTCAGGGCCCCCCGCCTCCAGAGTCCCCCCAGCTCCGGGAGGCCATCCTGGGGCGTCTGGTGTCCCTGCCCGACATCATGGCCAACTGCCTGCAGCACCAAAACCGCACGGCCTTCCTGCCACCCAGCTACTACCCCCTGCTGGCCCGAGAGATGAGCACGGCACTGGAGAAGACCTGCCAGGCCCTGAGAGGTAGCGTCGGTATCCAGTCCTGTCTTTGGGTTGTGTCTCCTGTAAATATGTGACAGCGTGGGCCTGGTTCCTGTAGATGTTCCTGAGTCCGCTTCTACCTGCTGCCACTTCTACCTGCTCTGTGTGTTTGTTTTCTCAGGGGGGCAGGACTGCTCTGTGACGTTCCTGGCGCAGCTCCTGGGGAAGACCTGTGTGCAAGGCCACAGCAGTGAGTAACAGTGTCTACAATTCCTAGAACTCCTCCGAAGGGAAGTTGCCCATTTATCAAGTGGGCAGGAGGCTGGTGCACGTTCTGAGAGACGAGAACTCATCCAATCAGCTGTACTGGGGTATTTGTAGTTAATCCGGAACCTGCAGGTGTTTATAATCTGTCAACTGTCTTTAATACAATGTTGATGAAACTTCTCCTTTACCAGCTTCTTTCAGTTGCCTTCAAACCGTACCAAACCAAACCAGGTTCCTTGTTCGCGTCTCACACCTCTTCTCCACAGAGCGCTTGTTGACGGAGCTGGTCCCTCGCCTCTCCTCCCTCACCCGGGCGGACATGGTGTGGCAGAGGGTGTGCTGGCGCCTGCTGGAGAGCGTGCCCGACCGCTGGATGGAGGCCGTGGTCACCGGGCTGGTGCAGGCGGTAGACGGGTGAGCGCTGACCTCTCGGGTGGTGAAGAGTGGTAGACTCTCGGGCTGACGGATCTGTAGACTCCGAGGTTGTAAGGTTGCCGAAACGGTTTCTTCTGTCAGCATCGAGGTTCTGCGCGTCTGTCTCACACATTTCAGACGGTTACTGCCGCCTGTTCGGCCCGAGCCCCTCTTTTGACCTCGGCGTCCTCTCCCCGTGTCCCCCTCTGTCTCCGCAGGCCGGGGGCTCTGTCCAGGATCCTGGGCAACGTGGTGGTGAAGAATAAAAAGACCCAGTTCGTCCTGACGCACAAGCTGCTGCTGCTGCAGTACAAGTACAAGGTGAGGGAGCCGGCGACACGCGGGGCACTGGGCTGCTTTCAGAGCTTTCAGAGAGTTTGTGCCTCAGGAGCTGGCGCTCAGTGCGTTTTCTGTCGCAGACGCCCGTGCTGCGGAGCCTGTTGGGGTACCTGTCTCAGGACACGGAGCGCCGTCCTCTGCTCATTCAGGTGAGTGGACCCCCGACACGCAGACGCGCAGGACGGGGCGGGACGCGCTGAGGACGGGACGGGAAGCTTGTCTGTGTGTGTGTGTCCATCTGTGCAGGCGCCGCTTGTGACCGTGCGTGTGCGTGCAGGTGCTGCGGGCGCTGTGCGAGGCGTGGTCGGGGGGCAGCGCGGTGCGTCACGCCCCCCTGGAGCAGCAGCTGTACCTGAGCCGAGCCCTGCTGCTGAGCGTGGGGCTGCTGTCGGACCCGGAGCTGCTCGGCCTGCGCGCTGGTGAGTGAAGCTGGTCTGTGTGGACACCGCCCCTCTCCTCTTGCCCCTGTATTGGGTGTAACTGGCTGGTCCTTCTGTGCAGAGCTGCTGCAGTGCATGCTGGGAGGAATGCAGTGCCACCTGGACAGCAGTGTGGAGCGGGTGAGGCGGCTGGGCATGGTGGTGGGCGAGAGTCTGAGCACCAGGCTGGACCCTGAGGGCAGCCGCCTCCAATTCCAGGTACATTTATATAGAGAGGGAGAGAGGGATGGGTGTGCCGGCCCAGTCTGGGAGCCGCTGTGACCTCTGACCCGTGTTCCAGTATGAACAGGATGCTGAGACGCGGGAGCTGCGGTCTCTGGTGTTCCCACCTCCTGCCAATCAACCTGTCTCTGAGGACACGCCTCCGACCGACAGGTGAGAAGAAATTCTGTTTTCATTGTTGTTTGCGTTGGGCTTGTCCAAGGCTCAATATAGGACTGATACATAGTTGAGGGACATTTCCAGTTTTGTCCCGATCTCTCTGAACGGGCGAGTCGCTCCTGAACTGACGGGGCCCGGCTGTCTCTCGCAGGGCCGCTTCGCCCCAGAGTGGCCCCGGGACCGATCTGAAAGGGCGGGAGAAGACGGATCTCGAGCCAGTGGCACGCCTGACGTCCAAAGTGCCGCGGCCAATCGCAGACCAGCGCTCCGATTCTGAGCTGGACAGGTGAGGGTGGTGGGGGCCGGAGGTGTAGTGCAGTCGGCTCCGTTCACCGCAGACACACTGCTTTCATCGAGGGGCTACAGAGCCCTGTGTTGTCTCCTGTAGAAACCTCCAGGGGGCGCTGCTTCTCACCAAATACCATTAGCCCGGCTATATAGCTGCTTATAAATGTGACCGGACTGTGACAGTGCTCTCTGTGCGTCTCTCTGTGTGTCTCAGTGATGACGAGCTCCCCCCCTACGACATGTCTGCCGACCAGGAGCTGAGTGGGGCCCCCCCGCCCCGATACCTGCGCGACTGCCTGGAGGGTAAGACCGGGCCGGCTGCGACGTCACGCCGCTGTTTGATTAAGGTGTAGTTAAGGCGCGCTGATGTGATGCTGTCGTCGCTCTCCCCTCTCAGCCCTCGCCACCTCCGAGGACCCTGGGAAGATGGAGGTCAGTCTCCAGGCGGCTGAGGGACTAATCAGGAGGAACGCCGGGACCGTCGCAGAGGTGAACATACAGTCTCTCTATCTCTCACACACACACACACACACACACACACAGTCTAAAACTTTCACTCACACACCAATCCTCTACGACGGTAACGGCGGCTGTGTGAGACTGTGCCGTGTGGTGTGTGCGGTAACGGCGGTTGTGAGAGACTGTGGTGTGTGCGGTAACGGTGGCTGTGCTCGTGTCTGCAGGTGAGCGTCCAGCTGGTCAAGGTCCTGCTGCACCTGGAGGACAGGTACACCACGCCTGGCTTCCTGTGGCTGCGGCAGAGGAGCATGGTGGCCGTCACCGTGTCCGACCCGCTCCCGGTAAGAGACTCTCGCCACAGTCGCAATGACCGGCCTTCTCCCGCTTTCCGAGACTGATGGTTAAACTGGAAAGGTGCGTCTGTAGTTGGAGAATAATATGGGCATCTGTTCTGCGTGGGGGGTGGAAGACGACACATAGCTTAGAGTAAATTCACTCACAAATCCTTGACTGTTTTACACTGTTATGTTCACTTTCCCACCCCAGGTGACGGAGTTCCTGACGTCCGAGTTCTTCGCTCTGAACTACAGTCTCCGCCAGCGGCTGGACATCCTGGAGGTGAGCCTCGAACCCCGCCCCCCCGTTGTCCTCTGACACCGCCCGGTCTCGTACTCTTCTGATTCCCGACTCCGGCCCGCTGATCTCGGTGACCGCCCGTGAGTGAGTCTGTCCCCGCGCTTCGGCCCGTGTCTTCACCTCTCTGCCGCCCCTCCGCTCAGGTGCTGGCCCTCTCGGCGCAGGAGCTCTCCGAGCCGACGCCAGGAAAGGACCGTCCCTCTCCACGGATCCAGTCCATCGCCACCACGGCGCCCCTTGACCCCTGCGGCTCCTCCCCCCTGCACTGGAGGCGGGTAGTGGAGCAGCGCATCGAGAGCAAGACACGGCGCTTCGGCAAGGCAAGACCCTCCCCTCCACAGCTGGGATACAACTCTCACTGTTAGCCTAGGACTGTGGTCCTCAATCCCGTCCTGCTGGTTTTGTTCCAACTGGGCTCTCAATTACTTCATTACTAGTAGGGTACTTAATTGAACCTGAATTGAACTGATAATTTGCCGAATCTGAGATCTTACCTGATTTATAACAGTTGCAGATTTCGTGTTAAGTATGAAACTGTAGATGGAACTTGAAATCTCCAACTTTTTATAAGCTACACAATTTACAAAGTCACATGAAGCAAATGAGGGTCCAATTAAGTAATTGAGAGCTCGGTTGGAACAAAACCCAGCAGGGCAGGGCATCCCCAGGACCAGTGGCCTAGGTTTAGATTTTGTATTGTTATAGTTCAGTGGGTGCATTTGATGGCCACTATAGCAAAAATAAGTCTGTATTTAAGGTGTCAGGGACTAGTTTGTTTTATTTATTTGTATTCTCTTCCCGTCCTGGCAGGGAGCAACTCGGCCTGCTGTCAGTGCCGCCCCGAACCGCTTCGCCCCGGTCGCCGGGCACTTCTTCTTCCCTCTGCTGCGAAACTACGACAGGTATGGCAGACATCCCCCAGCACCGGGCAGCGCGGTGGGGAGTCAGACACACGGGACACAGCTGTGTCCAGATCTCCCCTGCGGTGGCGCCCGTGGGCACGTCTCGCACTTTTTCCATTGTGACTTTGTAGCATGACGGAAGCTGCGTGTTTGTGAGTGAGTGCGTGTGGTTTTGCTAAGTCACCCTTTGGTTTGAGCTGGCCGCTACAGCTGGCGCTTCCCAAATCTGGACCTGCGAGGAGGAAGAGAGTGTACAAGAAGGAAAAGACAGACAGACGAGACCCGAGACGGCCCGGCTCAGGCGGCGTGAAGCCCCGTGCCCTTTCATTCATTCGCTTCCCTTTCTTCCAAAGCAGCCCCAGATTAGGATCTCCCTCTGATGTGCTGCCATGTGATTGTGCGCGGTCAGACGCTTCCCCTGCGGCCAGACGCTGAGCAGAGACCATACGGCCGCCCGACCGGGTCCCACAAGGGCAGCGTTCAATAGAATTGAGAGAAGCGCTGCCAAAATCGCAAGGATCTGTTCCTAAAATGTATAGAAGGCACACCCAATACGGAACAAGAGGTTATGGCACACCTTGTCTTCCAGAACACTAAGACCTTTGACCTCTTTATCTTACAGACCGCTGAACACCTTTGACCTCCTGGGGAGCGATCACCTCGTCCTGGGCCGGCTGATCCACACGCTGGGGCTGCTCATGCACCTGGCGGTCAATGCCCCGGTGAGCTCCACTCCTGTGTTATTCTCTGTCACAGTATCAGCTACCGCACTGACACACGTGACAGCCCAGTTACTCTCGCAGGAGCTCCTCTGCGACACGCCAACACGGTAGCTTCCTGCGGTGGTTAGATAACACTCATGATCACGCAATCCCTTCGCAGGTGGCCACTCAGATGGGCCGTGCGCTGCTGGACTTCGTGTGGGCCGTGCGCTACCATGTGGACCCGTGAGTTTTTGTTGACAACTGGGGCTCGATTACTTAATCAGTCCACTTCATCAGTGGGACGTGTGTCACATTATCTCGTGGGTTTCGGCACTCAGAGGCTCAGCCGGGGGTGTTTGTCTTCTGATACGTTTTTTACGCTCCCTCTCTCTGCCAGGGTGGTCCGGCAGGGGGTCCTGTTTTCAGTGTGTGCTGTGTTTCTGAGCATGCCCAGTCGGCATCTACTGTCCGAGCTGAGCCATCACCTCCTGGAGACGAGAGCTTGGCTGGGGGGTGAGTGAGAGTGAGAGTGTGTGTGTGTGTGATTTTTAACAGTCTTACTATTATTGTTATGAATTGGTTTTAATGACAATGTAGCCAGGCTGTTGGAGCTGCCAGTTGCACTCGGCTTCCTGATCACAGAAGTGTCCCGATAGTTAAATAATTTAATTGCTTAATTGGATCCCGTCTACATGACCACAGTGTTCCGTGTCTGCTTTGCATGGGCCATCATGGCGTACGCTCAGAAATGCACGCTGGGTCACGGGTGCTTCCCTCTCGACTGTGCGTCACAGGGAACGGGATGGTGCAGCTGGGATGACGGGACACTTGGGGGGGAAGTGAAGGATGGGGACCGAATGGATCTCAGGATATCCTCAGGAGAGTGCCCCCCCCACTATCCCAGTGTCGGAGCCCAAACCCCCGGACTCTCTTCAGTCGGGCTCTGTGAAGAGAGTGGAAGTGGGGCTTTATCTTCTTCCATCTCGTTGTTTTTTCCCCCCACCCTGTGCAAAAACTCAAAGCATAGTTTATACGGATTGCAGTCGATAATTAATGGGGAATGATTGCTCTGTCCAGTGGATATTCCAGCTTGCCTCAATCCTCCCGTTTCCCTTTCCTCCCTGATTCGCCCTTCGTTGTCTTGTATTCCTCTCCCTGTGCTCTGCTGTCTCTTTGACCTCTCTCTCTCCTCTAGACGTGGCAGAAGGGGACCCAGACGCAGACTGCCGCAGCCTGGCCACGCACAGTCTGCTGCTGCTCGAGAGCGGCCTGAAGAAGGAGCTGCGGCCCGAGACCCCGGCCCCGCGGCCCTGAGAGGCCTGGAGGTGGCCGGCAGGGCGGGAAGGAGCCGGCGTCCTGTGGGGGCTGGGCGGCCGGCCGGGAGCCGCTGCCAGGCGACGTGCGGCTGTCACTTCCGGAACAGTGTGTTCGGCCAGGGGAAGGAGGTGGGATGGCATCTCTGGGACATTAACACACACTCACCGGCGCAGTGGGTGAAATATTTATAGACTTGGCAACCCGGAGGATGGGCCAAAAATACCTTAGGAATTTCACAAGGAAGGGGACTTATTTTTTATAAACCTTTCTTTTCTTTCCTGTGCTTGAAGATGGGCCGTACGTCTTTTTGGCGCAGGTGTTTTTGGTGGAAGTTGTGCACCTCCTTTGGCAGAAATAAATGTGTTTTGCACTACGTTGGTGCTTGCATGCTGTCCTGAGGGTTTCAACGGGAGTGATTTATCTGAGGGGTGCAACGGCTGGCAGTGCGGTACGTGCCGTCTCGCCCATCGGTGTGACTGGGGGCGTCTTATTGGGAGATCTGTGGAAATGTGGGGTCAGAGAGCTCGTATTATTCTACCTTTTGATGCATTTCAGAACCACACAGAGAAAGGAAACCAGTATTTATGTAAGGGTAAATGAATTAATGTATCTAGTTAAAAGAAAAAACAGCACATTAAGAAAAAAAAAAACTTTTATTGGAAAAAACATTTACATAATTTCTTTCTATAATATACTGTACAAAAAAGTACTTTTTCTTCTACATGTCATGGTTTACAAAGCATTGCGAGAGAACAGCGAGAGCACGTGAATCTCAGAAGAAATGGCCGTTAAAAACGTGCTCTTTTCCGTATAAAGTGTTAAAATAGTGTCTACAGCGTTCGCCCCCCCCAACCCCGGCAGAAACAGTGCGATTGGTTCGATTTCCCTGAGATCTGCTGCCCGAACCGCACTCCCCGAGTGCCGCACCCCGAGTCCCGAACCCGAGTCCCTCCTTTCAGCACTGAGTTCAGGAGAGGCAGGAACGGGTCGGTGGGAATAGATGCCCTGAGGGAGCGGCAGGATGGTGTGTGAGAAGATCTTTCCCTTTAAGGCAATGACTCGACCGGATTGGCACGATGCTCTAGTCTTCTGGGACAGGAGGTTAAAGCTGGGGCTTTCCCTTTACGAAAAACAAGACGGGGTTCTACAGCATCTCCAAGTATAGATGAACTACGCTGGGCTCCTTTACTCTCGATTGTTTAATTGGAGATGTGTCTATGAGGGGTTTCAGCTATAAACTGAAAAATTGGGGGACAGAAGAGAGGCAGGGGACCCAGAGCAGCACTCCTGAGTTGTGTGGGGACTTGGGAAGATGGAAAGCTCTGCTTCATGCCCGGTGTTTGTGCAGTCTCCTGAGGACGGCCGCCGCGCTGTGAGAGTAGCTTGCATTTGAAGGGAGTCCCTCCGAGACCTGCTCCACCACAGCATGTCTGTGGAAGTCCAGCAGCAGCCACGGTGATGTAATACCTCTCGGTCCAGGAGCGTGTCCCTGCTCCGGTGCTGTCCGGGGCCCCCGCCGCTCTCTGGTCCCCAGCGTCGGCCTGGCTCAGTCCCCGTGCTGCGACCCCAGGACCTCCTCTTCCTCCACCTCCTCCTCCTCCTCTCCCCCGCTGTCTCGCCGGCCCGGCCGGCCCAGGGGCAGCCCCACCGCATGGCTCAGGGCCTCCAGGCTGCGCTGGCTGATGTAGTAGCTGACGTTGACAGAGGGCAGCCGCTTCTGCATCTCCTCCAGCTTTCGGTGGGCCTGGGGACCAGAGGACAGGAAGGACTGCAGTGAGTCAGTGCTGGAGCAGGTCTGGGTGATGTATTTACTCACGGTGACTAACAAGGGTTCTGGTTATAAATATATATATATACAGAACACTGTGTCCTTTCCTGAACATAGAAACCCAAACTAAGCCAACCTTCTTGCAAAACACTGCACTCGGGTAGTTCCCATTATTTCACAACTGTAGTCTGAGCAATGAAACCACATCACACAACAGTGCCACACACCAGAGCCTTTCAGAATATGGCTTATATTTCAATTCTCAGAAGAAAACAAGCAAACTGCACTGGCATCTTGCTCCTGTAGACAAATTTCTGCAGGTCGCTTGCCTCCATCTCAGTAAGAACAAAAGAAAGTTTACAAATGAGAGGAGGCAGTTCCACCCATCGTGCTCGTTTAGTGTCCAGTAGGTGCTGAAGTAGTCTCCTAGCAGGCGTGGGCAGATGGACACTCACCACCTGGAAGCTGCCCTGCTGGCAGTGGTGCTCCACCAGGAAGCCATAGGCGTCTCCGATGCGCACGGCCGGGTCCAGGTCCGGGTCCTCCAGCAGGGTCTCGCACAGCCGCACCGCCTCCCCAGGATCCTCCTTGTACAGCCTGCCGAGACACACACACACAGTGAGGCAGGGAACGCGCTCGTCTCGTCCTGCGTCTCCCAGCGTGCACAGACACTCTGGAGGAAGGTCCCTGCCTGCTACAACCACGCCGAAACACACACAGTCTAGGAGAGGGGAGACTCGGCCGTGCACGTGCAGTGGGAATGGGTAGGACGGCTGCCGGACGGGGTGGGGGGTACCTGCGCGCCTGCACGAATTTCTTCACCAGGGTGAGCTTGTGCTGCAGCTCCGCCAACCGGACCTCCTGCTCCTCCGTGCTGCGGACCTTGGCCTTGGCCAGGCACTTGTAGGCCTCCGTCAGAGCGCCCAGCGCTTTCTCGTAGTTCTGGTACTCGTCGATCTCCACCTGCGGACACGTGTTACGAGTCACTGCATATCGTAAGAGGAGAGGAATCTCGACCTCCCCAGCCACACACGATGTCTGATGTAGCGTACGCGACGTCGCGGTCAACGTCGCTCAGGGACCCACCTGAGCGCAGGCTTCGTAAAAGCCCGCCAGCAGGTCCAGTGCCCGGCCCTTGGTGTAATAGCTGATGATGTTCTTCATGATGTCAGGGTCCTGGCGCCAGTCCAGCGACTGCAGGTAATTGGCGGCCATGATGTAGATCTCCTTCTGGCGGGAGACCCCGGCGAAGAACACGATCTTCTCCGTGTCCCCGGACTTGAGGAGCGCCCTCATCGCCTGCGGAGAACAGAGGGTCAGTCGCCACCCGAGCGCTCGGCTGCACGCGGTGGAGGAGATGCTCGGGGAGGCTGACCTTGATCTTGTTGCCGGCCTGCGTGTACTTCTTGGTGGCCAGGTGGTAGTTGCCCTGCCGCATGCAGCAGTCGGCGATCCTCTCCAGCAGCTCGCGCCGGGCGTCCTCGGGCAGCTCCCTGGAGCCACGGCACACCGTCATGCTCTCTGCCAGCTCCTCGGTGATGGTCAGGCTTTGGTCCAGGCACAGCTGCAGGGCCTCGTGGTACTGAGACAGAGAGATGGGGCAGGACCGCGTCACTGGACAGGCACATGCACACGCACGGCAGGAAGTAAACGCAGGAGAGCACGAACTCATCAGAATGAAGAAGTCTTTCGTTTTTCATATACAGCTCTGGAAAAAATCAAGAGCTCACTCCAAGTTCAGAAATCAATGTTAAGGGGTCTCTTCATTTTTTCCAGAGCTGCATATTCTGAAAGTGGGAAAATCATGGAGAACAAAGCATTTGTAAAAAAACACACGTGAATGTAGGACGTGCATCTTCACAGCTACTCCAGAGCATCTATTAAATGAAAAAACGTTACCCTGAACTTTTTAGCAGTTTGGTTTGGAAAGAAGAAAAAGGAAAAGGAAAAATAAAAAGAAACGAAAGGAAAATAAATCCACAGAGGAGTGCACAGATTAATGGCTGTTTTCTGGCAGTAGGTGGGTGGAATGTCTATTATTAGTCCTCTAATCTCAGCCGGCACGCCTTCCTCTCGGGGACTTTTCAGCCAGTTTTCAAAGCGGCTTATCATCTCATTTGAGAAACTCCAGATTTAATCCAAACGAACGGCAGGCGATCAGACGATCGACACTAAACAAGACTCAATCAGACGCATTTGCTCACATTTGGTTACTCTTAAACCCTTCCATCCAATCTCCGTTTAAAAACAAAAACAACAGCAGGGAGGTAAGTCTACACGGGTGTGGAGGCCGGCAGGGCGGACTGACTGACCTTCTTGGCCGCCACCAGCAGCTCCACGGCCTTCTGGTACTGGGCGTGCGTGATGAAGAAGTCGGAGCAGCGGGCGAGCAGCGCCGGGTCCGAGGTCTCGTCCAGGTCCTCCGCGATCAGCTGCAGGGCTGCGAACTGCTGCGTGGAGAAGGCCAGCTCCAGGGCCTTGGAGAAGTGCCCGGCCTGCCGACACAGCGAGAGTGTGTGTGGGTGTGTCTCTGTGTCTGTGTGCGTGTGCATGTGCGTGTCTGTGAGACGCTGGTACCTTGTGGTACAGCATGACCGCGCGATCCATGTGAGCGCCCTTCTCCTCGTAGTAGCAGGCCGCCTCCATCATGTCCTCGGGGTTGCTGAGCAGAGCCAGGTTCATCAGCTGGTCGTCCAGCCCGTTCTCCTGCGGGGACAGCGGTTACTGCGACAGATGGCCGAGCCTGCACTGCACAGGAGCCACACACGGGGGCCGCGATCCCGCCAGAGTCCCCCGCTGATACAACCAAGGCTGATAAACTGTAGGTCTTCCTCCACTTTTAACAGAATGTACTAGCACTGAATCAACACAGCAGCACAGCGAGGATGGAAACCCGTCGAGTGGGGGTCTCCGTGGTCGGCGGTGTTTCCCGTCTCCCCGGGGCCCCGTACGTACCTTGCACAGGCGGATGGCGTTGTTGTAGGCCTGCGCGCGCGTGTAGAAGTGCACCGACTGCTTGATCTCCTCCTGGCTCTCGTACTGCCGGGCCAGGTGGTAGGAAGCAGCGCGGTTCCCCGTCTCATTCGCGATCTCCGCCGCCTGGAACCAGAGAGCGACCCAAACACAACCTTAGAGCCAAAGCCACCCTCCCCAGCTCTCGGCAACCCTGGATCAGTGCTGCTTCTACTGAAGGCTAAAACACTGAAACCTGTTTAATCATAATTATAAAAAATAATCTTAAATGGTGGCAATATTTGAAATACAATGACACGGTTTGTTTTAAAGAAAAACCTAATTAAATAGCTTCCTGACTCGACTCAAGCCTCACAGGATAACGGGGGGGTGTTTTACCTTCTGGACGTTTCCCAGGTAGCAGTGGACCCGCACCAGTGAAAGATAGTCCTGGGCGTAGCCGTAGTACTGCAGGGCGGTCGCCATATCGGACTGGCTCTCCATGTACTGGGCCCACCACTTGTACAGGCTCCTGCAGACGGACACACACCGTCACACACGGCACAAGGTTTCGATTACAGCATGAGGCGAGCGAGAGTGTAATTACTTTCCCCTCCGAGGGGTTTTCACTGTAAGTAGACGACTTCGCCTCGTTCTGCTCCATTTGCACGGGAATTGAAAGTCAAATAAGCTATATTTAAAAGTTACGCACTGCCCTGGGGGGGTTTGTTAGTCTTGGCTCCAGTCGGTTAGCCGTTAACACGAACCAGGCTGAGGGAGTCAGAGGACCTGGTCTTCTTACACTTTTGTGCTGCTTCCAGGGCTCACCGGTAATCGGAAAATGATGGTTTTTAACTTTTATTTTGTGCGCGGTTGTGTTTTTCACAGGTTCCTGGTGGAGGATATCGTGTTATGGTGGCACATTAAAACGGTGCTGTAGAGATGAGGAGATCGGCAAAGACTGCTGTTAGTCCACCTCTCGTTAGTGCTGAACAATAATATAAAGGGTATGGATTGATTTATGATAAAAATTCACGACCATGGAAGTCTTTGAGATTTCAGTTAAAGCACCCCCTCTCAGTGCCATGTACCCACTTGTCATTCATTTTCTTCACGTAGTCCTCCAGGGCTCTCGGGTCCTCCAGCAGCATCCTGGGAACCTCAAACCTGTAGGTGTCCGACTTCTCATAGCTGTGGAAACATGCAGCGAGACACGCCCTGTGACTGTGGCCCCCATAGCTCAGGAAACCATGATGCGTTACAGGCAGAGCTTGAAGGGGGTCAAAGTTCATGACAGTGGAAGGGGTTAATATAGCATCCCCAGAGATGGAAGCTAAATGAAAATGTACTGACGAGACTCGACCTACTGTTCAAGCGCCAGGCCGTGCTCTCGGATGGCCTCCAGGTGCTTGGCGTAGCTGTAGTAGGTGGCCCGCAGGTGGACCCGGTCGTGGGTCTCGGCCGTCTCCACGGCATGCTGCCACTGGCCCGAGGCCTGGTAGAATTTGTTGAGGAGGTCAAAGCGCCGGCAGCTCCGGTACAGCCGCTCTGCGTCCTCCTGAACAAAGGGAAGGAAGGGAGGGAGGGAGCGGAGCACACCATTAAACAAACCCCCACATGGACGATTTGATCTCTTCATTTGCATATTGTTCCTACTACAAATAAACTGTGATAAACTATATTTGGTGAATCCACTTTGATCTGCTTTCACGCCCTCTCTTACGGTATGAGATTGGAGACCTTCCTCCAGCTCTGACTGGCAAACAGAGGGAGATGGTTACAGACACACAGAGGAAGGAGGACAGTCACGCTCCTCTTCAAACGGGCGGGAGAATGTCCTACCAGCATGCCGAGCTGTGTGGCGAGCACGGCCACCCTGGCGTCCAGCTCTGGCTCGGCCTCGGCCTCCCGCAGTGCCCGTGCCCCCCGCGCGTGCCCCATGTTGCCCAGGCACACCCGCGCCACGTCCAGCCGCCGGGTCTTCACGCACATGCGCGCCATGTTCTCCCACACCGCCTCGCTGTAGAGACACAGGACAGGAGGTCAGCTGACACTCTGCTACCACTGGCTGGCCATGGCTTTTGGTTTAGATTGTGTGTAATCAATTATCACCACCTTAGTTAATTGTACTGTATGAATGTGGATTTACAAATAAGCAAGGACACTAGAACAGCCAAGTATTTCAGGGCTATATCCTCTCCTTGTGGCACCATGAACTCGCACTGAAATAAACCGTAGGGCTGTGTTTCTTTGCTTTTTGCATCACTTGCTTTGCCTATATCTGCTGCCTATCTGTGTGTATTAGTTTGCCATTCCTGGAAGAAAGTGGGGTGCGAGGGAGCGTGGGAGCTGACACAGGAATGCAACGGCTGACCTCCCCTAAACCACGTTCTCCCAGAGCCTCCTCGCCACCACTGCGGATTCCACACCCATCTGTTCTTCATTTCGAGTCGCAGCCCCTCACCCTCCCCGCTCTACCAGATACAGATGTGCGCTGTTTATTAAAGTCAAGCAACAGGAAATTCCCCAAATCTTTAGGGGCCCTGCGACCGGCGGGAAGCGGCAGGCTGTGAGCTCTCTCAGCCCGGCCTCTCTGCACGGCGGCACTGGGAGTCCAGGACCACGGACGCCCACCTCTCCACTGCCATTTAGGTATATTTAAACACATATCACACGTTAGATTCACACTGTTGTTCTGGTGTACAGGTCGGTCGGACTAGAGACGGGGTGAAGCTGCTGGAGACAGCGGGGAAGTGAGGGAGGGGGGGTCTGAAATCTGTCACCCCAGTCCTTTTCCTCTCAGGAAACGCATCCTGTTGCTGTTTGGCGGCCGGGGCAGAGTGTTTGTCGCAGCGAGGGAGCGGGAGAGAGAGAGAGCACGCCCCGAGTCTCGCCACAACACTCGGCAGCTCCGTCCTCCCCTGCTCAGTGCAGAGCACGCACACAGCCCGATTCACTGCTGCCTGCCCGGGTCACAGACACCAAGATTGCCTTTCACATCTGGAGCTCAGCTGCACCGCACTGCCAGACAGGGGACCAAGGGGGCGCGGCGTTCCTCAGACCGGGAGAGTAATTTACAGCTGTGGGGCTCGGCGGCAACCCCTTTGCTGCACAAGCAGAGGATCTAGTTTCTTTTCTTCCATCCCTCCACCCCCGTGGAGAAGCGGATTTTCTTTTTCTTTTTTTAAAAGAGGCAACCGCCTCTGCAGTTTGCCTCCAGCAGCCCTCGGAGCTCCGAGGAAAAACAGCACGGAGAACAAAAAGAGACAGATAGGAAAAGAGACGGAGAGAAAGTTGCAGCAGCAGCGGCAGCAGTAGGGAAGCCAGAGGAATGGACCTGACTGCCTGCTGGATAAACCCACGTCTGCCTGCGGTGCCCAAGTCTGAGGAGGAGGGGTAAATGCTCCGGACTGTCTCACACTGACTGGATGAGAATGAACGGAGATGTTCTCTAGCTGAGATTTTAAAGCAGTTTTCATTCTTTCTTCTGCCCCCCGTTTTTAATTGTGATTTTCTGCGGCGGATGCCCCACAACTGATCGCCGGGGCTCGCTCAGCAGTGGAGGGGGAGGAGGCAGCAGAGAGAGACTGTCCTGCCGGGGAGTGGAGGAGCAGGGGGGAGGGAGGGTGCATGGCCGTGCAGAGGCTGGTGGCGGCGGCGGTGGCGGTGGCCCTGCTGTCCCTGATCCTCAACAACGTGGCGGCCTTCACGCCCAGCTGGGTGTTCCAGACACTGGAGGACGGCCGCAAGCGCAGTGTGGGTCTGTGGCGGCTGTGCCCGGTGGCGGAGCGCGGCCGGGAGGTGGCGGCGGGCGGCGGGCGGCAGAGCCAGGAGGGGGAGCGCCAGTGCCAGTCCCTGAGCTGGGGGTCGGAGTACTCTGGTTTCCAGGAGTCCCGCAGCACTGTCAAGTGTGAGTGAGGGGGAGGGACGGGGGGAGGGGGCCGCAGTCTGTGTCTTTGCTTTTGCTCAGAGCTCTTCCAAAAGTAGTTAATGTCAATTGTTTTGGCCTCCCACTCCAAAAACATTTAAGCCCTATTAGTTTAAAGATAGTGAGATTAATAGCGATACTGAAATGGCCCCGAGTCCAAAATAATTCAAATTGAATGAAAAAAAAAAAAAAAAAAAAAGAAATCTGAAACATGCCTCAAAGCATCTCTTTGGGAAGATGCACATAATTAATATCCAATACAGGACTTTAGAGATGCAGAGGTGACATATACAATGAAGAGGCTGGGGTGGAGGCTGGAGAAGCAAAAATAATCTAGTCATAGTGAAATCCTCTGTGAACCCCAGATAAACATCTGTCTGCAAAATCCAAACAACTGTCTCTCAGCCGAGGACCAGGTCTCCATTACAACAGCATTACGCCAGCCACTCTAGATGAACTGCAACACTGAGAAATCTGCAGCTACAAGAATATAGACTTGCCAGGGCTTATTGTGCATAGAAATATATGTTACAAATACTGCGAACTAACACCTAGTGTGAGGCATTTGAATGAACTAAATGCCGTTTTTGACCCCTAAGATTCCACCAGAACTTTTTAAACATAAACAAACTGTTTCAAGTCTTGTGGTCAGTTTTGAAAACATGGAAGATTGAAACCTAGTTTTTTGGTTTTATTTTAAAGCTTGAATATAACTGGTTGTGTGTATTGTGTCTTGATGGTGAATCAATTATAACAGCTTCCCAGGTGTCTATACTACAGGCTGACCAGGCAGTCAGTCACTCATGCCTCGTCTTTATTAGTAATAAGTGATTCGTAATCCTGGATTTAATGCCAAAAACATGTCCAGTGTGATAAAATGACAGAGCTGCCACCTCCACACACAATGACTGACTGCGCTCTGGTGTTGGCATCACACGGGCAGTCTCCCTTCACACAGACTGGCAGTGTGGACGGCCATGTATTTGTATATTGAGGAACAAGAGACAGACTTTAGCAGCTAACCTGATATGCAGGATTGAGACTATATTACAAGGGTTTGATATTTCGTCATCTTGTTTTTAAATTTTAAATACGTTTTTAATTCTGGATAATTTATGGTTGTAATGTATGCCTCAGCTATGAAGTGACACAGTGCAGTGGTCTCCAATAAATACCTGAATCTGTGCCAGTAAGTAATTAGTGATGTTGAGCACTTGTTTCTTAAATTACCACAACCAAAATGGCCACCGCGCTCCACTCCAGCTGTGCTCGCGCCTTGGTGCACAGCTGCTGTCTGACTGGGGCTTCGTGGTCAGGACCTGGTTGCTCTGAAAGGGGCTACAGAGACTAACACTGTTGATGTTCATTAAGTCAAGTGGAACTGTGGCCAGTGTTAGTGTTTGTCACATATTATTTGAGTACAGCAACGGCGTTTTAATTGGCCGACTGGAAAAATTAGGATTTGTTCTCAGCTGATTTTCTGAGATGAATAAAGAATAAGGAAGGAAGTCAATAAATAAATAAAGATAACATAAAACCAAGTTAAAATGACAGTTTTGGAGACTTGTGGCGAAAACCCACAGAACCTGCGTGGAGACGGGCCTGCTCTGAGGGAAGGCTGTGGCCTGGCTCTGATGCCCTGCTGTTTGTCCCCCAGTGCAGTTTGACATGATGCGCGCCTGCAACCTGATGGCCACGGTGGCGCTGACGGCCGGGCAGCTCATCTTCCTGCTGGGCCTGGTGGAGCTGCCCTTCGTCACGCAGGAATCCCAGTGGTGGGAGGAGGCCATCGCCGCGCTCTTCCAGCTAGCCAGTGAGTACCCCGCTCCCCAACACCGCCGCCTGCCCCCGGACTCCCACGTCTCAACGCACACACAGCGAGCTCCTCGATACGCTGCCGGTCACAATCTATTCCTAGTCTCTCGTGTCTGAAGTACAGGTTTCAGGTCAGATCTAGATCTCTCAGACCTCCGTGATTGCCTTGCGCTCCAGACGGCACGCTCACGGGGTTTCAGAAAGGCCTCAGAATGTAATTTGGGATCTTACAGCATTAATAATAGAGCTCAAATCGGGGCGAGGTTTCTTAGAAAGTTACACCGGGCTCAACACTACCTCTCTCTCCCCCAGCCTCGCCACTGCGCTGCCCGTCCCCAGCGCTCCCGGGGAGGAAACGTGACGCTCAGTCTGTGGAGCTTGTTGTTTGCCTCCGAGTCCCCGGTATTGTGGCACTGCGGAGCGCCTGGCTAATTTTAGCCCAAGTGCAGGCTGGTGGGCCGGAGTTGCTTGTGCACAGGCTGCGACTGTCGGGCGCCAGGATATCCCTGCTCAGGACGAGGAAATGCCTGTTACTACCTGTTATGCAAACCAGAAGAGCAGGGGGGGGGGGGAGCTGAGAGCTTTACATTAGAAAACTCTCAGCACGCTGATCACTGGGGTGGGAACAGCTGCTGTCCAGATAAGCGCTGTCTTTAATGCCTCTGTTTACAAAAAGTCCAGGAACACGGTCAGAAAACGTGTCCCTTCATGACAGTGGATAAGGACATGCATGTCGTTTGCACGCATCGCTAGAGCAAGTTTGCTAACCTGCTCCCCTGAAGCGATTCATTTGGAACCAATACAGCAACATTTATTCTACATCCTCTTCTTGCCAAAAAAGGAAAAACAATCAGAGCTTCTCAACTGTTTTTCTATAGAATAATGGTACAGAACTGCAAAACAAGTCTTATACTGTCAACAACATCTCTGTTCGCACCGACAACGCAGCCAGACGATTTTAGACGTGAAAGGGGTTATTTTCGTTTCCCGAACTGCTAAAATTACAGCTATATTGTACTGCTGCTCTGATAACAGTCAGCATTCAAAACTAACTAAAGAGAAACTGATCTAAAAAAAAGCGTAGTTGACAGAATTAATTCAAGATCACTTTTGGAGACGATGTAATCTTTCATTCTCTAGATTGGGTGAACAATCCTGGAATTCTAAGCAAAGATGTGAACATATAGAAAGATGTATAGTATTTTATAAATATTCACATCAGAATATACACTTTTTTCAGTAAATCTTAGTAAGTCTATGGCCTTTTCAAGAGACATGCTCTCTGGCTAGTTTAATCCCAAGCAATCCAAGGAAATATACAGTTTATTTCTAGGATGCAACAGTTTTCATCTTCTATTTCCACAGCTTGTCAGAGTGACTTAATAGATTTGTCAGCAGGATATTTGATTGTGTAATTAAGAAGCCTTTTCATCTCCTGTGTACGCAGCCTTGAAGCTGGTCTTATTTGTCAGGATGAAAGAGCTTGGTAGTTTAAGGTCAGACCCCAGTGGATATGACAAGAATGCCACAGAAACATCCCTCAGATCAGCAAAACACCAGCAGGCTCAATTAAGAGAGGAAATGTGGCTGGCAGGGCTGGCACTAAGCCTGGCCGTGATCTTGACTACTGTGCCTCATCCTTCAGAGATCTAAAACACATTCAATTAACAAGAGCCAAAAAATAATAATAATGTACCGATGCAAAATAATTAGCTGCAAGGAATACATGTAAACGTAGTATAACAGCGTAATAATATTGACATAAAACAATAAGGAACAGATGTGGATATTAGATAGACTGATCTTTAACAGCAGTTTGCTTTTAAATTCCCTTCTTGTCTAAGGTCAACACATCAGGTAATGGGTCTGAACCAAACAGACTTCTCAGTGTGAACTGGGTTTAGGCCAGACCTGAGCAGACTCGGCTAAGCAAACAGTGGTTTAGCATTGGTCGGCACCTGCTTGTTCAGTGGCTAGTTGCAAAGATGGACCTTTGAGAGGTTTATGGTGGGATACTCAGTAAAAAGCTTAGCAGGCTCTAGTTTATCATGGGGAAATTATTATAAAAACGTGGTGCAGACTTAGAAGAATGATAAAGTAATAAAAACAGTCTTAGACAACCAAAGGCTAAGCAAAGTAAATGCATATTGGAAGCACGGAAATAACACGGCTGACTGAAAAATTCCCAAGAAAATGTACCCAGATCAGATTTAAGGGGGGTGGGGGGCTCAGCTGTCTGGCTGACAACTTCCACAGCAGTGTCCCATCTCAAGTGAGGCGTGAGGGAAGGAAGGAAGTGAGGAAGGAGGAAATGCAGGAAGGAAGCCTCTTAAGTCCCCACTGTGCCAGAAAGTGCGTTTCACATCGCCCGCCGCACACACCGCCCTTCCACAGTCCGGCAGATTTCTTTTTCTTAGAAACAGAGGGTCAGCGCAGTGTAAACACGCCGGGCCTTTAAATAAAACCACCGCACACCCAGAACGATTCTCGGAAACCAAGTGAATCATATCCTAATCCGGTCGTATCCGCTTACCAGAGTGTATTTCAGGTTTTGGAATAAGTTATTCCATTGTTTCACTCTTTTTAAACATTCAATTAATTGTTTCAGGATAACACTCGGAAAACTTAGTGTGTCTGGTGGATTTTTGCTTACTAACTTAATCCCCCATGTCTTACATCTTTCAAAAAATAAAAATCAATTAGGAAAAAAAAACGTTTGAAAAGACGACGACACCGAATTAATACGATTGTTTTCCAGTAATAGGCTGAGGGCAAATCTAACGAAAACAGAATAAACAAATATATACAATAAAATAAAACAACCGCAAAACCTTTCACACTGCCAGTCTGAGACTCTTTGGTTTCTGGTCAGTTCTCACGGTGGCCTGGAAGATTTGATTCACAGATCATCCGAACACCACTTTTCCCAGACGGCGCGGCTCGCTGGGATTTCGTGCCACTAACCGTCCCTTCCCTGCAAGGTTCAGGCAGAGGGCCTGTGAAGGGAAATGACTTTGCTGAAATAAATCAGTTTATTTTGAGCCACTGGAGGAAGCCGCGGTCCCATTTCCTGCTGTCGGACAGTGAGCGATGGTAACGGTGTCCCAAAGACAGGCTCTCGGCAGGGGGCTCTCCTAAAATCCCCCCGCTCCCTGGGAGGTCCCTGTAACAATGTTCCTCAAGGACTTATCCCAGACGCTCTGATCTCACCGATATCAACACAGGCAGCGCACACACGAAAAGCACGTCTTTCAAGTTCAAACAAGGCAGGCGCAGGCAGGTCCGTGGCTGCAGGCCAGTCCAACCTAGTTTCCAATCCTAAGATCACGTACCAAATTCTTGTTTGTTTTCTAAATGAGGCAACAGTGATTTTGCCTCCAGGGAGCCCATATTAATTGAATCTGGTGAGCTCTAGCTCCACAGTAAATATTCGCAAAGAAAGTAACATGTTCGTTTTTAATTCTACATTAACTAGACAGGTCTTTTCCTGTTTTTTAGTCTCACTGAGAATCTGTGTAAAACCTGCCTAACGCACCAGCAAGCGTCAGGCACGCACGTCCACTGCTGACAATTATTCAGCGGACGCAGCCCTTCGGATTCGAATGCTTTTCTCCTTTCAAGGCCATGGGCTGCTGTCCCTTTGGAATTACACATGACACGAGGAATTTCACAGCAGAACCACGAGCCTCAAACAAGCAGCTCCAAATTCCTTCCCTGGCCTACGTGTGTGGGTTCATTTCTCTAGCCGTGGCGCAAAAACAACAAAGAGAAAAGTATTTCCTCCTCCCACTACATCACAGTGCTTATTACTGGAAACGGGGCAAAATATTGAGTCGTTGTTTGTTCCTGTGCTCCTGTGGATTTAATGAGTAAAGAAACACACCACATTACCTCAGGGTTAGGAGCAGGAATCAATTACATTCAATCCTACTGCACTATAAGTATGCTGGGATGCCTTAACTGAATATTTTGTGAAAAGGCTTTGGTCTATCTGTTTAAAAAATAATAATAATAAAGGAAAAATAAATTCCAAAGGACTTAAAAAAAACGATAAACGTCCTCTTGACAATTTGCTTCCTGTGAGCGATTGCTTACACTGAAGTAATACCTAAAGTCTGCAGAATTAATCAGCTATTTAATTGATTTTGTGGAAAACCCCCCCTGCCTCCATAAACAATAATAAACACTGAATTGAATGCCAGTGACATTAATAATGCTGTGAACGAGACTGTATTTGACCCCTATGGCTGTCCCATTTCCCCGCAGGTTTCGTGCTGGTGATCGGCCTGGTGACGTTCTATAGGATCGGGCCGTACACACACCTGTCCTGGTCGTGCTACGTGGATATCGGCGCCTGTCTGCTGGCCACGCTGGCGGCCGCCATGCTGATCTGGAACATCCTGCACCGGCGCGACGACTGCCTCACCCCGCGCGTCATCGTCATCAGCCGCTCGCTCGCCGCCCCCTTCCGCCCGCGGCTCGACAACGACTACGTGGAGTCCCCCTGCTGAGCCCCGCCACCCCTCTGCCCCCTGGGGGGCTCCAGACGGGACTGAGCGAACACTGCAGGAGGGGCAGATGGGGTTGGGTGGGGGCAGAGACACTGGCACTAACCCTACCGCTCCTGGCTGACTCACGGAGACGAGGGGAGGCTTTATTGCTCCTCACACTTTGGACTAACGTGCTTTGCTTTGTGTCGGTTCCCTTTTTTTCTAATTGCATCAGTTCGTGGTGTCCTACAAACTCTAGAACTCATCCAAACAGTTCTCACACCCGCCAGATCTCAAAAACCTGAGATCCAAAACCCATTGCTGCTTCATGGTGAACCTCCTAGAGTGACTGCTCAAAGATGGGACGAAATACGAGAACGCAGGCCGTGGAAGATGGAACAATCAAGTCTAGCTGTGTCAGAAAAGCACAAAAGCTGATCATTTTGCCTTTACAGCTTAATTTACAAATTTATATATATAAACAGTAAAACACAAAAATAAAATACTTAAAACACATGTGCAGAGCTCTGATTTACTCCAAGTTCATGTGGTTAGAAGATTTAAATTGACAAAGACGGCTCTATCACTAGTACATCAATCAAACAAAACAATGAACTCTGCAATCTGATGTTAAAGAATATTTGTGTGTTCACTCTCACACTCGGTGACACAAGAGAACAGTGAGTTATTAATGTTATTAAGTTAATAACGTGCATTTACTGCGTACAGGGCTGGAAGCAAATGAGCAGATGCAACAGTTTTTGAGTTTTGGATAAAGAGTTCATAGACAGAGGCTGAGCCAAATCAGCGAGAAATGAACAGGGGCAACTGCTGTTAATGACCATTATAGGAGCAACATTTGGTTCAGTTTGATTTACGATTTACAATTTTATTCCAAAGCATTTTATTAACATTGTAGTGGCATAAATTATTTCTTCCTACCATTAAAAACACTGGCAGCTTTCCCCCCGAACATATAAAAATAGCAGTTAAAAATCCCTTCCTTTAATATACGTATGACATGAATTTCCCAAATGTTTCCTAGGGCCTACAGCAACTGTCCATTCACTAGATTGAAGAGAGTTTTTATTTGCTATGTTATAGACCCCTTAAGTCATCACCAAACTGTATAGTGAGGTCCGATACACCAGACACCGCGGTGTTTGCAAGGAACCGCTTCGCTGACCTCTCTGTAACCTATTGTGAGAAGATGCCAAGCTGGATCTTGATGTCTTTCATTCTCATCCCATTATCATATTCTATCTTAATAAAAAACTATTTTCATTATTCATTAGACAGAGCTTACAAACCATAAACCAATGCACCTAACCACCAACAAACGTTCATGTGCGCCAGTTGACCAAGAACTGGATTTTAACTCAAAGTTCTGAAACTCTATACCATTAACTAACCACACCCACTGTATCTGAAACATATATAACTGTATCCACGTGGCCAAACTGTCAGACAACACGCGCCATTACGGAAAAGGACAAAGGGACACGAATGTAAAGCAACAATAAATTATATGCACTCAGTCAGGATTCATTTCTCTGGATCATCTCCTTGCTTGAAGTGGTACATATGCTGAATTGTATTTGGTTGTATTAATTATTTGCTATTACATTCATTTGCTAATGATGTTGTCAGAATTCCCTTTTGAAAGGAGTTCAAACAGAATGTGTTAATTTCCTATCTTAAAAAGGAATAAAGAATTATAATTATAAGATTAATAGTGTATTATTTGGTGCATTAAACCTTTGTACGACAGATATACAATACTTACAAGGTTCTCTTCATATGGGATCCAGTCAGTACTTGGACATCTGGTGTACACTTTCCTATTTAAAAAGTGTATGGATGTGCCTGTGTTTTAATGTTTTAATGGGCCAAAAATAAAGATTCCCCTCTTTTCCGGTATAAGGAAAGGCAGTTACATTAGGGGGGAAGGAAAACATTCTCTTCCTATCCATTCAACATTAATTTCATTCTCTTTAACATAAAACATGCATTCACTACACCCTGAAGCACAGCCCATATCAAAGGGGATGTTAATATTAGCCCTTTTTTACACAGCTACAAATAAACCTCAAACAGGGGCAATATGTACACATAAAATCACACCAGAAGATCAGATTTGGTCACAATCTCATTTTGGTGCAAACTGGAGGGCAGCACTAATGAGAGGCTATGCCAAACTCACATTACCCAGAATGCACAGAGCTGCCAGGACCTTCAATGCGAGAGTGAATTAATTCCTCTCGGTTTTCCATCACTCTGGCACTAGACCGCTGTGCAGCTCCTATATTCCCTTCACAGGATCTGCGTCAGCCCGGGGGGGGGGGGTGCAGGGGGTTACGGGAATCGTGCACAATGCCCTACTGTCAGTTCACAAAAATACTGTAAAAATAGCTGTCAATGAGGAACTTTCATAAAGCTGTCATCAAAGCTATTAAACATTCTGTGATTTCCGGCGAATCGGATATGGCATTTTTGTGTGTGTGTTTTTTATTTTAACAATAACATTTGCACACGGACATGGGAAGCAACCTTATTCTCCCGCGGGGAACATCAGGGAGAACATAGATGCAGGCAAAAGTATGTGAGGAAAAGGATTTAGGCAGAAATCCTACAAAATATCTACTATAGACCTAAATTGCATTCCTTCTTTTAGTTAAATAAATCATGATTTATTTAACTAAACGAAGTTTGCCCTAACATATGTAGCCTATATATGTTTCTCAAAACAAGATATTTTCACTTAAACCACTGAGATGTAACAGGCTTTGCTCTAAGCGCGTGTTCAGATTACAGCAAAAACACATTAGTGGGATTCACTCATGATTACATTCATTTCTATTTGAAGGCCCAGCAGACAGAAATGAAAGACATTCACAACAAACGGAGACAAAGCATGTCCTCCAGGAATGCGTCTAAAAACAGGACCGATTCTGCAGTAACAATGCTGAAAACCCACAGAGACTGTGCACGGCGTGTCAAGGCCTCGCTAAGAATAAAACACAGTGCACTTCCTTCGACTTTGAACTAAATACAGCAATTAAAGGGTTTAATGCTTCCCCAAATTGTCTCTGCCACGACTAGAAGTATATGAATAAACAGTGGCACTGGAGGAGAATGCCAAAGGGCTGCGCTGCGTGGCACGGTGCCACACGGTGCCCGAGACTCGTGCCATCCTGCACGTCCTGGCTTCATCCACTGGCCGACATTAAACATATTTTGGGTGGAGGCACATGTATGTGGTCCATAGCCAAGGAAGAATTCTCCGTATAAGAACCAACAAACTGCCTGAATAAAACTGACACGACCATAAACATCAAGGGTAATCGCAAGGCTAGGCCCAACATGTTCCATCCAATAGCCTGCCTGGAACCTGTAATACCCACAATGCTTTGTGTTACAGACAGCTGACCTTGTGAAATGATGGCATGGCATTCACACCCACTCACAGTCGAACATTTGTCACCTCTTGTGTATCACTGTGGGTTGTGCGCATCCAGGTGTACACACCGCTGATATAATCAACCCAAAAAGACGAAACCAACCCAACCCAAATCATGAAAACTCTTGCCCATCTCTCTGGAGCAGAACCCCGTAAATAGGGATACAGCCTCCACATTCCTAGAGAAGCTCCTACGTTTGTGACGGCTTCAGCACATTTCCGTAGCCGAGACGGCGGTGGGACAGGGTGTCCCCTACCTCTTGATGAGCTTGATGGACTTGAAGGCCTCGTCCATGTCCCCGATGGTCAGGTAGAAGCTGAAGTTCAGCATGGCGTCCCGGGTGGGCTTGTCGCAGTCTTCGAGGCCCACGAAGTCCCGCATCGCCCGCCGGGACACCATCTGAGGGGCAGAGGACGGGGCCGGAGCGCCCTCGCTCTCCCCAGGCTGCGAGAGAGAGATTTAGACTGATAGACACACTGCTCAAACTCCATTTTTGCCACCACACCTATAACTTATAGGGGAAAAAATTGCAAAAACTCGAATTAAATCAGCTAATAATATCTATCTAAGAGGAGGGTAACAGGACAGCGTTGGCAAGTAAACTGTAAGAGGCACTACAAAAAAAGCAAGATATAAGAGGGATAGAGAGAGAGAGAGAGAGTCTACTGACAGATTGAGCAGATTGGGGCTGGCACCGGAGACACTAAGAAGGAGAAGCCAGGGCAGCGTGGGGAGCAGAAGGTGACAGGGAGAGACAGATACTCACATCCGACCGAAATACAGAGCCCCTCCGAAACAGCAGCTGGAAATACGAGCCCCGGGGTGGGAGAGCAAAATAGAGAGAGAGCTGTGAAGATGGCTCTTACAGAAGAAGCAAATAAATAAAACTCACAGGAGCCCCGGGAGAGAGGACAGGAACAAACGGATGAAAAGAAGCGATGGAAACGAAAGCCGCTTGGCGAAGAAGGCTGTTCTAGGGTCCCCCAGGAGCAGTCGGTCACGGAGGGGGAGACAATAAACGAGTGTCGTGGGATTCTTCTGGGCCTACCTTGCAGGTAAAGTAGTAAAAGGGCACGTCGAGAGCCAGCAGCCCCTGCACGCCCGCCGGCCTCGGGTAGGAGTCCTGGAGCAGCAGCCCGTGCTCCTGCGTAGTGAAGAAGGACACCACCAGCACTTCGTCCTGCAGGGGGAGAGAGGTGGTCCGCCATTAGAGACCATACAGACAAATACACTGATGTTCTGGGCCTACTGAGGAACTCACACCTGATTTAAATTAATCTATTTTTAGACGTAGGGGCTATTTTTAGATACAAAATACCAGCTCTGTTCCCAGACTTCTCTATAATGCATGGGCACAGACGTGTAGCAAACAATGGCCCCTAACAAACTAAACCAAACCCCCCACCTGCTCCACGCGGGCAGGGCTGAGCATGGCCGGGTCCATCGCCTCCGTCTCGCACACAAACAGTCGGGGTTCGCTCTCGTCCCAGAACTGAGTGACCGGGCAGCGGCCGCACAACTCGCTGCTGTCCGAATGGGCCCTGAAAGAGAAGTCCACTCTCACCAAATGCAGGGATCCCAGGAATGGGAACCACATAAGCATGTCTGGTAACTGAAAAATGTGTGTTAAAATGAGATTGGAAGTTCATAAACTGATATAAGTGTAAATATATTTTCATACGGTTACGAAAGTGCTGCAGATGTCGGTTCTCTAGCCCATACTTATAGCAGTTACACGCACTGAAACCACAAACAAACCAAGAAGAGTTAATTCCCCTCTGACACAATCGCTCACCTCTCTGGCTCCTCTGCTTGGAAGCTCCCGGTAGGAGGTCGGCCGGTGGAGAAGTCGAAGTAGGTGAGAATGTCCATCTCCACATCGTAGAAGTAAACCCGGCAGTCAGGGCTCCCGTCGGCCTGGGGACACAGGACGAGGACAATCCACACGCACCAATGAGTAAACACACTGAACAATGTCACGGAGAGGCCAAGAACAGTTTGGTTACCGTGCCCCGGTAGCACGGCAGCCCCCACCGCACCCCCCGCTCACCCGGGTGACGAGCACGCTGACTTGGCTGCCATTGGCGTTGCACTTGACCGAAGACAGGGCCCCCAGGCCTGGGATGAGCTCAGCCAGGTTCTTTGCGGTGCAGTGCGGCTTTGCTTCCCTGTGGGAGACAATCAGACCCGGTGGAAATGGAAATCTGCTTCAGAGGGTGACCCCCACGCAACACACACGGACAACGTACTGCTCACGCCAATCCATGAGCGAGGACGACTCGGGGAGCGGTCAGGGAGCGTACCTGCGGGACAGATCGAAGACCTTCACGTGCATGGTGTCGGTGCCCACAGCCAGGAAGGTCCTGCAGACGTTCAGGAGCGCAGGGGTGCCCTCCACCTCGGAGAAGGCCAGGAGCTGCTTCACTGTGCCCTGCCGTGAGAGAGGCATGGGGGGGACACTGAGACATGCATCTGGAGTACGTTTACTATTCAAGACACAGAGACTAGGTGGTGTACTGGGGAAATCCAGATTATTAATGGAAAGTGCTCAGCTTTCTATACAGCTGCCTGCAGCCAGACGCCGGGGCAGCGGGGCAACAGAAGAGCGCAGGACTGACCTGCAGGGTCCGGACCTGCACCCGGTTGGGCTCAACGGTGTAGATGTTCTCCTCGTGCATCGCGAGGACCAGGGACTCGCAAGGGAAGGAGCCTGGGACGACGGGACAAGGATCACATTAAGACTAGGTTCAAATCAGCTTCTAATAGTGCAAAGGATGTTGATTATAAGACATCTGAAATGTTTCTCCTCGGATTGAACTGGCACTGCCCTCTAGTGGAGTTCTGACGAAAACAACATTTTACGTAATTATACAGGTTAACAAATGAAGGCCCTCTAAAGGACAAGTTTAACTGTGTTTTGGAAAACTAATGATTGTGTTGTTAATGGACCCCTGTCTGGGGAACGGGCGTCTCTGAGCTCTGGAGGGAATCCCCCAGGCGCCTCGTGGTTACAGAAATGGACACACGGTGTGATAATGCTTAACAACCGGCAATTTCACATCCTCTTAACCTGACCAGACCCCACCTGCGCTGCACAGAGCTCCGCCTGCCGGCTCAAATACCGACACCTGCTTCCCGTTCCAGACTGTCACGGTATCCTAACGGGAGGGAAGAAATGAGGGATGGATCAACACTATCTATTCAAGTGTTTGGCTTATGAAGCATAACCCTCAGAGCAATGGTTGCCAACCCCAGTCCTGGAGCAGCCCCTACTGCTGGTTTTTGTTCCAACCGAGCTCTCAATTACTTAATTGAACCTTAATTGAAGTAATAATTTGCTTACATTTGACTTTTTAAATTGTGTAACTGATAAAAAGTTAATACCTTAATCAGATAAGTTCTGTAAACATTGTTATACTTAACATAAAACCCCTACTGTTTAAAATAATTAAATGGCTCTGATTTAGGATATTATTACTTCAATTAGGGGTTCAATTAGCAGTAGGGGCTCTTTCAGGACCAGCGGTGGGATCCCTGTTCTTGAGCATGGCGTACCTTGGCGACACAGATGCCCTTGACGTGCATGTCTGTGCGCAGGCTGTGCTGCGCCCCTGTGCTGAAGTAGCTCAGGCTCAGCTGGTTGGGTGTGAGCTGCACCGCTGCCACCTGCTGGCTGAAGTGTGCGGACATGACGTGTTCCGAGAGGATCAGCACAGTGCTCACGCCGTTGGCGGCCAGCAGGTTCAGACCGGAGCCCCACTGGAGAGAGACACGGGGAGAGAGAGAGGACACCACTGAAAGCACGAGCACACAAATCAGAGTACGTGTCTCTCAAACTGCTAGGACGCGTCACAAGCTGTCACCGTGGATGAGTTTCTGAGGGATGGTCTCCTTGGCATACCTGGAGTTGGGTGACGTTGCCCTCTACCTCCGTTGGAGTCTGCAGATGCCATTGGCCCTTCCCGTCCGTCTTCTGCCCGCTCTGGTTGGTCAGATGCACCTTCCGCCACATGGCAATGCGGCCCCGGCCCGTCCCCGCCGCCAGGATACCTTAAGGCACATCGATCAGAGAGACTCTGAGAGATCAGAGCGGAAATAATAGAGACCCACGAACGGCACCCTGTCCTTTGGTTTAGGGAGCGTTACTGTCATTCCTAAACATCCCATACAAAGCAATGGTTCACTTTTCAGCTCCAGGAGTGTGGAAATGAACCCACCTTTTGCAGCACAGTACGACACACAGTTCAGCGTCTCTCCCGACTCAAAGCCCAGGTTTACATCCAGAGACAGCACGTAGTTATCATCTCGCTCCAGGTCCCAGAGTCTGAAACACACACCATGCACCAGTTATATTCCACTGTCCAGGGTCCCAGATGACCCATGACCTTCACTCCTGCATTGGGCCGAGTCCTTCAGAGGTATGCAAGACAAAGGCCCACGTAAATACCGCACCTGATGACGACCTCCCCCGTGGCCGTGATCAGCAGCCCCTGTCCGGCCCAGTCCATGTCGGCGCCGTGCCCACTCTTCCCACTGAGCTTCACCTGGACAAAGACACACGGCTTTTCACGGCACGACCAGCAAAGCCCACCAGACTCCACCACCACCCCACTGCTCTCTGTCAGAGCTTCTGTAGCTAATTAGGATTGGCATTTTATTTTGTTTATATACACACACACATATGATTATAATAAATAAAACTTCACTATTGTAAATGAGTTATCCAGCCGTCTGCACCTTCATGAGCTCCTGGGTGCCGCCCTCTGGCCCCACGCTGTACTGGGAGAGCAGCAGCGTCTCCGTGATCACTACCAGCATGTCTCGCCTCTCCAGGTACAGCAGCTTCTGCACGGGGCCGTCCGCACTCAGAACCTGGCTGCTCTTGCCCTTCTCGTCCAGGCAGTGCACGCCGCCTGCACAGCCCAGAGAGTGCGGATGAAACGCACAAAGACACACACACTTCCTGCCCCAGCGTCCACACACACCAGCCTAGAACGTGTTGTCGTTACAGAAAGCGGGGCGATCCAACAATCACGCAATATACGGGCAAACACACAAAGGGACGCACAAACACATGCTGCCCGGCGAAGAGACAGGTCACCACATATGAGTTGGCTATTCAACTAAGGGAAGGCTTTGCACAAACGAGCCCAGGAGCGGGCGAGTCTTACCGTCGTCGGTGCTGACAAAGCAGCTCAGCCCTTCCTGGGGTCCCAGCTTGAGGGACGTCCCCTTCCCAGCCTTCCTCCAACCGAACATGTCCAGGGCGCTTTCGTCTCCGCTCACTGCTGCCCGAGCCAGCTGTGCCACATCCCTGCGTACGGCACAGGCTGCCCTTACTCAGACCCTTAGCTTTAAGTTAACAGGTGACCGCGATTTGCACATGTCTAAATTTACCCTTTAATATCCCATTTGATTTATATATTTATACCCACCATGTGATGTAACTAGACCTATGACTGGGTACCCCTAACTCCGGCACCTAAAATTAAAATAAATAAATACCACAAATGCACGACAATGAAAAACCTCTCCAAATATACAGTAAATAACGGCTATTCCCTTCAGGTCCAGACGCTTGAAACACAGACTCCTCTCTCTACAATTCTACCCACACCCCCTCTGCCGCCCATGTGCGCGCAGGTTTGCCAGGCCGGGTGATACTCACTCTCCAGGAGGTGCCGGTCTGAAGACGCAGCAGGTCAATGGCTTGCCGTAATCATGCTTCACCAGCGGAGCCCCCTGCAGCCTGCCACGAGCGTCCGCCCTCCACACCGCCAGCACCCCCAGCTGTGCAGACACAGGCACACACAGACAGTGAGTGGGACACACTGCCCAATCTCTGCCATGCACGTCCTGTCATTGCACGAGTTCTCTCCCACGTATGAATCAGAAACAATACAAAACTGCATCCTAAAAAGGTCAGTGTGGATAAACAGTTCTTGCCTCCCTTACAAGGGTCAGGATAAACTTTTATAAATGGGAGAAATGTAACTGGATACCCCCCCTGGTACCCTTGGACCCCCAGGTGAGTACAGCAGCTCAAAGAAGAACAGTCGGGCTGGTCTCTGCGGCTCATACCTGGTCCCCAGTGACCAAGCGGCTCCCATTGCTGCTCCACTCCAGCAAGGTGATGCAGGCGCTGTGAGCAGAGGACAGCGTCGTCTGCTCCCCAGTCGGGTGGGTGTGTAAGAGCACCTCCCCCGTCTCCCAGCCCACGGCCAGCACGGGCTTAGCAGGATGCCAGCGCAGCACCGTGGGCTGGAACGGGCGCTCAATGTGCGAATTACCAACATGCTCCCCCTGTGCGACACAAAACCAGACAGGATACTGGTCAATTCACTTGGGCTGGACATTAAGCACCGAGGGAGTGGAATAATAAGTTCCCCGGGATCTTGAGTGATACAAATGTGCTCGGGTTATATTTATGCACAACTTAGAAGACTGCGGTTTGTGTCCCGTGACTCACCTGTTGGAGGTACAGATCAACAGAGCCCCCAGCGGCGGGGCTGAGAGAGGCCACCCCGAGCACAGGCTGGGACGAGTGCCAGGCGATCTGACAGGGCGCCCCGTTTGAGTCGGGAGCTTCAATACGGTGATCGAAATACACCGCCATGTCCCCTGGGCTGGAGTGTGCCTGAGGAACAACACGACATTTCTATATTTGACACCTGGCGAGAAGGACAACCATTCCTTATTAAAATGATAGTGCAAACTGTAACTCTGGTTTTGCGTATTTCAAATATATCCCCCCCCGAACGAAACATTGGTGTAAATTGGTACATTTTGCAGCTTCGTATCAATTTTAAGAGTATTCACACAAGGGCATGACACCTAGATTGTGATTGAAATTGGCAGAATTACTATCTTACCATCAAACATCAAAGCACGCACGTCAAAGTTCAAAAAGTAATCGATAGTCTTCTAAAGTAATAGTTTGCACTGAAAATGCATTTCTGTGACTCCTGTGTTTCATTTGGTTACATGATTGGTTGCTCAACTAGGACTCCAAGTTTATATTGATCCTTTCCCAATAGACTGTAGTCTAGCAAAGGGAGAAAATGCTTGTATCTCTACTTAACAACGTTTACAAAATACAAATCTGATTTAAAAAACTGCCAATAAGGGGTTTCTTGTTTAACTAAACAAACAGGTTAATTCATGTTGTCAAACAGTAAATGAACTGGATTTTGTTTGCTTGTTTAAATGCATGACATAGTCTTTTTGCACAGGGAATGTTTTATTACTGGCAAACGCGTCACTCCCAAACTGCACCTTACCGAGTCGACGTGCTTCTTGGTGGGCTCGGAGTCTAATCGAGCTCGGGGCTCGGAGGCCTCCTGCACAGTATAAGCCGGCCTGGGCGCAGACTAGTCTAAGTCATGAATACGATACAGCTGCGACAGATGCCGGTGTTTTACCTGTGCTGTCGCTTCTGTGCGGCGGCGTGGAGCTCGGTGTCCTCGGGGTCCTCGGGGTCCGGGATGGAGAGCCGCTCCGGATGGACGAGAAAAGCGTCGCGTCGTGTTTCCCCGACAACACAGCCGCCCTCGCCCGGCTTTCGAGGGAGGCGCTCCGGAAAGAGCCGAAGACTGGCGAGTTCACCCGAAGGCCAGTGTGCAAAAGCAAATACAGTTGATTTAATACGATGGTTTTGTTCATTCTGTATCGCTTTGCACGGTGTGGCAAGTGCACATTAAAATGCATGTTTGTAAATGGATGCAGTGTCAGTAACTGGGAAGCTTTTGTATTCTTATTTAAATTAGCTTTCCTCTCGAGGTGCATGAGATATTGATATTGCTCAGATTCACCTGGAATACGTGTTTTTTTATGAAAGCACCATTACACAGCAGCTAAACAAACTCTTTGTGCTCAGATGCGTGTTTGTATTTGTTGTTATTGATTTCCTGGATGGACTTTGATGCTCCAGGACGTGGTGACGAAAGTCCAGTTATGGGTGGCGCTTACATGTTACATAGTTTCGGTTTCTCAGCTGCAGAAGTGTTGACGTTTTACTGCGGTGCATCCAGGAGACATTTCAGCGGAAAATAAAATCTGCAAAGTAAGATTAAAAGCAGTATAAACTGGATATAGTAGTAGTAGTAGTAGTAGTAGTAGTAGTAGTAGTAGTGGTGGTGGTGGTGGTGGTGTATTCGTAGTAGTACTGCAGTAGTAGCAGTAGACTAAATATTTTAAGTTATTTTCTCGTCAGCCACGTTAATCCTCAGAAAAAGTAAAGTCCTCGTATTTGCTGTATGATCTGCATTTACATATGTTGACAATAAATGCATGTCGTCGTCATATGTGTGTGTGCACTTATTGATTTGCATATGTATGTGTTTATGAGTTTGGTATCTAATCCAAATAGGAGTATTGGTGGTATATCGTAAGATCACAACAACGTGAACGTTTTCTTTTTACCGTGAAGATGAATGACATACATTACAGCTTGAGGATCTATATTTAACAAGACACAATTCACGAAACACACCCCGCTTGTTTAAACGAGTGTAATAATAGTTAACCGCACAGTAGCTGTGTTTTCCTAACTTCCTAGAAAACCTAATTGGGGAACTTACATGTTTGTAACGATGCAGCGAGTATATTCTCCTTATCGTTACTTTACCTACATTGAAATTATTAGTGTAAAAATGGTCCCATGCTAGCTAACATTACTCAAATGCTTTAAAAAGCCACCATTTAGAATCACAATTCCCAGATACATGATATACTGTCGGCCCAAGTTAATTGGGATTCATTACAATATGGCATCTGCATGGCGGTTGATGTGACAGAAAAAACTGTTTCCTGTAACCCTATATGTTTATTCTAGCCAGGCTGAAAGGGTTCATGGATTTAATGAAAATAAGAAAAAACTACTTAAAAACAGATTTTTCATAAAAATACACTTACGCTTTGCTATTTCTCAAAGATAGGGAAAAATGGTGTTGTTTTTTTCTAGACATTGGTCAAATTGAAGCAACTGTTCACCTGTACAACATGGCTAAATCCTCAAGCCCGTTGAGTTGAGCGTTGCTTAATAACCCAGCTGGGCTGTATCCAGTCCGGCTCCATCTCTTACGGGTCCTCTCTGTTCTCAGGACAGCCGCACCATGGCCACATCCAGCCTCCAGCTCTCGGATCAGATACAGGAGGAGTTCCTGCAGTGCAAGATCTGTTTCGAGGTGTACAGGACCCCCCGCACCCTGTCCTGTCTGCACTCCTTCTGCGAGCCCTGCCTGGAGCAGCTCCTGGAGAAAGGCCAGGGCAGCGTCTGCTGTCCAGAGTGCCGCACGGTGACTGACCTGCAGGGCTGCGTCCGCAACGCCAAAGCCAGCTTCTTCATCAACAGCCTGCTGGACCTGTTCCGCTCCAAGACCGACACGCAGGCCGTCTGCTCGCTGTGCCCGTCCCTCGGGAAGACTCCGGACCCCGCCTCCAATCGCTGCCTGGACTGCGCCGACTTCCTGTGCGCGCCCTGTGCCCAGGGCCACCGCTGCTCCAAGCTGACCCTGGGGCACAGTGTGGTGAGCCTGCAGGACTACGCCTCAGGGCGCTACGACGAGGAGGCCAGGGGGAAGCAGGAGCGCCACTGCCAGAGCCACCAGGACCCCCTGAGGTTCTACTGCAGCACCTGCAGCACCCCCATCTGCAGGGACTGCCGCATGCTGGACCACTTCTCACACCAGGTCCTGTCCCTGACCCAGGCCGCCGCAGACAGGAAGCCCCAGCTGGAGGGGCTGATCGGCAGCCTGGACGGCAGTGTGAAGAGCCTCTCGCAGCAAGAGCAGGAGGTGGACAGCGCCCTGCAGGAGCTGAAGGAGACCGAAAGCATAATTAAAGATCAGCTCTCAGGATACGTATCTGTGCTGATCGACCAGCTTTTTGCACAAAAGGATGCAGTTTGTGCAGAGTTATCCTCTTTTGTTGAAGAGCAGGAGAAGAACTACCTGACCATTAAGCAGGATCTGCTCAGTCACATCAGCTCAGCTCAGAGCACCAAAGTCTTCTCCAGACAGGTCATGCAGATGGGGAAAGATTATGAGATCCTGGATCTGGAGAGCAGCATTCAGAGCCACATTGAAAGACTGCAGAAACTCAGCATCCCTGCAGTGGGAGAGAAAACCCCTCTTCTGGTATTTAATGAAGACGCTGTGAAAGACCGTTTCAGAACTGGAATGTTCCAGTTAAGATTCGACCCGTCCAGTGATCCCGTGGAAGATCCGAACGGGAGTAACCCTAGCGTTAAACCAGTACCTGAGAAATCAACCCAGATATCTTCAGAGACAAATTCCCAGCCACCAATCACGCCCAATGTATTGCAAATACAGTCTCAGACACAAGCCTCTGCCGTGCTTCTACCCAAAGCTCAAAATCCAGTTTCTGTTGCTTTTTTACGTTCCTTAGAAACTGATGACGACAACAACAACTACACTGAAAACATAACTGGGATCAGCCTGTTCCCCGGCGGTGACATCGTCATCGCAGATAACAGTAACTTGGTAATAAAGAGGTTCATCCGAAACGGGGTCTTAAGGAGTACGTTTTCCACTGATAATGCAAACTGGGACAACCTTAATCCCTTCAGCCTCGTGGTCTGTGACGAGACCATTTACTTCACCTCAGGCAGCCGGCTGTACAAACTCACAGACGACGGCGATATAGTGCAGGTGTGCAACTTGCGAGGCTCTCACTCCGAATATGCCATCGCGTCCTATAACAATGAATACATAGCGGTCAGTGAGGGCACGTCCTGTTGCCTGTCCCTGTACGATGCAAGAGGTGGCCTGGTGGGACGCGTTCAACCCCCCGACGGAGGGAGGTTTGTCTTCATGGCGATCAACAGGAGAGAAGAATTCATTGTCTCTGACACCATGAAGAAATGCATTTATATCTTTAACCAAAAGGAAGAGGTCATTAACATTTGCAGCTCGGCAGATTCTGGTACCTTCAACCCGAGGAGCATCTGTGTGGACAAGTGGGACAACATTTTGGCAGTGGACGGTGTGAGGGTCCATTTGTTGTCACCTCGGGGAGAGTTCGTGCGAGTCCTCCTGGACTTAACCGGCCAAAAATACGTCCCAAAACTCATAACGGCCGATGACCGTGGACACCTCATTATGACCGATAGGAAAGGAACTATTAGAATCTACAAAATGTCCTACTAGTTGACTGATCGGTTGTGTCTAGTGGGATATTACTGCAACTTAATGCTTACAAAGCATTTCGTCAGTACTAAACTCATATACAGTAGTACGTCTGAAGGACCAATCTGCTCGGATCGTTTGTCAATTAGGAAAATCTCCATCTAGTCTACGTGTAACGAAACATATATTGTAAAACCTTCAACATATAGATCATTGTTATTGTCTCTTTAAGTTTGTGCAGATATAGATATATTATTTCTCATTCCGCAGATATTCTTTCTTCCTTTGAATATCATTCTTTCTTCTGTGTTCCCCCCACATTGTCTTAATCTTGTTTTTATTTTCTTTACTATTATTTATTTCTGCTGTTTGTGATGCTTTGTACCCTCTCCAATAATGTGGTGTTTTCAGGTGTGATTTAATTATTGTAAATTGACTTTGTAAAGCATGCTGAGATGGTTCTCACCCTAAAGATGCATATATGTTTGTACCCTTTAATTTGCATGCTTTTATTACTTTTCTACTGTTTGAAATATATGATATCAGATCATAACTGGACCAATTATAGTTATACTCAAGAGGCACGTTATCAGGACTTTCTTCAGCTTACAGTTTATTAAGAGTCGGAAACATTATCTAATTACCCAGCAGGCTGTTGAAGTGAAAATAAGATTATTTTTTTTTATGACTCTTGCATATTTCTGTTGACTCTTCAATGTTGATAGTTTTTTCTTCAGTACATGTGAATATTAGCCTTGAGGTGATTGATAAGGTTATCATCAGACCTCAAGAAACAACATATATTTTAAAAAATGAAAAAGGAATTTAAATAAAATGTTCCAAATAAGTCTGATGCCTTTTGTCTCCTGTTGTCCCCTTGTCTTTGTCTCATGGTGATGGCCTGTGTACAAACTTCTTCTTTCATAGTAGGCTGTGTTGTGGGGATTCACTCTTTACTCGCTGTGCGCAAAGGGAGTCTCAATATCAGTAGTTTCTGTGCAGAACTCAAACGCATTGGGTTCAAACAACATACTTACACAGTCCTGTTAATGTAATTAGTGACATAACTGTGTAAAACAATATCTGTAGTTTTGACATCCTAAGATGGACTCCAACCCCGTCTGAGCCGGTTCCTGTTTCCTTTAGTCGAGTTGTTGAGCGGGGGGATGGGGGAGGTCTGTGCTCTGTCAGTCTTGAAGATTGACAACATATATAGATATTAAACAAATCTCTCAGCTGCTTGAGTGCTTCATTTCAAACGTTTTGTCTGGGCTTCCTGAGTGTAAGTGAAACTGAAGGCATTCCTCAGCGAAGCAGGACGGTGTGTGGGAGGGTCTGCGGCGATATCTCTGTGTGCTTGTGAACATCTGTCTGTAAGCAGGCACTCCCGGAGCTCAGGGGAACTGAAACGGGTGCAGCTCTCACAAGTCACTGGGACTTATTCGTGAACCCGGGGAGACTGCAGCTGGAACCTCGCGGTAAGAGTGGAAAAAAGACAACATCAGTCCTTTTCTGGCTTTAAAGTCCTCCATTAACGCTGAGCTTTTTTGGTTACGGTAAAGAAATGAATGCAGGAAACTAAAGTGAACTATTTCCCCCGGCGAGGGAGTTGCCACATGACAAAGATGAAAGAAATGTAGAGCAAAGAGTTTTTAGAAACTCTCCGTGCTAATTGTAATTACTCTGATTCTGATTGCCTTTTCATTACTCACTCATTTGTAGAGTTGTTGATTTCTGATTTCACATTAGCTCTGTTTTGTTCCCTGCACTGTGTTTTTTTAGTGTTCGTTGAAGTAAGAAATGTCAGTTGCTATCTGAGAAGCTTTCATGGTTATGGAGTGAATGTGGTTTACACATTTTTTGGTTAACCTGCTTGTCTTATTTCAAAAAGACTTATGGCAGTTCTTTTCCACATAGATAAACCTCATAGGATTAAAATATCAATAGCAGTATACAATTCAAAGTTTCATATATAACAAGCATTTGACATCAAAGAATTAAAAGACAATCAGGAATAAAAGCATTAAAAAGTTTGTCATTTAAAGACTTCCTCTGAGAGCGTGGGTGACAAGAAAAAAAGTGAGATAAAATGTTGACTATAGGACTAAAGTGATATTCAATTTAGATCATTTACCACTAATATATATATATATATATATATATCAGGGCTGTGATTCAGCAGCCCTCGTCTCTCACTCGAGGTCCTGCAGTGAAAGATCAAGGCCCTGACTTTTCACTTAAATGCAAAATAGTCCTTTCACTTTAAAATTCCCTATGAAATACATATTTGGTTCTTTTTGGACATTGGTAAAGCTTTAAGCAGCTGTTCACCTGTAATAACCCAGCTGGGCTGTATCCAGTCCGGCTCCATCTCTTACGGGTCCTCTCTGTTCTCAGGACAGCCGCACCATGGCCACATCCAGCCTCCAGCTCTCGGATCAGATACAGGAGGAGTTCCTGCAGTGCAAGATCTGTTTCGAGGTGTACAGGACCCCCCGCACCCTGTCCTGTCTGCACTCCTTCTGTGAGCCCTGCCTGGAGCAGCTCCTGGAAAAAGGCCAGGGCAGCGTCTGCTGTCCAGAGTGCCGCACGGTGACTGACCTGCAGGGCTGCGTCCGCAACGCCAAAGCCAGCTTCTTCATCAACAGCCTGCTGGACCTATTCCGCTCCAAGACCGACACGCAGGCCGTCTGCTCGCTGTGCCCGTCCCTCGGGAAGACTCCGGACCCCGCCTCCAATCGCTGCCTGGACTGCGCCGACTTCCTGTGCGTGCCCTGTGCCCAGGGCCACCGCTGCTCCAAGCTGACCCTGGGGCACAGTGTGGTGAGCCTGCAGGACTACGCCTCAGGGCGCTACGACAAGGAGGCCAGGGGGAAGCAGGAGCGCCACTGCCAGAGCCACCAGGACCCCCTGAGGTTCTACTGCAGAACCTGCAGCACCCTCATCTGCAGGGACTGCCGCATGCTGGACCACTTCTCACACCAGGTCCTGTCCCTGACCCAGGCCGCCGCAGACAGGAGGCCCCAGCTGGAGGGGCTGATCGGCAGCCTGGACGGCAGTGTGAGGAGCCTCTCGCAGCAAGAGCAGGAGGTGGACAGCGCCCTGCAGGAGCTGAAGGAAAAGAAGAGGTCCATTGAAAGCGCCATTGAGGAAAATGTGTCAAAGTACCTGTCAATGATTGAAGAACAACTTGCTGCACTAAGAGATTCCACCTGTGCAGAACTGTCCACTTTTGTTGACCAGCAGGAGCAGAACTATCTGTCCATTAAGGAGGATCTCCACAATCACCTAAAGTCAGCTCAGAGCACCGTGGCCTTCTCCAGACAGGTCATGCAGATGGGGTGTGACTGTGAGGTCCTGGATCTGGAGAGCAGCATTCAGAGCCACATTGAAAGACTGCAGAAACTCAGCATCCCTGCAGTCAAGGGGAAAACTCCCAATCTTATTATCAATGAAGACATGGAGAGGGAATTTACAGTGAATAAATTGTTTAAACTAAGTTATGGTCCATGTGGAAGTGTTCTGCAGAAACAATCCAATGCTGTTGACAAGGCGGACAAAAGTTCTGCTGAGACAGAGGAGAAGGCATGCGCTGAAATCAACATCAAGTCAGTTAATACAAATTCAAAGACACAGCTTAAACCTGAAGTGAAGGAAGAGCCTACAACATCTACTCAAACTGTTTTGAGCTCTGTCCTCCCACAAAAAGTACCCCTGACAACAGAGATATCAGAGACTAAAACAAAAACTGCCCGAAAGGCAGTCTTTGTTTGTTCATTTGTCACTGGAAGGCAAGATGAATTAATTCCACACATAACGGGCCTCAGTTACTGTAATGGTAACATCATTCTGGCTGATGAAAGCAACTCTATGATACGATGCTATGATGCTGAAGGTAAACAAATGAGTGAAATTTGCACCACAAAAAAAATTCGACCTTGCAGTGTCACTGTGTGCGGGGAGTCGGTGTACTTTTCCTCCAGGGCGAAGCTTTATCGAGTCCTCCCGCATAACAAGTTCAGGTGCAACGAGTTGCGTGGTCAAAACTCTCAGTACCCCATCGCATCCTATAAGGACCGATACATCATAGTGAGTGAAGGCTCCTGCTGCAGCCTGTCGCTGTATGATCCCAAAGGCCGACGTCTGAGTACAGTTCAGCCAAAGGACTACCTCGGGGGGACGTTTCTCTTCGTGACAGTCAACAGCAGGGAGGAATTCATCATCTCCGACTTGGTGAAGAAATGTGTTGTTATTTTCAAGAAGGGCGGCGAGATCGTCAACGTGTGCAGCTCCACCGATTCCAACTCCTTCAACCCCTTCAGCATCTGTGTGGATAAGCAGGACAATATCTATGCTTTGGAAGGTTCCCGGGTTGTCCAGCTGTCCCCCAAGGGAGAGTTCCTGCGAGAGTTTTTAAGCTTTACAAAATACAAAACACGGCCCAAGCTTCTCACCGCAGATGACCAAGGCCGTCTCATCGTGGTCACTAAGGGAGGAATGGTCTTTATCTACAAATTATCGTACTAAGTCCCTGGCCTGGCAGGGCACACACTGTTATCTGGGTTTGGTCCCAACCATGTTATTAACATTCACAGTAATGTTGACCTGGCAAGCTGTCTGCAATTCCACCAGAATTGTGTTGAGGTCCCTCTCCAGTCTTAAATACAGATGTGAGCAGGGAGTTTATTCCAGGAGACAAAAGACAAGCAATCCAGCTCATTTAATCGATCTTCGAGAGCATCTGACAGAGTGTTGTTCTATCTCCATTTCTCCTAATGTGTTGTTTTACTCCCATTTTGTCTTAAAACCCATCCCCTGGGTCATGTCTTAAGTGGATACTTAACCAAGTATGTTGACCTATACTTTCTCTTCTGTCATACTGTACATGGTTTTGTTTATTATTTGTATCCTATGGTTTAGAGTACAAAATTAGTCTGTGCTCAGTTTTTCATGATTATTTTTATATCTGTTTATCTCTATTTATTTGCTGGACTTGTAAGGCATTTTGTAAGGCATTGAAGATGTTTTCTCTGTGTGTCTGTGAAGGAGGTCACTGCCTTTCTGTGTACGACCTCTTCCGAGTTCAAACTCGATACCCAGAAGAACAGGGTTTGATAAGAACCGGTTTAAGATAGCAGATTTGGGCTAATACATCAAAAGAAGCGCTCGAATGTGCTCTCACTTATATGGGTCCAGCACCGGAGTTGTTCTTTTCTGTTGTCCTGCCAGCATATAAATGCCTGTACTTCTTACGTCTTTAGGACAGTTTGTGGGACGGCTCCATGAATGGTCCTCATTGCGGCTGCTCCGAATGAATTCCTTTTATTAACCCCACATCTCTTTCTCTGGATCATATTATTTTGGACTCTTCAGTCTAATAACCCATTTCGTTTGGCCGTCAATACTCCCCCACACATTTTAAATCTATTCAACCTTCATAAGCAAGGACATGATTATAGTGTATGTGTTTATACAGCGTGGAGTAGACTATACATTTGTGATGCATAGAACTCATTTACCCCACAAAAGTGATGTTAAAGAAGTAATGACCTAAAATGTATTAATATTTTGTTTTCAAATGGTGCAGAGAATAGTCTAACATGAATGGCATGTATATGGTTATTTCATATGAAGGATTAAAATATATAAACACAACTAAAGCTCAATGCAGTTTGTTTTAAATCTACAGAACCAACCAGCATTAAACACTTTACTACACCCTTTAATAAACACACTTCTTACATTAGTCAGTAATGCTGCAGTATAATGTTGCTAAAGATTAACTAATCATTTACTTATTGAATTTAATTAACTAGCTCTCTATATACTCTAACTTTCAAGCAAAGTTGAATGAAATCACGTCGATAGAATTTAATGCCAAGCTAAGCCACGTTTTGTTTTGGTAAAAGCGCTCTGGCACTGAGGCCTACATTTATTCAAAGTACACCGCGTACATCATGGCTGTGATGAAAATAGAGCTGTTCTTAAGGGACAGGGAGACGAAGTTGTCGTTCTCCGTGTCCCACAGTGCCCTGCTGGCAATATTCACGCCCTGGCCTTTTTCTTCTCCCACGAAGACCGTCACGACGTATCGGTAGCGGTCGAACCCCTGCGCCTCGGTCAACTTCAGGATGTCGTCCGCCAGTTTATCCGCCAAATCCTTGCAGACGCTGTGGTCATACATAACCCCCGTAAACGTCCCTTTCAACAGCTCTTCGATTTGCTTTTGAAGCAGGTGTGGCATGAATTTGCGCACAGGCCCCATTCTGTAGGTGTTGGCCACTTTGGCTTGCTCCTGATGTGACTGCGAGGAGGAGCCCTGTTCCGAGTCGTCTACTTCTCCGGGTTCGGCCACGTCAAAGTGGGTCACACGGAGGCTGCTGTCCTTCAGGCTGTCGGTCAGGAGTTTCTTGGTGTAACTTTTTTCAAACTCGCTGCCTCGACGACCCTGCTGGGGCACGGGCTCAGGCTTCGGCTTCACGTCCATTTATGATCTTACAGGGGGTAACTGCAAATAAATCAATCGATCAATAAAAACTACAATCAGAGAACAAACGGCTGCAATACCAACGGCCTCCGCACAAGGGCGCCGCTGTTAAGTAGGAGCAAACAGCATCGCATGCGCATGCGTATCACTCACGTCCACACAGCGGGCGCGTTCGTGTCGCGCAGATTTCCGCAGCTCTGCGCAGATCTGCAGAATCCCACCGATCCCATTGGTGGAGCCGCGCAGACACCAATGCGATCGGTGGGATTCTGCAGGTCTGCGCAGAGCTGCGGAAATCAGCTGCGCTGCAAGAACGGCAAATGGCAGTGTCAGGTGTTTTCGCCTTTTAAATCTAAACAGTTTTTTTTTGTAGACATTTAAATAGTTTAAATATTCTTCATTCGTTTATGAAAGCAATATTATAAATGTATAATATTTAAATTCTGTGCCACAGCGCGGTTTCAGGAGAATGCACGATTAGGCACACCTTGAAAGATGAGCAAAATGTAACTAATATATATTATGAATATTACATTATTAACTGCTGAAAGTGTATGATCCCCCCCAAACACACAAAGTTCTATTAATGTACTTTTCAAATACTCCAATATTATTTCTGTTATTATTACTACTACATTTTCTTATCCAGGGCGACTTACAATTAATAAATCACATTATTTTATATACAATTACCCATACACATCAGGTACACGAATAAGACATGGTGTTAATATTAGCAGTGTTTGCGAGCCTCCGGCAGGGGGGTGAGGCTGCCTTAGAAACCGCTGATGTTGGTGGAAACGCAGCTCCTGTCTGGCGCTGCACACACAGCACAGGGCTATTAAACACAACTGAACCCTTACACCCATTCAACATCTGTTCCTCCACACAAACAGGCGATGGACGGCAATGTAGGAGGTATAAACGATCTGCAGGAGCAGGTCCACCGGCTGACCAATGAGAATGTAAGTATTCCAGCCTAATTGGGGAAGAGACCCCCCCAACCCAATCAACGATGGTTGTGTGAACGGTGAACGATTGCATATATGCAACATACATTCAATTATAGCTGTTTTTGTTTGTTTGTGTTTGATTATTTATGCATTTCCTAGGGAGGCTGTGCATTGTATAATAATAAAAGGAGCACGTTGTGCTGTAGATTGGGTGTAGGTATGGAGTTGTAGGATACAGCTCTGGAAAAAATTAAGAGACCACTCCAAGTTCAGAAATCAATGTTAAGTGGTCTTAGTTTTTTCCAGAGCTGTATATATGGTATTCATTTCTGAACAGCACTCTGGTCTGTACTTTCTCACAGGTGCAGCTCCGGGACAAGAATGAGCGTCTCTACAGTAAACTGGGCGACCTGCAGGGCAAGCTGGGGCGACTGGCCGGATCGAAGACCGACCTCTCCTCCAAACTGGTCTTCAGCGAGGAAGAGAAGCTAAAGGTGAGAGATTGAGAGTAGAGCGAGACTGAGACCCTGAAAAATACAGTGTTTCTTGTATAAGGAGGAAGGTTGTGCAGGTCTGAATTGCATCTGTTCCTGTATGAATAAATTAATGAATTTAATGATTATCATTTGAAGTTTACGGGTTGTATTTATGCTGAGATTGAGATGTTCCTTCACACTTGCCTAAGCAAATGCGGAGAAACAGCCAGGCACCCATCACTTGAGCTGGGACTCTGGGAGGCATTTTCTATGCACTTTTCCAGAAAAGGGAGGAAAAATACATTCTGCCAAAGATACCACTGTGGAAAAGTTTACTCCCGCAAAGTGAGACGTAATCGACAAGCTGATCCTTTCTCCGTGGCTTCTCCCAGATCTCAAAGGATCTCATCGAGGTGCAGATACAGAGCAACAAAATGAGGGAGCAGCATGAAGCCGAGAACTTCGAACTGAAGAATAAGGTGAGAGTCTGGAGCCAGCGCTGCAGTGCTCCCCCATCCCCCCATAGACCTTTGCATGTCGTGACAGTCCTTATCATGAGCGCATAAAAAAACTCAAACAAACAGAGGCCCTGATGGGTTCCCTGTGGGCGAACTGTGGGCGAATCGACGGTCTCTTTCATCTGCTATGGAGCGGGGCTTTTGCCTCCAGGATGCCGAGAGGGAAAACAAAGATCAGCGAGTTTGTTGCATAAGTTGGGTATTTTACATGCGAGTGTTTCGTGGTTATTGGCACGGTTTGAGGAAGGACTGTCAGCGCAGGACTGCAGAACCATCTAGTGCAGAAGATGTCCCTGTTCACTAAAGGAAGCCCATGAGCTGCTTCTTGCCGCCCTTGTGTGCCTGTTCCTCTCGTTGATACGGTCTGTCAACAGCTCTCCTCCTCCTCCTCCTCCTCAGATCTTGTCCCTGGAGAATCAGCTGGTGGAGCTGGAGATGGAGCGGGACAGGCTGAGCCGGGACAGCCAGGCCGCCGCGGGGCACCTGCAGGTGGCCGAGAGGAACCACAAGGAGCTGGCGGACGAGTACATCACCCTGAAGAGCAACTACTTGGCCCTGTGCAAGGAGCACGAGCAGGAGGTCAGTCTGGGAATGGACGTGGGAATTGACTAGACCCGAGACACGGAGAAACACAGAGGAAAGGATTACGGTGCCCAGGGGGACAAAGAAAGAGACACTGGAAGGCAAGGGAATGAATCAAGCAGGAAAATAATAAGTAACTGCGCTGTCCACAGGTTTCTCGGAACGAGGAGCTGAGCGCCGAGCTGCTGGGCCTGGCCCGCGCACAGGACGCCCTCCTCAAACAGCAGGACAGCCGGGCGCGGGCGCAGACACTGTACGGGGAGACTGCCCAGGAGCTGGAGAGGGTGCGGGCGCTGGTCAGCCGTCTCTCCCAGCGCAGGTCCCGGGTGAGGTCACTGCTCACACTACATGCTACACACGGCTGCCTTTCTAGAATCTGCAGAACAGACAGGCCGCCAGGAGTCAGGTGACTGACAGACAGGTCCTCACCCTTTACTGGTGGCCAGTATAACCCCAGGGGGCAGTTGTCATCATCTGTGTTTAGCCTCCATTAACACACAGCCTGACTGTTCTGAGAAACCCAAAGAAAATTGCACCACACACCCCCAATGAAAATAATAATGCACCCCACTAACATACAGGAAGTAGTAAATATTATGAATGAACCCATTACATTATAAACAAAGGGAAATTCACAACACGAAGACTGGAAGAATAAAATATAAAGAAAAGAATACAAGTACAATATCCTGTTACATCACAATATCAGAATGGGCTGAAGTTTGGAATGCAGGTCAAGGCCAAACACTAGTGTACATGTGTGTCTGTAAACGTGTAAAAGTAAACGTGTGGGTCTGTCATTGCAGCAGCTGATCTTGAAAGTGTTTGTGTTGTATCTTTCTTCACAGCCAAAGGAGCTGGCAGCGTCAGAACAGGATCGCAGAGCCCTGGAGAGAAGCGTGAGTCTACCGGTTATCTCCTTCTGGTGTGGTCAGCGAGTGGTCACCGAATGGTCAGTGGCTACCATGAGCCCGACATGACGCTGCGCTCGTGGTAGCCACTGAACAATTACTGACCGTTCACTGACCACCACAGACAAACTCAACTGCACTGGACTAAAATCGCTCCGCTGCTTCAGACACATACCTCGCCATGCCTCTTGTTTTTCCACAGCTACTGGGGAACCAGGACCAGATCAAGGAAGAGCTGGAGAGAATGAAGAGGAGCTATGAGGAGCAGCAGCACAACCTGGAGGAGAAAGTGTGAGCAACTAAAAATAATGAAGAATAAATCACAAAGGGCAGAATGTTTTTGCGATTGATTGTGCACCTGATCTATTCATGTCATGTAATTGATGTGAATCACACGTGGCACGCTGTGTCCTTTTCAGCGTGGCCATGGGCAAGGAGCAGCAGGCGAACAAGAGGGCCATCCGCAACACGCAGCACAAACTGGCCGAGCAGTCTGCGGTGAGGACAGTGAATTGGCAGTCTTGGTCTGCCTGCAAACCCATGGGTTAAATTACTTTTCTGTCAAGTGTGGTACAATTGCTGGAGCTCTATTAACCTAAATACCTGTCGCCTGTGAAGTTTACGGACTGAGCCATGTGCTCTCTGTGTCCCAGGCTCTGTTGAGCTCCCAAAGCCAGCTGAAAGAGGTGGAGGCGGAGAACTCCAGGCTGCAGCTCCAGCTGAAGGAGCTCAATGAGGAATATCGTGCCCGGCTGGTTCGCTACCTTCAAGACCTGGCCGTGAGTATCGGAGCCTCCGCTAAGAGCTCCGGTATCGAAAGAGGGCTCTTCCTAGTTAGACTTCTTGGTCACTTCTTGAGATGTTGTTCGTGTTCTCCTGCAGGAGTACGTGGACGCGTCTGCGGGGGGCCAGGGGGCCAAGAGACCCCCAGAGAAGTCCAAGATGAAGACCTTCGTGGACAACATGTTGCAGGACGTCAGGGCCTCCTACAGGTCTAGGGAGGAGCAACTGGCCGGGGCCGCCCGCGGGTACAAGAAGAGACTGCAGCGGCTTGTGAGGACACACGAAACCCTGCTCATCGCCTACAGGTAGGTCCTCAGCCCACGGCCTCTCTATACCACACGGATGAAGGTCTTGAGACGGCCCTGTTCTTACAGCTGCACTCCATCACAGAATGCAACGGGAGCAGATCCTGGCCCTGGGCGAGCACAGCCTGGACCCCGGGCCCCCCGAGTCCCACTTTGGCCTCCCTGAGGGTGAGCTGCAGAGTGAGCAAAGCCGGGAGCTCGGCCGCCTGCGAGAGGACAAGGCCAGGCTGGAGAGCCGGCTGAGAGACGCTCAGGAGCAGGTAAAGACCTCAGCTCTTTGCTAAAACTGCTCAACCACGCTGTCCTTCACAGCACAACAACACAAAGCTTCACATTGTTTGTCCTGTTTTGGTCCATGCACAAGCGTCGCCATTCAAATGCAATTAATTAATTTAGAGTAAGGGCCATCTTGAACTTGCAATGTTCTTCTGCGTGACTCTTTTTCAGAAGAGTGTCCTTGAAATCCAGCCTCAAAGCGTCTCTTTCCAGGAGTGAGTAGACCGATCTATTTATCTTTCACTTAGTTTTTAATAGTATTTAACTAAATATAGATTCATTAATGGAGATAAACAACAACAACAACAACAACCATGGTCATGGCTCGGTTCCTACTGAATATTGACACGTGGCTCTGACTGCTCTCTCTCTCAGGTCAGGAACAGCTGGGAAGGTCACAGAAGACACCTGGAGTGACATCAGAAAGCAGCTGAGGGAGTTCACACATTCAACCCAGGTAAATAAAGATATCTAAATGGTCACCAGCAAAGGCAGACACCTTGGAAGCTCCTGGGATGAATAGCCTATAACCGACTGAATCCAGACTGACGTGCAGTAACAGGCGTTATATCTTCTCCCTGCTGCCAGGAGGAGCACGAGAGGGAGCGAGCCCAGCTCCTCACCCGGGCTGCGGTGGCCGAGGAGCAGGTGTCCGAGCTTCAGGAGTATGTGGACAAACACCTGGCCAGGTAACTAAACACGCACATGCACAGGGCCGCAGATATCACAATTTTATACAAATGTATACAAGTTTATGAACACCACAGAGTCCAGTCGGAAACCTGTATCTGCGTCTCACTGTCCATGTGGTTTGAGATCAAATTTGTGTCTGTGCAGACACATGATTTCAAGCCAGATGTTTGAAATATAACTGCTCCTGTCATTATTACACTGATCCAAAGGTTTCTGAGCATCTGTATTCATGACCACTGAACCCCACATAGATTATTTCTGTACCCAGACCACAACGGATCCCAGACTCTAGGACGTTTATCCCTCCTTCCCTCCCTCCGAACCCATAACCCCTAATCATACCCTTGGTATGTGCACTGTGGACTTACCCCTCTCCTCTCTCAGGTACAAGCAGGAGATCATGCGGCTGCGGGAGCTGATGGGCACCGATACAGGGCGTGCCCACAGCGCGGACGCCCCCGAGCCACGATTCCAGCGCCGCGGCAAAAGGAACCCCAGCTCCGACCTCTGACCTCTGACCAAACACCTCCGCCACGTGGCCACCGGTCTGAAGCAGATCCCACACAGCAGGAATGAACCCCAGACGCGATCGGCTGATACGCTGACAAGGAACCCTCTCGATTTGAATCACTATCTGGCATTGTGTTGGGGGTGGCTGTTGGTTTCAGAAATGCAATAAGGCAATTGTACAGACAAGCCCCATTAAGAAATTCTCACCTGTCGTCTTTCTTACCTGTTTTTTCCCCCTTGATGAACACTGAGGAGTGAAGTTGGGACACAAATGAGATATTTGGTCTCTGAGGCTTATTCTGTAATTATTTTATTGGCAACAAATATGAAAAAATTATCACTTTCTTTTTTGGTTATAGATTAACTCATCAAGATTGCCTTTTCAAAGGGTGTTACAGGACCAGGTGGTATGTAACAAAAGCTAAAAGTGTAGCAGGTTAACGATACATATATGGACCATTACAGCTACATAAAAAGCCCCGTTATTTACCTTCACAAGATATGAAACACAGGACTGTGAACTGATAAGACTTAAATAAACCAGTTTTAAATTACTAAAACCTTCTGCATTGTAGTTCTGACTGTCTATAGATCGTAGCACTGGTCTCAAAGGTGAAAACATGAAGAGATCACTGTTCATATTGACTCTTCCCAGATGACTTATGGCTAACATATCCTGGTACTCCACTCTCCTTATTGGGAATACTTAACATTATTTTGAGACTCCACTGACCACATCTATGAGCCCCACTAGGAATTACAGTGTTGGGGTTCAGAGTAACAGTTTAAAATCAACTATATATAGCACACATGCTGGGGGATAATCTTTCCTCCACTTTTAAAACAGCAATCTAAAAACCTAAAATACAATTATTTTTAAGTACTCTGGTCTCTCGTTGAGACTGTAGATGGGGATGTTGAACCCAGATTTATGTAAAAACAAATCCCACCAAAAACAGCGTAGGTACGGGACGTAGTGAACCTTGTCTTTGAATAAATGAATTATGTATTTTTTGGCAAGACTGGTCCACCCAAGCTGTGTGCCGTGACTCGGACGCCCACCGCCAATCTCTCCAGCGTGAACCAGGCAGAGCAGGTCCGCAGTCTTCCCGGGCTGGAGGAGAGCAGAGCTACGGCTTTGTACGCACGTCTGGCTGGGCACTGGAGGCTTCTGCTGCCTGCTGTGTGTGGGTGCCAGGCTGGCGCTGTGCCCCCATGTTGTAGGCCCAGGTGCGGTCCGCCCCCTCGCCCTCGATGCGGTACGCTGTCCAGCCGGGGAAGGGGAAGCGGCCGGCGACCACCAGCGCGTCTGAAGACAGCTCCGTCATCAGCTTCTCCTGCAGGAGCGGGAGCTGAGACAGGCAGCGGGTCAGGGCAACGGGCGGGGAGAGCTGGCACTTCCATTCTCGTTCAAAACTGCGACCCAACCCAGTCCTTTGTGAACCTGATGCTGCCCACTCAGGATGGGACATGATCGTGCAATGGCACCAGAAAACATAAAACTGTGTTGGAGCTCTGCAGTGTTATAAACAGTGCCTTGGAGGATCATGTTACAGGTTTCGTTTCATGAGCTTTAATGCGCAAATAAAGTACAATTCAGGAGTCCGTCCTCACCTCCTCCCCTTCGCCGCTCCAGTGCAGCAGGACGGCGGCACATTAGCATAAAACCGATTAACTCCGAGGCTGGCGCTTCCCCTCTGGCACCGTTTCTTTCATGTTATTAAAAACAGGAAATGAACTGCGAAAACCCGGCTCTCTAAGTCTGCAAGTGCAATTAGGGACACGAGGCACTTTCCTTTTAGATTTTTAGTTTTTTTATCACCAGAGACCCCTGTGATTTGCCTTTGGGGCATTATCTGAACAAGGTTATTAAATCATTCATTAAAAAAAAGTGAAATGAACAGAGAAAATCTCAATTTCAACTCAGTGTGTTATATGTGGATAAGTGGCCCTTAATTACTTAACTGGCTGAAATAAATAATACAAATATAGGAATAAATTCCATGACTTGGAACTGCGAAGAAAGTGCCAATATTGCCTGGACTAGAGCAGGACACAAACACTGGAGGCTATGAATGACCTGAACTGACACACAAACTCCAAACAATCCCTCATTCAGAATACCACAGCCTGTGAGACACACACACACATTTACTCACCACACTAGGAGCCAGAAACACTGTGATGTTCTTACAATCAGCTAGACTGACCTGGGAGGAAAACAAAGCCGTCAGCACAATCCTCCGTACAAACCCCAGTTCAGTTGTAATTTACCCAATACCAAAACACAAACAAACTAGCTGAATTCATCAAAAATCTGATGCTAATCTTGGAGGGCACACGCCCAATTTGAGTCCGAGTGGTGGTCTTTTGGGAACCATTTCTGGACAGTCTTAATCCGACAACACTACGGTACACGACAGACACGACGGAGATGGAGACCAGCCTGGCTCACCTTCCACAGGTCCTCCCGCAGGTAGGACACCTTCCCAGAGTGGCCGGCCCTCCAGGCGTGGAAGTTGGACAGGCGGACCAGCCAGGGGTTCAGCTCGTAGCCCACTGCCGGAGAGAAGCCCTGTCTGTAAGCCTCCAGTACCTGACCTCACGGGATTCAAAATCAGTTAAACTATCTGTCCCATCAACTTCGGTTCTCTGGGACACTCGAGCCTAATTGGGGACTTATATGATATTCTGAGCCTCCTTTCACAGGATACACTTCAACAAACCATACAAGCTCATGGTATTATCTAAATCAACTGTATAACCGACGTAAATCGACGATATACACCGATCAGGCATAACATTATGACCACCTGCCTAATATTGTGTAGGTCCCCCTTTTGCCGCCAAAACAGCCCTGACCCGTCAAGGCATGGACTCCACTAGACCTCTGAAGGTATGCTGTGGTATCTGGCACCAAGACGTTACCAGCAGATCCTTTAAGTCCTGTAAGCTGCGAGGTGGGGCCTCCATGGATTGGACTTGTTTGTCCAGCACATCCCACAGATGCTCCATTGGATTGAGATCTGGGGAATTTGGAGGCCAAGTCAACACCTTGAACTCGTGATTCATCAGACCAGGCCACCTTCTTCCATTGCTCCGTGGTCCAGTTCTGATGCTCACATGCCCATTGTAGGCGCTTTCGGAAGTGGACAGGGGTCAGCATGGGCACCCTGACTGGTCTGCGGCTACGCAGCCCCATACGCAACAAACTGCGATGCACTGTGTGTTCAGACACCTTTCTATCAGAACCAGCATTCACTTTTTCAGCAATTTGAGCTACAGTAGCTCGTCTGTTGGATCGGACCACACGGGCCAGCCTTCGCTCCCCACGTGCATCAGTGAGCCTTGGCCGCCCATGACTCTGTAGCCGGTTCACCGCTTTTCCTTCCTTGGAGCACTTTTGATAGGTACTGACCACTGCAGACCTTGAACACCCCACAAGAGTGCAGTTTTGGAGATGCTCTGACCCAGTCGTCAAGCCATCACAATGTGGCCCTTGTCAAAGTCGCTCAGATCCTTACGCTGCCCAACACATCAACTTTGAGGACAAAATGTTCACTTGCTGCCCAATATATCCCACCCACTGACAGGTGCTATGATAACGAGATTATCAGTGTTATTCACTTCACCTCAGTGGTCATAATGTTATGGCTGATCGGTGTATATGGCTGCAGAGCTTGTTTAAGACAATATGAGCAGGTCGTGCCTGGGATGTGCAGATACCGAGTGGAGACGGGACTTACAATCCTGCCGTCTCCGGAGCCCAGGTCTGCGATGCGCCCAGACCGACCCTTCAGCAGCGTCATCACGTTCTTCACCTGCACCCGGCTGGCTGGGAGATAGGGAACCTGCAGGGTGAGGAAATAGCAGGTTTATATCACAACATGATCCAAACAACGCACAGATTGTGTAGGGAAGGTGGAATAGAAACAGTTCCTTCCAAGGCAGGCAGGGTACTAGGGGACCTCTACAGCCAACGTCCGTGACAGCCTCAGGAGGGGACACACGGACGACATGGAGGAGGTCCCAGCAGAGCACTTCCTGAGAGGCGCGGGTCACGTCCTGTCTCAGGCCGCGCTCGTTCCCGCTCACCTGTAATCTCAAAGGCACCCTGCGGAAGCCTGGCATGAGCACGCCCACCCACACGGCGTAGGCGGTCAGCCCAGTGCCCGCCGCGATCTGCAGAAGGCCCCCGACCCCCAGCCGCCTGTCCTTGAACTCGGCCAAGACCTCCTCCGGGGTGTCCTGGTCCATGCCCGCCTGCGAGGACGACACAGCGACGTCAAAGGATCCCAACAGAACAGGGTCTGTCCCCCGAGGGCCACAGTTCAGCAGCTCAGAGGGTCCTCTCTACATCGGCAGCTGCTGAGAACCTGAGAGGAGGGCTGTGCAGTTACACGACACATTGCTACATTTGTAATCAATTCTAAGTCAAAGTAACAACTGTTTTACATATTAGAGGCAAATATTTCCAAATAGAAGCCAATACTAAGTTTGGAAAGAGCATCTGTTCACAGTGTGCAGTGCTGCCCTTTCTTCGCATATCGCATACTCCACGCAGATCTTCGCGCTCCACCAATGGGATTGCTGGGATTCAGCAGATCTGCGCAGACCTGCGGCAATCTGCGCTACACGAACGCGACCTTCACTGGTACAATAATTCGTGCAGTTTTTAATGTTGACAACATTTTAAAAACTTCAAAAGGCTCATTCGTTCAATGGCGATCAACATACACAAATACCCGCGATAACCCGTGTTTCCTCAGCGCAGCAGCGGCCACAGACCCGCACACGACACTGACACCAGCATCGAGTAACCGGGTTGTTTCAGCCGACTTCTCCTCTATTGTTCAATCGGAAAATGCTGTAATCAGTTAATCAAACGTTTGGGAAACGAATTCGTTTTTAAAGAAATAACTTCAGACTGACCTGAACCGGAAGAGGCAGCAGCGTGTGCGCCGGCCAACGAGGTCCCGGGAACCGCCAGCTGCGAAACATGGTTCCGCTCTCTGTAATCATGATCATCATCATCATCATCATCATATGACCCCACAAATAATGATGATTAATAGTCTTATTATTGGTTTGATTTTATTTATGTGTAAAAAAAACTGTTTTTATCCACTTCAGTGATATATAGTTAAAATCTTGTCTATTAAATCCATTCCTAAAACTAAAGAGCACAAAATCCCCAAAGTGATGTTAGTCACTCATAGACGTTGAATAGATGTATCAGAAAATGTTACATTTAAGACAGTAATTACAGCTACTTTTAGTTGTTTATATATGGGGTTGTACAAAAAAATCCACAATTTGTAACAGTTTTATTTAAAACCAGTGCATTAGTGTTGGTGCCCACTTTGTTTATAGTATTCCTTAATAATAATTGAACAATGAAACAGGTTAGTAAACGTTTGGAATAATACCCAGTCTTTCAGAGGGAGTGAAGGTACACAACGCCACACTAGGTGTCGCTGTCTCACACGCGTCCTCCTGGCTGCAGGGACTACAGGCCTCATGAGAAGAATCCAAGGAATGTCTGCACAGCTTACATCGATTTCACATCAGGTTCGGTGGAAGAAAAAAGCTTTGACAATGAAATGCTATCTGACTGAAAACAATTTAACCATGACACGGCATGGGGAACGAAGCAGATGCTTTACACTTTACACTCTGAATGCACAGCTGACACTTACACTCTCATTAGGGTGTCTGTCTTCAGGGCGACTTTTATTTTCATCTGGAAAATTATGCAAAGAGTTTCTGGTGCTGAGCATCTTCTCATCCTGAGAACCTGTGTCTTTTAGACCCTTTTGCCATCATTATGGGAGACCTGTATTGCCACGTTTTAAGCAAAATCATCCGTGTACTAAAGCTTGCGTTCTCCTTCACAATTTGCTCATGAAAGAAATCTGATTTGATCTGAGGAAAACAAAACTCTCCATAACATTTAAGTGTGGGAATGTTGATTCCTCTATTAAAAAGTCTGCTATCTGGGTTTTAACTGCAATGTTCTCAATTCCAAAATAATTACTTTCTCCTAACATAATTTAAATACCTTTCACCACACATTACATCAGATTCTAGGCTCCAATAACAATAAACACAGTGTGCTCTAACACAAAAACTTCACCTTAAACTAGCCGATTGTTTAAACAGACTATACAGGAATCAATTATGTAGCCGAAGCTTTGGGGAATACAGGGAATACAGATTATATGATCGGTCATGGGGGCGGGGGGCACTCTGATGGGAAGCAGCGTTCATCAGTTGTTGCGATACAGTGGGCTCCTGTACCTCACAGGGTCCCTGGGAAAGCAGAGGGAGGGCTGGGCTTGGCTGGGCCGATGCCAAGAGCGATACTGTGCCAGAGATAAGGGAAGGGGGGCGGCTTTATCTGACCAGTTGGTTAGTGGGAAAACAGCCCTGGGACCCGAGTGAGGGAGCCGCTAATGGAGCGAGTGTAAACTCCCCGGAGAAGCTCCACTGCCCATTTCCCAAGGCAGCAGTAACAGATAAGAGACGGTGACCTCTGACCCCGCATCAAAGCACTGCAGAAGCAGCTGCGCACCCCGGCCCCCTCAGACCCTTGTGTGGGTTGGAACGGCGTAATCATTTTTGAGAAATGGATTTGGCACTTCTGTCTAATTATTCCTCCTCTGAAGTCGGGGTCACAGCAGCACTTATAGCCTTTTGTTCGTGCTAAAGTAAACATTTGAGCTTATTATTATTAATAATCTTTTTTTTACTGTTTGTTTTTTTATTCTGTTTTTCTTTTGTCTGCAGCGCTGGTGCAAGTCGAGGCACACGCCCACACACGCACACTCGCTGGGTTCCTGTGGGCTTTTCACAGCCTGAATCTGGAGGCCAGAAGCCTTTGATTTAAGTGTAAGGGCTGTATTGTGTGCCAGGCAAACTGAGTAGGAAAAAAATAAGTGTTTTAGCAGCTTTGTCAACTTTTCTTTGCACAGGAAAATCATGATCAAGTACACTTTTGTCTAAACCTCCTGCAATTAACTACTCCTGCATGGATTGGACACATCTGTTGTATACAGAGCAAAATCAATAACCCGCTGTCGTACAACCTGAAACTGTTCACCCTTGAAAAGCACCTAGGAAATTTTATAATACAATTATACAGCAAGGTCGATTTAAAAGAGGGCACAAATGCATTATGGGTAAATGATTGGTACTGTTAGCAGCATATTAACAAAATAGTTAATGATTAATCACTCTCTTCAAAAGTTGTTTTAATTATTATGTGTGAGTAATGCAGGCTTTTGTGAAGTTTTGCACAATATTCTGTGCTGGTATGGTTGTTTCATGTGGCCACTGATCTACTGCGTTGAAAGAAGGTCTTTGTTGTAAAGAGCCACCCTTAATTGATACAGTATTTACTTCACCAAACCCAATTTGCATTCGCCGGGCATTGAAGGGGAGTCTGAGAGGAAGTATGCGAGGAATGCTGTGGGAATCTGTGTTTACTTCACGTGAAGTCAATGGGGTTTCTGAGCGGCTGTGCGCTGCATGTTTGTTCATACATATTGTAATCGGAACGGACAGCTCTTATTAAAGGACCACAGAAGGGAAGAATTTCCGAGGAAGGGAGAGAGCGTGTGGGAGAGAGAGAGAGAGAGGGTGAGAGAACGGGAGAGAGCAAGTACAGTGGGAGGGGATGAGAGAGGGAAGCACGGAGAGCCAGGAGACAGGAAAGAAAAGAGAGAGAGAGAGCAGCAATTGAGAAAGCTAGAATGAAAAATGAAAATGGGCCCCCTATAGTATTGTGCATGGTGGGCAGCAGTGAGGTTCCCAGTTGAAGAAATGCCAATCCAGGCTATTAGTGGGGGTAATACACAAGTTCCTCATTAAGGCCAAGTCTGAGTCTTTCTCCCCCACTGGCCATGTAGGTTACAAAACCTGAATTAATCATGGAAGGTTCCGGCTTAATGAATCGGACGTAATTAAGAGTTGCGAATCTTCACGGCTGAAAACTGAAGGCTGAGCGTAACTAGGAGAGACTTTAAAATGACTCATTTTCTAACCGCAAAGAGCTCATTCACCCCATCTGAATAGTGAACTTCCTCGTGTGTGCCGGCCCTGGTCCACTCAAGGTCACGTCAATGTAGACACTAATGACATCATCCTACACCAGTTTCGTCGTTCCGTGGCGTTCCAGAACACAATTACATCTTAAAGCACATCCCTGCAATCTGAAGCACCTTCCACAGTGTACCTTGGTCTAAAGAAAAAAATGTCATTGAACAGAAATGAAAAAGTGCACCTGCTCCAATCAAGTCGCCTGCATCCTGAAATACACATTTTGGCAATACTTTGTGGAACTTGTCAGGCCCTTTAAACACGCTTTGAATGGGAGAAACGTTGGAGAGAGAGCGAGAGAGAGGGGACAGACAGGGGAGCCGAGTGAGCGAAAGCACTTGAGGAAGGACAAGAGAAAGAGAGAGTGAGAGAGGGGGGGAGGCAAAGAGAGAGAGAGACACAGAGAGAGAGAGAACTTTTCTTTCCCACACTCCGAGCGGTTCCCACAGCGCACTGATAATCCCTGTCTTAATTAGGAGAGAATTCCATCCCACACGGCCCCTGTACTGAAAAGTGCAGCTCCAAGCACAACAGGTGGAGAAGAGCTGAGGAGATTTGGCCGGATCGAGCCGCAGACCGAGGGAGGGAGAGAGAGAGGGATGGCTGGCGCTTGGAGCTCACACCACAAAGGGCAGGATGTGTGCACCTGGGCAGCCTTGGGAATGAGGAGCAGTGAGGAGAGAGAAAGAGTGGCGGGGGTCTCCAAACAGCTGGCCATACTTAGAGAGGGGCACCAGGGAAAACGACTGCAAGAGAAAATAATATATACATATATTTGGCAGTCTCCAAATGTATTCAGATCCTTGGTGAAGAGTTATATATATCAATTGCATACATATCTACTCAACACACTGTGCCTCTCCTACCCTTCACTCACTCGGAAACGCAGGCTTTAATATAAAATAAGAAGTGGCCACTACCTAGCTAATCATTTCCTCTTTGTTTGTTTGTTTGTTTCTTCTTCCTTAAGTTGATTTGAGATCCGAGTCAATTTCTTCACAGCAGGAAAAGGAAAACAAAAGACTCGGGCAAGAGCCTGGCAGTGACAATGAAGCGAAGCCCCCCCACTGATCCTCACAGCTCTCAGCTTCCAGGCTGGGACCCCTGCGGGCATCTTCTGGTGCGCTGACGGCAGCCACCGCATACCCACCCCCTCCCTCGCTCAGCCACATTAAAGAGAGAGAGAGAGAAAACACCCAAAACAAATAAACAATCAATCGATAAATAGATAAGCAAACCGCAGAGAGATCCCAGAATGCACATGGTAACCTGATCCATTTCAGTCTCTTCTGGGGAAGGAGAGAGCGGCTAGACTAGGTAATTACAGGATTAGGGGCAGAGGTTAGAACAGCTGCCTGAACGGTGTAAGGGCCCGGCAAAGATCACGCACACGCACTCGGATTCTCCATTGTGCGGCGCCCGCACAAAGCACACAGAGAGAGAGAATGGCAGCGTGAAAACCACAACATTTCAATGGCAGAGAGCTGCTGAAGAGGGAACAGGTGGGTCTTGTCCTAGATTCTGGGAGTGGGGCCAACTGACTCATCAGTACCTTCGAAACCCCTTGTTTTGCAGTATAGAAAGCACAAGGAGCCGTGGCATTCGTGGTATTCGATGTTTTTGACTGCTGTCTTCGTTAGCGGCGTGTCTCACTCAGGGGTCAGGCGAGGTAGAGCTTGCCTAAGTACTCTGCAGCAGTTAGTCCTCTGAGAAAAGCATGAGATGAGAACTGCTCATAACAGTTCAAAAGCATTTAAAAAACGAGGTGGATAGTTCCCCAATTCACCCCGATGAGGCCTCCTTACCAGGCAGAGAGTTTGCCAGGCTGCAACTCGTCCGTCTACAAGAGCAGGCCAGTGACAGGTGCACTGAGGTAAACAAATCGCTGAAACCCACCTACACTGTGCAAAGAGACCCCCTGTTTGCTGGGTTCAGCGCTCTCCTCTGCAGAGAGAGATGTCAGGACATTCCAGACAGATTAAGCTCAGGCAGGAGACATTAAACACACGTGCACGGTACCTTTCATAGCCTGCCTGCAAACATGGGGAACACAAGAGGGAATTTAGACAGCAGGAATAACCAGTGCTGCTGGGATCTACCTGGAACAGCATTAAAGAGCACGTTCAGTCCCTATGAACATATTTATTAGGTAACTGAGATCTTCTTCACATGGCTAAGAGGCAAGACAAACAGGTTGGCTTCCTGAGAAGAAGAAAAACCAGGTCACTGGCTTCAAAAGCAGCAGGTTAGAGGAAACCCAGGAGGAACAGATGTGTCTTCAGTTAAGACAGGGACAAGGATAGGGTCTGGGCCTCTTCGACAGTAACTGGCTTAGTTCCAGCGTGCGGGAGAGGTGTAGCGCTGGGAGCCCCGGCTGAGAGTGAACGGTGCCGCACAGAAACGGGGGAGCACATGCGCCACCTGGGAGCACGGTCCCCCGATGCGAGTGTGAATCGGGAACAAAGCGGAAGAGTTCATTATACAGAATAGCTCGTAGCTGACCATCCATAACAGGGCCGTGTTGCATTTGCACAACATCTACAGTGGCACATAGAATAGTTTTGACCTGAACTACTTTCAGTGCGTTCCACCTGCGTGCTTGTGATTCAGTGAATACAAGGACTGTGGGAGAGAGGTATCTGATACGCAGCTACTTCCTAACCCCTGCACACTCTTCCATTCGGCACAGAACGGCAATAGGTCACACTGCCGGCAATGCTGAGGTCATCGGCTGCTTTGATATCATTTGGAAAGCTTTTGACCTGTGGGGGTAAAGTTGAGAATAAATATCCCTCTTGGTAGAGTCTTGATAGAAAAATAAAAAGTGGGTTTGCAATCACCTGCCTAAATTGCATTTTCACAGTTTTGGTGACCTTACAGTGCGGCCCACTACACACTGTCAGAGGTAAGTGAACAAATCTCTGGTCTCTTTGGGACCCCTTCAACTTCAGATGTCTTCTGAAGTAAATCCCCTGGATTATAATCTCATACCTTCACATCTCGCTTTCTGAGTTTTTTAACTTTTCGTCCTTCTGCGATCAGGAGACGTAGACATGGTTTGCCCTGACGTCCGCTGTGGGGAGGCTGTGATCCTGACGCTGGGTATTGGGTGGGCGAGGGTGCAGAACGTAGGCAGCTGTGTGTGGGGGGGGGCAGGAGGAAGGGGGCGGTTGGGTGATTTGCGCTGCCTGTTCCGATTCCTCTCCTCTGGCTGCATTTCGGTTGTGATCTTTTCTCTTCTCCTCTTTTGGCGGGAAACCTAGCCATTGCCTTCTGCTGCCCCTCCGGCCCCCCCATAACCAAGCCCATTTCTCGCCTCTTTAATCCTTTTGTCCCCCCCGCTCCCCCCCCACAATGATTGATTCTTTCTCCGCATTCTGGAGAGGATTACAGCCATCTGCAGCCTCTTGAGGAACAAAAGTGGCCCTCTCGCAATCACCCTGGCTCTTCAGAGGGATAACATGCCCACACAAATACACTCTGCCCTTCTTCCGCAACCCCTGTCAGCGCTGATGAGGCCAGGCGCCGACCTCCGCTGTCAAAATCAAGGTCACCCCCGGGACCACGCTCAATTCCCCCGACGATCGGAGAGGCCTGGCACCGCGGAGCAGAGAGCCGGGAGTGAATGGCCGATGCTTCCCTGCTTGGATATCAGCCCCCCCGATGAGGGCCACCTTTATCCGTCAAATCCCCGAGGGGTTGGGGACTCTGTGGTTCGAGTCACAGTTCAATGCACTAGATTTAGTCCCCGACGATGAGGCAGGACTCGGGGGCCGAAGAACGCATTCCACCCAGTGCTGACTCCCAGTGTTTCTCTCTGTTTTGTCTTGCTTGGACCTCCTGCCGACATAAGCCCTGACAGCCTTGACAGCAGACCCCCGCCAACACCGCAATGTCAGGCAAGCCCAGGCAAATCTGATCACGGTTCAGTGAAGTGAGCAGAAGAGCGGCCCCAACCTTAACGACAGCCTACGCTTACTGGGGACTCTAACCCTAACCTTATATCAAAATGACACCCTGAATGGAGACTTTAAACTCTTCTCCATTGTACTACATCAATAGGTTACCTGCCTCTCATTAAAACTTACTACTGTCAAATTTGCTAATTGCTGGTGTCCCACAGAGTTTTAGAAAAAAGGTATGTGAGCAAACTAAAATATTAAATAAATACATAGTTCCCAACTCTGGCTTGACGTACTGCATACATTTTTCTGCTAAGCAGGTATGAGTTAGTCTTGAAAAGGTTGGAAATCACTGCTGTGTTGTTTTAGTGGGGAAATAACATGCACAGAAATCAAACCGGGGAAACATTCATAAGAAACATAAGCACGTAAGAAAGTGATCCAAGGATCCTATCCAGTCTGTTTTTGAATTTTCCCAAATTGTCTCTTCAGCCACATCGCTGGGGAGTTTGTTCAGATTGTGACGCCTCTCTGTGTGAAGAAGTGTCTCCTGTTTTCTGTCTTGAATGCCTTGAAGCCCAATTTCCATTTTCTATTTCCTCATCGTCATAAACACACACATCAACAGGTGCTTACTGATAATGCATGAGTATTTCCAGGTTAAAAGAAAAACACACTGCAAGCTCTGTATGTCGAGAGAACAAATATCCACCAGCAAACCACCTCTGCCAGTGTGTAAAGATATGAGCCCTATCCCCTCCCAGCATGCCTCAGTTTAAGACTGGCCTGCTCGGGTATAGTGCCAGCGATTGTCTGTGACAATGCTGCCCTCTTTAAGTCTAGAAGCAGCCCTGTCAACATCTCAGGTTTCTGCTGAAAGGAACAATCCCACACCTCACCGGTTTCAGGTGAAACCCTTGCCCAGCACAGATCGCCCTGTGTGTAAAAATCCCAGTCAGTGATCACATGGCTCGGATGACAACGCCAGCGGAGGTGCACTAATGAAATGTTGCAATATCTGCCACTGTCCTACAAATGTTGCAGAGCCTACCTATCCTGAACCTGAACAGTTAAATGACAGTGGTCTGTTTTGAACTTCTTCTGTGTGACACTGTAAGGAATTCACCCAAAAAATAACAACAGCTTCACAGACCCTGAAGAGAACAATTTGTTTACAGTTTTGGGAGAAATACCCCACCACCCCTGAGCCGGTCAATTATAATAACACGTAAAAGACCTTAAGCTGCCTGGAAAATCAAAGCACTGACCTGTGCAGAGCTGCAACTGTTTCCTCTGCCTGTCGTCTACTTATCATGTTTGTGCAAATCTGGCCATATCTCCTGTTTGTGCACGGCCGGGCTCCCGCTATCGGAGTGTGAGGTGCCAGTCCAAACACAGGCAGGAGCCGGGGTCACGGTGGCAGGGCTGGGATGGAGGGAACACACCTTGAAGAAGAAGAATAACAAAATCCTCCCTCATTCATTATTCAACTCTGATGCATTGAGTCTCAACAGGGGAGCTTTATTGGAAATTGGCCTTCAAGGTATTCAAGACAGAGAACAGGAGACACTTCTTCACACAGAGAGGCGTCACAATCTGAACAAACTCCCAGCAATGTGGCTGAAGAGACAATGTGGGAACATTCACAAACAGACTGGATAGGATCCTTGATCACTTAGTTATTAATGGACACCAAACGACGTAAAATGCTTAAACTGTGTTGAACAATAAATATTTGCAGTTTAAACTAGAATTTGAAGTAGCTGAATATTCTTTGTCTGCATGTGACAGTACTTCTTGCACTATATATTATTGGATATCAAAAAACGTGGTAAAAACATGGTAAAGACGTATTTACGTAAGTAGTTTTAAATTTTTTAATATTTATCAACATGGGGGGAAAAAAAGTCTTCATTGCTTTTTAAATATGAAAAAACACTCAAGAGTTAAGTTAAATCTGAGGAAAAAAAGGTGTGTTGTTTTAAAGTAAAGGGGGATTTATTAGCCCATAATCTACAAAAAAAAAACTAATACTAAATGCCTGTAAGTCTGCCATGATTTAGGGGTACGCTCTCAATGGAGGGAAAAGGAAACACAGATTGTGATTTGTCATGATTGGCCTGCATATACACACAGGAGATGGCTTTCGGCAGATAAGCAGATCGGATAATATTGACAGTTTAATGGGCTGGAAGCAGTGCGGTGTTGTTGTGGAAGTCCAGGGAGTGTCCAGAGGCACCGTGCCCAGCCAGGCCTCACTGCTCGGGGGGCTGGGCTCACACCGCTTCCCCCCGACTCCCAGAGGGGCCTACGGAAACACCCCCCACACTCACACACCCCCACAGCTTCCTGTTTTTGACATCACCTTACAGACATGGCACTTCTGGCAGTTAGACGTCTGTCTGGCACTGACCACGCAAGCATCCCCTGAATCACACACACACACACTCAATTTCCTGTGACGCCTTGGATACATTGACAGTGCGCTGAGCACCACAGCGACTTCATCTCTGTTATTAGTTGTGGGCGATGGGGGCAGGGTAGGACAGACACCGGCTGCTGTTGCTGATGAAAGCTGCTTCCCAGTGGAAAAGCCACATCTCAGAGCAAAACAAAAATACACCCGATGGAGAGATATTTTAGAGATCGCTGGGGTTGTCATTCAGGGTACTAGCGATGAGGACAGAGCTGCAGCCTGGTTACTGTGGAGTGCCCTCTCCTGTGACGATTAAATGTTAAAACGACCTCCCATAGTGTCTGCCTCAAGCGCAGACACAACTTGTCTTGTAGTCAAACTGGACCACCAGTAGTTTGCGGCCAGCAACATGGCATTAACTGAAGACTGGGGTTATCTCTAAGAGCTGTGCCAGTCAAAACATTTGCACACAGAAAAGAACAACATTTATACCTCATTGCATATTTCCAGAACGACACAATGAAAGCATTTGAGTTTGTGGGTCTCCATCCTTCCCAGGGATGCGTGGACGCAAGCCCAGGGACAGTCGCACAGAGTGAACCACAAAGCCAAGACGAATCCGCCCCTCCCCCCACACTTCAAGGAGAAGTTTCTCGGAGGCTGAAACCTGAGCCGGCTGGCGCTGGTGTTGACTGAGGGGACCGAGGCGAGCTGGCGGGGCTCCAGGACTGTGCGAGTGCGTCTGAGGCGGCCGGGAGGCTGGGCAGCGAGGCCGGGTGCCTGTCGTCTATGCTGCATTGCCTTAATGGGAATTTATTACTTCCCGAGTCCTGGAACAGAGGTGAAGTGGAAACACGCTGCCATCCCTTTCCACCGCAGCCTCCCGAGAGGCTGGATTCGGCGGCGTTCACTCACTTTCTCAGTTCACGTGGTAAAAAAGACCATTTCTAAGGGGTCCTTGATAGCACATCTACCAGAACCTAAAATTGTGTGGGCACACTAAGTACAATATGCTATAGTATGTTTAAGCAATCAAGAACTGGATCAAACTGAAGGCTGGGTTAAAACCTTGTTGTTGTTTTTTTTTTTTTTAAGAATTACAACACCACCTTGTAACTCTAGGGACCCCCAATAAAGAAAATCAAACCCATCAATACAAAAACAGAAACCCAGTCCAGACAATATCTGGAGTGACTAACGACGTGTGACGATAGAGAAACCGTTACACTGTCGGGATGTGGACGTCCCACGCATCTCAGTCTGGCAAGAAGACGGTCAAAGAAAGCTTCCTATTGTAGTAAGATCCCACAGTTGGCCTTTACACTCACCCCCCCCCACCCCCACCTCAACTCTGAACAAACCCCAGTCCCACCATCTTCTAGACACTGACATCCCCCGTCTCTCTCTCTCTCTCCCTCTCTCTCTCTCTCTCTCTCTCCCCAAAGCTAACAGTCACTGCTAAAACTCACTATCACTATGAAGGGGTGTCTGTTTGGGACGGGGCTGTTCGGAGAAAGAGAGAGCGAGAGAGAGAGAGAGAGAGAGAGACTGAGACTTTCTTAATTTGCTGTGAGTGAGTGACAGGACAGGGGAATGCCATGCCCATGTGAAGGGGAAGGAAGATGAGATGGTGTGGGGGTTGTCTTAGTCTGGCAGGGGGAAAAAAAAATGTAGAGAAATTAGAGGAAAACCCGGATCACTGGTTTACAAGTCAGTTGACTCTCAAAGCCAGCAGCAGTGGAATTCGCCTTCCATAAAACCTCAACTGGGAATGCGAGAGCGCGATACAGAATGATAATCTTCAAGGCCCGCAGCTGTACGTAGTTAAGATTTTATTTCCGCTCGAGACCTAGACACAGATTTTATTGGTCTGCTACAGCGAGAGGTTTGTGTTGGGCAGGGGCAGACGTGGGGCCATGCAGGAGGCCCGCGCAGTCGAACTGGGGACTTTTATTCATCTTACAGTTTAGTTGCCCCCAAAAACGTAGATGTGACATCCACGGTGGCTGGAGATGATTACCTAAACCAATGATACTCCCAGATTGGACAAGACCGCGATCCAAAAGTCACAACTGTCGGGTGAATACTTTAAAATCAAAAGAGAAAGACAACAGTTTTGATTTTTCAAACTTTATAAGACATTTCAAGTACAATCACATCACCACACGGAAAACATTTAAAACTTTTTTTTTTTTAAAGGACACCTTCATTTTTTTTATCTTCATTAGTGTTTCTTAAACCTTTTGTATGTACATTATATACAATATTTCACATTGAGACAGATTACCTTCCTTTTAGCCAGTCACATTGGTAACAGCTATTCAGAGAAACAAAATGCATTTAAAACATCAGCAAAATGGCAGTATCAAGCTCTTCCATGCAGCACAGCCAACTTCCTTTATTTGGTATCACCACTCACTTCATCCACTTAGTGCACTTAAATAGAGAAACAATATATAGCATGCAATATTTAAACTGACAGTAATCCCCACTACGACGATCCATTACGTTATATTTGATTTTCTGTAGTTGCTGTGGTTTAAGTCGCTGCACACATGGCTCCTGAAAACGGCTCCTCAAAGCCGAACACAAGGAAGTGACAGAGAGGGGGCAACTACTGTTTCAGAAGATTTGTTTCCTTCCTGGAGTAACTCTTTAGCATGCATAATGTCAGCAGAAAGCGCTGAGGAGTATAATAAGGCAAACAGCAAGTAAAACTAATGGGAATAAGCCAATGCAGCTGCTAAAAAATGTTTTGTTTTGGACACAGGTTCTCAAACCATAGAGCAACCTCAAACATCCAGGCTTCGACGTTGAGAGCCCACAAACAATCATGTCATTCTACAGGAGGGCTTGCGATTGTGTGGACTTCAAAGTCATAATGGACTCTATTCATCCTGCAACCGGCTTCTTTTGTCGAATTTTGAGTGACCCAACGCAGCGCAGGTGAATCTTTTCCACATGAAGAGTTTGTGGGTTTTCCTCCTCCTTTGAGATGTGAAATCAATAGACTTTTGATTTTCTTTTTTGGTCAACTTTTGTTGGGTTGATATTTTGTCGTTTGCAAAGGCTTTCAATTGAGTGTGGCCAGCAGGTCTATCACTTTAACCACAACAGGAATGACGACGGATATTAATCAGTGGAAAACTAGGGTTCCTGCCAACTTCAAAACCAATTTCTAACAGCAGGTGACTTGGCCTTTCTTTCAGTTCTGTGCTGATTTTCAATCTGCTCTACACCTGTGTCCAGTGCAGCTGCAAGAGTAAAAGTGAAAATCCACTGGTCAGTCGCCTAAATCGCGCTCCTCTACGGTACACAGCATTGCAGGGAAAGTCGCAATTTATTTCCGGACCAGTTCAAGCCTGGGAAATACCAGCATTGAATTGTATTAATTTCAAGACCTCATAAAAAAACTAATTATGCAAAATAAAACTTTTTCCACTTTCAGATTGACATTTCAAGTTAATTCGTTTAAAGTCCAGCTTAAGTGATTTTTCTTTTTTGTCCTTTCTAAATTGAAATGAGACCATGAAATACTTCAGCACAGTTTTAACCTCTCAGCACTCGCTGCAGCTTTCATCCTTGTGAAGAACGTTATGGCAAGTGCTTGGTTATGGTCGACAAGAACAAAAGCACATTTTAAATAAAATATAAAAGGGATATTTCGAAACATCTTGCCCGTTTCAAGTTTTCCTCCGCTGCAAAACAAAAAATTCCTGGGCAAACTGAAATGTACAGCCAATTAAAATAAAACAAAAGCGATCTCTCTCATTGTCTGTCCTCAGGGCCAAAGCACACATGTCGAATAGTTCAGGAATGAGGCTGTATGGCCCATCTTTGATACCCTCGATGCCACACTGACCATACTCTGAGACTTATACCTCCCCGTGACCTTTTATTTTATACAGGGTGTTTAGGCAATGTAAAAGGAACCCTCTGTCCAATACGATATCAAATAATAACAGATTACTTCTGGACAGCTAGAGTCCCAAAGCCCCCCGTTACCCCTAGGGCAAATTCACCATCCTGTTGACACTTGGCACGCGCAAGCTCTTGGCTCTGCAGCGACTCGACTGCTGCCACCGTTATATATTAATACTGTTTATTTATGTACATATATAAAACTTATTAATCATTTGGTTTCCAGATTTTCCCGTGCTTGCTTTAAATTTCCTCTCAACTAACTAGCTAGTCCCTTTAGAAGAACAGAACAGTGCAAATCCATAAAACAAGGTCAGATTTCCCCAATTGGAAACGTTTTTTAACCATTTATATCTGGGCTAGTCTATTAAAAAAAAAGGGGAGGGTCAGGGATGCTACTTATATAAATCAGTTTTTAACTGCTTTACCACATATTCTGGTCATCTTTTTTTATCTTTTTCTTTTTTTAAATGAATGTCATTGGGAAACGCACAAAACAGGTCTTCAAAGTTTGTTGATTTGTGAAGAGTTCCCAACCGTCTTGAGGAGAGGTTTGTTGGGAAGCCCATGGCGATGTTGGAGCAGGAGAGGGTTAATGGACCACTCTGGCACCTCTCAGGGAATATAGGTCAGTAGGGGTACTATTAATCCACAGAAGCCACTCATTTCCTGAGCAATTAGGAGCTTCTCTCTGTCCTAAATCAGTGGCAGACATCTGGGCCCCCTAATCTAGTGGGCAGCATGAGAAAATGTCCACAACAGCTCCTGCTGCTCAGTTTTCCCACCATATCAGGTGACCGGACGCCACAGCTCTGTTTGGGAAACCATCAGACGTATCCACAACGTTGATCCAAAATGTTCCTCAAGGGTGAGAGAGAATAGTCAATACTCTACACCAGGCCTTGGAAGGGGGAACAGGACAAAAAAAAAACTAAACAAAGTATCCTCCTTCAGTCTCCATTATGTCCTTCACCTCAACATCGGCGAACAGTCCAGTCCTAATGATATCCGAAAGCAGGCAACCCTGGAACACCAAGACAAAAGCAGAAAGGTGCCTCCACTGTTCTTCCAAGGCAAGATGTCACCCTGCCAGTTGTTGGACCGTTGCTGCTCACGAACTGGGAGGCATGGGCGTGCCGGGGGCGGCCGCTCCAGTGGGCATGGGATGGTCAGGGAGGATGAGACATCAGCATGCCGCTCTGGGTTCAGTCGGACGCCAGCTCGCAGGAGATGAGCCGGGCCTCCTTGGCCTCCTCGTAGACGCGCCGGAAGTCCTTGTACCGCGGCGCGCAGCCCAGCCAGGCCTCGCCGAAGTGCACGCGGCCCGTGAAGAGGAAGCTCCCGGCGCCGGGCTTGACGCCACACTGCAGGAGTGTGCGAATCTCCCCGGACTTAGCCAGCCTGCCCGCGCCGGAGAACAGGGCGTACTTCTGCCGGTACACCCGCGTGGCGCTCACCTTGATGACCGAGGCACGCAGGTCGCCGTCATTCTCCACCGAGCGGATATTCCCGCGCACCACTGCCGACAAAACACAGACAAAGACTGTTAGAATCCCTCACTGACCGCCACGCTCACACGGAGAGGAAAATACTTTATTTTGGAAGCCATTTTTGGATGGTTTTAAAAGACAGGAACCATTTAACAGGAACCATCTTGTATTAAGTGGATCATTTTATTGGGCCTCTGTCAAAACTGCATAGAAAATTCTGGTGTCGAGTATGGAGAAGAATAAAGAAGACAGACACCTGCACAAATGAAAAGAAATCAAGTCCTGGGAGCTCATTTTCTGGACTCCCCCGCATATAAGAACCTAATACTCCAGCTACCTTTCCACGCTGGCTTTGCCAAGGCCCTGCCCCTCCCGCTATTATATCTCAATTAAACTGGGCCGGATTACTCCACTGCAATGGCTACAGGGGAGAGAAGAATGGGCCACCTCTGACCTGCGGCTACATTAGGGGCTGGGGGGATCAGGGGGATTAGGGGAGCGCTGCAGTGGCCAATTGAACTAAATCCATGGCTCTCCTCTGGGCTGCTGGCCTTGCGTTTCACTGGCGGAGGTGCTAATCCCCCTCCCCCCCCACCCCCCTCGGCCATCTCCGCATTCAACGAGCTCATAAATCAGGTCAGCCTGAAGACCGCTGGTTCGTGTTGCAGGAACACCGCTGGCTAGGTTTACCACACAGGGTCACACTGGATGCGCCTCTCGATACCGAAAGCCCTGCCTTGTCACCGTGGCGGAGCACATTCCTGTGGCTCTGATAGAGACCCTGGTAGGAGCTGGCTCTGAGCACAAGGGCCCCTCGGTGTGGAAATTAGTTTAGCAGTGGCACAGGAACTCACCGAAGTCGCTGGTGCAGACGGCCATGAGGATCTCAGTGTCGTTGCAGGGTCTGCAGGCACCTGTGGGCAAAACAAGCAATCGCATTTTAAAACTCAAGTCATTGAAATCTGATGTGCAGAAGTAGGTCAATACTCAGAGCTGGACACACTTAGGACAACCTGTGACAAGCATAGAGTTGTCCCATTTCATACAGTTTACAAAAACAGGCACAGACCTTTTATTTCCAGGTTATCAGCCTGGATCTACATTGTGCATTAATACAAAATCTGTTAATTTCTGCCCCTTTACATAAAATCTAAAGCAGTAATCTGTTTTCCAAAATAACAACACTATCAAGATATCCCTGTGTGCGGTTACCCAAATTAAATAAAAACTATAGATACAGTAACGCTATAAAAACATGGCCTTAATGAAGACTGTTTCTGGGAGAGATCAGGCGCCGCAGTTTACCCCTCTGCTGCTTTATAACCATGAGCAGAACACGAACAAAAGAAATCGAATATAAATTCAAAAAACAACAATAAACCCAGAAACCTCGGCAGCGTCTCTGGTGCCAAGTGCAACGGTACAGGAAGCCCGGCACAACGCGGTAATGAGCCAGCTGCTCGGTTTATGGGGCAGCTATAAAAGTAAAGCGGGGAGGGGAGCTGCAAACCCCCCAGGCCAAAACATCATAAAACAGACCGACACCTAGGAGAAGTGCCATCCGCTGGGCCTGGAGTGAGTGGAGGGAGCGGGGGAGTACAGAAATAGACGGAGATTGAATCTTGTAACCTCAGTAGGGCAGCCATAAAGCACAGAGTCTCATGGGAAATGTTATATCCTGGGTGTAAGTGCCAAGAAATGGAGACTCACAACAGGGCAAGAATAACTATGTAGGCAGAAGTTATTTTTTTGTTTTAGGTGCACTTCCATTAAAGGGCATTAGCATGAAGGCCACACTTGGGCAACGAACTCCAACATCCATCTCTGGGAAACACGGGCAAACACATGTGTGAACGGCAATGATAGTGACCAACTACTGTTTCCTAACGGGAATAGCCTAAGCCTTCCCCAACGACTTGTTCCCAACCTTCTTTGAAGAACGACATTGCCGTTGGTAGGAACCTAAATAAAGTCTCCCCATGCCGAGAAGACAAACACAGCATTTGGAAAGAGGAAATGTAATTTCATACATTTTTGTGGTCTCTTACTCCATTTACACAAAACTCATGCGGCGACGACAAAAAGAGTGACACTGTGGAACCAATCCCGACTGCCTTGTTCCCAGAAACAAGAGAAAGAAGTTAATAAATGTTAAGATCCGCTCGGTGTTCCCAGCTGTATTTCTGCCGCCCCCTAATGGGCTCTCCCCCCTCCCCCCGATCACCAATCACGCCTGGTGAATTCCTGGAGACAGGCGTCCCTGCAGAGGAAAAACAAAACAAAAGGAGCATCCCAGTTGATGAAAGGACTCTCCGTTGCCTCAGCAACCCCCCTAATCCCTGAACTCTCCTGCTCCTCAATGAAAGGCCTAGTTCTCTACAAGGCCTCTCACACTGGGCTTTTGTTCGTCCCCCAACAAACACATTCTCCGAGGGCAGGAGCAGCCAGGGAATTGATCCACCGGCCTCCGGGGAACTTGAGCAATTTTCTCTCTCTCAGTGGGTTGTGGGCCCTGGAGCCGAAACCTGTCTGCTTACTCTCCCCTGACAACAGCACCTGGCCAGGGGTTAGCAGGGTTCGGTGCCCAGTGGTAGAGAAAGAAAAGTAGCACCCTATAGATACATACATGCAGAAACAGGGCTCAACTTCTACTCAAACGCCCTTATTTTGCCACCCCAATATGCTGCCATCTCTCTCTCTCTCCAAGTTATTCTGGGATGTATTGGTTGCGTCATGTTCTCGGTGCCCTGGGCCACCTCCTCAAGAGGCAGGGCCCGAACTCAGAGGATGCGTCTCCCATCGGTCTGCTCACCTTCGTTGCCCGCAGCATTGGCATCCAGGGACAGCCGGGCGTTCCAGTCACCCCTCAGCTCGTAGCGGAAGGCGGCGATGCGGCGGCTGATGTCCTGGTGGGGCGTGGCCTGCAGGAACAAGGCCACCCGCTCTCCGGGCAGCCGGCTGAAGCAGCGCACCCTGGGGGGACGGGGAGAGTCGGGCCGGTCGCCCACTAACAGCTCCAGGATGCCGTCGCGCTCAAGGTAGATCTGGGCCCCGTGGAAGCTCTCGGCTGGCTTGATGCAGGCGGTGATGTGGCCCGAACTCTTGCTGCTGCCCCCTGGGCCCACCGCCCCCGAGGGCAGGCGAGGGGACAGGGTGAGGCGCAGCGCCCCCTTGGGGTAGAGCCAGTCCAGGGCACCCTCGGCACAGTGCAGCGAGATCTGCTCCACACTGCCTGGCTGCTGGGAGAGCCCACTGCAAGAGACAGAGAGAGAAGGGCGAAATTAAGAAGGGCTTTCCTAGGACATGGCATCCTGAATCCACAGCACTGGCTTCCACCCTTGCAACCCCCCCCAGAGAAAATAGGTACACAAAGCCAAGCTCCCAGATGCCCAGTGTTGTGTGTGTGATCATTTAAGGAGTTGCATATATGTCAATATGAACAAGCATCACATTGTCAGGAACAAAATAACTTGCCTGTATCGTATAGTACAGCTGAAAGGGTTAAGATGAAGTCTTAACTTATTTACTCTCATTAATATGAGCAAGATTAGTATTAAAGTTACCACCAACACTTCAGTGATACAACATTTTGTAATCAGACTGACAATAAAAAACACACATTGTAAACCACAAATGCACACAAACAAAGAGCATTATATATAACGTTATTAATTATTATTATTATTATTATTATTATTATTATTATTATTATTAATGCTAATAGGTTCTCAAATCAGAAAGTTTGCGTTGTTGAACAGTGGAGCCCCCTACCGGTGATTAAAACCCGTTGATAAACTTGATAGCGGCTAGCGATTGCTTGGATTAATTTGTTAATTGCATTAACTTTTTTCACCCCTTTAAGGACGTAGGTATATCAATGAACATATCCCCTTTCACGCATTTACAATGTGACACTGACTGGTTTGCTTGTAAACAAACAAATTAAAAAAACACAAACAACAACTCAACACGTTCCTCTCCTGGTTTACAGTCCAGCTCTGCTGCTCAGCTGGACAACGACGCTTCCGTTCTGCGTTCAGTTTCCATTGATCTCAGTTGCGACCCTTTCTGGTTTGGGTTTTAAATTTCATTGCACCAAGTGAGATTTCTGACACCCACTTACAGCGACCTGGCCTACATTGCACCAACACTCGCCTACGTGTAAACTTTCGGACTTTATAGTCACACCGACGTGACAAGGAGCCACAACAAAGTACCGCCAGCGGCACAGGATACGAAACCCAACCAGCAACCTGAAGAGGCCAGAAACGACCGACGTGCCATGGGCTGCGTAAAAATCTCCTCTTAACAACCAGCAGGATCACACTAGCATCCCTACGCCCTTTCATTTTGAAGACCGACTAACACCTCACTTCACACTTCAGGGCAAGATATCGATAATTGGGGTCTTGTTCATTAAAATCAAGACAATTGCCGGGTGTTGTACAGGACAGTCAACGGGACAACTTACTCCATATTGAATTCAAATCAAAAACTAATTTCATCATTTAACATCTAAGTGTACTCCTTCCACAACTCAATACATCACACATTTTCACGATGGATACATGACAATAATTAACGGACAGAGCTTTGAAGGAACATTAAAAAAGTAACAAAACGCATTTGGCCCAATAAGAATGAATGAAGAATGAATATGGACTCTAATATCCTGGTGTGTATTTTGAGTAATGGCCCACAAAATAAAACAATGGACACTCATCTCACAATTCATTCATCATTCATTCAACCGTCCCTCTATTGCATGCAAATCTGGATAGATCCTACAGGCCAAATTGTATTCATTAGAGCACACAAGTAGTATTTTTCTTTTTTTCCACTTTTTACATCTTTTCATACAATCGCCCTATGCTTTTTAAATGGCTCAAGTGAAACCCGATGATGATGCATCTAGTTTCTCAGTTTACAACTCAGAAGCAATAGCTGTAATTAAACCGGAGACAGGAGATGCGAGCCATTTAAAACATTAAATACTTTGGAGACTTCTAGTGAAACGACTCGGTTTTCACATTGGTTTATTTAAAGGACCACGACTACTGGATGACTTCTGGGAAATGCAATGCTTGTGTGTGCGTGTATGTCATGTAAAGTCATATTCTTGTTCATGGAGGGAAATTATGAATGGTTGGTTAAAGACACTTCCCAATGAATAAAAAACGGGTCTTCTCCTTGAGGCTGCAGCGAGACTTAATTATATGGTTTTTTCTCCTCTCTCTCCCCCATTTCTGACTCATGAGTCCTGGCAAGAACATCTGTTGGCAGACAGACTCCCCAGCCGTAAAACGGATAAAACTCGTCGATCTAGCGATACCTATCAAGTTACTCCGGCAAATGGAAATATATAAAAAAAAAAAAAAAAAAGTGATGAAACACCACGACGCAGATATTATTGCAGATTAAAGGCATCTATCGACCAAGTATTACAATATCCCAATACAAGAAATGCAGCTGTTTTGCATTAGATTCGTTTAGGGGGTTTTACGCTTTAAAAGCATGCTTTTCTTTTCTTGTAATACCACGAAGGAAACAGAAAACAGATGGTCAAGAAGCGAGCGATCTTGGCGAGACGTGCACGAAGTCACACAGCCTACAAACATGCCCCAAAACTTAGGACTCAAAGAAAACAACTTGCCTCCCTCGCCAGCTGCATTGGTCCTCGGAGTAGCTGGAGAAAGCGCTGCCCAAAATGGACAAAAGCGGGATCCATGAATAACACAGCCAGATGGAAAGCATTTTAAAAGAAAATGAAAACCGCAGGGTGGAAGAAAAAAAAAAGTTGCAATCCTTGCTGCTCCGCTATTTGCAAGGTGTCCCCCTCTGTGAAATAGCGACAGACGCGTCAAGTCCCACACTGGACAGCCATGGCCGTCTCTCCATGCGCGTCGTGGCGCACGAAAGCGCACAGAGCCGCTACACTTGGATCGGCGCAGTTGGAGGCGCACAGCTCATCTCTCCACAGTTACTTTCTTATTATTTGACTAGTGAGCCGCGCAGAGCTGAAGTTTTGGTGCCGGGCAGGGGACTGGCTCGGCCAATTGAAGGCAGCAACACGAAACGTCGGGGGGTGAGAGGCGTGGTGTGGGACAATAGAAAGTCTTTAAATGACTTCACTGCCGAAAAAAATGAAGAATTTGGTGCGTAGGAGGAAGAGGTGGCCACTAGGGTATACTTCTGCTCCGTGAAGCAAACGTACTTTTTCTTTTCTTTTGTTTCTCTCCGTTTAAAGCAAAGGGGATGGTTTTATGTGGTAACCCCCTCACAATTGCACTTTTTATTATTCTTGTCTTAACCTGTGTTTTATATTATACCTAGTAGTAATCATAATAATAGCCTATTCTTGATTTGTGTTTTTGAACCTATATCCTCTACAGCTGTACACACGGCTTCCAAACACCTCTTTAATATATCTCCACCATTTTTTGTTTTAATATTGTTTTATAATGTATAGTTCATCTGCTAATAATTGCACAAAAGGCAACGTTTTGGATAACAGAACACATTCCACAGTGTCTGGATGGCATGCACAAAGCAATTACACTAATTAATACTAAAGCCATTATCAGCTAGAGAAAATGACCTATATCACCGCAGGCGCAGCAGTAATAGTGATCTTAATCTTTATTCTTTTAAATGTATAATGTGGTTGCTTACATTCTATACATTCTGTAACAGTTTCAGTGATTAACCTGAAGTAACACATTGGATTATTGCACAGTGATTCTAATCCCAGTGAAGGGCTCTGAGTAAAAGTAATACATCATAATGAACACTGTAAAACCACAACATCTTGGGGGTTTGTCTATAAATAGGTTGGAAAAGTTTCCAGAAGCATGGCACTGTGTTTCTTTTACTCCATCCTTTACTTGTTCATATTATTTCACAATAGTGTGATATAAAATATAGCCTACGGTTATTTTTCTTCTGAAATCCAAATATAACTGTATAAACATGCTGTGTTAGTAGGAGGCCTGTCTAAAACAAAGGGTTGGATTAATCTGTCAGTCAGACCACTCGGGCAACAGATGTTTTAGAAAGTGCTGGAATTAAAAACAGCCCGCCAAAAAGTTTGAAATAAAAAGAACAACCTATTCAAACAATGACCCTAGACTAGGGTTTTTTTTTTTGTTTTGTTTTTTTTATAGGGGGTGTAACGCTATGGAAATTAGGCAATTGAGATTGCAGTGGAGAGAGGAGTAGCTGCAACCCCCACCCGCTGAACTGGGGCTGGAAAGAAAAGAAAAACAGCTGAGACTGAAAATAGTGTTTTAAACACGTTACAAAAGAGAGAAAAACGAATATCTGATAGCCTATCTTTTTAATGTGGGGCGACCATCAGTACCTGTGCGTAAACTTAGAACAAACTAAAGGAAGGTGTGTGCTAAAAGTTTTAATGTCCGTTTTCCCCAATACAAAAGAACACATTAAGAGCTATTAATCAATCAACCCACTGTTCCAATTAATCAATCACTGTCCCTATCTGTCTCCACATCGCTTTAATTACTGTGTACAGGAATCCCAGCCCCGACTGTTGCGCTATCCTCCAGCCAACACCCCTATTGTTTTAAAGGTTAATTGCAAAGCTAAATCAAACAATCAACATACACATATATTAATACAAAGTCTGTCGCTTTATATACATCCAGCCTTAATGTAAATTGGAAATAAAGGTGGATTGGAGATTTGAGTGTGCGTTATAATAACATTGTTTCCAGAAAGGTAAACAGGCTCTTACATTGGATTAAGCAAATAGGTATCTTTATTCCGTTAAATCGTTACAACGAACGAATGCTTTTCATTTGTAGGACCTATTGAAATCCGAGCCGTTTAAATCTTATCAGAGAGTAATCTGATGAGCCATTGAAACTGATGGCATGGCATGCATAGCTAGGCTAAGCGAAATCATTCAAACACATCTGAAACCCCTATTTGTGTTTGTTTCATTCAAATACATATATTAGCATCAAGAGTGCAGAGTCAACGTTTCACACGCATTGGGTTATTTATTATCTGCGTGTCCTTGACAACAGTAAAAATAGAATATCCAACTCTGTGAAGGATTTCATATATTCATTCTACATTACTGGAAATAACTGTCTGACCAATTTCTCATGCTATTAGAAAATAATGAGACTAACCCAATACAAAATAATAATAATAATAATAATAATAATAATAATAATAATAATAATAATAATAATAATAAAATAAAAAACAGTGTATCCAATGCCATTTAAGGAATAAATAAAGTTACAATCTGGGTTACAATATTGCAGACCTATGCATTACAATCCTAGACCTGAAGGCGGTAAAATTATACAGCAACCCCCCCCGCACCCTGCTCTATCACAATGCACTCGGATCAATACCCTGCGCGCCCAAAGTCACAAAGCTCTGCTGTAGATGGTTTGTTTAGCCGTCGCCCCCCGTTTCAAAGTGACAGGACGCCTTAATTGGCTTCATCGCTTTAACTTTTAAAAGGCTGCTCGGCCACCCCTCCTCCCCCATCCTCCTCCTCCTCGCTGTCTCGGTGGGTCTTTTGTAGCCCCTCGGCGAGCCGCGCTCTCTGCTCCGAGGAGGGGGTCGGGCGGATCTCCGCAGCGGCGCATTGTCTCCGGCTCTTTGTTTGCCCTCCCCAGCCCCAGCCCCGGCCGGGGTCTAAATCAAATATTTAAACATCCCCGCACAGCCCGCGCCAAAACTGGAAACAATTCAATGGACTTCAGCATCTGTTATCTCCAAACATGCCCGTGAAATGCCTTGCCTTTAAACCCATTATAATTAACAGTTAATTTGCATTTAATGGGTACCTAAGATTGTGATCTGTAGCTGTTAATGTTGTTATTGTTACTGTTATGGTTATTGTTATCTGAATTCATGCAACTCCCATTATGGCTACAACACTGAAATGCTCAATCACGTCTTTGTTGTGCTTCTAATCAGTTAGAAGTAGTTAGATATTAATACACACTTTCAGATTGCAGATATACAGTGTGCCCAGCAATCCCTGCCCAGCAGATCCAGTTAAGTCGTGGAAAACAAAACCTCTGCTCTAAAACTGGGAACTGTTTGCAAAGTGTTTGAGAATATCTATGAAATGCAGCAGTATAGGGTAGCTGTCTGCACACTGCACAGGGTTGATCGTGACTACTCTGAAGTCTTGCATATTGTGAGTTTTTAGTGATAGCTGTGCTTTTAAAGTCATTTTGTGGACATTTTGAACATGAAAGCTAATCCTCAGGACCAGCCCAGGCGCTTCAAATTGGAATGGATCTAGTGACTTAACCCCATGCTGTGTGTTAAAACCTTAATATGCCAGCGCAGGAGAAAGACAGTGGAGCGAATGGAGCACAGCAATAGAAGTGGCACAGCATCTCCCACAGAAACATCCCCATTTCGCTCGCCTTTGCTATATATCCCACAACAGACAGCCAGCTTCACTCTCAGTGCCCCAAAGCCACTCAACTCTGCCATATTACACCTTACACTGAATTAACACCTCTGTTATCAAGCGTGCTGTAGCTGTGTTGACGTTCGGGCCGGAGCAGAATCTATGACAGAGAAGAACGCTTTGCTGTACTCGCCTCTCCGCACGCCACATGTTGTTAATTTCTCGAAGGAAGTGATGTCATGCAGCTGATTCAGATCAGAGCGGGGAGCTGTGAATTGTTTGTGTAGCTTGGCAATAGCGTAGGCAGCCAGGGAAGCCAAGAAAGGACATGTTTAAGGTGTCTATATTTCTTATATATGTGTGTGAGGTGGACACCGGAGGAGTGCTGGTGTAGTGTAAGAGACAACCATACAAGTAGGAGGCAGGGAGATAGAGAGAGAGAGACATACAAGACCAACCCAAGTCCCCCCCCCCGCCCCCTAACCTGAAGCCCCACTGCTGGACTTGAAAGAGAGCACCTCAAACAGCACCCGTGCGGTCCCTGCCCATCCCCGCTGGGCGCCCATTCAAGCCCGGGTATTATAACTCAATAAAATATTCTTTTGTGCTGGTACTGCCATCTCTTTCAATGCAAAGTGACTCCGGGAGGGGGTACACCGAGGGGTTGGGTGTGAAGGGGGCATTGGGAGGGGTGCGGGGGGGCAAGGGATGCTTTTGAATGGGCTGCTGTAACGCACCGCGATGAAAGGTTTGGCGGCAAATCCATGCCCTCCGGTCGAGTTATGACAAGGCCTCAAAACGCACAAAAGCACATGTGCACCAATCCAGCTGCTTCATTGTCTGGCGAAAGAGCAGCGCTTTCAAGGGCAAGGGACCTGAAAGGGAACCGGACAGCTGGAAGAATCTGAAATATCAATGAGGATTTAATATTATTATGAAGATGATTGCTATTATTACAAGGACTATTATTGCTATTATCATTATCATTACACCATAACATATTAAAATCTCGTAAAAAGGGAGCATTAGAGAACATCTGGTGCCCTTCCAGCTTATAAATATTAATTCTGCTTCTTAGAAACTCTGTATAAAAAGATCAGAAAGGCGTCCGGTTTGTGTTCGGACACATCAGCGTTACTTTTATGGTGCTTTTCCACTCAGCAGATAACGTCCCCCCCGGTAGAAAGTGCGAGTCTGTTTCTGCGACGTATTCAACTTAAAAGAGCCTCTCTCGAAGTGTGCTGCCCTGTCTGAGGATAGGAAATAATACTCCGGCTCATCTTTCAAGTGAAACACTGAGACCCCAACATGGGAAACGGCGGGGGGGATTCATTATTACATTAGCCCAATAGCACACTTCAAGATGTGTACTGAGAGGGTTTGAATTGCAATGAAATTAGCCCTAGTCCTTGATGGCTGAAGTCACTCTGTCTTCACAGCAACAGGAAGAAAAAAAAAACGTCTGCTATGCCTCGCTCTTCATAGATAGGAGCAGCATTCAGGCTTTGATGGTTCCCGCAAGAGCAGGACAATGGTATTAACTTGTTTTTAATGAATGCCACTGCGTTCTGAAAGTGAAATGAAAGTCCACCTCTTTTTTTTGAAGGGGCATAGAGTCCCTCTGTCTCCATCCCTCTCTCTCTCTCTCCCTCCCCCTCAGTGCTGGGGCTTGTGGAGTTCAGCTGTGACCTCCGACCTGGCAGTAATAATTTGATTAAGATGATGGAAGGGAATGATTAATGGCGATGGTAGGTGGTGGTGTTGCTGGGGAGGGGGGCTGGGATACGCGAGGGAAACAGGCTCAGACACTGGGCGATATTAATAACGCTGACGGAGGCTCTGCGGCATCAATAGTTTCGGGTGTTCTCACAAGACGAGTCATGTCTGGGAACTAAGAGGGTGGAAGGAATCTAAAAGGGCTTTATTAAGCATTCGCCAGGCTAGCAGTAAAGATAAACCGGCTCAGTGGCCTAGCAGAGAATAACAAAACTGGTGAATGGATATTTATAACCCCAAGATTAGATGATTAAAGAAATTGTAGAAGTTACTTTCGAAAGCTAGAGAAAAGCTCCTTGTCGCAGTTGTCTCTTCTAGGTCACTAAACGGCTGATTTTCTAGGAGCCCACTGTCTCCCCTTGTAATCAGTCAATCACTCGGAGGCCCGTGAGACGTTAAACCCACTAAAACCAGTGGGAGCCAATATGTCCCGGATACGGGGTCTACGATACCCACCGCGCATGAATTCGAGGAAGCGGGAGACTCCGCTCATTAAACTCTTATTACAGATTCCTTGTTTTTTTTCCCCTCCCCGGTCTAATGCGATTCTGGAAGTGCGCAGCAGCGACAAGCGCCAAACACACGGCCTCTACGGGGCCTTTTTCAGCGCCTTTTTGTTTTTCTGTGTAAACCCAACAGGGGAGATAGCAATACTGGGGCTTAGACGTACATAATAGCTCTTGAATACGTACCCAGTGGTTAATTTCAGTCTGAAGTTGTTAATTTTTTCTTTTACCGTCAGATTGAAAGGCGGGTGAAGGCACAAGCACGAGGGCCGTGTTTCAGCGCAACAAACACATACCAGCCCCACAGGGAACCCATATAGGCAGTCTGGAGAACAGAGGCCAAGTTTAAATGGGTTTGAAGACTGAGCTATCCTCTCCCACCCCCCGCCGCCTCCGCAGATTATTATTATTATTATTATTATTATTATTATTATTATTATTATTATTATTATTATTATTATTATTATTTCTGAGCAGAATTGGTTTGGGCATTCTAGAGTCTGGAATCTGTGGAATCTGGAGTTCTTTAATTTCAGGTCCAGCAAATGCGGTAGAGCGCACATGACTGTACTATAAACCTGATATCCAGCACATACAATAGCCTGGATCGCTGCCAAATGAGGATTATTCAGCCGCAAGCGTGGGGAGAAGAAAATGTGGTCTAGAGATGTCTAAACACCACCATGAGCTGGACATAAACACTGGCATCTCTGCTTGGATAGATTACAGATTAAGTGGCAACTTTCCATTACATAACACAAACAGCCGTTAAGTATAGGGCAGGGACAATAGAGACAGCGCTTCGGTATGAAGAGATGTGCTGTCGTAGTAGGAAAGCCGTGCTGTCTGTAGGAGGTTTACAGCGTAAAGGCCAGCTGTATTTGTAATCTGCTCCCTCAGTGTTTGCTCACTCGGTTCCTACGGCTGAGACTTCCCAGTAAAGCAGTGAGACACGTGAGAAAGTCCAATAAAAGCCAGTGTGGTTTTCACAGGGATCTTTAAAAAGTCATAGGGGCTCATCACAGATAAGCGGTTTTAGCAGGAGAGCGGTGTTAGCAGTTACCACACAAACAGCCGAGTCGTCAGTGAGAGTGTTTGCTCAGCACGATCCAGGCTGATGGTATATCTGGGCTGGTTAGTCCATCACATCTGTGTATCAATGGGAAAGACAAGTTTCTCACAGTCCCGAGGAATCAATGAGGCTGTTGCTTTGGTGTGAAAAACTCAGATTCCCTAAACCCTCGTCTTCTTCAGGATAATGAAGCCCATTAAATTGTGTCAGTAAACGCATTTACTAATCCTGTAAGTCGATGTCCAAACACAGCCGACTGATAATTACCAGCCAGTCAGTGAAAAAAACGGCACAACATTATATATAATAACGATATGTTTCAGGCATCGACCACATCAAACCAGAGGAGCTTTTCCAGATCAGCAGGGACACACGCACCCGGGGACACAAATGGAAATTGGGCTTCAAGGCATTCAAGACAGAGAACAGGAGACACTTCTTCACACAGAGAGGCGTCACAATCTGAACAAACTCCCCAGTGATGTGGCTGAAGAGACAATGTGGGAACATTCAAAAACAGACTGGATAGGATCCTTGGATCACTGAGTTATTAATGGACACCAAACGAGCACGACAGGGCAAATGGCCTCCTCTCGATTGGACACTTTCTTATGATCTTATATGCTTATGAAAGTCAAAGTCACAGAATCTTATGAATAAATCAGAACTTGCACATTTGTTCCCATTTCCTAGTACAAATGGATCAATATTGATCAGCACAAATTGATTTATACACAGTACGTATGCATGTATGTATCTTTACAAGAAAGGAAGATAAACACTACTACCGCCAAGATAATAACTGTTATTTTTTCAGTGTGGGACGCTCTCAGATGTTCCGCACGGATAACACTGCCGCTTCGTCAGCCCAAGAGGACAGTTAGGGTGGAGCAGTCAGGTGACAGGTGAGCCTCTCAGGTGAAGTGGCCCGTCTCCCCGAGAACCAGATCGGCAGCATTCCCTCCTGATCTTTCCCTCTGGTCTGCTGCGGGTTGGACACTGCAGGACACTGCGGGTTGGGTGTGTGTGTGTGGGAGGATGATGGTGTCCGTCACGGGAACGCAGAGCGCTGCTCCGGCCAGGGTTTGCGAAGGACCAAGTCGAAAGCCGAGGCGATGGAGCTCTCGTTTACTCACACACACACACACACAGTTGCACAACACCCTCTTGTCCTCTCCCTGTCCCGTCAGCTCTGTGGCAGGGTGTGCATGGGAGCTGGAGCTCGTGGGCAGGACAGCGATTTGAGAGGCCGGCTCTGTTATAACAATGAAAGAAATAGAAAAGGGCACCGAAACCAAATACTGAACAGAAGAAGTGCCAGTTTCAGTGTCGGTGATTGTCACAGGTGTTGGCTGGCTGAATCCTTCACTCTCCCCCTGGGGGTGGGAGGGTGTTGCCGAATGGTGTCACCTCTGAGGGAGTGGCTCATGTTTTAAATTAAGTCCTGTGGGTGAGAATTTGTAAAAGGTGAAATTGCAAAAGTCACATGGCGGGGTCTCCCCGCCATGTGACTTTTGCAATTTCACCTTTTACAAATTCTCACCCACAGGACTTAATTTAAAACATGAGTGCTTTTGAAAGCCTCTATCCATAATTCAAATTTCTCTGTGGAAACCGTATCCATTTACCACTTGAAATGCGATGTTTCAGTCAGATTAGGGTTTTTCCATTTCAGAAAGGAAAGTTACACAGATTTCCACACGGGCCTCGGGGATAACCATTTCATGGCGCGGATAAATACTGAGCCTCCGACAGCTGAGAGAACGGGTGGATTTCTTTTCTCACATACCTACGTCTTATCTCCCGTACCGAAGCGAATCTGATCTCACGGTCCTTATCTCGCATGTGGGACTGATCAGGAGTATCATATGAAAGAGAAAGAAAAAACGCTTGTGGTGCTTATAGTGTTGACAAAGCAACAATAATAAAGGGAACGCTGGAGTATTCAGCTCAGAACCTGCTTTGTGTGGCTTTCCAACCTTACTTTAGAGCACGGAGGAGGAGGAGGAGTAAACTAAATTGCCTACTTTGGTTCGGCTTATTAGAATATAACTTTGTGTATCTGTCAATTAAGAAAACGACAACAACAACTGAGGGAACTGAACCTTTCATAAGAACATAAGAACAAGTGATCAAGGATCCTATCCAGTCTGTTATTGAATGTTCCCAAATGGTCTCTTCAGCCACATCGCTGGGGAGTTTGTTCAGATTGTGACGCCTCTCTGTGTGAAGAAGTGTCTCCTGTTTTCTGTCTTGAATGCCTTGAAGCCCAATTTCCATTTGTGTCCCCGGGTCCGTGTGTCCCCGCTGATCTGGAAAAGCTCCTCTGGTTTGATGTGGTGATGCCCTTCATGATTTTGAAGACTTGGATCAAGTCCCCACGTAGTCTCCTCTGTTCCAGGGTGAAAAGGTTCAGTTCCTCAGTCTCTCAGTAGGACATTCCCTTCAGACCTGGAATAAGTCTGGTTGCTCTCCTCTGGAAATTGGGCTTCAAGTCATTCAAGACAGAAAACAGGAGACACTTCTTCACACAGAGAGGCGTCACAATCTGAACAAACTCCCCAGCGATGTGGCTGAAGAGACAATTTGGGAACATTCAAAAACAGACTGGATAGGATCCTTGATCACTTAATTATTAATGGACACCAAACGAGCACGATGGAGCGAATGGCCTCCTCTCGATTCGACACTTTCTTATGTTCTTAACAACAACAACTAGATAGCACTAAAAAAAGCACACTGCACTAACACAAGAGCAAGTCATTTCATTAAATAGCAGGGAAAGGCATAGACAAATCATATAAACACAGCTTAATATTCTCATTTGTCTCCGCAGATCAATCAACATGTGTGTCCAAATTGAAACCCTGTTTGGAGAAGTTGCACCGCCAACAAAAAGCAGCTATTAAAGATCTGATCACTGTCAATGCTCTCTTGTCTTTTACAATTAGTCTGGACCACTTCCCCTTTTGAAGCATTCAGAGGTGAATTGATTCCAGCTTAGTTAGGATTAATCCAATCGGAGGGGAGACGGCCCTCGAGGGCTGGTGTCCGCGCTATTGTGTCCTGGCCAGAGGCGCTCTGGGGGTAAAGGTCCCTCATTTGGGTCTGGCTGGGCTTTATCTGCATCCTTCCCTTGGGCCACAGTTTTAAAAGGGTAATTTGCAAAGCTCTTTCAGTTCCAGGACTAAATGTATTCCTGATTTTCCTAAAGTTACCACCTAAATTTAAGTAGTAAATCCAACACAAAGGCGATGTACATCTGGATAAGATACATTTTTTCACATGAATAGTTGGGGAATATTTTATTTTGGGGAGTTCGGATCAACTCTGGCACTGAGGGGAAAAACTTTGAAGTGGGAGTGTATCTGTGCCCAGAGAGGAGAACCAAACAGCAGGACTGATTTCCAGCATTTGATGTCCGACAGTAAATAACATCACAGCCGAAGTACAATGGCTTGAAGCCCCGTTAGCGTCAGGGCTGATCTGATTCCACAGCATCTATAGTGTCGCTAATGAAGTGTCCCAGGATCAGGAACAGGCCGGTAACAGCTGTTTCATTGCGGTTGCACAGAAGTCAAAGTGTTGGTCCTTGGCTAGTTTGGGCCAGTTTTACTGTTTCCCTCCCAAAGTTCCCTCCACACAAAGCCTCGCGCCCCCATTGCAGATGCAGGGCCTGCTGTTGAAGCAACTGGGGGGTGGGGTGGGGGGGTGCGTCTCCTTGTGAATGTGAACAGGCCCCATCTGTGCGCTACGAACACATTATCTGTCGGCAACACGTAGTCAGCACTTTCAAAGCCCCATCCGTCTCTGTCTCCGTCTCCCGAACGACCGCTGGCACCGCTCCCCGATTGGCCGGACCCGGGCCGCCTCCCCGCCCCCTGCCTGCCCCTCCAGCCCCCTTTCTAATAGATGGGGGTGCTGAGTGGCATTGTACCCGGTGCATTGTGTTGTCTGCAGGGGTCATACTTGGCTGGATAAAACATGATTAGTCCCCCCTCCAGCCCCCAATCCCCCCTTCCATACACACACACTTTCTCCCCAGACAATAACGGACTGAACAATGGACACATGCCGACACAGCACCCCCTCCCTTATGTTCTGGGCCTGGGCAGGCTTTTTGTGCCTAAAGGCTCGGGCTCTTGAGGCTTTGGAAACCAACAGAGCTCAGAATTCTGGGTAATAGAAGTTTCAGAACATTCCAATCCCTGCAATCATGTCTATATATTTATATATATACAGAAATGTGTATGTCTTCCTGCTCGAGGGCAATTCAAATGCAACTCTTTTGTATGCTACAGGTGGTAGTTCACAACAATCCAAAAAAGAGTGGAAAACAATGACTCAAATGACTCAATCTGATTAACTGATACTTAATGAACGTTCCTGCTTGTAATTTGTGAAAAGCGCATTCGAATAACGCTCTTCTCCCTCTGGTAGTGAGCAGCGGTGAAAAGAGGGCCGGCCGGGAGCCTTTATGAGCGCCAGCCTGAGTGAATAGGGCTGACCATATGGCCTGACTTCTTGAGCAGTGCCGGAGTGGACTGAAAGCCAACGTGAAAACATCTTTGTTTGAAGCGGAGAAGACAGTAAGACAGAGGACTGCTGGCTTGCAGGGAAGAGGGTGAGGACAGCAACAATGAGCGAGGAAGGGACTCCGCGTTTTACTGGCTTCAGGAGCAGCAAGAGAGAGTGTTTAAAGAGCAGCAGTGACAGATTAAGAACCGCAGGCTCAGAAATAGCCTTGGTTTACTACTTTTAACCACAGATGGAAGTGTGCTGCGCAGATCTGCACAGAGGCAGGGTGAAAAGGGTGGCCAAACGCAAGCGCTGCCAGACACGATGTTTAAGATTCAGACAAGCATTCCTGATACAATAAATATTTATCTCACTCCTTCAGTCTTTCTTTTCTCTTCCTCTTCTTCTCCAGCACGCAACAGCATAACTTAGAGCCAGACAAAGAGAAGGCTCTGTCTCGAGACTTAGCCCTCCACCGCTCGACGATGAAGGGACTCCTTGTACAGCTGTGGAAGAAGAGGAGGGAAAGATGAGACTCACAGAAATGGATAGGAAAATATCGAATACGCTCTGGCCAGTTTCGCACAGATTAATACCCTTGGCACACACACACACACACACAACAGCGCCGGGTCCACACTGACTGGTCTATATGCACACTCACGCTCGCTAGACTGGGGGCGAAAACCAGTGTGAAAAGAATGAGGTCACTGAGGCTGCGATTTTTGTGATGTAAATTTGGACGGCAGCCTTCAGAAACAGAAAGACCAGAAGATGCCCTGGGGACTAGATAATATAGTTCAGGAGAGAAAGCTCTCAGAGCAAAATGGCCAAATACAACAGATTAGTTATACTCTGTGACTTGCTAATGTTGCCTTTTGTTAGTGTGAGTTTCGACAATCCAAATAAAGTGCTTTCCAACCAACTGGGATCATGCATTCCAGCACAAATGTGTGCTTTGCTTATTTTATTAATACGCTGGGTTCGCAGAGGTTACAATTAATACATGAATCAGTAAAAGAAAAAGTGTATTCGGCCAGTTTAGTGTGCGTTATTTACAATTTGGTTTCCATCTTCTACATTTGAATCAATCAAGAGGAGATATACTGGAAAAGCCGAGCGCAGACGGGAATTGAGAGTCTCGTTTCCTTGTTTACTACACAAATGTAAGACCGCTGGCATTTCCAGGGCATCGGGAATGTGTTGCTGAGCGTGGAATTTGAACTCCTGCTCCGTAGCGCCCAGCCCAATGCCCAGCGCTGTGCTGTGCTGCAGTGCCTCCTTATCTTCTATTTGCAATTTGCAGGCGTCTGACTGTTTTCATACAGGGCGAACCAACACCGGGGTTGTGCTCTGCAGATTGCGCTCCTATCCTTGCACAAGAGCAGATTTCCGTGAGGCAAGAGTAACACGCCAGACTGCAGCACAACATGCGTGTCGATGGAGGGGAACGCGATAACATTCAGAACGTAGAAATCGTGACAAAGTGTGACAGCTAGTGATGAATGCCCCAGTGTGAGGGGAATGAAGGCAGTGAGGTGGACGGGATGGCTCTAACCCCCCAAATAAAAGCAAATAAAACAAAAACAAGAAACAGACACAAAGATATGATTTGATTATCAAGCTATTGAGGAGTGACCCCGTGACCCCCTGCCGTCTGTGACCCCCGATGACCTCGTGACCCCGGGGCCAGTGTTTGTCAGCGAGGATTTGTCCGACGCGGTTCTGGTGGTCAAGGTATCGTTCCGTTGCATATTCACAGTCTTATTCGCTCGCTCACCTCAAAACAAACACACAGTCAGACTCTGGGAGTGGAGATCCTGAAGTCCAGTCTTTTCCAGCTCCGAAGCTGTCCTGGATTGCATTGTCGTGAGGAAAGGCTTTCTAAACGATTCACAAATGGGCAAAATGAACTCTGTGACCAAAGAAGACCCCTCCTAACTTGGCATTCACTGTCCTACACTTCGAACAACTCTCACACTCAGAGGCCTCTCTCTTTGGAGTCTTGGTTACCTCTGCTTATTGTTATTATTCCTGAGGCTGGGTGGGAGCTGCTGACAGAAAGAGGTGTTGGCTGTTTTGTAGCTGACTTGTGTATTCGGGTCTTGACTGCACCCCCACCCCCACCACTGGCCGCCTGTCTGGTCCGCTCTACCCCGTGGGTAAACCAGGAGACGTGACGTCACACACAGGGCGTCCGTTGTGGGCAGAGTTCGAGGTGTTTAGAGCGACCTGAGTCCCTCCAAAACGCTCAGCCACCCCCCTACCCCCCAACTCCACGTCGTCTATCAGAGCTGTCAGCAGGCAGAGGTATCTGTGTCTCTGTGGCATTAACCCCTGACCTGCCACACTGCCATCCATCAGAGCTTGGCGCTCGGCGGGAGATAAACAAACTTGGGCCTGGAATCCCGAGGCGGGGAAAACTGATCTGGTGGGGGGGGGTTACAGCGCAGGGTTATCGCAGTCAGACTGTCCCATTGTCCCGGCAGTATAATTAGGCTTCCTAGTTTGTTTGTTTTGTTGGTGGGGGGGTGGCTTTTAAGTTGCCATCCACAATCATTGTTTGCGTCTCTCTTTTTTTTCACTGAAAATCTAAATGCCTCTTAACAACAATCTAATTATTCATCCTGTGAAGCTTGAAGAGATCTTTAGGTCAGTTTCTCTTTGGCCCCGAGTTTATCTTGTTTCTTCGAACACCAACTAACTCTGACCAGAAAAGAACTGTCCCCTAAAATATGGGTTTATTGAGAGGGGTTTAGAGGGGCGAGCTGCTTAACCCATGAAGTGTCTGTTTCCGTTTGGTATCTCATCGTGTTTTCAAAACCAAAAGCAGAAAGGTAACGTATGGAAACAATCGCACCCGTCGCACGGCTGATTATGATTTCTGGAGTTTCTGCCGCGAGGAGGATCACGTGTGAGGGCTGTGCTGTGTGATGAATGCTCCTCTGGGGACGGGTTGATGTGCGGAGGAATGGCGTGTCCCACCCACTGCCCCCCCGCCCCGGCTGCCCTGACAGGAAGCCGCAATCAGGCAGTGGAGGTGAGCTGTGACCCGGCCCGGCCCGCTCCACCCAGCTTCCTCTCCACGCTCAGAGGGACACAACCCACCCCCCCACACACTCTACACTGTAAACCAGCGCAGATCCTGCCAAAACACGGCCCATAACCTGCCAGCGATGCGTGTTCAAAGCGTGTCAAAAACCGGGTTGTTGATCCGAGCAGGCAACAGCACAGATCCCAGGCAAACGAGCGGAGCTGAGATTTGGGTTTTGGATACCCGGCTCTGGGCTCAACCTGCAGCTGTTTTGTGTGCTCAGTGAAGAGCTGGCAGCAGGAAGAAAGGAGAGGAAGGGGGTCTGGAGCCGGAGACTCTCCCTGTCACCTGGAGTTCACTTCCAGTTTGTTGGCGGGCCGCAGCACCGCGACTGATTCACAGCTCTCTCTCCGACCGGGCCTCCAGTCCTCCAGATGTCCTCTCGGCTGTTGTGAATCAGCGTGAATCAGCTTTTGCTGTTAAGGAGTCTTCCCACACAGAGGAAGTCTGTACAGTCTAACAGCATTGTGCTCTGTGTTGAGTTCTGCTTTGGTTTATACTGGTTTAGTTTTCAAAGTGTGGAATTTGCAGATAGTTGCGTCATTTTCGGAGCCTTTTCAATGTGCTTCCTTTCTGTCTGGGGACACAAAGAGTTAATGAATCCCTTTTAGCATGCTTCGCTCTGCCGTGAACGAGGCAGGCATTCCCACTACTAACCCCATTCCAAAAGTGCTATTTTTTTTCTGCAGAGGAAGAAAAAAAATCATTCTGGGAATGGCAGGTATTGAGCAAGCCGACTGAAGCCTAGGCCCCACTTCCTGTGTTGCCAGGGATTCCTGAAGCCAGGCCAAGGCCTACGTCTGCTCGGGGAGACGTGGTGTTGTGGCCGAGGTGCCGTGGTACAGCTGTGACCCGCTGCCCTAGCAACACATGAAAGGGGGAAGGGGAAGGGTGTGGGGGGGTGAATTGGGCAAACACAGCTGGCTACTGGGCCCCGTTGGTCGCTGTTGAGCAAGACTGAGATAATATCTGCGTGTTTGCTCAGGGGATGAAGATTAATCCCCCAGAGCGGTCCAGCACGGCTCTGAGCTGCACCACCGCATTCTTTCATCCGCCTGAACTTCCCCTCTGCTCTCCCCCCTTTCTCCTTTCTTTCTCTTTTCTTTTTGTGTATAATTTTTCCAAGAATGGAAAACAAAAGTGAGTTACTCTGACTCTCTGCTCTGATACTGTCAACGATACTATTAAAAAAAGCCTGCTCATCCCAATGGGGGGTCTCGGATACAGCGGACGTGCCAGTATCGCTCCGGCCTCCTTGCGCCCCCCCCATACTAGCTCTGTGGAGAATCCAGCTGAAATACGACTTGCAAGGACTTAATTGGAAAATAAATCCCTGTGAGCTGTCCACATCTTACACAAATATTGCAGAGATTACTAGTCGGGCGTGTAGTTAATATGAAACGTCTCCCACTGAGATATCGCAAGAGATATTATCAGCAAGTTGACATGACTTTTGTTGGCCCTTTTGTTTTGGGGAAATAAAAAAAGGTAGTTTTCAGCGGATTCTAACAATATTTCTCATGAGGGTTACTGAACAAAACAAATCTGTGTAACATTTACACTTTCTTGCATAATCATCCACTAAAAAATCTAATCAAATATTAAAATCAAATGGCAGCATTTTCTTGGTCCAATTCATGAGGATAGACGCACAAGCATCCAAATACAATGTTCTCTGCTTCCACCTTGTGGTTCTACTCCGCAATTACACCCCCAGCACGACTGACGTTACCCCAGCAGGAACAAGCCAATGAAAAGAGGATTGGGAACTGTAACCGGTTATCCAGTCGATACATTTTAATGCAGCACACAACACACAGCAAAATACAATAAAGCAATACACACACAATGGCACCGGGTCCAGATTAGGCATCTGGTGAATACGTTCAGTAAGTCACTGTGCAGTCCCCTGTCAGTTCAGAAACACTGCAGAAGATGTTCAACAGGCTGAAAACCCTGCTCTGGTGTCTGGTGGGATTGGCCTGGCAGTCAGGCTTCCCTGTTGCTTGGGGAGGGGTCAGGGCTGGTGTCTTTCCGGCGGTGTTTCTCCCCCCGGTACTGAAACACCTTGACGCAGTGGTCAGCAGCGTCAGCCACGTACAGTCGCCCCCGGTTACAGCACGCCAGACCAGCCGGCCGCCGCAGCCCCTCACTGACCACGGGCACGGGGCTCCCGCTGGCGGGGAAGAGGACCACGCAGCGCCGCTGCTCATCGGATACCAGCAGGCTGCCCTCCGCATCCACGCACACCCCCGCCGGGCTGCCAAAGCTGTGCCCGTACTTCTTGCCCAGGGTGTGGAGGAGCTTGTGGTTGGCGTCGTAGACCTTGACATCGCCACACTCTTCACTGACCGCAAACCCCCCGTCTGGGGTCCCGCAGACGTAGCGCGGCCCAGAGAGGCCCGGCACGGCCCGCACGCTCTGCACCCCGAAGCTGGAGGTCAGCCCGAACACGTGCACCCGCCCCGGCTGGTAATCGGCCACCAGCAGCCGGCCAAAGCTGTCCAGCGCCACGCCCCTGGGGGAGGTGAAGTCACCCAGGCCGATCCACTCCCCTGCGCCAAACCGGGAGTGCGGGTTGAACACCCTGAGCTTGCCCCCGGGGAAGTCGGTGGCCACCACCATGCCGGCGCGGGTCAGGCTGACGTCCTCAGGCAGGAAAAGCCCCTCAGGGGTGGCGCACTCCACGACCCTCTGGGTGTTCCCGGCGCGGCTCAGCACCGTGACCCGGGGCTCCTCGTTGCTGCTCACGTACACCGTCCCGTCGGCTGCCACATGGACCCCGCCCGGCGCTGCTCCCACCCCGCCCAGCCGCCCCACCGCCTGGTTCTGCCGCAGCCGGAGCCGATTCACCAGGTCATCGAGCTCCTGGCCCAGCCGGGCGGAGCTCTGGCACAGCCGCTGCACCTCCCCCGGGGTCACCATGCCCAGGCCACGGTGGAAACTGAGCAGCGGGGCACAGCGCTGCAGGGTGCCCTCCGCCTTGGTCTTCAGACCCCTCAGGGTGCGCAGCAGGCTCTCCTTGCGCTGAATCACTTCCAGAGAGTTATCCATGGCAGGGGTCTGCCAGGGGCGCGGCACAGAGGGGAGGGCAGGTCACCATGGGGCGTCGAAGAGAAAACACTTCGTTACACAGGGAGTGTAAAACATGCGAGTCTATTCAATGCAGCGATCCACTCATAAAATGGATCCCTAGGACTGGAGTTAAAACTTACCTGATTGGCAGTTAGGCTGTGAATGGGTTAATGTTTAGTTTAGTTTAGTTTTAAAGTAATATAGCAGCACTGATTACAAAGCATATCTCATCCACCTAATCATTCTACTGGAGACACAATATGACACACCTCAGTCGGATGCAAAAACCGGCTCCTTCAAACAATACAAAAAAACACCAACCTGGACTCATTATCAACGTGATCTGAGCATTTAAATTAAGAAATATCAATTGGACAAACATAAAAATAAGCCTAGAATGAAGGCCTATTATGTATAATGCATCAGACCTACCTGCTGTGCTGTGTTGGGCGTGGAGTGCGTCGCTGCGACTCTCTGTATCCAGGTGGATGGTCACACACCTGGGGTCATGTGACCGGCTCTGCTGTTTGCTCAGCGTGGCGGGGGGGGTTGGGATGGTGACAGTGTGGGCAACACGGGCGGGGCAGGACTGACTCTGTATCTCCCTGTGTAAACTCTGAGCAGCTGCACCACATCAGCTTCAGGTACAGATGAACTTAGTTGAGGTACACAATTACAGGCACTACATTTGTTTTATTCAGCATTAAAGGTCGGTTTCAACAGTTTAAACAGTTTCAGGCGATGTTATTATAACGAGCATCACCTGGAACTGATTTTTAAATTACATTTTTATGATATGTTTTGTGGTTACACCATCACTGCCTCCCTGCAGCTGAGATAATGGACCAAACTCAAGACCAAACTGTATTCTCTCCCCCTTGCATGACAAACCAGCGCCTGCCTGTGTGTTGTTGTCATCTCTCTGGTCCTGTTCTCATGAAGTTTTGCTCCAGGAAGGTAAGGCACTTGGGACAGGCAGGGCTGCCAACACTCAGGCAACACCACACAGTCTTTCATCCTGCAGGAGGGACCATCCAATCTCCAAGGATTTGTCCTTTTATATTCAGTCTTTTGTCCTTCCACCGATAGATCTCCATGGATTACGCTCATACAGTGAGCAATGTTGTCTGGATATATTTTCCGAGGGTGCCGTTGGCGTGCGAAACAAAAACAGACAAACAGACACAAGCAGACGACAAAAGAACAGACTCAGACTGACAGGTTCAGACCCAACCAACAAAGACCCCATCCTCTTTAAAGAGAGAGGAGGCCTGTCAGAGCCCTGGCTGGCCCAGTCGCCAAGTCATTTAGTTTGGCAGCAGCCTGGGATGGTGATGGCAGAAATAAAAATACACTCCTCTCCCAGGCACTGGCGGCTGACCTTTCCCGAGCGGGAGATTGCCAGGTGGAGGAGCGGGCCTGGTGTCTGCAGTCGCTGCCCCCTGCCGCATTGTAATGGGCTGGGCGCTCCGAGGGTGACAGGCGGCTCGGACCGGCTCCGGTAAAGTGCCGCTCGGGGCTCTGACCTTTGGAGAGGCGATCGACCCAGCGACAGGTAAGCCGAGCGCAGACATTTAGCTCAGGGACCAATTTCACCTTTAATACGGTAGCTTCCCCGTGTCAGCCCCGATATCGCGGGAGCTAAAACTCTGTGCCAGCCTGCATTAGGCGGCCCTGTCCCTCTCGGAGCAGGTGTCCCGTTGGACCGGCCTGACCTGACCTGGCCTGCCCCCTGGTGGCTGCAGGACCTGGAAGGAGCACCGACCGGGGGGACAGAGACCCCAAGTTCAACAGCTGAAGCTCGAGAAGCTGCATGTGGGATTTGTGTCTGCTGCACTGATTTGATTTAGTCAGTTGTTGGTGTTTGAAAAAATTCTATCGTGTCACGCAGCCTGAATTTAAATGGAGACGCTCAGGATTAAAGAGCTGTAACTTTTTAGACTGATATGTTTAACCGTGAAGAATAATGTGTGAATAACTGTCTTATTTTGTAGTCTGCATGCAAAAACTCAGAAAGCCAATGTTCTGCATTTATTTTTAGCCTTTCACTCGTCATAGACCGCAAGTGTGTGTTTTCTTATAACCGTCTTCTTGTGTGGTGTCTTATTATTTAGTTTATAAATGTTTATTTATTTAATCTGTCAACTTGGCTAGACCAAGGGTCTAGCACACCAAGGATGAAGGGGTTGCATGCAGCCATTTGCTTCCAAACAACTACACCGAAAACAACAGCAGCAAAAGAGGCTTGTTCCATATGGTGACTCAATAGTTATCAACTCCCACCACAAAAAAGAAAAGCCTGACTCAGAAAGTTCTCAGGATTGTTACAAACACAGCCTTGCCAAACTCAGACGTGCAAAAACTCCATTCAACGCCTAATTAGAAGCCTAAAAAGTTTGTAAAACAGGGTATTACTCCTGAGTGCTGCAAAGTTTCCTTTGAACACGTTTGACTTCTTAACATTTCACACCCCATGGAGCGAGGCAAAGCACAACCTGGTCCCACTTGTGCACTTTACCGAGAATATTTTTAGAGAGGGGGAGGAAAAAACAACCCTTTTTCTGACTCCACTGAACGTGTCACTTGTGTTTAACAAATAAAGCTTGGGATGCTTTGCGAATTGTGCCCTCAGGGTGTTTGTTTTCAAAAGCCTCTTCCATTAACCATCCCTGACATATTGTCTGTTTAGAGCTCCATGACGAGGGCCTGTTCTTGCACGAGGCTGAGCGACAAGGACAGTGCGAATGGACACCGCGCCTCGCCGAGGCGGGGCCCGCTGTGAGCGCTTACAAACCCGTCCGCATGTCACACGGCATGAGACCAACAAACAAGTCCGCCCTCGTTATTTACATACTCGTAATTTAGTCTGCACTCTGCCGCGGAGTTAGTGTCAGGTTGTCACAGAGTATAAATACAAGGTGGAGAGGAAAATGAAAGTGTCATACCTAAATGAATCATTCACAGTCTTTGCCCAATGTGGACGGACTATTCTTATTGCACCCAATTGCCTACAGATATCTGCAAATATCACATTTACATTTACAAAAGATTTACATAAATATATAAATGGTGCCTTTCAGATGAGTGACTGGGAAGATGTCATGGGATGTAAATGAGGAAATGAAGGTCAATTGCAATTGATTGGTCTATATCTTTACAGGGAAACATACATATGAAAATACTAAATAATTATCCTTTAAAAATACCAGCAGTTCACAAATGGTTGTATCTCGCCATGATTTAAACACTTGCTGCTGGTACTTGCGGTAACACATTCCACACCACAGCAAAAACCTATATCTGTGTCTGCACGAGGGGGTAATGGAAATTCTATATTTCTACATTAAAAATAACGATTCCCGAAAGGAAATGGCATTCCCTTCTAAATCAGAATATTGTGTGTCTTATCGGAAACGTAGTATAGTTACAGTTGTGGGATTCGGATTGCTTAATAAGATTCACAGCGCCCCGGGCTTTGTTTTGAATAACTGTTTTATTGACTTAAATAATCGGTTTGGGGGGAAAAAAAAAGGGAAAAGATCCAGACATCCATTTAATAAAAGTGCCTTTTCTTTTGCCTTGAAGTCATCATTGGCGCTGGGATTATTGTGTGTGGTTGGGAGTATTTTACCCACAACCTTACATAGACCTTAGTTTAAACCCAAACCCATCTCATTCGGCAATCTTTGCTTATGGGTAGGGGCTGACACAGGGTTATGCTTCATGTTAGTACTTTGTATCTGGGGACATAGAGGTAAAGTAAGTTTGGGGGTCTCTGTGTTGTATCTCACTTAGGGCTCAGTGAGGTTATGACAGCGTTATGTCTTTAATGGGATTTAATGTGTTTGTGTTGGTTTGGTTTGGTTTGATTAGGACAGGAGCTTGCTGCTTGCAGTCTGTATTAGCACTGACAATCACCCCCATAAGCAGCAAAACGTGAAAGCCAATGTTGAAATGTCGGTGAAATGTCTGTGAAATGTCACCCCCGACCACATGGATAAATGTAAAAACCCACCAATAAAAATGGTCAGAAAGGATCAGCACAGGTTACATTTACTTTTAGATCACTCTACCTTTATGGTTCATCTCCTGCTTTACATCTGGATGTCATATGATCTAGTTTTGAGGAAATTCAGATTCATTTAGAAGTCAGCTTGTGTCTATTTTCACAAGGAGGTCATGTATTTGTGCTTCACTTTTAATGTCAGTTTGCCACAGTAAACCTGATATACATCGCTCTTTTTGTTTCTCTTCTTTATGAAAATGACAGTGTCTATCAATTGTAAAACCCCGTTACTAAGTCCCAGGATAGAAACACACAAACACACAGAGGCTTCTGCCTTACCTCGACTTGCTCCGATTCCTTCAGTCCTTGTGTCGTCTGGAGTCGCAGTTGTGTTAACAAGTCTCGGCAGGCAAGCTGTGCAGTCATTTATTTGCATTGTACACAAATATTCAGATTAAATCATAAATAAAGAAAGACTGACGATCATACAGACTTGTGCATTCAGTTCCTTTTTATTACAGTTATTTACAGAAGCTATGCTCTCAATGATTGTCTGCACGCTGTGGTCCGTAGGTGAGACCCAATCCCAGCCAACACCTCTCCAACGCGACGTACGCGATTTTAGTCTGTGTACAAAATAAGCTTCAGCTATGGAACAACAGCCACGAGCTTCTTAACAGTTTATTTTATTTTATTACAAAAGTCTTCTATACAAACTAAGTGCTGTTCATGTTGAATGCTCAGTGCAGTTTCCACACCAGGAATCCAGAAATCTCTAGTTGTCCCCTCTCTGTCCTAGAGTTGAATATTGTGGATTGTATTGAGCAAAAACACGACTCAATGATTGGTTTTCGAGTGCAGGTCAAACTCCAACAGGAATTATCAACTCAATGAATATCACACTAGGTGAAATTTGAATGGTTTTTCAATTATTCTGGCAAAAGGACACCTCCTGTTCTGTGCTTGGGTGTTCTTCTGGCCATCGGTTACATCGATCAGCATGATGTGTTTTGGTGAGCTCTTGGGTAATTATTTGTGCTACAGTTAGTCCACACCCCTCTCACCCACTAGAAGGTAGTCTGGTATGGACAACTAGAAGACCCCATCTTTATCAGCACACTGGCTGTCATTCTGTCCTTTCTGAAACTGCTGGACCCTCTAATGACGCCGTGTCCTTCTCCGCCTCCGACTTTCTGCTGTGCTTCGGCAGGGTGCTGTAATTCTACATTAAAAAGTAGCAGCACTCTTTATGTTGGTCAGACAACAGAACCAAGTGCAACAACACAAACATTATTCACGACAGACAGTGGTGACGCCGCCCAAAACATCGTTTATGAGGATTAGCAACAGCCACCAAGTACTGCCTCACTGACACCAGCCTGACTGTTGACTGCACCTTCGAGTCCTCAGGTTCTTGGGAATAGAGTTGAGTTTGCACTGACGCCAACCTGGAATGGTGACTTATGGGTCGATGGCTGTGAGGGGGCTAGGAGGACAAAGCGCCTCCGCTGGGTGCTCTTTGGATGGGGGTCTCTTCAGGCTCTTTGCGCTGAAGTCAGTGAAGACCAGTGGAGCAGAGCGGCCATCGGGACACAGAAGCACACTAGAGTCTGCCTCGCACTTGGTTGTCCGACTTGGCCACACTGCCTCCGTTGGAATTGGCCGAAGCCCTAGGCCGCTGGGGGACACCATCTCCATCTTGACCACAGCACCTAGGCTCACCCCAGGCAACCCTGAGTGGCTCATCTTGAGCAGGACTTCCCGGGACTGTCTGCGGCTTTCCTGGGATGGGATCTTGCCATCCGTCTCGCTTCCCTCATCCTCCTCCTCCTCTTCCTCCTCCTCTTCTTCTTCGTCTTCTGCCTCCTCCTCTTCTGTTTCTTCAGGGACTCCTCTCTTGCCCTCTGAACACTGACCTCTTCCTCCACCCGGGTTGCAGTCTGGAGTCTTCTTGACAGAGAGGTCCAGGGGCCCTTCATGCTGCCTGGCTGTCTTCTCCAGTGCCTGATGGATGTGTGAGAGCTCTCCACGGATCTTGTAGAGGTGCTCCCTCAGGTAGCGCTGGCCGGGGCTGTCCTCCTTCACCAGACGGGAGATCTTGCGCTCGGCCTCCTGGTACTCCTGCAGGGCCTTGGAGAGGTCTCCCAAAAGCACCACTGACTCATCTGGCTCTTCTGCTCTCCTCGCCACTCTGTCCACAGCTTTCCCAGACTTCAGTGCTGGAGATGGTTCTTGCGGGTGGCCTCCTGAATCCCGACTCTCCGGCTGACACTTCCAAATGTCGGGCTGCCACTCCTCTGCGGGTCTGGACTGTTGAAGAGCTGTGCGGAAACTGATGTGGTAAAAATCAAAAAAAAGAAAAGAAAAAAGGATATAAGAGGAATCACATAACAGTTTCTGTTTGAGGAACACAACACATAAATATCTCCCCATGAAGAAGTAACCTAGCCCTGGTCATCATGCTTTTTACAAGTTTAGTACTGATAAGGCTGATAATAACTACAACTAAAACATGTTCTTTATTTTCATTTCATGTCCCTTCAACACCCACCTGCTGTGGAAGAGGAGTTTGTCTGTGGCCACAGAGAGTGATGGGGCACCCCGGATGTTCTTGAGAAGGTCCAGTGTGCATCCCAGGAGGGGCTTCTTCTCTGGAAGGGTCTCCTGACTCTCTAGGGGGGCCCCTGTTCTCTTGCTCGCCTGCTCTCTTAATGGAGGGACGTCCACAGCTGCCTTGTGGCTCCAGTATCCCACTTTACTCTCCTTCCCCACAGCCTGTTGGGCCTTCTCCTCCGCTGCCTTGTACCCAGCCTCAGGGGACACTGGGACTTGCTGATGGGAGGCCCAGGCTGCTGGAGGAATGACACTGGCATTGGGGCGCAAAGCTGGGACTTTCCACAGGCTGATCTTGGGTGGGTAGCTGGACGGGGTCTTGGGGTCCATGCTGGCTGGGGAGGGCTGGCCAGGCTTGACTCCCTTTACGGGTTCTTGCACAGATCCAAACGCGTGCTCACACAGCAGAGGGTAGTAGAAGCGAGGTGGCAGGATGGTTCTGTCTGTGTGGGGTAACGAGCTGGAGGGAGGTTGCATGAGTTGGGCGGCAGATGCCAGGAAGGGGAGCTGGGCGAGCTGAGCATGGGTTGGGGTTGTGCCGGCAACTGCGGGGTTGACGTAGGAGAATAGGCCTGGGCTGAGAGGGTAGCTCACTCCCAGGACTGAGAGATTGAGGCCAGGGGGGTCCTGACAGTCTGCAAAGGTTGGGGGAGGGGGGTAACAAGGTATGGAGCCGCTGTCTTGTAGGGAACCTTCTGAGCCGGCCTTCCTGTGGCTGGTTGCCAGCAGACGCCACTGCTCAGAGAGAAGGCTAGGGCCAGTCAGGCAGGTTTTAGAAAGTTTATAGTGTTTTAGCTTTGCTTCCACCTCCACCGCCCTGGCATTGAGAAGCTGGTCTTCGAGGGAGAAGACATCTGTGATGACAAAATCAGCCTCGGTCTGCTTGGGCCTCTTTGTGCTGCTCCGGGTGACATTGTCTACACGGTCCTTGCCTTCTTTGGTGGACTGCGCCTCCTCTGGGCCCTCCCCATGACTCGTCTCCCCGTCACCGTGCTCCTCTCCCTCCTCGGCCTCCTCCCCACCGAAGGAGACCTCGGACTGCGCGGCTCTGGATTGGTCGTCGCTTAGAGGGGTCGGATCCAGCTCCTCGCGGCCCGGCCCTCGGAGGCGGGGCCCCGTCTGTAAGGGGCGGACCTGCTCGGGATGCAGGAGGTTGCCCTTCTTGTAGGGCCAATCGGACTCAATGAGCAGGGAGAGGGAGTTCTTGCACAAGCTGTACTTCATGTGGTTGTACAGGTGGGACTTCTCCATGCACGTGAAGGGGCACTGAAAGCACTTGTAGTTGTAGGGCTTCCCCCATGGCCGAGGGATGTAGTGGGGCTTCTTGGGCTTACGCTCCTTGTGCTTGTAGATGGAGCTGACCTTGCAGGTGAGGTCTTCCTTCGACATGGCTGTGGGGCCCAAGTCTGCGATGCTCTGCTCAGGTGGCGGGGGAAGACGCTGATCTTTTCTTACTGCACTTGGTTCGAACGCAGCTCAACAAAAAACGGTCACACTTCTCTCTTGAGGAACCTGCCAGGGCCTCGGATATCCCTTGGCTAGAGGAAAATGCCAGAACTGCTGAGGAAGAAACAAAGGAAGAAAACGAAATAAATTAATGTACAATTATGTATATATAAACACACACAGACAAACTATTTACTAGCTTCAGGCACACACTACCATGCAAACCACAATTATTTATTCAGTTCTTTTAATGATTTAACAGCACATAATATAATTTCTTGAGGTATAAAATATTTCAGCACGAAACAGCGATACCGATGAATGAAAAGCAAGCAGGCACGCCGAACCGACAGGAACTAGTCATTCGATATTCGTTCCAGCAGTTTCAACTGTCTAGGGACACGAGCGATTCACATTGTTTGGGACCAAGTTAATAGAAAATAATGTAGGATAAAAACCCACAGCACCTCATCCTTATATATATATATATATATATATATATATATATATATATATATATATATATATATATATTAAAGAGTGTTTGTGCGTGTATATGTGTGTGAGTGACTGCGTGTTTGTCTGTGTGTGTGACTGAGTGTGTGTGTATGAGAGTGTTCGTCTGCGTGTGTGTGTGTGTGTCTGGTTGAGTAGAGTTGCCACTAACCTATCTGCAGGGTGGACTGTGCCGCTGTGTTCTCACTGTACCTGCCACAACTCATTATTTCCAGTGCTGTACCAGGCACTAGCAGGGCTCTGGGCCGGCCTTCGGAGCAGGCAGCCCTGAGGGGACCTGCACCTGTGCCGGGGAGTCTCCCTGTCGGGCCACAGTGTCACGGGGGGCGGGAGGGGAAAGGGGGTCGTGTGAGTGGAAACTCTCTGGAGGGGCGCCCTGGGCACTGTGTGGCCGGGGTAGGTGGGTGGTTGAAGAGAGAGGGGGTAGTACGTCAGTTTCTAATGAGAGACTGGCAAGGTGCCTGCGGGGCATCGTTAGTGCCAGGGCTGCGGGATCTGGGTCAGGGCTCCAGTCCGGAGTTTACCACCTTTATCTCATGCGCTTGGCACAGGCAGTGGGCGCACTCTTGTGGCACAGCTCTCAGGGCTCTGTGGAACTGGCTCTCACCACAGCGTACCAGGGCCCTGCCTGTGGACGGTGCCATCGATAGCTGTCGTGGAAACTGTCACCTGTGTCACCGGGGCGGTAGATTGGATGGTCTCAGTCTTACGCCCAGTGAACATTTTGCAGAGCAACCCAAACAAGCTCCTCTGCCTCGAGGGGAGCACTGGCTACTGGGACACCTGCTCAGAAATCACGTAGACTTCCACGTCAAGGGTTAGATCTTGAAGAATGAGCAAAGAAGTCCAACTGAACAAAGAACACAGAACTGACTTATCGGTATTCTTACTTTTTTCATTTAACCTGATTTTAAATGAAAAGCTTTTATTATTTTGCAGGTGAGACACAAAGACATTCAGAAACTGGACATAGTGAGATTTTAATTTCTAATTGAGGTTGTGTCTTTGCAAGTAATAATTGACAAATATTGTATATTGTATAAATGCTTGCATACTTGGTTCTAGTTAAATTCAGTTTTCAGGTTTTTTAATGTCATGTTACTATTTCAATTAAACAATAAAGCTTTTTGTTATTGAAATACTTCTGACTGACCCCCACTGTATAATTCATTCCAGGGCCCTAAAGGAAGAAGGAATAATTCAGCCATATGGATTTAATGTCAGATCTGGTTTTAGTCACAAATCAAACGCAGTTCAATATGTGTTTTCTATTGTGCCGAGCAGCACACTGCCATGAAGAGAGTTTAACGCTCCATTATTGAGGCTGAGGCGGCGGGCAACATGGATGAACCAGCACAAGCACAACAGCTGGTAATATCGGTGATACGTGCAGATATGTGTCCTCACTTTTTAAAAGATGTAATTATCTCATGCATTGACTGTGTACACAATATGAGCCGATATGAAACATCGAACATCCAGCACAAGGAGAAACGGAGCAGGTTTGGTCTTTTTGTTCCCGTTCCAGTGAATTTCGCGATTCCAGTTCACCTTCCCAGGTGCCGGGAAAAGGTTACCTATTTCTCTACATTCAAGTCACTGTAAAAACTAAAAACTTGCAATTTTCTGAAGCCTAGTCAGCTTTTTGTTTTCCAGTGACAGGGTAACAAGTGAAGGACGTGGAAAAAACAAAAACAACACAAAAGAAAGCTGTAGCCTTCAGAGCCTAATGTTGGACGGCAGGCCTTAATAGCGAGGGCTCAGAAAGGCCTGGTGAGAAGCAGTCTGCCCCCGAGCGTACAGCACGGCACTCAGCGCTTAAATGGAGAAGAACAGCTGCTATCAGGACCCCGATCAATAAAAATCATTTTTACAGTTGATTTTTCAGTGCTGGCCAGCGTTAACAGCAGCCTCTCGTGCCCTCTGTGCTCCCTCCCTCCCTCCCCGCCTCTCCGTCCCGCTGTTTTCAGCCCCTCCGGACTCGATTTAATCTTTCAGACTTGTGTTCACACAAGCCTTATCTGTGCTGGTGAAATATCAATCCCTTCAATTAAAAGGTTAACCACACTGGCAGCCACATACAAGCAAAAAAAAAAAAAAAAAAAAAAAGCAAGGGCACAGGAACGGATCCTATGGACGCATTTTGCTCAAAACAACGACAAAAAAACTTCCCCCAAACAGGCAATTAAGAATAAACCTCCAAAATGAATGTAACCATTTCCATCAGATGGTTTGTCCTTCTGATATATTGGTTTGGATCTGTTACTTCCAAAAAAACAGCTAGTCTCTTGAGAGACTCCCTGAAGATACCACAACATTTATACAAACACAACACACAACATGCTGTCATGACACAATTTGAAAGCAAAGGACTTAAAACTGTTTCATCTGTTAACAAACATCCAGCCAGTTTCTCACCAGCCCTGAGCGACCATCCTTTGTGTTTCCATATTATAACCTTCCTACAATCTATGTGGCATTAAATAATTTCACAAGCTTCCTGGAAATGCTTGAACTCTCTATATGAGACATGTTTACACTATAGAATTTAAGTAATCAATAATTTTTTCTATGAAACCTGTAATTCTTCTGCTGTATTTTTTGTTCTCCTTGTTTTATTGCTCATGCTCGTCAAGCTACGAAATAAAACATTTGAGTACAGCTATTCACAGAGGACATTTTTATAGAACATCTCTACCTTGAATTTCAACCAACAGAACAACTCTCTGTCTCCAGCGCAGCCCCACACCACCCCAGACAGAGTCCAAAAGTGGTGTTTGAGAGAGAGATTCTCTCCTACAAGGTCATACAAATCTTTTAATTATAACTTGTTGGACTTCTGAACACTTGACTCCATCTGTCCTAACCTTCATCCAGATTTTGCCAGTGAAAACCATGAATCTGAGATGCAGAACATTTCCAATTCATTGCTCTCTTAAATTAATCAAAATTAGATGCAGTTTATCATACAGCTTTAGAGATTATTTCAGTGGTGCCCATTGTTCTCATAATCTCCCCACCTGCCTCTCATCTGAAGGCCGCTGTGATGTTGCCTTTACTGCACTCTCATTTCCCTGTAAATATATTAACTTCTATTTTATTTGTGTTCTTCATTTACATTTTATCCTGCTCTAAACACAGTCATTAATCAGTGATTGTATAATTGTAGATTTGGGTGAAGTACTCTAATTCTGTACAATGTGTAAAATAATCCTACGATTCCAGTCAAAGACCCTTAGAATCTCAAAGCCTGATTTCAAAGCTAATTGTATAACTCATCTATATTAGCATCCTCACAATTTCCCTCACTGCCAACGCAATCACTTTTGTTTTCAACCCATTGGACAGATTCTGGGGTTCCTCTCACATTCCTGAGTTGCTTTGTCCAGCCGCACACCACCGTCACACAAACCCAACTCGATACAATATGAAATATCTTTCATAACCACTTTACACTGAACTCGTCACAGACATCCTCTGCCACCGACGTGCAGCCTGCTCTGTCAGTTTCAAAACAAATGGTGTCCGATGCGTCTCGCTGCTCTAAAGAATTAGCTCTAATGAATATACTGGGATGCATCTCCTTTCTAAAATGTGTCCTCCCAATACAGTGTAACTTGTCATCTGTCTCCACTTACAAAAACAAAATCATAATCTGGTCATATTTTAAAGATGGACAACAAGATGCCAAGGTAAAATAATCCGAAATGAATATATCAGACATCCACTCTATGCAAGAAAAATGAAGATTAAAATTGTATTTTGAATTATACATGCTGGAAAGAGCAATTGGTAAGCATTTAAAAATGCACAGAAGTGTCCATTTGTGAAAGCAATTGTAGTCTGGAGTATTGTAGCTAACTGAAATATTTATTCTGTCTTGTTTGCAAACCCCTTTTCACCCCAGGATTCCAGAAGTTGTGTTGCTGATATATATTAAAATTAACATGCAATATTAGTGTTTTTCATGCTTAATGCTGAATGAACAAAGTGCTCTTAGTCTGTCAATAAATAGACATTGACGATCACTAAGCAAGTGATCAATATCGAAAAATTAGAGGAAGGAAAAAACAAACAAACAAGCAACTATTATGGTCATTTAATAACAATCTCATTCGCCTAATTTACTAGTACAATAAATACGTTTTTATGTGTGCAAGTGACAATTAAAATAGGGTAGTGATGAAATAATGCAATCCCTTTTTTCTACGGTCGCCATTAAACCTCGTCTTCTACTGATTTTACTCCTGTGGGTTTATCAAAATACCAGAGGAGGACCTACGAGACTATATTAAAAAATCTTAATTTGTTTGCTTGGTTAGTTAATTAGTTTCAGCAATTTCCGAGCCATTTTGCAGACAATACAAATATATTTGTAATCCTTCGAGTGAGTGGATACAGGTACATAAAGATACATATATAAACAGTAAGTATGCAAATTAAGTAACATAATTACATAATTGGTAACGTACTCGAAATGATAGTTATTATAGGTGAGAGGAACTTCATAAACCAGTTATTTTATTCATTTAAAAAGCAACAAATGCTAATCTGAAAACCTGTCAAAAGCCACCAGTTTATTAAAAATGGTTTATTAAAAAGTGTAAACTGTAGAAGTATGTGACGTAGTATATTACCAATCTTGATGAAATTGAAAATGTGACTGTTTAGAAACAATGTTCAAAATCATAGTTAACAGTGCCACACTTTTATAGCCATTAAATGTATGAAGTAGCTCAAACGTATAAACAAATACATAAACAGACAATGTCATAATAGTTATAATGTGTTTTTCCATTCCAACACAATGGGATAGTTCAATATAGTCCAAATCAATATAATTAGGAATAACAGGAATATGTTTGTATTAATAACAATAATTATTATGGTTATATAAATTATAATTATAAAAATAGTTGTTATTATTATTAGCATTGAGTAGACAAAGATTAAAAGTCAATTCATGCACTACTAATCAGAAAGGAGGACAAATAATCCTACGCTAGCTTCAGTGAAACAACAGTCAGATTTAAGATGTATTCAATTAGCAACACAATTAAGATCTACAGCAGTGATGTATTCAGTCTGCAACATCTTAAGCGGCCTTTGCAACCTATCTAACACTTGCTTAGATTAATAGACATTTTAATTATCCTATTGTTATATATTTTTTGTTCGTCTCTATGCTATCCTGCCATGAAACAGAAATGCTGATATTAAGGCGCAAGAACGACTTCCGAAGAAACCTTTTTTTTAATTATTCTGAGAATAAAGTAACAACAATTGGCCAGGAAATCAGAATCCTGCAAACTAAGTAAATAAACAGATACATTGATCGATTGATTAATTAAATAAAACAGATGAGGTACATTCCAAATAAGTATGATTATTATAATGAGTGATAATAATAATAACAACAACAGTCATCACATCAGATCATTCTATTCAATACTAAGGAAAGCAGTATAAGCGCAACTAAGCAAATACACAGATTCATTAATTAATTAAAATAACAAGATTAAGTGCATTCCAACTAAGTATGATTACTATAATTAATAATAATATCAGATCATTCTATTCAATACTAAGGTAGTAAGTGCAGCTAAGTACATAAACAGATGAATTGATTGATTGATTAAATAAAACAGATGAGCTGCAATCCAAATAATTATGATTATTATATTGAATAATAATAATAATAATACAAATAAAAGTAATCCTCCAGATCATTGTTTTCAATGCTGAGGAGACTAAGCGCACCTCAGTAAGGTGGCACAAGCAGTGAAGCCGTACCTGCCCGGTGCGCCGCTCTGCCGCCGCAGTGCCAGTGCGCCGCGCTGCTGTGCGGATGGTGCTGCTCACTGAGGGAGGGCGCAGTCAGTGCGAGGTATATATTGTCTAGAAGCCATGCCTTGGGGCATCACAATCCTGCTCGCTCCCTGTTCCCTATATGGCATTGTCACATGTGGGTTTACCTCGCAGCCACGGAGCATAACGACCTCCACACACTACTGACAACAGTTCTGCATGTAACTGGCAGGAGAGCCCATCTCCCCCACAGTACACACACTTTACTGCTGGCTTATTGCAGGTTGAACACATGCATTCTTGCAATTGGAATAACGTTTGGGTTTGTATTGTTTTTTTAACAACTAGATCCTTAAAGTCTACATTGCAATCTGTGTATATAGGCTACCCCTCCGCGTCGTGTATAGCGCCCCGCACCCTCAGCCGGGTCTCCCTTCGTTGCCCGTCGCCTCGGCTCTGATTGCGCGATTGCGCTTGACATATCGTGTCATCTTTCAAAAGCAGCGGGTCTCATTTCTGCTGTTGTTAATTGCATCGGATCCCCCTCACGCTATAGCGGGCTAATTTGACACAAGTCGACTCCGTCCTCAGCTGTGTGTCTGAAGATGTGCGTGTGTGAAGAGAGACACAGAGACAGGGGGGGTCGTGCCAGTTTCTGTAGGTGTTCAGCTGGACAGCACCGCACTTACATGCTGGCGTAAATAGGATGTCCACAGTAGCAATCTCTGCAGGATCAAAACAATCTGTTTAGGCTGAAATCTTCGGTACTTTCAATGTGTGCATATCCAACCCAAGGGCCCATCGCAGATTCAGGTCACTATAGAGAAACAGCACTACTGTATACCTGGGCCTGTACCTGACTCTACCGACCTTGTATTCATAGCAGGCCTTGATATTAGTTCAATGCATGTGTCGCTGTTTGATTTTACTGTATTCTTTGTTCCGTGGTTCTGCAATCCAGAAATTCAGTTTTCATGCTTCACAAATGTGGCATAACTGCCTCCCGGCCCGACCTGCTAATGAGTCAGGAGTGAGACATTATCTTTTGTGCTTTCATTAAATCTGTAATTCCCGGCCTGAGACTGAACATAAAAGCACTGGAAACATACGATTCTTCGTCTTCGTTACAAAATCAAAATATAATCATCCGCTTCTGTCATGAAATAAAAAGAGGGATCTGATTCATTAACATGTTTCTACACAAAATACAAAATAAAATGCAGTAGCCTACTGGTGCTCTCGCCTGTGCAGCCCTGCGTGCTTTAGCAGGTAGTTAACAACACGGCGAGAACATGTTTAATTAGGCTTTTCTTGATGTAACTTAATTAATACGTTAATAGGGATTTCACTGTGAAAACCCTTTGCTTACAGTGACATGTTCAATATGTCCGATTGGCTTGTGATTGGCTCTGGGGGCAGAGAGCCGCGGAAAGCATTTGCAGGTAGACTGTGATCTCGGAACCGGCCGCGCAGTATCAATCCGGAGCACAAAGACACATCTGAGCTACTACACGTGGTTCGTACATGTTGTGCATTGCAAAAATAGAATATATCAAATATAGACAGATTGGGAAAAAATATGTATTAAATCCATTAATTGCGTGTGTTGGAGAGTCCATACTGTATCGTAACCATACGCTTTGTAATTCCAGGGGCATCCGCTGAGGCACCTTTATTGAACGGTCTCTCTAGGATCTGGTTTTAAACTGTTCTCCACTCGTGGCTTCAGAGATATCAGGTTTCAACTACATGGTTTCAGAGAAAAGGAGCAAACAGAACTCAGTTCAGACTGTCCTGAATCTCCTCTAATGATTGATCGCATCCCTAAATGGTTTAATAACATCGGGATCACATTATAATAACAATATATATATAATGAAAACAATTAATAAGGGTGTAAACAAGGAAAAGGCTAAATTAATTAGTTCAATTAGCCTGAGTAATTAAGGCCTCAGTTGGCTTGAAAACCAGAAGACAGGTGCTTCACAGATCCAGACTGGGGTATTACACTACATCTCTCTCAGAGACACACCACAACACAAACCCGGGTTCAAGAAAGAATCCAGTCTATAAACTATAGGTATTTTCAATGGCAGAATTTAATTATTTATTAATGTTACTGAAAAGTGTCACCTCCACAAATAAAACCAACCAAACAGAGGAATATATTTTAAATCCACTCTGTTCTTTCTTGCGCTGAAAAACTGTTGGTGTGAAGATTACTTTAAGGAGAAAGAAAATGACAGAACGAGAGAAAATAAAACTGTCAATCTATCTTTAGCTCCTGGAAACTCCAAACATCTGTCAGTTTATCTGGCAGATTGTTCCAGCTGAGAGGTCTTTTATAATAAAGAATCCTTTCCCAGACTCTTCTGCAGCTCGGAGGCTTTTAAAACAAGTACAGAGACCAGGAAAGTTTCACATTTTCATTTAAATCTCTCAACATGCGTTCTTTATATTTGGTCCCCACAGAGGGACATTTTGTTTTTGATATCTCAACATGTGGAGGGCAAGCTTATATGATCTGCAATCTAAATCCTTTTACTGTACACGTATCCTATTAACCGTATTTTGCAAATCACAGATTCGTGGAAGGTTTTTTATTCATCTCCATGTAAAAGTAGCCTCTGGAAAGTTCTGTGCTGATTGTCAGGAAGTCCTTATGGGAAGCAAATGACTGTTGCACGAGTCTAAGAAGTCCATAGGTGTAGCATCGATTGTTTAGCTGCCATGCTTAGCCAAAGCAACTGACACAGACAAGACGATGAACTGCGCTTCAATAACTTCTGCAACAACAAAACCTTGATGTTACATCTTATTAGGGACACACAACAATTGCATTTAGTAACTAGCACAGGGCAACACACTTCTGAATAGTAACTTAATGTTGCAACAGTCCCATCAACTCTCTGTCGATGCCACCCAGGCACCCATGCCTTTGGACGTTTTTTAAACACACTCCACATGATTAAAACCTGTCTTCAAATTGAAGCTCGTTAGCTTTGGGTTTTTAAAATCTCTTTAGACCCTGTAACACTTATATACTTGATTTAATTTCTCCTCCAGTTAGACAAGAAGATATTCCATCCTTTCTTTTTATTTAGCAAATCAATCCGAAAGGTGACATTTTCACACAACGCCACAAAAATACCAGAGAATCTATGTCTTGTGAAATCCTGACCATGGGGCCTTTCAAATAACGCTGCAACGACTCCCTATACCTGTCTAATCTGTGCGTGCTTGGCTGGTGACCGTTTCGTCTATCGTATCTCCTTCGCACTGTCCACGGCACGAAACCAAGTAGCCGAAGCTCTCGGGTGGAAGAGGAGGGAGATATACCTTTTTTCATCCGGCAAAACTGACAAGCATCGTCTCGCTGCCTCTGCAACAACTGTGCCCGGCAATTTCCCAGGGATGTGATTAGCGCAGTGGTGCCGGGGCAGTGGATAGGTTACCGACGAGAACTGTGAGATCAGAACCAGGGGGCTTGACTGATGCATGTCTTACAAGACAGTTCAGTCTCACTGTCTCTGCCTCTCTCTCTCTCTCTCCCTCTCTCTCTCTCTTTAGCCTCTGGCTCGCTCTGGGTCGACTCCAGGTTCTTCATTTCTTTCCTCTGGTCCAGTGGAAGGTGTCTGCAGGGCTCTTTGGGAAATGTCAGGGTCCATGTGCTATTGGAGGCGGCCTTCAGAAGAGATCAGGCTGGCTGTCAGGCAGGGGAGAGCAAATCGGGAGTGACAGGCTGCTCCATAGGGCCTAACCATCTGTACCAAATGTGACAGCAGGGAGAGCGGGCGGAAAGATGCCTGACAAATCAGGGGAAATGAGAGAGTGAGAGGGAGATGGAGAGGGAAGGGATCTGAGGGAGGAAGGGGAGAGGGGCAACACAGAGCAGGTCTATCCCCGAACAATGAAGGCGGTGTGGTCAGACCTCACCACGAAAGACTAACATGCTCAGCTTGTCCATCTTTCTCTGAAGTCCAGCTCCAGAGACTTCCTCTCTGTCCGTCACCCTCTCCTCTCTAGATTCAGTTTCCCATCTCACTGCTTATACCCACACCTGTGAATGAAATCCCCTATTCCTGAAGAGTTATGGGTCTTCTGAATAAACGTTACAGAGGACTTCCACCACTCGACCGCTGTGAAGATCTCATCAGGTCAGCAACAGGACTTAGAAAGACTTAAAGCCTACAAAAATTAATTAAAAAATACTCTTTACACTTTTAAGATGGTTTCTTTTTCAATCTGGCATCCTTAAAAAAAACATGAAGATAAAAACAAGAGCAAACACTTTAAGCGGAGTACCTTGCAGAGAGGCAGCTGGCACGGCTGACAGGAACACTCCATTTTTTAGCGAGAGAAAGGGGGCTCACGGCTCCTCTCGTTTCACCTCCAGGAGGACAGCTGTGCAGCTCCGTTCCTGTACATGCGGCCCCCCGCCTGACAACACGGCGCACTGAGCTCCAGAGACGGGGGAAACAGAGAGCTGGAATCGGTGGGACAGTCAGAGAGAGAAAGAGAGACAGAGAGAGTGCCCTGGACAGGTTTGAGTTGAGGGACTTCAGAGGGAGCCTGTTTGGGTTTAGGGGAGGAACGATGGTGCGACATGGGTGTTGGGGTATGCAGTAATTTGGACCATTAGCCAAATCGATCCATCCAAAATCGTTTTAATTTGATGCAGAGAAATTGGGCTGAGGGTTCATTAAATCTGTGATGATTCTCTCTTGTCAAAAGTTGAGTGCGGGCTCCTGAAACAGACACCTGAGGAGACGGGCTCAATGGACAGTGTAGGAATAGTCAGACTGCTCCTCAGCCCTCGAGGCGTCGTGCCCCTTTTCAGAAGAGAGAGGTGGGTGGGGGGGAGAGATGCTCATCTGTCAGGATCAGGTGAACACCCAGCCCTCTCTGCTTTTCACATTTCCAGAGGTTTCTGGGCCTGAGGAGGAATAGATGGAAGCCCCTCTCAGCCAACGCTCGCAGGCACATTAGCTAAATTCATACCGCTCTCAGGGACAATGAATTATTCAGTATTTTCTTTCTTTTCCCTGGTTGTTGAAAAGAGCCCAAAGTTTGACATCTTTTCTCTGCTTTATCCCACCCCACTGCGTGCAGCTCAGACAAAGGCCCCCGTCAGCCCGGACCGAAATAGACCTCGTGGTTGTAAGTGGCTAAGCTGGTGACTGGTTCGATGGCATGGTCCCGTAAGTTGTTATCAGTAGGACTGGAATCCCAAATGCTGTTTCCAACCTGGAGCATTTCAGAAAGCTCTGGGCTTGGATTCAAGTGCCTTTAACTCAAAGCATTTCTCTTAGAAGGTTGTGGATCCAATGAAAAGCAGGAGATAAATACACTGAAAAATGGGAGAAACATTGTCTTATAAGGATCACACCAACATCCCAGAGTGCAGGCAGAGGACTTACTCCTACGTACCTCTGACCCCGTGAAAAACCCTCAGCGGTCCACTGTCTCTTGTTGGTACTCACCCCAAGACTTTGCCCTCTGGCTCTTACTGGAAAGATGTCCAGGTCACACTGAGGGAGCCGCTGCTGCTGTGTTTGATTAATCGGATGAAGAAAACATTTATCACAGGCTTGTGTTGTTGTTTTATGTGTGAGGTGCTCTGTGGCAACTTTGTGAAATGCGCTATTCCAATTAAGAACTTGATTAATTGATTGATAGACCTTTGCTGAACACTGACATGTCCCCATGTCTCCTGGCCTTTACAAAAAGTAGATCTGTAGGCTAATTAAAATGAGATAAAGATTGTTAAAATTGGGAACCGTGTACACCTGGAACTTCAGAGTAAGCTGAATGCTATTCTTTAAGCAGCTGTAGATATTTTTTCTAATTAAAATATAAAAATACTCTGGTGAGTTCCATGATTAGTCATAATAACAAAGCAACATCTAACACAAACACAAAACAAAAAGGTTCTCATTTCCCTCCACCCTCCCCCAACCCTCCATCTTATGCCTCGTCTCTGGAATTATCTTCCTCCAGCTTCTTCTCCCCTTTAGTTTTATCTGCCTTTCTTTCAATTCAAATAATCTCCCAGGATATATGGAGAAGAGAAAAATGCTAAATAAATAAATAAGAAAGAGGGGGGGAAGAGAAAAATACATCCCAAGTTTTTTTTAATCTCCTTTTGCAAAATAACTGAGAGCTGTCTCTCCTGATTACCTGGCCCGGGGCCTTGATTTTCAGAATGGGGAAAGAAAAGTCAGGCGGAATATAAACTTTGTGCAGGGTTTGAAGAATTCCCCATCCTGTTTAATAACGGCTGGATTTCACCCGTAAATATGATCAAAATATTCGTGGAAGAGTAAATGGAACAGGTTCTCTACTATCAATAAAGGGGTTGAGCAGCAAGGGGTGTAATTAAATGTAAATGACATAAATGTATCAGTTACTCAGATCAGAAGCCACCCCTTCTCTAGTGTTGGCAAACTGGTTTAGAGTCCAAGCTGATTTGATTCTGGTTTGAACTGTAATTAATATAACCTGACATCTTTGATCAAGTGACAAACCTGTAATCAAACTGGCGATACAGAATTTAAGTTGGACCACGGTTATTGGCACACCGGTATGCCAATCATCGGAATGTCGTTAGTTCAAGGTGTGAGCGCTCATGTGTCCAACCCGGGTTAATGATCCAAATCATAGTTAATCAGAGGAATAGCCTATTAATTAAATCAAACTGTACTCTAACATAACCAGCGGAAGAGCCGGCGCTTTCATGTCTGTGAGTCTATGAGTTCATTCACAGCAGCTGTAAAATGCAAATAACCCCGAGCCATGAATCGGGTCAGACTCTTCCCCTATCGAGCCGAGCGGCTGGCTGGTGGAAAGGTGAAACACTTTAATTGAAAAGGGGGGGCTCTGCCTTGGAGGAGATGGGGGGGAGATTAAGAAATTTTCATCTTCTGCATGATGCATAAACAGAATTATGCCAAGGATGATGGATGAGTTATGGAAATGCTCCAAAAAGAGAAAGGGGGATGATGGAGGGGGGAAAAAAAAGGAAGGGAAGGAGAATGCCTGGAAACCTGATCTAATTCCGACTTTTGTGTTTAAAAGGCCAAACGTCCACAAACAGCCAGTTTCAAAGCGCTGCTCGGTCGCACTTCAGTCTGTTCGTGAGGGAAGAGGGAAGAAAACCATCTTCTTTACAGGAGGGATATCTTCTAAGCTTAAACAAAATTAATTAAAACAGCATCGTTTTATGTTTAGGCAGGAGCATTCTGTCTTCAGAACTGTGATCAAATAAAACAAATTTGCTGGAAAGAAAATTCACAGTTTAACCCATCAAAAGATTATTATAAGAAAAAACACTTTTTCTTTTTCTACTGTATTCTGAAGGAAGAAAAGTGTACAATTAAACCCCATATTTATTTGAGCTGACAATCATCTATACTGATGTGCTGATAGACCTTCTAAAGATATTGAAACACCTTATTTTATCTGTGTCTTTAAACACATCTACACCAAGCTGGTATGTCGGAGTCTATGGATAAACATTTGTTTCCATTTTGGCCAACCGACAAGCACACAGTGAAGATGGCATTAGCAGAGGGATATAGATCCCATTCGGGCAGCAGTCAGCTGTGCAGTGACACTGAACAGCTGTCAGTAAGTGTCATAGGCACTGATCGACTCTCCGCCCCCCCGGCGCCTCCGCAGGACCTGCCGATATCCCTCTCTTGGGCACCTCTGGGTGCTGCCTGACAGAATGGCAAAAGGAAAATGGGGGATGAGATGAAAGGAAACAGCAGACCCTGTCAACAGACATCAGTCAGGCTGCCCATCATGCTGCTCAAATAGGGCCCAGTTGAGAAATGCCCATGAGAAGATAAGAGAGGATGTGAGTGAGGGCAGTGCATTCCTCATCCATCAGTATCTCATAAATCCAGACTCTCGGTCAGCTGTTGTCTGTACCGGCCTGGTGATTCACAATAGGCACAACCTAACCCAGGGTGTTGTTTCAGGATCCCACTACTCTCTATACTGAGAAGACCTAAACCCTATGGCTCTAAACAGGGGATGGGATCCGGAATGTGTTATCGACCAAAACTGACCTTGCAATTCTTCTTGGGATGCCCACTTTTTTTTAAACG